>NC_089979.1:61516178-62716178 GCF_036417845.1 Apteryx mantelli
CCTCTCTATGTATGCAATGATGGTACATTGATGAGAAGGCAAGCAGAAGGTTGATTTAACACAATGCTAAAAGCCCAGTCTGTGTAAGACGTAAGAAAGTTTATAAGTGTGGACTTACTCAAAACATACAGCATTTTGCATGTGAGTTCAAACACTGTGTAAGTCTGTTTTCCTGTGTAGTTCTCCCTCTTAGATTAATTTGCTAAACACACTTCATGATATCTTAATTCAAGACGAATTAGGTGAACATTTCTCTTTACTGATAACAATTGTTGGAAAGGTGGTTGCCTAACTGAAAGTGCACTTATATTTGCAAAAGTGAAAGCAGTTTTGTCCTTTTACCGTTAGATCTGTGGCTTTTTAAACACTTCAATTATATAATTTAATTTTCTAATTTAAAATTTAAAGTAATTAAAGTACAGTGTTTGTAATTGAATTCAACAAAAATCATAATTTCTTTTAGGAGAGATAAACAAAAGCAAAATATGTGTGTGAATAACAGAACCTCATTAGAATGGCGCTGTACCTTAACAGCCATGGCTAATGTTTCAGGTGAACATATTTTTGCCTAAAATATCAAGTTACTTACTATAATGGCTTGGCATCCCAATCATGTGAGAGAGAAGAGAGGTGCAGCAATATAGTAAAGACATATATTTCCTTTTGTCATCAGATATCTTTCAGACAAATTGTGAAATACAATTTAATTCATGTGGAAAATTCTCTAAGATGTATCTCTGTATCTCTGGCTTAGGAGGCCACCCACAGGCCACCCAGTGAGGATCTCACCTATCTAAAACATTTCTGAATTGTCAGTCACTGCAATAACAAGGTGCCATACTGATTTGAATTTCTTATATATTATGACAGAAGCTTCCTCATGCATCTTTCTGCATTTTTTCTTGAGGCCTCTCTGGAGAGATCACCTTGAGAATGACAGAATATATTGGTGGCTTAGGGTCAGATCCACAAAGGAACGAAGATGCTGATTTCAGTCTGAGGGATTTAAGTCATTTTTATCTTTTATAAAAATCATCGAGACTGATGCAGTGTTTTCATAATGACCGTAGCGATTGGTCATTCCAGTACAACAGTCATGTTAAGTTATGTTCATTTAGCGAGAGTTAGAAGCCTAAAGCGCTTTAGAGGTCTAGACTTTTCCTTCGTTATGCCATTTGGTCTTTATCTTTCTGTCAAGCAAGGAAATGTGTGTGGATATCATCTCATAGAGAACTGAACAACAGAGCTTATTAAATAAGGCTGTAACAAAATCAAATCATTTAGGTTTTAGAGTTTAAGACTGACTGTCTGATATACGTAAGCTTTTATGATGTGCTTGTATCTCCTGAGCACAATGATAGCTCCCTGCTTTAACCTGAGGATCATCAAATCCTCAAACACTTTCTTGCTTTTAGATGAAAGCTTCACCACTTTATAGTCTGAAGGATCTGAACAGTCTCTTTGCAGTAGTCGTGTATCATGTTATCAATGCTTTTAATTGCTAGAAAAAATTGTCCCCTTGAACTCTGTTATAGGAAAGTTTGTGGCACTTTCCCTGAAGCTTATGAATTATGCAGTTCAATTTGATATTGAGTTTTACTTTAGTATGCTATCTCTCTGTCATTTTCACATCAATGCATCGGTCTAATGCACACTGAAATGACGGGAGAGCTGGACTGACTTCACTTTATCAGTATCTTAGCACATAGGTAGCAAGTGGTGAGAGGAAAAATGTATCTCTTTTTTTACAAGTGATGTTAATATGATGTTGACTCTTCTTGTAAAATTATGCCAGACCTGTATTAGTGGTTCTGCTGAATCCACCCAATAATGGGATAGAGGCTGCTCTTCCTGGACAGTGGATTTGGTAGCCGCGGCCGGAATAGGTCTGGGAAAGCTGCTCTGAATCAGGAAGGATTTTACGGGACATGACTGAAAGTCTCAGTGATTTGAGGGTGGTAAGCTATCCCTCCTTGTGAAGTCCTGATAGACATTTAAGGTCTTGAGTACAGGCATTCAAAGATCACTTGCACAGACTTATATTAGCAAATGTTTTGTGTAGTGGTTATATGTAATATGTATAGCCACTATGGCTGTGACAAATCATACAGTAAATAACCTATATGTGCGTGTACATGTATAAAGCTTAGTCCAAGCAGTAACGGGTCATCCAAGAAGAAGGTCAGTAGGATGCAATATGTGCTCCTTTCCTTTTTGTGAGGTGTTTCAGTAATCCAGGGAAGAAATTACTCTAGTTCTTGGGAATCTTTTTCTCTCCCTTTTGTTAGTGCATCGTCCCTCTGATAAAGTTGTTCTGTGTCTCTTTGTGTTCCTACATACCTTGCAAATGAACAGCGGTAACTCCCATATCCTCCTTGGGCCATGCTGTGGAATGGGCAGCAAGGTCTGTGCCGAGGATGCAAGGCTATGCTGGCTATGAAGATATGTTTACCTGCCAGGAAAGTAGTGGAGTTATATAATTTTTGAGTGCACAATAAATCCTCTATTTTGAATAACAGATGATCCTCTCTACTGCTTTTAACGAGGGTGGGTGAGCCTAGGCATGCAATGGTATCGAGATTTAGTGTTCTTTTGTGTAATCAGGTGTTCTATAGGTTTTTCCAAAAGGATCTAATCCAAATGGTTAAATCTATAACCTTTTTTTGCAGAAAATCTTTTAATGTTTGTCCTTCTGTAAAATACAGCGCTGTATGGAGGAAGTCTTCAGTTTTACAACTCTTCTGCTCCCCTCTCCCCCCAAAAAACAAACAAAAAACAAAAAAAACTTCTGTCATTTCGTTTGATTTTTTTAGAGGAGTGAAAACAATCTGTGTAATGTAAATTGGTTTTATTTCATGATGTTTTGCTTCTATTCAATAACAAAATTAAAATAATTTACTACCTATTCTTAGCTGTGCTCCAGTTCATACTAGGTCTGCTTTAATCAATGTGACTTTAGAAAAGCTCCATTATGTTCATCTTATTCCAGACTTCCAAAGAAATAATTCAGATTTAAAGTTATCAGAATGTGCTTTGAAGGTAGGCCTAACATTGATAGCAGCCATAGTAATAGTTGAACATGTGATGATTCCTACCAAAAAATGGAGTATTTTCATTTGGTGATACATTCTCATGAGGATGACCTTTTTTAATATGGGTGGGATGCGCTGAGAAGAAGGAGGATGTTGCCTGAAGAATAGGAATCAAACTGACACTTAACTATAGATATTCAATTTAATATCGTACAATTTAATATGAAATATAGTTTCCTCAATGATAATATAGTAACATTATTTTAAAGGGAACCTTTTTATGAGAATAGTGTAGAACTTTCGTAACAAGTCTTACTTATTTCATCTTTTTTTTTTTCTTCCTTTTATCCTGACTTCCTCAATGATTCTTTAACTGGTTTTTGACTTTAATTACTCTAGGAATTACCTGAAAGCCCTTGTCTTGGCTCATGTTAGGCATTTTATCCCTTGCTCACTATGACTAAAATCTTCAGATTTCATTTTCCTTTTTTATTTTTCACTGGTTAACTATAGATAATATCAGCAAACAAGACAGAATATGCCTTTCCTCTTTGACAAGGCTAGAATTAGTAATGGTGGGAACAGTATGAACCCTACTGTAAAAAATAGAGAGTTTTGAGTGCTGGGCTCACCTAAAGCCTCACCACATCTTTAAGTACACATATAAATTTGTGTGCCTAACTTTAAGCAAGTAAAATTCAGTCAATAAACATACTAATAGCACAATCTCAATCCCTTTTAATAAACAGATGTATATGCTAATTAATAATGTAATATGTAAGGTGTTTTTATTGTGAAATGAAATTCTTCCATTCATGACTTCTTGTCCTTCTAGTCTATAGAGCTTTCGTAACTGAGTCGTTTTGCATAACTCTTCACACTGGGGGAAAAAATGCAATTAAAATTCACCCTCCTGGGGGAGGGGGGATTATGGCATTTATGTCAGAGTTATATGAAGTTTAATGGTTTATAGTAGTAACTGTGATTAAAAGAATACATTTTTAGGTGCAGTAAATACTCAAGATTTATACATTTCCACATTATATATTATTATTTGCATAGAGAATATAATCTAGGTTCTTTAAAAAAAATTATGTCTCAAATTCTACTTTTCTATAGTATGTACAAATCTTGATATGTATATAAAGGTAAAACACTTGATTTACAGCACTACGATTCTAATTAATGTGTAGTTTAATATTATTGATTATTTTGGATATAAGTCCAAAGCAGAATTCTGGTTTTAAAATCTTGGGTCTTTAGTAGATTTTAAAAATCAAAATTTTGTTATTCGTTCCTATTTCAATAATAGACTTAGTTTTAATATGCTTGTATAAACCTGAATATGGCAAGTAATTGCCTATAACTTGCAGTTTATGTGTTTTAGACTATAGATATATTATTGAATAAAAATATTTTTTGTAGCTTTTTCTTCACAGACTGTAACTGAGGAACAGTGACAGAAATAATGTGTTTTGTTTTTGGCAAGCAGAATAGAAAATAGATTAAATCTGATAAAAATAAAATATTTAGGAATAATATTGATGACTTGTTTCAAATGTGGGTAGCTAATAACACACAAAATTCACAGTTAAACTATTATGCTCATGTTAAGGGTTTTTCTCTATAGTAATTAGGAGCTAGAGTGAAAAACTTGCAAGGCATTAAATGTAAAATGGGAAAATGTGATTGATGTAGGGGCTGAGAATGCATGTATTCATTTTGTTGTGAAAAGTTACGTGTAAAATCAGAGCAACATTCTTCTAACATTGTGCCGGAGACTGCACAGTCTGTGCTTCATTTATGCTGAACTCCTTACAGCTGGGTTCTAAGGTCGCTTCTGTACTTTCCTCTTGGTGTACCAACACGCTGTGGGATATTTAAACCAGACTCCCGTTGTTCATTTTGTTTATTGTTCTGTATGTCTTTGAGATTAACATAAGTATGTCAACTCTTTAGTTCTGGAAAAAAAAGAACAACACAAATATAAGATTTTTAGACAAAATAATAAGATAAACAGGAAATTCTTTTTACAGAACTATCTAATGTTGATTCTTCTCTTTACACTTTATTGCAACAGATTGGAGGAAGTGGAAATTAAAGCCAGGAATAAAAGCATCTGTTTAATGTCCAGTCACACACTTCAGACAACTCCATTATTTTGACTAACATGACAAATACAATTACCTTATTTGTAGTCTTTGTATTAGTGGAGGGAGCTTCAGTCAGATCTTTTTTTTTTTATTCTACTTTTAACTGTAAGGATCCATCTTACATTGCACTCTTTAAAAAGCCCCCAAATCTTTAAAATCATTGATTACAGTGTAAAAGAACGTTCTTAACAAGCCTCTTAACACTTTCAGCACTTTTCAGATACCAACTGATTTCCGTGGTGATATTCATGACAATATTCTACCTCACACTTAGTGTTTCCACATGAAACGCTATTTTGTCAGATTATATCCATGTTAAACTTGAATAGCTTAAAAACGGGACTCTTGCTTTGAATGTAAATGGCAATTAAACACAATCCTATCCCAGGATGATGCCTGTTGTTCTGAATTAGAATCAAAATTAGATAATGCTTTTTTTTGTATGTATATGCTTAATTTTTCCCTTTATTGGATGGATGTCCATAAAGGAAAAACATAAATGGATTGATCTTGAGAAGAAGATATATCAGATTTGGAGAATATAACCAATACCAGCAAACTTTAGAATAATTCTGTAGAAGTTCTTCATATGATTATGTAAGTGCCCTTGTAGGTGTCAGGGAACCATGTTATTCAATAAACACTATTTTGAGTCAAACTATTTTTTAGCTAACTATCTCAAGTTCATAAAGTAAGGATGAACATTTCTGAAATATTAAGATATCATTGTGAAATTCAAAATATACTGCTGCAAAGTGTCACTGCATATAAAAATTATATCAGATTCTGCTGGCTTTGAAATGTTTTTGGGTATTTCTTCAGGGTCTCACAACATGAATTTTAAATAAGTCATTCAAAAAATAAGTGGGATAGCCAGTCTGAAAACAGAATGAGCTGTTTAAAAAAAAAAAAAAAAGTGGTAAAAGGAACCAAGTCCAGTTAGATTCCCTGATCAATAAAATACTTACCAATGTCCTGCTATTAGAATTTAAAATTCTTGGTTGGGTGGAACCCAAAATTTCCTTTGCGGAAGAAATCATAAACTGTCATGCCAGCTCAATGGTAATAATTATTTCCCTTTCTTATTGATCGATGAAGAGTGATTGCACACAAATCTTTCAAGATCGGACACTGTAATAAGTTTCCCATTCCTTTTCCCTCTGACATTTCTTCTCCTTCGGAGATTTCGCTTTTAAATAAATTGCTGTGGAAAAGATGTGGCACAATAACAGCTGAGGGAGTGGTGTGTGTGTGTGTGTGTGTGTGTGTGTGTCTGAAGAACACACAGGGGATAGACTTGTGAATCGGAGGAGTAACAGGAAGTGAAACTAAAATTTACTTGAAGCACAGCTTGCCATTTAGTTATGATTCACAGTTGTAAAGGTGATGTTTTCTTTCTGTTGGTGGGGGACTTAATGCTATTTCTATTTTTTGGACTACTTTTTACATGACCTTTTGATATCATCATGTTCTTGAGAAAGATACCAGAATTTTTTGTCTTTTTGCATCACTGTGACCGAGATGAGTCGTAGCATTCCTTATACTTCCTTTGCACTGTAAGCACAAAAATAGTTCATTTCTGATCTTTGCTTAACTCAGAACTGTAGACCTGGATGGAGAAAAGGCATAGCTGTTGTCAGTATGAAAAAGCAGACTGACAGGTAGAAGCAGTTTGTTCTAACTTGAAAGGGAGGTGGAATTTGTTATCCCTTAGGTGGAGTTCAGGAGATTGCTTTCCCCTCGGGAGAAGGATGTACACTCAGTTTCAAACACAAAAGGGTTGATCCTAAGTCCCAGAACTGAGTGAGGTTTTTTTGTACCACCTTTAATAGGCTTTTTTTCACATCATAACTTTACACCTTGAACGACATTATTTTTTATGAATATTCAATAACTGTATAACCCCTCCTTCCTCTTTTACCTAATGCATCAAGGAAACTTGAGACTGGGCATGTATCTTATTTTAAATCCTAAAATAGTTTATTAATTTGCCTTGTAGAAGGCATATTCTGCTATCTATATCAAATGGGATCTGTGGTGAGTAGTAGTTTACTTCACAGGTACTTCATATCTGTGAAAACACGTATGTGAGGAACTGCATAAACGGAAAGGTCTGGCCCTAAATCCCCGCATAGACTGCTGGGGCTGTTTGTTGAGACTGTCACTGTAACTGCACCGCTGATTTCATTGAGCGGCACAGCAAGTGGCATAGTGACACTCTTGATTTATGTAAAGGTCATATAGTCGTTTGTTTTTAGGTGCCATATTATCTTAAATAGGCCTTTTTTTTGCTACTGGATTTTGTATGAGCGTTTGGGTATGTAACTATGAGGGACACTTACTGAGCTTTTACAGTACTTGTTTTTCAAGAATATTTTGATTAAATTAGTGGTGCACATAGTCATACTATTATTAGTTCCAAGGGTGTTTTTTAAAGTCTTTATTCAGTAAATTATCTTACATGATGGAAAACCCTTCCTCCTACCACCTTTGTTCAACATTGTTTTTTATTAAAACACTGCATGAACTGTCATGCCTGGGTTTTGATATTTTTGTAGAACGCTTCATGCTAGGTATTAACTGATTAATCCTCCTGCTTGAAGATTATGAAGCCCTCAAATCTGTGTATAATTCAACAAATCCAGATTAAAAGCTTTTAAGCACTGGGAATCATGGATCTCTTGGGGTCTCAAGCAGTGATTCCATTTGTTTGCCAAAGAAACCAAGCCATTAAGAATTGTCATGTGTTTTATGATCTCTAAACCTGGAGGGCTGACTGTGCTGCCTTTCTTGTTTGCTCGATCAGTTATTTCTTTTTGACTAACTGCTCAGAAGCTGATTTTGGAAGGGCTCTTCCCACAACAAGCATACTCTCTCACACACAGTCACTTGCATTGACAGGAACCCAGACTTATGCGCAGATGACTTTACTTCATGAGTGACAGGATTTGATTTCAAAGAGCCCTTTGCTTGTAGTATTTAAAAAAAAAAAAAACAAAAACCAAAAAACTTTTAGAATTATTTAATTATTTAGTTAGTGAACTTAACCAGTTGTTTGAAGGAGGACACATCAGAAAGACTTTTACCTTCATTTTTGAGGCTTCACTTCACATTTTGCAAGCTCTTTTGCTTGCACAAGCTGAATGAAAATATCTGTTAGTATTTTTGGTCTAATCCAGAGATAAGAAGTATTTGCTGTTTTGAGATATGAATTTTGAACAATTTTAATTCTGATTTCCAAGGCCTCCGAAAAGCTTTTGGCCTTTTTTAATACAAATTATACTAATTTACCCATTTTTGTATATAACTTTTGTGCAGGTCAGATTCCTGTCACCCAGATATTGAGTGGCCAGATTTTTTTAATCATTGCTTGTGTAAAATTAAATCTAAACTTCTAAATTCATTCTGTCCCTCTCTTCCTACCACAAAATGGAAGTAATACAAGCACCATTTTTAAGTTTTTGGGATTTCTTTGAAAGGAGTATCTTCAAAATGGCCTCGAGTAAGAAGTGCTACTAATTTTGTAGTGCATTTAATACCAGCGGGCCTGGACCCACAATTAACTGATGACCTGGAATAACAAGCTGGCTCCTTTTACTTATCTCAGTGCAAGCCTAATTTAAGTCCTAGCACTTAATCACCTGTGTCTTTTCAGCTCCCATTTAATTTAGAACTGCATGGGAGTCCTTGCTATTAAAGGGTTCCAAGTGTGGTGGGGGGAGCATGTTTGATCATTAATTCCTAGGTGGTATATCATTTGCACGTATGACCATGCAAAATATTTGGGATCATGCTGATTATACTAAGACAAGATTTTTTTTAAGGCAATTGCTTTGACATTGAGTGCCCTTTGCAATAGCAGTTTTTCTTGCAAAGAGTGAGATTGCTCTTTCTATTTTTTCTCTCAGGAGACATAGAATGATGTATGGTTATCCAGAAGTAGGCTGAACAGATCTGAATATTCAGTTCTGTATTCTTCTCATTTAGCTTCCAGCATTTACTTGCAGTAGGTAAGTCGCCTAAGTCAGGAACTCGAGCTAATTTAGAAAGCTGCAGTCAAAAAGAAGAGAGAAATACCTCTGAAGAGCAACTCTTCCCTTATCTCCAGGAAAGCATCTCAGAACAGTGGGGTTTGCATATGAAGACCCAGACAGAAGTCAGGGGTGTAGATGGTGGTATTACGTGACCATGAAATTCTAGGTGAAATATTGTTAATAACACTGTAAGGGGAAAAATAAGGATACCAAAATAAGGAAGAGAATAATTCCTACTCTTTTCAACTTTGTGTTGCTGTAACTCAGATAAGAATAAGATACTTGGATGAATATTTCCCTACTTCTATTCTACTTTTATTGAGATAATAATAATTAAATATTGTTCATTCCCTAAGTCATCAGGAATTATAATTGTTGTACAGAGGAGAAAATTGCCAAGAACAACATCCTTTGAATCACTTAAGGATAATTAGCTTCCCCCCACCATTCCTTAGTTGAGCCTTTTTTCCAGCGAGGTCAATGGGCATCTTGTATTTTTGGTAGCCTGAAGTTTTAGCCCTGAAGCACCATTATATGTAGGCTTTTGTGGGGGACTAATATGAGGCATAGACTTTTAATGATAATTAACTTGATTCTTTCAAAAGATGTTTTCGTATTTTATTAACATTATAGTAGAATGAGAACAAATATTCATGTACCTGAAGAAGTATCTCTTCCTCTGAGAATGATGGTTGGATTCAATAATGGGTTAAGATATGTATTATGAAATTTCATATTTAAATCAGTATTGAATCTGTCCTTCCATCTGCATGTTATAAAATTATTCAGAATAATTAAATAAAAATAAAATAAATTGACTTTCATCACTCAAGCAGTGATGTCTGACTCTATACACTAGATTGCTATATCGCTGTTTGCTTAATAATGATCAATATGTTTGTATTTCAGTAGCAGAAAGGACAGAATGATATTCCAAAATATGAATTACTCATTTAGGAGGTAGAAAACATGTTGGAACTTTGATTTCATACAGTTGTGTATAATTTTTTGGCACACATATACTGACCATATTTTCTACTTTTCATATCCCTTTATGAATTCTTTTATCTTGTCCCAGTTGACCTGTTGTTACATTTTTTCTAAGACTTAAGGTGCTCTAAAGAAGCAGGAGAGTTATTAAATGAGGTTGGAATATGCTTTTTAAAAAGCTTAGCATCTCTTGAGGTTTTAGGTTCTTTTTAGCTCTGTTTTGTGTGATATTTGTATAATGAATTTAGGGACTGAATCAGTCCAGTGCTGCCTTGTTTAAACAACATATTCTCTACTAGAACATGCCTGAGAATGACAATATGGTCTGTGAAAACATTTAAAGGAGTAGGTCCAGTACTACAGAGGGACATTCCTATTACGAGTATTAATTGGTTCCAGCAAGGAGTGTAATAGTTTCATATCACACAAACAAGGAAGCAAATAATAATGTTCATTTTTCTTAAACAATTATTAAATTGAATTTGTAATGAATGTCATTGTCAATGACCAAAGAAAAGGCCATTCCAATTCAGAGGAGAAAGTCCAGAAGGGGAGAAACTTAATCTATGAAGACTTGAAATCTCTTCTTCCTTTAGTTTTCACCTGTGGAAGCTTCTTAGCCTGCATCAGACACCAGCCAAACTAGGAATAAAACCACAGATAAAGTCAAGATCATTTTAAAGATTTTAACGTCTAACTCCTTTTGGTCTTTTCTTATTTAAGTTAATCTTCTCCTATTTCTCTCTGCCTCTCAAGACAGCATCATGATATGAAATGATTAAGAGCAGAATACGTTACTGGCTTTTCCTAGGTGTTAAAAAAAAAAAAAAGTTATTTTTCACCTGAAATGCACTCTGATCTCACCCATAGCAAGCCTGGAGAGCTATCTCTCTGTCTAGCAGAACATGCTGCTGCTGTACATTCACAGATGCTTTAAACCCCCAAGTGTGACAGGAAATCTTTGGTATAAGTAGCTCCAAAGTCTCACTTTTATCTGACTTTGACCAGTGCCTTTTTCAGAATGAGGCAGTTCTGCTTCCATCTTTCTAGTCGTAGTCCCATCTCTCACATGCTCTCCAAGTGCACTTGGTTAGTGAAAGAAGGAAAAAAAAAAGCAATTGCAGTTTAATTGTTTTTCGTAAAATATGTCAAATTGACAGTCCTGAGGGTGAAGTTCTTTGCTGCGGGGTGATGAGGTACAGCATGCCGCAGGATACTGCGATCTTCCTCGCTGCGTATCAGGATTGTCCGCCTGTGGATTTTCCTTGGATAGGGCAGTTCCCATCTTCATGTACATTCCTCCCCCCATTGCTGAGCTGATTCAGCAGTGCTGTTTGTGGTTTGTCTAGACTCATGGGTTGCTAGAAATCTATAGGGGTTTTGAGGGAAAAATTTTTTTTGAGGTTTTGTTTACTGTTCCTAGTCTATTAATAGTAAATCTACTAACTTTCCACACTCAAATGTAGAAATGTTCACTAAAATTTGACCACGTAAGGTAAAGGTTTCTAGTTTATTAATTTTGTATCTATAAGAAAAGAACAATATCTCTATTAAGTACCTTAAATACAGTTAGTCTTCTTTTAAGGGCCTGCATTCTCACTAGGGAGCCATTCAGTGATGTAATTAGATTAACACAAATTGGACAGGAAAATTGGACTGGGGTAAGGGCAATTGAATTTGGAAAGTTTATGAGAGCTGCTAGTTCGGAGTGAATAATAAAATAAAGACAGCAGTTCTGCAATTTTGAAAAGCTCTGTGCTATGTAATAGAGTATAATTTAATTCTGAAAGACTATTTTATTAGATTTTTTCTAAGTAAAATCACAATTCCTATTGTTCCTTATCATATGTCTCATTATTGCTGCAAGTATTATCCTCTTTATACGATTACAGTGATTCATACTTCACTTCATTGTTTTGTACACAGTTGCAAGTAAATAACAGGAACAGTTTGATGTTTCTCAGTATAAGAGTAATAGGTCTTTTTTTTTTCTTTCTTTTTTAAGAGGAATATATATTTTAGCAAAAAAGTGATGACAAGCCTTGTATCGTGATCAGTCAGCAGATATCTAACTCTGACACAAGCTTAAATTCTGACCTGTGGACAATCTAAAAAGCTGAAGAGATGCCAAAATTGTAACTTCTGACTTTTAATGCTTATGCCAAATAGTGGTTCATAGTTTTACAATAAATTCTGTTTAAAAAAAAAAAAAAAAAAGGAAAACCTAATTTGTGCTCATTTTCTCATGGATATTTTTTGAAAAGATATGGTTATTATTTGTATATTTGTATATACAAATGTCATAAGAATGTACCTACCTTAAACAAAGTTATCCTTTTTCAAGGGGAGCAGGCTTTGATAGGTAAGGAACACTTTTCATCCCGTGCTGAGTATTTTCAAATCCAATCAAAGCCAAAGGAAGTTGAGAGAGCGCTGTTTCAGTTCACCCAGTTGTTGAACTTTAAGGACTTCCCTGACTGGGCAGAAAAAGAGTAATCAGTTCCATTTCTTGAAGAAGCAATGGTTTAGGAAATCTAAATTCACAGAGTGGTGATGTATAGAAAAGAAGTGTGGCATATCGGTGCAAGCGTATGATGAACTGAGACCTGATTCTTATTCTCGATCATTTATAGCTGTGTGTAGCGATCACATTCAACAGGATGGAACTGTTTGAGAAAGAAGTTACCTCCGTGTTGATTGCCTGGTGGATTTTTTATTTTAGATTTGCTAATTAATGCTCACCCAGGGGAAGGAATGAGGGGAAGGGAGGAGTGAAGGAAGAGAGCAGGGAATGCCTGAAATAACACTGCATTGAAGCAACCAATATAAATATAACTGCATGAACAGCAATCGCATGCACGCTCACAAAACTGTAGAGTGAGCAGAGGCTTAGGTTTTATGGGTTTATTTTTGGTTCAACTCATCTTCTGTAGGGATTATTTTACATTTGCTCTCCCTTTTAAAATTGGTTGCACTCCAACAGAGATTCAGCTTAGATGAAGGTAATTACTAGTAACGTACAATGTGGGCTATCCACCCGTTGTGCTCAAGAAGGACAACATTAACAGTTCATCTGTGCTAGAGAAGGTTATTTAAGGAATTCAGCAGTTCCTCCATTTTGGCTACTGGATTTTACTCACAGAGCAGAACACTAGTTTAGATTCTGCTAAAAAAAGTATAGTTGAACTGTCTTTCACAAGATGAATAAAAGGATTTCGATAATACTTTTCTGCCTGCCTTAGAGCATCTCCAGAAATTTGGTTTAATTATTACATACCCACATTAATTAATATATTGTGTGGCAGTGCAAGAAAATGTTTTATTAATTTGCTTTTCTACCTTTCAAATTCTCAATTTTAAACTAGTTATTAAAACTATTCAAAAAGCTGCTGAGTCACATTTTTACATTTTTTTTTCTTTAATTCAGTTACCATAGTAGATGTCTTTCAAATTAAATACAGAAGAAAATAATTTAAAAGTATTGCAGTGGGGAATGCACATGACTCAATTAGAAACAGTCAGTATTATTAGAAGAATGAGAAAAAAAGAAAGAGAAATTGAGTTGTAAAATAAAAGAAAAATGCTAACTATATTTTTGTCTGTAAATACTCAGTTTAAGTTTTTTTAATATACTTGTTTTTGGTGGCGTCTCTGCTTATAAAAGTTTTTCCACTTGGAGATAAGTCACTAGTGCTGAAAGTTCACTGATATAATGAAGGTATTAGTATATTGAAAGTATGTGCATGCTCCCTTGAAGTAATATGCAGTAATTTTATGTATACAAGTGTTAAGTCCAAATTATATAGAAACATTTTCTATAGGAAGGTATCAAACTTGCAGACAAGACTGTAAAAAATGGAAAAAACCTCTTCTTGCATTTGCTGTCTATGCACTATACACAGTTACCCAAATAGTTTAAAGTTATTCCTTGTATTATGCAGCTCCAGAAATCAAATGCTAAATAAAGTCTCTAGAGGTCAATATCACCTACTCACTCTCCATGACACAGACCAGTAACTACTGAATCCAGTGGACAGATTTCCACTGATTTCTATTCAGCTAGATTCTGCAATGAACATGGTACTGCAATACTGATAATTTATGATAGCTCAGACCTCTATTCAAGAACTAATGTTCAGTCTTCAGCTTGGATTACTAACTTATCTTCTGCTGTCACTAGATGTAGTCAACTGCAGTCATGTCTATTTGGCATATTTGTTCTGAAAAACCTTGTGACTATTCACATTTTAAAAATCTGAATTACTATCCAAGGTGGGACTGTAATGAGGTGCTTTGTTATTGTTTGTTGTATTTAATAGAGTATAAACCCAGGACACTTGCTTTTAGTATCTGCAAACATGCAGTGAGGAAAAAGGATCACCCCCTAAAATTCAAAACTTCAACAGTGGTGAGATTTAAGAAGTGGAAATAA
Organism: Apteryx mantelli; assembly: GCF_036417845.1. NCBI lineage: Eukaryota > Metazoa > Chordata > Aves > Apterygiformes > Apterygidae > Apteryx > Apteryx mantelli. The sequence goes on from NC_089979.1 coordinate 61,530,820, forward strand.
AATGAGACAGCAACAAAGGGAAGATAATGGTAACAGTGATGGAAGCATGAATATAAAAAAACCCCAAAACATGTATGTCCAAGATGCTCCTTCTTAGGATGTAAATAATATTTATATTAGTCATCTGTTGTAATTTCTATCATCTTAATTTACTTCATTTCTTATGAAGTGACTTAACCTAATTAATTTTGGAATCCTACAGTAGCATCTCAGCTTCATTTTGTATACCTGAAGGAGGACACATCTCAGGAAAGCTGAGTCAAGCGTCATGTCATACCCTGGTGACTTGCAGTCAGTGGAGCATGAAACGGCAGCTATTAGACTTTCATTTTTTGAGGTTGTTACAATTGTTTATTTTTATTACTGTATTACACTACATTTACTTTTCGAATGGGTAATGCATACTGAATTTGTTTCTCAACGTTCTGTTTCTTAACTTTCTTCTTGTGGTTTGCTTATATTAATTTCATATTTAGAGACTTAAAATTTATCAAATCAAACGTTGGAAAAGGTATGCCAAAGCCCAGTGCAGTTTTCCTCACTTCTATCAGAATATTGACCTAAACATAACTTTTAGTTTGTAGCATAGCTTAAATATTAAAATAAATATGAATGATTATGTTTCATGTGGAAAATAAATATCAAAGACTCTAATAACTAAAATAATATCTGTCACAGTCTTATGGATCATCCTTTAATATTTATGTAATGTAGGTTGAATGAATGTGAAAACCATGCGTTGGTAAGAATAAGAATGAGAGGGCATTTCTCCAAGTGGAAGTAATCTTTAAGAGCTTGTTGAAAAATGGTTACAGATGTTTTAAATGAGATTTCATCATTCTAGCAGGTTTGATTCAGGTTTCTGTTACTTTTTATTAGCATTTCTACTTCCTAGCTGCTGCTTTTATTCAGAGCTAAGATGTTGTAATTTCATTATGTCTGTGTTTATGATACTGCAACGTGTTGCTATGAAAATTATTAGTCATAAATATAAGGCCTACTTGTGAACAAGGTTTTGGTCTCTTTGCTTGTCTTTATACATTACGATTTGTAGCAATTGTATATTTGGAAAATTTAAAGATTATTCAGGATATAATTATGAAAGTGCCAAATGGGCAAGGAACCTACCCCAGATGGTTTAGCAAAAGTCTAGACTGATCAATAGGAATTTGGTGTCTATTTTACATGAATCCTGATGTTAGAAAAAGCTGGTTTAATGTATTCAGCCCAAATATATTTTGATTTGTAACAGTAATATTACTTTATTTTTTAAGTGCTTTTCATTTGACCATTTCTAAGCTTTCTTTCCCCCAAACATTAAAAAGTAGGTTAATATAATTTTCACTTTACAGATAGAGAAACCGTATCTAAAAGAGGTCACATCTCATTTCAGTGAAATATAGGCATACACAGTAGTGTTTTGCTTTAGCCACTGGAAAAAATAAATCTTTCTTCAATCCATGTGTTTATAACTGTTACCAGAACCAGACGTAAATGCCCAGAAATTAAGCTTTTCATCACAAGACCACATATTTCCATCAAATGAAGTGGGGGATGATTCTAATAGGCAGCCACTGCAGAGGAATGACATCATTCAAGTGGACCAGTCACTAGACATGGACAAAATTTTACACACACACACACACACACACGTGTGTGTGTGTGTGTATATATATCTATATATGCACAAATGTATATATACTTAACATTTTTTAAACTGTAACTTTAAAAAGGACTATGGAAACTTTTTCAGTAGATGCACACTCTGGTCTTACATTTAGAGATATAAGAATGGATTGTCTCTTCCAGAAACAGCTGTACTTCACCAGATTAAAAAATAGAATATTCTGCTGAGTGATCCAGAACAAAAACTATTGGGGGAAGAAAGCTTCTGTAGCTGAATGAACAGCTGACATTTTCTGCAGAATAGGAATTCTCAAATTTTATTTAGAGAAAAATGATTCATTTCAACTGCTTAAATATGCTTTTTGAGACTGTGCCTGTGCCTCTTTCTCCCAGAAGCTTGTAAACATCCTAAAATCCTAGCTTCTAGAGATTGTGTCTAGGGAGCATCTTGGACAGGTTATAGAACTGGCATCTAGGTGTCCCAGGACTTGTCGGCTGCTCCTGCGTAAGTTGTCTGGGGGCATTGCTCACTTGGTAGGTGGTTGAATTGGGAAGCTATGGGATCTGCTCACCAGCCTACTGCTGGTCTGCTCCTCAGCTAAGGGGCTAGAAAATCTGTTAGCTTTGGCTTCAATACAGTTTGTCTTGTCAGATGGTATTTCTAATGAATTGGGAAGAGTTTTCTAACAGAAAATTAAAAATTTTAACAAAACTGAGATTTTTCCCTTGCAAGTGATAACATTTGTAGAATATACATTTTCTATTAAAATCATTGATAAAAGAGGAAATTCCAGACCAGATATATCAGATAGCTTATGACAGGGCAATTAATGATTACTGAAGAAGATAGAGAAATAAGCAAAAACGACTGCTGTAATTGGATATGGCAGGATTTTTTTTCATACAGGCAGAAATTGGATTAGCTAGAAATGTAATTAGAGACATTTATCCAAAATTAATTTTTAGCAAGACACTGGAATTACCTCCGTTGCTTGTAAATCTTTTCTCTAGCCTAAGTGAACAGGGCCACAGTATAACCTTTTGATAACTCCACCATCATGAATATCTTGCTGGTGTATTTATCAACAAATGATTCTAACATCCCATTCTGGTTGCACTTAACATTTCCTTGTTATTTTTCTGAACAGTTGATCTTCAGGCCCAATGCTATTTCTGTTTCTGTTGTTGGGGACAGCTGAATCTAGCTGGCTTCATTTCTCCTGTTCCAGCCCTATAGATGTGCAGCTGCTGCTGTTGCATGCGTGCACACACACGCCAAACACTGCCGACCACACAGTCAACACAGGTGGAGAGCAGTGCTTTTACCAGCATCCACGTAAACGCAGGCAGAATTCCCATAAACATGAACAAACACAGCTCGATCCTGTCCCCCCTCTCTGGCTGATCAATTTAAATTTGGTAGTGGAATACGCACACACGGATGCACTCAAGTTGCAGGTGTCTCCAGTAGCTGTTATTAGATGCTCAGTCTGTGCAGCAGCTGGCTCTCAGACTGCTGGTCTCCTCTGGTTGCTGGCGCTTGGACCTCGGAGGTCAGTAGTCCTGGTGCAGTGGCTGGTGCTCAGACCTCTCCTCCTACTTGTCGGCTAGTCCGATCTGAAGATCACATGCCCAGGCACAGAACAGAGAGTGTGCCCACTCCACAGATAGCTAGAGTTTTAAAAGAAAATAGGATGGACAACAGCGAATGAGTGCAGGGCTCGGTCAGACAGGCATGCTGACCAGCAACCTGCTTACTGGCCTACTTATCTCCTTTTCCTTCTGTTTTCCCATGCTTCCAGATACACCTTCAACCTTCCATTTCCCTGTCTTTGGTCCTTCCCCTAAACATCCTATAAAAAGTCTTGCATATTCCCACAGTCACTTTAATGCACCTCATAACAGTTTTTATACAATTTCAAGTTATAGCATATGGTACTGGTTCGAGTAATACATTTGAATAATGTATTAATGAACAGAGATATAAATTACACAAAAGTAGTGGTGGTAGAGGTATATGAAATGTTGTAACCCTGCTTTATTTCTGCAGATATCTTTCCTCATTCCTGCACTAACTTGCAGTATTTCCATTTGATGTATTTGCTATGATTTGTCTGTGACAGCTTACAATAGATGGTTTCACTCCTTTCTGAATATAGTCAGACATTAGATCTTGCTGACCTTCAGCAATGTAACATGTTAGCCAGTGGAGTCTTGCTTTGAGTCTACGCTGAGAAAGGGTGAATGCAACTGGCTTGATATGTTTTTTTTTTTCCTAGTTCATGCTTAACCTCTTTAAAAATGTTTCAGTTTTCATTATATTAGTACTGTTCATTCTTTAACTTACAAAGGCAGATAAAAATACAAAGATGGAAGAAAGGAAAAGAAGCATAAAGTGATATGGGAAAATTGCATTTTGCAAGAAAAGTGGAAGGAATTCATTTCACTGTTAAAGATTTGAGCTCTGTATTTTATTTGATTCTAATTTGTATAGTCCTCATAATTTCCTAACATCTTCTTCTTAGCCAGCACACTATTGGAAAGCAGTATTTAATCCATGATAATTTTGTATGTGAGTATGATTCAGATTTGAAAAAAGACCATTCAGACCCTGATTAAATGATTTTTTTTTTTTTAAGACTCTCACCTCCCCGAAGGTACAAAAGCATCGACAAATGAGATCTAGCACCTAAATTCCAAAATTAAGAGTAAGAAAGAAAACTGACAATGAATAAGTAATATTGTCTGAGAACATTTAATAACTGAAAACATACATTGTGCAGTTGCAGTATGACTGGAAATTGGATGGGGAGTCAAGTAAATCCTGAGGAACTAGCAAGGCATGCTGATCTTAGATACTGCACTTTGTGGATTTTTCTGCTTATTTGCAAAGATGCGTTTCACTAAAGATTTGCAGTTATGGATATGGTGTTAATCCTTAATAGTAACCTGAAAAGTTTCAGTCATCTTTTTGATTTTTCTTTAGATTATACTGTTGCTGTATTAGAAATGTACATTATATGACACTTTGTGCATTCTTACTTTGTAATAATGTATGATATAAAATAAAGTTCAATATCAGAAAAAGTAAGAAACATAATTGTGTAGCACAGTGAAGGAAATGTGATTCTATAAGTAAGCAATTTTGTTCAAAACTACTCTCTATTCCTGCAAATATATTGAACATATACACCAAAAAGTTGATAGCAATGAAAGCATATTTGTGTATGAGCGTGTAGGTGTTTAGGAGAAGGAAGGAAAAGTAGGTGTTAGGAATGACAGTAAGGTGGGAAAAAGTGACAGTAAGAGAATGAGAAATCTAATGCAGAAATATATCTCATGTGCAACTAATTCTTGATATTTATATAACTTCAGGTATATCAGGCAGCTTCAGGTTATATCAGGTAGCTATAACTTGTATAACCAGTTACCTCAAAGCAAACTACACTGTGGATTTACAATGCATTAGCTACTTCTGCATCAATACCTATAGACTCTTACCCTGCTGTAAATGTGAGGCAGCTTATCCCCATTTATTTTATGGTAATTTATTTGTAAAATCATACTCTTTCAAAGAAAATCATCTTGAGTACTGTCTTACATGCTAATTCTAGGACACTGATAACCATTAGAATGGGTTACTTTTCATTCAAAGGGACAAATATGACTTTTTGTTATGGCTTGGAAGTACTTAGATATTTGTCGTGAATATTTCACATTATAAAGTGTGATTTTACTTGAAAGAATACATGAAAACTGACAAGGTGACAGATTTGTATCTTTGAGGAGAAAAGGATGTTTGTCATGTACTTGGCACTTCATCTTTACAAGTTACATTCCAGTCAAGTGTTCACACAATAATTAAAATGAATATTTTATATATATCAAAATTAATTGAATGAATATATTTATAATATATATAAAACATGGAATGTAAGAAAGAAATGATGTATTATGTTTAGTTTGGGGAAAATTTTTCCTAAATATTAACCTTTAACAATTAAATTAATTTAGATGTTGAGTGATTAAAAGGACAATGGATTGCACTAAGAAGTCATCAACTCTTGATAATGATTTGTTCCCTGTCGGCATGCCTCTAACTTTATTACCTCTTATGATAATTAAATAAAAAACAGACTTTGCAAGCTCCCGGGAAACTCAACAAATGCAAAAATATGATCTGTCATGTTTGTAACATGCTGATTTTTGTTGCATATTTTATGGTTTGATTTTTCCTCTGATTGACCACAACAGGTTTTCTTTATCATAAGCACGTTATCGCATGTGGTATGGCTTTGCCTACCAAAGAACTAGAGATAACTGGTTAGCAAGAGCGTGGCAGAAGCTCATTGTCCTAAGACAAACTTGACAAAAGATTGTTTGAAGTTCATGCTTATATGAAACTCTGAGTTTCAAAAGAAAAATGGTGGCTTACTGATAGTTTACCTTGTTGGGAATGATGGTATACCCTCCACTGTATTAACAAAAGTGTAATTAAAATGGAAGAGCTCAAACGTGTATAGACAAGAGTGGGTATTATTTCAGTGTTTTACAAGAGATCCAGGTTGTCTTCATTCTTTAAAAAAAAAAAAAAAAAAAAAAGTCTCTTATTTAAAAATCTTTGGGGTCAGTCTTTAGAATGGGGTTTATGACAGTTTTCAGTTGTACTGGAATGCTTATTCTGATAACTATTTACGTGAATAGTGCAAGTAGGGACTGCACAATCTGGCTCATAAACAATATATTACATGAAAGAGCTAGAAGAATCTTTCACTACGACCTCCAAAGCATGTTGCCTATACTCTTAGGACCATTTATTCAGGGCCTGTGCATCTTTCTAAATTCATCAGGTGATCAGACAGCCACCTGAGAAAAAATGTGTTAGACTTTTTAATATATTTTAATATTTTTCAGTTGTTTTTAGTTTCCAGTAGAAGCATGAGTGAAGAACTGTGTATTGTGTTTTGGGCAGAAATTGGTGAAATGTTAGTTCTTTCTTGTATCCCAAAGTTAATTCCAGACCTGTATCATCTTTAGATGAACCTCTTTTTCAAGCAATTTGTATACGTACATAGTGTCTGCTTGTATCTGAGAAGTGGAAATTTTGATCTTGGTCCTTGTTGTGCTGCTTAATATATTCCATCAAAGTCCTCGACCAGAGTATTCAGGATCTTATAGAAGAAAATAAAGACCTTGTTTAAGTGGTCTGTAAGCAATCTGTGTAGGGACCTGGTATATTCTTGGTTTCTTATATTTCTGAGTAGGTTCCTTGCTGTCTGGTGTAAGTGTTGCATATTCCTGAGGGTTGATGGCTTCACGCCCAGGTGTATTGCATTGCTGAAGCCAGGAGGCAGGAAGGCATATATTACATGAGGTCAATTTATAACCTGCTTGGATGAAATGCACTGTCTGAGCCAGCTAGAAATGACAGAGCACATTATTTACATAAAATATAAACTACCATAGTTTAACATCCTAAATTCAGGAGCAGTCCTAAATTGTAATCTGTGTCAACCAATTCACAGGCATGAATTTTTAAACAACGGAGATGACATTATAGGTAAAACTCTTCAAAATATTTTCCTTTGCCAAATTCAAGCATCTGATCCTTATCCTGAGTTGACATCAGCCAAGTATTATACATCCAGCCAAAATTTTTAACATTGGTGGAGTTTATTATGGCCCCTCTTTTGGGTCAGTTTATTTGGGCTTCTTTAAGCAAGGTCCATTAGAATATACGTAACTTGAAAGTGTAAAGCAGTTATTTGTTGGGTAACACACACAAAAGATAGCTAGGTTTTACTGAGCTTTTAGGCTAAGCGTTAATATGCCAACTACCCCAATAAGGCAGCCGAAGTGGTTGCTGGCCAGGCAGCCACCTTCCCCTAGCAGCTCTGGTGGACAGCCCAGCCGTTCCCAACCAGACCCACCAGCCTCCCTGTTCTTTCTTCCTGTAGCATTTTATACCTTCCCAGGCTGGCATTTGCTTTCTTGAGTAATGCAGTCCCTTCGAGGGGGTAGGCTGGGGTGAGGGAAGCCCGCAGCAGGGGCTGCGGAGAGAAAGGGCTACAAGCGCCGGACTGTGATTTTCTTAGACTTTCATGGTGTAGTATATTGCTGACGGTTAAGCGTGTGGTTTCTCGCACACTCACAGCTTGCATCGCAGCTGCCTGTGAATGTGGAATAGAATGAGGATGAGAATGGTTGTTTTGGGACTCCAAAGATGAATGCGTTTTGGTCCAGCTGATGATTGCCAGCATCACCTTCTGTTTTTTTTCATGCAGGAGGCATTTGTATCCATTTCGTGCATTGTTCTGCCACTATCATCAGCTAGGATATGAGTGTCACAGAGCAGTATGAGAGAATTATAATTTATGGTTTCTCACCGACTGCTGACAGCAAGAGACCACTAAAATTCTTCCACTTCTGTAGACTGTCTTGCATCCACATTGAGCCCCATCTAAGTGACTGGTAAACAGGCCTGAAACTGGCTTTTAGCTAGATTTTAAGAGTTTATCAGAAAAGGAAATTTTGAATCTAGTCAGTAGTTAGCCACCTCTAGTTTGTCCAGAATCCATTTTTTCAGTATCCGAAGACATTAAAGAGGGAAGGAAAATTTAATTCAAGACAGAGTAGGTGTTTTCATCAGAGGAGTAGTTTTCTCTTCCAAGCCAGGAAGGAAAAGACTCAGAGTGTGTCTCTTAATGTAAGTGAAACTGCCACCATAATATCCACTGCTTCCTTCTATAATATTGTTAATTGGGCTTGAGTCATGGAGCAAGAATGGGGTATTTATTGAGAAGAGAAGTAGAGATTTGTGCAGCCTGATGAGCTTGTTTTAGATTGTGTGTGTGTTTGTGTTAATTCTTCACCGGGCCTAACAAAGAAAGAATTAGTCTGCAGTTAGTTCCTGGGACTCAGCTGGCAAAAGTAAATGTAGCAAAGACAATTAACATTGAAAAAATAGTTTCATGTTTTGGGTGAAGTTGAACTATTTTTGTTTTATAGATTCTGCCCCCGAATACTTTTAAAGAATTTGAAATGTGGAGTTTATTCTCAGTAGTAAATATGAAATAGTAATATTTCAATAGTAAATCTGAAATATATATTTTTATCTATTTATCTAAGAAAAACATAGCAGGCTTTTAAAGGTAAGAAAATGATACCATAAAATAGCATAATGGCACTTGGGAATACTGTTCCTTTTGTTATAAGTATATTAAAATAAGTTGGTGTCTGCTCTTTATCTTTTCTGTTGTCAGTAGAAAAGGTAAAACTGTAACGGTTCTACAATTCCAACACTTTTTGATAGTTTTAAACTCCACTTTCTCAATGATGATTTATGATGTAAGTTTTGTAGTTCATTAGTCATACAGAAATCAATTTTCAATAACAGCTTGCTCATTTCTGCTTTAAAGTCATTATACTGTAGCACTGATTAATTCATGTTACCAATAATAACGAAGTGAGCATAGTAGTTAAATAGACTGAGTTCACTTAGAAAGTTGTAATTTTGGCTAGGTCAGTATCCCAGAGTCAAATGAAAAGACAAAGTTTTGTTGGGATAGGTAGGATATTTTGCTACCCAGAAGATACCCAGAAGAAACATGTCCATTAATTAAGAACAAAATAAATTGCAAAAGCTAAAAACAATGAAAAGTGGCAAAAAAACTACTTACCTTTAACTGCTGTGATAACCAAAGAGTCCAGTTACTAATATTACACTAGGAATATTTTCCATAAGTTTCCCTGAACTTTTTTTTTTTTAGTTGATATAAATGTTGGAATTATTTCCTGATGTTTGATGTTGCAAATTGAAATCTGAGGCATGCTTTCTTGAAAATAATATGAGGAATGTTTTTGGCTTAAAAGAAAACTTTACAAATTGTTGAGTTGATATTAATCTATTTATGGCATGATTTTCTTAAAATTAATCACGAATTTAAGCATTGTGGTTGTCAATGCATAGTTTGATGTGAGGTTATACCTTTTACTGATTTGTAAACTCACCACACAATTATGAAATTCAGGGTAATTCTTCATTCTTTGGGCAAGTTTTGCAGTGCAATCTGAGTTTCAGATTTTTACAGATAGACTGCTGCTGCTGCTCTACAGAATTAAAATAGAGTTCATTTTTATTTTTCCAGGAGTAACTTGAAAGTTAAACATGCCCAAGGTGGTTCTAAGACAGTTGATTTCTGTCAGATAGCAGTAAGATGTTTTATTAGAATCTGTGACTAGTAAATGTATTTGCTCAAATTGTTAGCTTGGATGTGGACAATAGATGCATATCTATATCTATCTATCTATCTATCTATCGATCCAAAATAACAGTTATTCTTAATATTGTTTCTCTTTGAGTCCTACTGCTATAATATGGATATAGAGACACAAATATAATAGATGAATGTTTGACCTCAGGCATTGCTACAGAAGCACAAATAATAATATGAGTTATTCCATTTCAGTTTAAAACAAATCTTTTCTCCTTTCTTAAATGGAAAATACAGTATCGAATTATGGAATTCCTACGGTTCATGCATTATGGAAGGTCAGATGAAATGAGGTTCCTCTGGAATTCTAAACTTTCAAAAAAGTGAATCTCAAGGACAAGTGCCTTAGACACTGAGCACCCATTTGCATGGCTTTGTTTATACAGTAAGATAATATTTTTCACTTCAGAAGAATTAGTTCCTTTCAAACTTGACTTTTTTTTTTCTTCTTTTTTTGACAATTGCAGCACCTATGAATAGAAGCTCTTGACATTTTGGATCATTCTCTACCCTTGATCTTCATATAGAACTTTCATTGATTTCAATTGTGTATATTGAATTAGGCTAGGATAGATGGCTTTTCATTTTATAAAAAGGTGGTGACAATATTAACCTTTATGCTGCTATAAAGGCTGTTGAATCTTATTTCATTATAAAATGCTTTAAATAAATAACATCTCAGGATTAAATAATACAGTTTCTAGGTCATCATAAATTGAGATACTGTGAATGTATGAAGACAAGTAGAATGAGTTTTGAACATGTTTCTCTGAAATTCACCTTTGTAACAGTTGGGCAAAATGCTGATTGTTTCTGTAACGAACCTGTGGAGTCATGGTGACATCCAATGTCCAACCAGGAGCATTTCAAAACATGAAAATGTAATGGTCACTTTCTATAGACTCACAAGGAGATCTTTACATTGATTTCCCTCTGAAGTTTTCCCATATTATTCAACTGGAGAGAATAAGTTTGTCCATGCATTTTTTTCTGTCACAGAAAGGGTCAATGAATCTGTGTCCTCCAAAATCTGTGGTGTTGATGTCTGTTATAGACTGGCTTTAAGATGAGCTACACTACAAAGCCTTCCTTGTGTTGGTGGTATCTCTGAAATTCTTTTTAAGTGGAATATGAGAGTGAAGGAAAGAATATGAGAATGAAGAAAAGGAAGGGTGTGAAAATGTTTAATTTAATGAAGCCTTGAGTTAGATTTTGGAGAAATAATGGAGACTCATTTCTCCATAACTCATTACTTCTGTGTATGTTAAGTATCATAGGGGATTAAGGCAATAGTTATTATGCCCAAGCTATCAAAGTTTATCAGAGCTGAAAATATAATCATTTGATTCTTCTAACATGTGAGAAAGATAAGTCCTTATGATGAACAAATGCCATGTTTATAAATACACAATCACTAAAGAGGATAATATTTATTACATACACAGTTTCTCATAACAAAATTATTAAATTGCTTTTCTGTTGATTGAATGGATCCTGGATGTGCCACACAGCTGCCAGAAGCATTAAAGTGAATATGTAAGTCAAAATAACTTATAGCCAGATTTAGACCACAGAAAACAGCATTTTTGCCAAATTTGAGTCTCCAGGTTGTACAAAATGCAGACTGACTTGAATGCAGTCCTTCTTCAGAATGGGAGAAATTTACCTGGCTTTAAAACAAAACATAATATGCTTTCTGGTATTTTTTTTTTCTATTTTGTATTTTGCAAGCAGTGACAAGATATAGTTAACATCTCAGAAAGCATTGTCTTGAAAGAAATGCATGTGGTTCTAAATGAAGCAACATTTCTCTTTAGTAAAAAAGGATCTGTTGTTAATGTCTGCTGGATAATACTCATATTCCTACTGAGTAGTAGTTTAATGTACCATTATTTATTTTTAAAGCCTTGAGTAGCTCAGAACATGCTGAACAACTCTTCTGCAGTAGAAATCTTGATGGCTCTCAAAGGCTGTCTTCTGTAGGAACAAACTGAACTGTGTGTACCTCAAGAGAGTAATCCAACAGTTTAAAGTAAGCACGTATAGAATATCTTAAATCAGATATTCAGCAAATGAGGGCATCTACGAGAAGATGTCTGTATATTTACTTTTGCAAGTTTATTAAGTTTCTGCATTGGTTCTTTGTTTGGATAAGGATTTTTTACATTAGTGTGAATGCTTAACACCTGTGAAATTCCATTTGGTGGATTTTCCTTAAACGGATCCATTGCTTGTTACAAGAAAAATAGAGCAATGAAATTTCTGAATCAAAATCAACTGGGATTACTATTATGAAGAGGCCTGATAACAAGTGTATTGTCAAGTAGAGAGAAGGCTTTATTAATTGCACATGCTACATGCACATTTTTTCTGTGGCTGATATGTTTTGAAAAGGAGTTAGACAATTCAGAAGTGCAGTGGTAAAAGCTCTTGTAAAAGAAAAGCCTCATGCAGGTAGATTTTTCCTGTAAGCTCTATGAAATTAAAAAAAAAATCATACTGAAAAAAGGAATTCCATTGGAAAGTTATAACCCTCTTTGTTATAATAGTTGACCTTTCTACTCAAATTGATTAAAAAATTCACTGCAAATAATTAGTCTCTAATTCTGTGCTGTGTTTGCAATTTGAGAAAGCAGGAAATTTGTATACTACCATTATTTCATCACCATCATGGTCAAATTGATATGAATTCATAATAAAATGAGCTTTTGTGTTGGTGAAAAGGGGGGGATGTGTTATATGTGTTCCATGTAAGAAGGCAGGATGAGAAGATGTCATTTCATATGGAAAACTAAGACAAATGAGATCTGTAGTAGTTACATGATGAATTCACAAACTTTCATGGTTCATTATATTTTCTAAGCTTTTGCTCCAGGCTTAAGCTAGATATGCATGGTGTTGTCAAGAGAGTATAGACTGACACCTGACCCACCTACCATCTGCTGCATGTATCTATGTTTGCAGCAAATAGCTGAGCCTGTCTTGAGCATGGGAGCATAAAAAACATTGGCCAAGCAAAGCAAAAAATCCAGCATTTTAGCATTCATCTCTTAAAAAAAGCTATAATAAAGTTGTTTTCTCCACTGCAGAAGGAAAAGAATTTAGCCCAATATGTACTTAAGCATTTATATTTATTTCAGTTTATTATAATTTCTTGAATGCTTGCTTTTGCCTTGGGATATAAACATAAATTGTTTAGTTTAAGCAAAGACTTATCAAGAAATTCACAAGAGATTGCATGTGATAGGAATTAAATCTGTGTTGTTAAAGGGCAGCTATAAATATTAATTCCATTTTATTTTTAAGTAAGTGATCTGTGCCTGGTAGGAATTTTCTTTAAAGAGGAATAAGCCTTTTATAACCTTACAAACATGAGCATATACATGAGCTTATACAGGGGCAATGATTATGGAATTATGATTTGGAAAGCTGCTGTAACAGTGGCTCTGACTGAATGAAAAACATTGTTTACCCAGCTGCTTTAGTAAAAGAAAACACTTGGGGCAAATGCTGAAGTGTTTGCTCAATTTTTACTCAGGCAAAGCTTTCCTTTCAGTCAATGATGGGTGGAACACTTTAAAAAGGAAATGCATCCCACTTCAATTAGGTCCAAAGTGTTTCTCATTATCTAGAGAGAAGACACTGGAAAGTAAATAAATGAAAATGTGGGAATCAATACGTTCGGGTAATTAGCACCTGTAGAGAAGTATCAGCACACCCTCTCCTATAGGCACACTTCCGTGAAAGTTTCAGTCTTGTTTATTAGCACTTTTTTGGCTTCCTGACATTTCTAATTATAAAAATTGTTTTTTAAATGCTTATGCTGTATTGTATTTTTTTTATATTTGAACTAAATTGTTCAATGTGGAATCAGCCTGTATATTGAATCTGGTTTTCAACAGCTTCGGTCACACCGTTCAGCCATTTTAAAGAGCAATGTGGAAGAAAAAGTTAGCTTAGCTACATTAGAAGGAACAAGTTGTCATACATTGCGGGCTTTAAGGAGGTGTGTCTGTTGGTGAGCAGAGAGAAACTGGGAAAAAGGGAGAGACTGGGACGCTTTCCCAAACGAGAGAGATTAGGTCAGTTGGACAGGATGCCTGGGAAGCCGTAGGAATGGGGTCGGTAGACAAGAATGATAATGGATATAAGGTGAATGGCACTGGGACAAAAAAGCAGAGGGTAAAGTGGTTCTGTTGAACGGGGCACAAAGTAATTGAAAACTTTATTATAATATGTCCGCACAAGGATAGAATTGTAAAATTGCACAGAGAGTTTTAATTCTATGTTATTTCCTAACTTTTGGGTTATTTTTTTAATGCCCGAGAGAAATACAGGAGTTTAAAGCAAACTGAGAAAACAAAATTGTTTCACACAGACACCTACTTCAGGCATCAGTGTGATTAAATATACTGGATCAGTGACACAGTTTTCTGCTACTTAAAGAAGTAACTTCACTGATGACAATAGTAGATGGTCATTTTCTACATGCACTGCCAGTCGAATTAGATGTGAAATTCACTTTTCTCCTGGATTTTTAAAAGCAAATATAGATTTTAGGAGCTATCAGATTTCTGCTGTATTTTGAATAGACTGTTTCTTTGAGAGTTCCTATCTCAAATGGAACTGAAGTGTGGTCCATATTTGGCAGATCTCTCTCCTTTTCCCTGTTCCCTTTTTGAGGGTGGAAGAGAGCTTGTAGAAGCACAAAGATTCTCTCTAGACTTTTGCACAGAGATGACTATTGTTCTGGAAGCAGATATTAAAAGTAAAAAGAAAACAACCTAAAAACATTATAAGGAAGTGCTAATATTATAATACGCTGGTATTGGGATACATCAATCTATCATATAGTGAGTATGTGACAATCCTGTGAAACAAGAAAGGAATTTTAGAACTGTTTAAAACAGTGAAATATGTGATGTGAAACTCCAAAGAAAGCAAATACATTTCAGATGCAGACTTTAGGAAAAATAATCACAAAGGAAATATAATATGATTTGGATATTTCTATAAGATTAGTCAGACTTTCTATATATGGTTATTTTCTAAGGTTTAAATAGTTGCAGCATGAATACTAGTCTCCATTTAATTAGGTGAGAGACCTTCAAATGCAGAAAAAAGTAAGGAGTGTACTGCTTATTGACCTCAGAGACTACTTTGGTGGGGCTTATATGCTTATAACTTCCCAGTTTTACTTACAAACTGGCTTTTCTCCAGTACCAGGAGGACATTTAATTGTTTTATTCATATTTCTTCTTATGCCAAAAAGAAAATGCACTCTCTCATAAGCGTAATAACATTTTCCTTACAGTTTCTCAGAGAAGCAAGCAATATAAAGAGTTGTTTCTGATTTCTGTTTGAAGTCAATGTAATCTACCAATCTTAAGTGGCATTTAGGAAAAAAAAATAGTGTAATATTTATTACTTCCATCATTTAGTTTGTAAGAGATGAGAGTCCTTTGGCATAATTTGAACTGAGTATCCTTTCATTGCTTTGTGAACATTCCTTCCACTGTTGTATATTAAATATGATAGCTCCACTTTATTTGGAGTGTTTGAGTGCCCCAGCTTGATTGTGTGAACGCAATTTTATATTTGTAACAACTCTTGTTATAATCGTCTTCGAAATCTGAATCGCATTTGAATGATACCTCATAGTCCAGAAATTCCTCTGCTAGCTTTTTGTTTTCTGGGTACATCATAGAAATTCT
This sequence comes from Apteryx mantelli, assembly GCF_036417845.1. Lineage (NCBI taxonomy): Eukaryota > Metazoa > Chordata > Aves > Apterygiformes > Apterygidae > Apteryx > Apteryx mantelli. The sequence continues at coordinate 61,546,433 of NC_089979.1, forward strand.
TTCTTTGACTAATTTAAGAGACTAAAAATAGAGCTACAAGGTTAGATAAGTGTTCCTGTTTCTGTATAGTAAAGTAACTGTAAGTATGGATATTCTTTTGAAAAAAGAGCACATTCATTGTTGAAATTCATTTTTCTGTGTCTTTTATTTATTTCATTATATCTTAGAAATAGAGATTCTGATTCTTGTGGGAAGGACAAAGCATTCATGTAAGCATAAATATTTTTCTATTTTGTCCCTCAAAGCTCAAATATGCTTAACCAGATTTGTGTGCAGTAGTGAGAACTTTGCACAATATCAAAACTACAGCTATTTTGTAATGTATGACCCATGCTTTTAGTAACTTCACCCTTGGCATTTGGTAGAATAAAGCAAATATCACATATATGCAAATGTTATGTTTATCTGTGTTTAATAAAAAGCCTGTGTGCTTTCAGTGTTTTTTAAATTTAGACATAAATGCCTTGCACTCTAGTCTGCCAGAGGAAAACAGCAATATTTAATTTGCTATATGCCCATCTTTCTTCCACAGTATTTGAGATAAGTCAGGTATGTATAAGTGTCTTAAAGAAAAAAATGAAGAAAATTATGTTCAAGCAAAGAAGATTAGTAGGTAACAGATTGTTTCCAGAAAATATTAGTTAATTAGTGTATGTTAAAGACATACAAAATAGTGAAAGGAAAAGCACATAGTGTAAAACTTTTTAGTTTTGCAGCTTTATTAATTTCTATATGATATAATAATTTAATTTTACTTGCAAAAATCAATACATTTTGTGGGGACTCTTAACTGTTACTTTTCTGTGTTTTGTATCTTATAGAAAATATTTGCAAATATCTCAAGAGTCGATGGTTATTGTCAGTGACTGATTTTAATGAAAATCCATGAGGGTCAGCTTATTTGCTGTATTGTTAATAGGGCAATGTATTCATTTTGGCAGAATGAGAAAACTGAAAGAGGTGAGATGCTAGGAAATTAAAATGTATTTTGAAGGTTTATGAAGATGGATATTAGATATTGTGGTTCTGCACATTTGCTGTGTTCAAGTAACTGCATACCTACTGGTACTTGTTTTAAATCCTGAGTCAGTGAAAACTTTGCTGTGTGCATATCTCCAGGTTAATCTATTAAAACAAAATATGTTTTATTAATCTATTAAAACATGTTTTATAAAATATATTTTAAAACAAACTAGTCTTGTCAAACTTGTCAAAAACTAGTCTTTTGAGTTATCATTCTAAAAAACCTTTCAGGCAAATTGTGGTTTGCAGTATATCAGACATTTTTATTTATTTTCTCAGAGTAGTTTCTCTCAGGTTTAAGATAGTTAGGATCTCTTCTTTAAACACCACTATAAACAAAATTTTCAGGTCATAAATTCTTAGAAGAAAAATAGCTAAATATTTTCAGTACAGAGGCCAGTATTTGAAGGTAATCTTTTCGTGTTTGATGAATCAAAGAAAGAAATACAACCCTTCACAAAGGTTTTGTAAGGTTATTAAAGTAGTGAAAAGTAGGAAAAGATCCAATACAAATACTATAAATGTACATTCTAATATGAATCTGAATAGGAACCTATTCACCAGCTTGACTTGCTAAATCACGGTTAACACTAACAACTTAGCAGTACATTTTGCTGCCAATAAACCACTGTGATTCTCGTGGATAATATTTTAGGGATTTTAAGAGTAAACCACACATTTTATCAATAAATATTTTTTTTCACATATTTTGTAGCTTAAGAATTTTTAAAATGGGCAAAAACTTTTAATTACCATGCCATAGAGCTTAGACCAGCAGTTTTGAGTAGGACAGCATGGAAAACCATTTAGCTTGGTTTGAAAGTATGTACTGAAGAGCCGTGCATCCTTACTAGGTTTAACTGAGCCTTATTTAAATGGACATATGTGATGGCCAAATAACTATCTTAGATTTGGAGACAAAGAGTTTGTGGTAGTGTGAAATTGCCCTTGTGTAGAAGACAGCAGAGCTTTTCAAATAGCTTTTTCTGGAGAGGTTGGTGAGATTTCATTTAATTGATCCTTTAGGAGTTTGCCCATAACTCTAGGTATTCCATGTATTTGCTCTTTGTATGATAATATTCATGGGCTAGAAAAGCATTTGAAAATACTGAGCGCAGAAGATTTGTGAGCATGTGGATCCTGTCATCCCCTCTGCACTGTCTGATGCTGTAATTGGTGCCTCAGAAGACATTGCAACCAGTGGGCTGAAATAGAGAGGCTCTTTTGTAGGAAAAGATGATTCGTTTACTCCAGCCAACTTGGAAACATCCCAGAACACTTTTAGTCTGGCCTACTGTTCTGGCTTCAAAGGAGTTTTTTATTTGCATAGATCTGATGTGTAGTACAAAGACAACAACATCCCAATCCTTTTCCATATCACAGAAAATTGTGCACATAAATTACTTTTCAGTACACAATACGAATTCTTGGTAGGGTGGGCTACATTTGTATCATTTCTAAGCAATATAATGCTTCCTTTTTACCATAAAACTTAATGAATTGAAGAAAGGAATTTAAGACAGACAGACTGGTTGTAGTACCTACTGCCAGCACATCTGGAAGACAGTTATTCTCTAATTAGCCAAGAGACAGAAGAGAAAACTGGCAGCTTTGCTACTATTATAAATCCCATCACTTCTAAAGGAGTTAATGGATGCCCATCTAATCAGTCTTTGTTGTCTAGTAACATTTAGAGACAAAATAAAGACTATAAAATAAAAAGCAAGGGAAACTCATTGGTCTGGTATATTAAAATGTGTGGTTTTGTCCTACCAACAGACTCTCCACAGACTGGTCATACATGGTGTAATTTGGTTTTAAAATGTGCAGTATTTTAGCTGTTTGGAGGAAAAAAATATTTTTGTAGATAAAATGGCTGTCGTGGGTGATTACTCAACTTCCTTCATTTCATCTTTTGAGGTACTTCTGTGGCCTACACTTAAAACCTTTCAATCTATCAACAAAAGTTGTTCTATCAATTTTACCACTGGCTGGAGAGCAGGTCTTCCCTGTGGCAAGGTTTTTATTCTTTATCCTTCTAAATTTGACAGTAAAAGAAGAGAGAACATCACACGTGCAAACAGAGTATTTCTCTCCCTTTTCTTCGAAGACAAGAAGCACAAATTATTTACCTCTGGGTAGATCTAAATGAAAAAAGAATCAAGTTCTGTTCATGTACAGTATTATCTCTTCAGGACAGATAAGCTGAAAAATAGATTTGCTGAATGACATGAATAACAGCCCTATTTGGAAAGGTTCCTGAGTATCATCAGGATCATTATAACATTGCCAAAATGTTGTTATGCCAAAGTGTAGTAACAGGTTAAAGACAAAACTTCATATCTCACAAGAAAATTTCACTTAATCAGATTCTCAGTCATACAGTGTTTGGAAAATATAAAAGATGCAGTCCTATTTCACTTATTGAGGGATGGAGGGGGAAAACAATTTGAACTTAGCAAGAGTGGATTATGGATCCCCTTGTCTATCACTCAAAATATCCCTCACTTCTTCATAAAAAAGTTACTACATGTTCCTCTTCTCCTCTTCAATGTCCACTGAATAGCTTTTTCAGCGGTCCTTATGGCTAGGATGGCAGTGGGCTTCCTGAATATTTTCCTGAGTTTTTTTATGCATGGAAAATATCCGATATGAGTACACACATTCACATGAACTCTGATATTCATGCACTCTAATATTTTGAACACCCAGCTTCCAAAACATGCATTTAAAGCTATATTGCAATATTAAAATGTGTCCACTTTTCATTATGTATAGAATTTCCAGCTCTGTCTTTCACATTCCCGGGACTCAAGGCTGAGTGCAGGCCAGTGGCAACTTTTGTATGTGAGGATTCCATAACTTTCTTGGGGGAGAAACTGTACCTTTGTCTTGGTAAAAGAGTGTGACTCCCAGCTTCCTGATAGACGGAATTGCGTGGTCCCACAGAGTGCATGGGTTGCCATGGCACAGCTCCACAGCAAAGCACTCTACAGCTGCTGCTGTTGTTGTTTTCATGATATACTTTAGCTAGCTTATAGGAGTGCTTCTACTGCCAGCTAGTTTGAGGATGGCAACCGTAGCAGGTTTGAACCAAGAATCCACGTGCTACGGAAGCTGCTACAATAATGCAATGATAAAATATTCCTCACTAATAGGAGCTATGGTCAGATGTAGAATTAATGCTTTATTTTGAATGGCCTTGCTGCCTTGTTCTTCTGTCTTCATGTAAAGACAGACCATCAGAGCATAGAGGGGCAAAACAAAATAGCTGTACAGAGGCGCAAGTGTCTGGGGTTTATCACAGCTGCTAGCTCCTCAAAGGAGTGGCGATGTGAGTAATAGCCTCTATTATAGTTTCCTGCATTGAGTCATAGCAGGAAATCTTGTCAGAACAGAAAACTGTCAGGGAGTGTTTTTTTACCTTGTACTTTGTCATCCTACCTTGTTTCTTGTGGGAAACCTGGCTTATGAATAGGTGCTTTTTGCTTGTACTGGTGGGAAACAATATTAGAAGAATCTTCCAAAATAGATGACTGGCTTCCAGTTAATCATAAACATAGCTTTTGTTGATACTACACATTCCCATACAAAAATAGCATGACAAAATAGTCCAATTGTATTTCTCTGTGCTTTACTGTCACAGGATACTTTTCTAGAGAATTGTTTCAGAGAAAAACATGGGGAGATTTGTCAAACTGCCATTTAGTGAGCATGACCAGACTGATATTGAATGTTCTTCTTTCCATTCTGCACCATTTTTGAAGTCTCCAGATCAGATTTTATTTTTAGCCCCCCCTTTTTTTTTATGGCTGCTGCATTACAAAAGAAGGCCTATATTACTTGAAATTGCAGTTGAAAGCAATTTGAGGAGAAGACCAGCGATCTAACATTGCAGTTTTTGCCTGATACTTACATCAGTGTCGTGCTAGGTAATTACTGGAGGTGTTAATTCATGCAAAACACTCTAGATGTCAAAAAGAATTAGAGATCTGCCTTCTCTGGACTGCGTTAATTGGCTTAGTTCAAGAATGATTTTTTCACATCTGGTCATCTTTAAAAATGCAGCATTGACCATAAGTTTACTAACATGGGTGCGAAATGAGACTTTCTTGTTCTAACTGCAGAACCCACTACAGGAAATCTGTGATTTTTGGTTTTACTGATGGTGGAGTTTTTCCTCCCCATTCTCCACTGGGATTGGGTGCAGAGTCTTTTACTGAGCCCAAGTAATCATTGAGACATGCAATATGAGGAAATCCTGTCTCACCAGCCCTGTGGCCCTATGACTTCTTCATGTCAGTAGCAGAACGGTTCTTGAAAGTTCTGCTTGGGATTTTGTAGCCATTGCGAGTTCTTAATATTTCCTTTTAGAGGCCTTGGGAGGAGAAATGAAAAGTGCTGTAACTGTTCTCTGCCTTTTCCTCATCCCACACAGTGTCCCTGTAGGGTTCCCTGCGCACATGGATGAGGGGAAAATTGATGCAAAAGAGTAGACTGTGATTACCTATAATCTGAAATTTCCCATGAAAATGCAGTGTTTACCTGGGCTATTTCAACTGTTATGGTCATTAAAACTCAGAATTTAATGACACTACCCCTATTTTCCTCAGTTAAAAATTGAGGTCATAAAAAGAGAGGCCAAATTACCACAGTGGCAGAATACAGCTTTGAAGAGGTAGCTTTGACCTTTACAAAGCTTCTGTTTGTACATCTGAATAATGTGCATTCTGCATTTTCTGCAGATTTCTACAAGAACCTTTTCATTGTAGTCACTTGCTTTTGAGCTTTATATTTTCTGACTTATTATTATGCAAATGAACTGTGAACTATCTTCATCCATTTTTTCATAAGAAAAATTATAATCCCTTACAGCGATAATAAGTTGTGTTTGTTTCAGGTAGAATCATCACCATGCATCTTTTTGAATTCTAATGCGGCAAAACAGATATATTTGTTAACAAGAGACCTTCATTTTCTCTGCTGTTATAAAATAGCCTCTACTACTACGTGAAGAGAAGGGAGGTGACTGGGAGTTAGCTGGGAAAGTTCTTAATTAAATGGCTGTGCAGAAATCTGAGGCTGTGTATTCATAAAAGAAATTCCTCAGTGGCTTCATGGCTTTGGTCGGAAAGTCTTCCTGAATTTCTTCTCCCATCCTATGCTTTTCTTTCCAGGCAGTAGCAGAGCAGCCCCTTAGCTGTGCCATCTGAGACAAGGATCAGGGAACTTATCCTACTTTAAAAATAAACATAATAAATAAATGAGCATGGAAGCTCTTGCCCCTGCTCTCCCGCTCCCCACCAAAATAAAGTATTATAAGGCTTTTTAAGCTCTCTGATGCAGCTCATAGAATGATGCCACATACAAATATTATTGTATTCTGGCACCAGTAAGAGCGCAGAGCACTGAGACAGGGGTCACAGAGAAGTGGTTGGGAAGAGAAACATTTAAAACTAGTTTTGTTGTCAAGGGCATCTTCACACAAAACCACAGCCTTAGAATAATACTCAGAACAGGATTTTTTATGTTCTCTGCAGGGAGCTGGGTCTAGTTTCCCTTGTGTGTGTTTGGTAAATGTAAATGTAAATTTAAAAATAGAAGAATGTACAAACTCCTCTACGTTTGTCTTCACTTACCTTCTAATAAGAGAGAAAACATACTACAGTTTTTTTGCAGATTGGAAGCTTGAATCCCAAAGTCATTTCTTCACAGCCTTAATGTTTGTCAGGACTTTTCTTTTGAATATTTAAAACTTTAAAAGACTCTTTAAAAGGATTTTTTGTTTTGATAAGGGTTTTGTGCTGTTTCTTTATTCTGGTTTGAAGAAGCTTTTGGGCCTTACTCAATCAGATCTTACTGTCAGATGTGCGTCTGTGGGTAGTGATCTAAAAGACAGCCTGCTAGTTACCCATCTAGCTGTCAGGCACGCAGCGCAAGCACAGCAGAAATCTGTCAAAGAACATGGCCATTCAGTTCATAACTATACTGACAAATGGCTTCAATTTAGGGTGGCCAGTTGGCCACATAAGCACGGTGGAGCAAGAACAAGTAAACGTAACTACTTGAAAGTCCAATTCATTTCTCTAAAAGAGGTTGGAATATCCAATTTTTGTAACATTAAATATTACATGTTTTTGGCACTTGCCGTGAGGATAGAATAAGAACTATTTTTAGGTATGTTAGTCTATCAGCAGTCACAATATGGTCAAATCTGATGGAATTCTCTGAAAAAAAATACCCAAAGTTTTTTCTTTCTTTTGAAGACAGTTTGCTTATAGAAGATTTAGTGCTTGACAATGTAGTTGCTTAAAGGATACAGTACATTTTCTCAGATAGATCATTTTAATCCATAGGGCTTTATACTCAGGCTACATAAAAGGAACATTATTGATCAGTTAAAGGAGTCAAACCATGGCTTTTTTTCTCCATGTATTCCATGAAGAAAGAATGAGCTTCAAATGAAATGCTGATCATGTTTGTAGAAATCCTGCTCTGTCATGCTGTCTTGCTTTTTGTGAAGGCTTCTGAAAGGAACAAGGAGGAGTCATGTTCTGCGTTTGAAACAAAACTGAATTTTGACATCGATGTTGTGGTGAAATTCAGTCCTCGTTCAGAATTCATCTGTTCTGGCCATATTCCTGGATTCACAAGCCCTTATTATTATTTCTGTTTTCTGGCTTTGCTGCAGAGAAGGCCAGACTATGACCTCTCTTATTCATATCAGCCAACAGTTACTCACATAAAGATGTTTGTATCATTTTAGCGTGGACATTATAGCACATAAGATTAGTAGAACAAGCTTCTATAGATTTTTTTTTTCTCAGATTATCTCCTCAAAATTTCATACGAGAGCACAGTTAGATTCTAGATTTAGAGTCCATACAGAGTGAATGAAGACATTTAAAATTAATATAATATAGGGAATAACGTATTAGAATTGGTGAAATAAAGACCTTAAATAGCAAAACTAAATCAATACTGGTCTTCTGAAAAGGGCTTGGCATAGGAGCACATAATGGCCCTATTGTCTGTCAAGTTCAGTGTCCAATGGCATTAGTAGAAAGTACCTATATTAGGAAAAGTAGGAGATCAGGGCAAATTCAGAATGATACGTCTCTTCCAAGGTTTTGGTATTTAGTGTTTTGTGACCTTAGGATTTCAACAGTGTCATGCATATTACTGCTCGGTGAGCGTTTTCCTCTGAATTTGTCTAATTGTTTTTTAAATCCCTTTATACATTGGCATCCGATAAAGCAATAAATTCCAAAATACTATTTTGAGCGATATGAAAAGTATTTCCTTCATTATTTTATTTAGTGACAAATAATTTCACCTGATGCCCCTGAATTTTTGTATTATGAAACAATGGGTAATCATTATGTATCTTCATCATGCCATTGATGATTTTATGTACTTACACAATATCTCTTCTCAGGCAAGTGTTTTCCAGACCAAGACATTTTCATCTTTTTAGTCTGTCTCAGTCTATCTCAAAATCTGCTATGTACTTCTAATAACTATTATTTCCCTTCTCTATGTCTTTTATAGATGTTCTGCTGTCTGTTGCGAGAAGGTGTAACCCTGGCTCCTGAAGCTGCACTGACATTTCACAGTTCTGCCTATCTTATTTTCTCTTAACTCTATTATTTATTATGTTTTCAACTAGTTTAACTGGTGCGGAAGTCAGACTTACTGCTCTGTATTTCCACACATCATACTGGATACCTTGGAGGAAAAACTATTGTCGCATTTGCTACTTATCCCACTAGTACTGAGGCCGGTGTGAAGGATAGCTCATTCACCCTACTTACTCTTTTGGAACTTTTGTGCTTGAGTTGCTTTAAAACTTTTGTATAAGAGCTGTTCAGTTCTAATAATCTTTTATTATTCATTTTATTGACTATTTTCCAAAGCCTCTTCTACTAATGCCTAAACTGAGACGGTTACTTATTTAATGTCAGAAAAAAACCCAGCCAAACCCAAACAGTAGTTCAGATGTCACTCAAGCTCCTGATAGACTAATGCAAAGAATTAATTTAATTGCTTGTTTTATTTTTTCTCTTGCAGCCTTATGTTCTTTGAACATTTCTTTCACACAGTAAATATCTTTTGGCCCTACAGACTCCCTGGCACTGGATGTTCTTTTCTTCAAGTTTTTTTATGCCTCAGAATATTCTTTGGCCTGACTTCTTGTAATTTTACATTTAACTTTTTAGAATTTATACTCTTCTCTGTTTTCTTCAGTTGGACACAGCTTTCGCTTTTTTTAAAAATCCATTTTTAAAATTATTTTTGCCAGTGTCTAATGGTTAAAAGAGCCAACTTTCTTTTGTTCCCTTTCGGATGCATCATATATATTTAATGTGATCCAGGTTAGTGTTTTTTTTTTTTAAATCCTATTTAAAATCACTTCACCCTTTTAGCTGCTCCTTTTAATTTCAGTTTAGTAAGTTAAATATTTTTATGTAGTTTCTCTCTTTGAAGTGGAATGTTACTGAGTGGATGTTTCAATTTATTAAGCATATTTATCTTGTTTCTTCTAAAATGCTCAGTGGTATGACCTACTATGCTATTCTTATATTTGTATACCAGAATGTATTCAGCTAATCATCTTCCTTTTACACAGTTTCCAAGATGCCTGACAGTATCCTCATTTGTGATAACCCATTTTATTTCATTGCTGTTGAACTTTGACATCTTATGGCTGTTGTCTATACTATATATCTGTTCTTAACACCTATCCCTTCAGATCTATGATGTGGAAAATGTATATTTCAAAAAAAAAAAAAGTTGATGTTCCTATTCCAAAGCAAAGAGGTTGCTGTCTGTGATAGATAAATGTCCATCTTTCTTTCCACTGTGTCATTAAAACTCATGGAAACTCAATACTCAAATATACTCAAAATGTCTTCTTTTCGGAGAAGAGGCTGTGGTACTCTCTGCTTGAAGAAGGAGTTAAACTTCCCTAAAATCCAAACAGATTCACTACCCTTTTCCATCTGTTTTTCCCTTGTGCTGGAGACCTAGCTCCCACAGCTGTGTTTCTAATTTTACTTCTATTACGATTACTGTGCTTAAAAGAAATACAAATTCCTGCTCAAAGAAAATGCAAATTGAATACATCTAAATGCCTTGACCTATACATATCAAGAGCTAAGGGAGAAGCCTAGTTTCTGGTTTTAGTCTGTTTTTTAAATATCTCATCCAATCTGTTTCTTCTGTAGCGCTAAACTAGAACGGCAGAGACAGGAGTTCTTAGGAAGAGACAGGAATGATACGGAGTAAGGTGTAACTCCATGGGCACAAATTTCTTTCTTCATATGTGGACATAGATAGAGCAAGGGGGCTTTGAAAAACAAAATACATAAGTTTTAATAAAATAACCTAACACTAAACAAACACAACAGTTTTGTGGTCATTACAAAGCGCAAATGCGAGCTTAGCTTCTGAATTGTTTCACAGACTGTCAAAGGAAGCTCTGGCACCCTTTTGCCTTGACGTCTTCCCCCTTAATACTCTGTGAAAATTAGTGAAATAAATTAGCCAAGCCAAGCCAAGTAGTCTTCTCCATTGTTGCTATACTTCATTTTTGTATTTCATAAACAGCCAAAATTCACAAAATATGACCAAAACAGACAAATTTGTTGCTGTAAATGGTAAGAGGTTTACCCATACAGTATATCTAGACTTGTCTGCTAAAAACAGTCTTGATTACAGTGAAAGGACTTATATAGATACATATTTATTGATATGTGATTACTTTGATTATATTCATCCAAAGACAGCATTTTGCCTTCACTGGTTGAGAGAAACTATGTATAGCATCTCATATATTTTGGAATAGTTGATTAAGACTGGAATTTTTCCTTTTTTCCCAAATTAGTCTCATCATTTCTATTCACTCAGTTATTAGTAGAAAATCCTTAAGAATTTGTTTTGTAATTGGGTGGGCTTTTTGCTTTAGATAGTCAGTATTGTTTTGTTTGTGAACTCAGTGGTAATCCAGAAAGAATGCATAGGAGAATGTCAGGTGCCTTGCATGAGCATTTCCTCATATCATATATTTAGTGCATTAAAAAAAAAAAAAGAACTTTCTCTACATTTTGAAATTTTGAATTTGTGCAAGACAGCACAAAATTTTTATTCTCCAGATGACTAAAAATACATAACTGAAATATAAGGATAAAAGCTTTACAGTGTGAGCCATAGTCTCATAGTGTAAGGATGTGCCTGGGGTCTGCCTACTGCACTCCAGTCTGTAAGGGGCATTTGAGCAGTGCAACAGGACACGAGCTAGTCCAAAGTGAAACGCGTGTAATGCAGGTGCTGGGTTCTCAGCACCATCCATTTCATCTACAGGTCTGATCCTTTCGGCTTTCTTTGCTTGCTAATGTAGATATAGCCTAAAGGTTTAGAATAGGATCCAGATTTCCTTTCTCTGGGAAAACTTGTAAGAGAGGCAACAGGAAAAAAGGAAATCTAACCTATCTCTAAAAGAAATATAATAAAGCAACCTCTAGACAGTCCATAAAGGCCTGTGTTTACACACACTTGAATTTTCCATCAAAACTCTTTTTGATGACTCTCCACTAAAATAAATTCTTTGTTACACGTCTACTTTCCTTTGATACTTTTTTCATTTAACTCTTTCAGCTAAAATACTAAAATCTGTGACACATAGGAAATTTATTTTTTCTTATATGTAAGAAAGGGCTGAGCAGCCATACATTGGCTACACTGTAGCAGAAGATGTTTACATACATGACCAGATTCTTCTAATTCCCTTCCAAGCATAAATCACTGGGACAAGCCCTCAGGTTGTTTCTGATAGCTGAAGTGACACTGCATGCTGTGTGATTTTAATTATATTAATGTTTTATGAGGATGTTGATTTTACTCTTGGAAACAAAAATAATAGGGAACATCTGGATACTAAGAGGAATGATGTTTATTTCACTGGGGAGGTCTGGTTGAAGAGCTATTCATTTGTAAGCTTTGTATAATTAACATAAAGAGGACTTCTATACTGTAGCACAGTTAGCATTTGTCTGCATTCTCCCTAAGAACATTTGTTTCCAGCACTGCCAGCTGAGAACTTTAAAAGTGACAGTTTGTCAGGTGGATTGTAATTCCTGTTGCAAATATGTTACAAAATTGATTTTCAATCTGTAAGTTTAAAAGCACTGTGTAAAAAAATTTCAATTAATAATTATATGAAAATAATGCTAATATTCTAATTTTTAAGGATAAAATGAGAGGAGAAAAAGTTATCAATGGTGTTTATAATAGAGACAAAAACTGAAGATTTATGATATAGTCAGAACACTGCAAATCTTGCACTAATATAAATAGTATAATCTTATTATATAATAAGACATCAACAAAAAAGCCTGAGCAGATCATGAAATACATTTTTATTTATATTTTTAAAATCAAGTTCAAAAACAAACAGAGCATTTTCTTATTCCTTGCCTATGTTGGAGAAGTACCATAATAGCAACTAACAAATATAAAGATCTGGGTTTGATCCTATTAAAATTATTATTGTTGTCAGTCATGTCCCTGGAAACAGGTTTAAACCTTCTATGGATTCTGTTGCAGGTTAAAGTATTTTCTTTATGTAACTAATGAATGAATACCAAACTTCTCTGTTAAATACAGTAACAGTAACCAAGTATTGTTTTCATACCTGACTGTCTGGTCACATCTCTTTTATTATATGTATTATTAAGGATTTTTCTGGTTAATGTTAATGGAAATTCATGACTGGTCACTCATGTTTATACTTAACTTCAGCTATGAGTAGTGAAAACATGCTCAATCAATTAACAAATTACAGTTTTGCTGATGCTGCTGTTTTAGTGCTGTGCGTTTCTGCTAACGTTAAGCTTGTGAAGCCCTTAGCTAATTGACTTTTTCAATTTCACCATGGAAATAATATTGTGCCAGCTTTCTTGGAGCATTATTTTATAGAAATTCTTACACAAAATCTAATTGTCTCACATGGGATGTTTGCTGCCTGTTAAACCTTAACAAACAAACCACAAACTTTAACCTTAACCAAACCTTAAATAAAAGAAGTCTACAATATCTTTCATATAGAAGTGGACATGCAAGAATACAATAGAAACTTACTTTCAAAATCACACTTTTTCTGACATTGATCTTTAGCACAGAAAGTTTTAAAAATCTGTAGCAAATTGTTATGGAAAACATATGCCAGTGGAACACTTTCTGCTGCACACCGATTCTTCTTGTCTCCTCTCCAAATCAAACATCACCAGTGTTTTGCTCTGTGGAAGACTTTTTAGACATCCGCAATGGCTGCAGTGTCTGTAATAAAGTTTTAGTTATGTCATTTCTAACTGAAATAAAAAAGAGACTACACAGATTCGCTATTTCATCTTTTATAGTCCATAACAAAAACACATATGCTAGCTTTTCTTGGGTTTAGAATTTGAAAGGCATATTTTGCCAAAACAGGGTTTGATACTACAAGCAGACTTAGGATTTTTAATATATCATGGTAAAACCTACAATATACTGATGATTAAAAGAGCAGGTGAAAAATCAAATTATTTGATTTTTCTTCCTGTAAAAAATGCACTCAATCAATTTTTACTTTGTTCTTTTTCCTCTGGTGTTTGTTTTATGTTCTCAGTAAGCACTTACAACTGTTATTCTTCTTTTGATTTAAGAGGAGATTTTCAAATAGGCTTTGCATCAGATAGTAATCCACTATTACATATTTGTATGCAGTTTGATTTATAAATACCTGCAAACTCTTTGAGATTAAAAAATTAGCATGTTTTAGAAGGCTAGGTCAATGCAAGTTCTAAACAATTAAAAAGTAGCATTTCAAGTCTGTCTTCAGCTCTGGCTTCTGAAGTGAAATGCCAGACTTCAGAGTTAGGTTCACTGGCTTCCACTGGAGGAGCTTAAGCAACTCAGAATTGATTCCCAGATAGGCTGATTGAGGAGCAGTCATAAGGGCTCAGTGTGGAAAGCACTGCATAAGGATATTCCCTCTCTGAAGTGAATAGTTATGCAGAAACATAGCTTAATAACTATACACTAGAGCAGCATTGACTCTTTGAAAAATGGTGATAGATAACTCTTCTGTAATAACCTCCTGAAGAAAACATTTATTTAAAGATCTAGATGTGGATCTCCAGATGGGTCATAGGTGCGCTATCATCTATACAGTGAGGTTTAACAAGGAGAGGAAGGCCTAGTTCCTAATTTTATTCAGCCATAAGCAAGGAGAAGGGGTGGTTCTGGTCGCAGGGTCATTGCATCATGGAAACTAGAATGGGCCTTGGGGGCTCATCTCAGCAAGATCAAGTATTCCTAACACTTCCCTGATGTTTCTCTAACTCATTTAGAAACAGCCTTTTAGTCATTATATTTTACTATTTTAAGATTAGCGTTTTTCCTCTAGGACTGGGAGGCTTACAGTGTTTTTCAGGTCACAGGTCTGGATTTATGTAAAAGCATTACATTGAAGTTCTTTAGGCGTCTAAGTACTTAGCTGGATCTGCTTTTAATGACACTCTTAAGGAGAAGACTGTATGTGTTGCTATTTTTTGTTGCTGTTGTTATTGTGTGATTTTACCTTTTATGTGTTATGCCTTCCAGCTTGCTTTTGAAAAATATTTGAGAAGATTTGTAAAGTTCAGGCAGTGTCAAAGCTGACACTTTAATTTTTGATGCCTGGAGAATTTACAAAGATATTTACCTCCTGGAAAGTGCTCTGGGGTTATCACTGCCTTTCAGTTGAGAATGCACAAGGTGAACAATGGTGTTCTTCAGTAGCTGAAAAAAGGCAAGTTAGTCTGTGTGAGAGATACACTTCTGCACGTTTGCGTTCTTTCTCTTCCATATCCTTGTCCACAATCTTGTCAAATTTTGTAAAAGGTAGGATTCAGGCCAAACAGGTGTTTAAAGAAAGGCTAAATGACTGCAGAAAATGGGATGCTGCTAGTTTTGAATTGTCATTGACAGAAAACTCAGCCATTGATTTTGTTGACAACATTCGCCAAGAGTAAAGATGTGACTGCTTGGCTCTTGACTCAATTCGTGAATGTAAGGGTAGTTACGGGGCATAAGACTGAAAAGTCCATCTAGCTCAGTGGTATTTCTCCATCAGTGTCCATAAGCTGACATGCAGTGAACAGTGAAGCAAACCAAGTGTATATGATATTTCCCACAACTAGTGTTCTGCCGTCTGACCGTTCCTGACTCACAAGCTTTCCCAAGTCTGTTGTAGTTTCTCTGGTTGGTAACATTAACAGATACTTCCTCCAGCACTTGCCTGGCCTTCCCTTCAACCCCTGCTAATTTTTGGCATCCACAACACTCTGGCAAAACTTGTATGGCTCCCCTGCCCGCCATCAGACAAACCACCTCCTGTGACTGGTTTGAACCTGGGTCCTGCTGTCTTCATCTCCTACCCCTAGTTCCTCACTGAAAGAGGCCGCAAATAGTATATCCCCACTCCCTTCACACCATGTCACTTGCAGTCGGAGACCTCTGCTTTAGCGACCCAGGCTTCTGCCCACACCATCTCTTCTCCAGGCCAAGGAGCCCTTGTTGCACCTCCTGCAGAAGCTGTTTCACACCTTAGAGACAATCCCTGTTGCCCTGCTCTGAACCTTCTTATACTTCTTCCTGGAGGCAAATGAGAGATGAGACGTGCTCACATATGGATGAACTGTGGTTTTAGACAGGGGCACAAAGGTGCTCTCTGTTTTGTTCTCTATCATTCTTAGCACTCAACTTGCTTTTGTGAGTGCTGCCTAGCACTGAAGTGATGTTTTCAGGGAAGTCTCTATACCAATGCTGCGGCTCAAAACCCTCCATTTCCTATGCTGGGTAGGCGTGGTTCACCTGGATGTGTCATTCGCTGTGTTTCTGTGTTGAATTATGGCATACTGTTGCCCTTTCATCATTGCCAGTATTGTTGCCACTTTGTGAGCCCGGGTGTTCAGAAATGCCAGCTGTGAGTCCTGCACCCGTGGCCTCCCTGCCTGCCCTCGTACCGGGCCCTTGAGTCTGCAGAGCTATGCCGGCTCTTGCAGAGCTTTGCCGGTGAGCTTCCTCCGTTGCGAGGACTGATCATGTGCTCCGAAACTTGTTTCCTCTCTTTTGCTCAACTATTTATCCATTCCATGATATTCCTTCTTATGCCATGGTTGCCGTATTTCCTTAGCAGCCAGCATCAAATATTGGAAGTTCCAACTTGTTGGAATCCAGATATGTATTCAAAATTGAGTTTATTATATACAATTATACTTAGTTAAATTCTCTTTGTATTTTATCTCGTATAAGTTATTTTCTTCCTATATTATACAGTGTAGTATCAGGATATGCTGTTTAGTCATGCACCATGTTTCTTTTGAAATACAACTTCATTATACAGGTAATGACATGTTTGCTGGCAGAGGGACAATAATGACATGAACTATAGTTACATCAAAGTTTGAACTTCTATTTGTATCTCTGTTTTCAATTGCACAACCTTTACAGAATGTTTTACATTTCAAATAAATTTTTCTATTCTTTGTCTGTGCCCCAAATTGATCCTTTAGAAAAGCTCAGGAAAATTGATTTCTACTTTCATACTGTGAGACAAATGAATTAAATAAGGGCTGAGGATAATTTTTGTGCTTTCTCCTAGCTGAAAGATCTTCATCTATTGCATAAGATAGCTAAAGATAGTAGAAACAATAAATATATAGCTTAGCTAGATATTCTTTTTTGTTCTTTAAATCAGAGTATAGTACATTAATTTTCAACTGCAACAGACCTTGATGTTTGGGAGTTTATTTGTGTTGAATGATAGTAATATTGCTGAAAATTATTTTACAAATTTCGGTGATGATGTATGTATTTGGTTTCTGATGATATAATAACCTACTTTCATTAAGCCATTCTTCCAGCACTCAGTGCATTTGAATTTATCCTCCCAACCTTCTGGGAACTCAGCTTTACTAATGAAGGGCCTGCTTTGTTCATGGCAAAGTATAGTTATACCTATATACATAAAAGGAGTTCTTTAAGATAAATCTATTGAAATGTGTGATGCAAAACTTGCATTGTTCTGTTTTGCATCTGCAAAAGCATTTTTGTTTTGTTTTTAAAAAATGCCTCGCTTAGTAACGTCTTTTTATTTGGAAAAAAATGTGATTTTGATACTAAAAATTTGATAACTTTTAATATTGAAACTATGTAAAAAGAACAAAAAACATAGATTTCACCACTGAATATAGGAGTACCTTGTACATTGTAGAGGACTTGTGATTCAGGATAAATAACCTAACCTGAAGAAAACATGGAGCTAGACATGAGTCATTTGCATCACAATTCTTGGAATTCAAGACATTTATTCCCTGGTAGCTCAGAAATTAGTTCTTCGAATGTTGTAATAGGTTTGTTAAATCAACTCCTCAAAGAAATGAAATTGTCTGTGTGAAAGTGTTTACATGATCAGGCTCTGGAATAGAAACAGACAGAGGAAACAAAATAATAACAGCAGAATAATGCACCAAAAAGGGGGTAGGGGGGTGGGGGCTGGGATAAGAGAAGGTGAATAAATATCTATGCTTTTAATCCTGGCATATCTGTAATGTTCTCTTTTTTCCAATGAAAAAGAGAAGATTCAACCCCCCCCCCCTCCAAGCTCTCTGGCAGCTTTGTTTTAATTTAAAAATTCTACTTAATTTCATTTTAAACTTGGACAGGTTTTTTTTTTTTTTACAGAATTTACTATTGCAATTGACAACTCAAATTAAAATGATGATGCCTACACATAAGAATACATTTGTATATAAATAGGATAATTGTAGCAGACATCAATCAAAAGGCAGGAATGTCCCTATTTTTGCTGTTTAGTGAAGCATAAGCAGCAGCAGTAAGGCTCTCAAAGAAGATAAAAAGAATAAAAACCTGTGTAACTTCAAAATAATTGGCTTTGTGTTTCTGCATACACAGCAGCCAAAGACTTAATGAAAACTTTAAAAAACATTCATATAGTCTCATGGAGTGTAAACAACCAGGTAGAAGACTTTGATAGACTGCCTCATTATAGTGGTGCCTGTGCCATTTAATCACAAAGCAAACTACAGGCTAGTGGCCCTTACAATGTAAAATGCAATTTTTCTGTCTGAAACCTGTTTTGCCCAAGCCACTCTCAATTGCTTTAAGAGAAGGCTGAGGCACCTATTCCGACCGATTTATGTTGGCTCACACAGATTTTGCTTGCAACTGAGGATGGATATACCTGGTCAGCATTCAGAGCTGTCAAAATATTATCATACCTCAGTGAATTTATCTATTAAAAAAAAATAGTTTCAACTATGAAAGGTCTTCATCATTTCTCTATTACTCGCTCTCTCTATTTTTTCTATCATAGTTGCCTTTCAGAAAATTGTTCATCGCTGGTGCAGCTGTTCCGCATTTTATGTCACTGTTCTAGAATTCTATATTTTTTTCAAAATACTGGCCAAAATTCAGGTGAAAAAATATTAGTCAGAAATGGATGTAAATTAAAATTTTCTGTAAAAATATTTGTTTTTTAATTTGATTTTGGTTTTCTATTTAAGTTAAGGAAACACTGTCTAAAAGCATGTGTATCTGCATTTTAAAAATGAATTCTTTTTATGGCATTAGTCAAATCCATTGCTTAATGCTGTCATGTTATAGACTTTTCTTTTTTCTTTTTGATCACTCTTAATTTTAAAATACTCTGTTAATAGGTATATTTGAATATTTGCCAACTAGTAAATAATTCATTTCTTCTTAATCATGAGTGCTCTATCTTAATTATAACACTGCAATTTTGTCTTAATAGTATACTGATTAAACTTTAAGAAAACATGTAATTAAAGCTTCTCTGATAGTATTCAATTTACAATAAAATATTCAACAAATAGAGTATTCCTCTTTTAGTTACACACAATTTGTATGAACAGTACAGATGAGTGTCTTGTATACTTAGTGTTATATTTTTTTCCAAGAAAGATATATATAAATACTGGCAAAAGTATAAAACCTGTTAAACATCAGTAATTTCATACAAATGTTTACAATTCTTCAGACCAATGGTGGAATTCTATCCTACGAGGAAATGTAACAAGGGTCTGTGCAAGAACTTATACCCCAAAGAGCTGGTCAAAGAAGTCAGACTGCAGAGTCTTCTCTAACAGCATGAACTGGGTGTCGGCTTGTTTCACAGGGCTGACTCGTGCCCTGCAACTTCAAGCATGTTGAAGCAGGAATTATGAAGGATTTCTTGCGTTTTAGGTGAAAGTTTGAATCAGCATATATTTACACAGCTATATCTGCTTCTTGCAATCAATCTCACTGAGGCTAAGTGGAGCCTGCTTCTATCTAGCAAGAGATTCGCTGTGCAAATATATGTACATGAGAAAGAGGAGATGTCTAAACAGACAGAGTGCTGGCACAGACAGGAAACTTCTCTGTAGCTGCAGAAGTTCTATTGTCTAAAGCAAAGTAGGAAATACAGATATTTTTTCAGTTATTGAAACTGTTCAATACTATTAACTTAATCTTTAATATATTCCTAATCTGATAATGTGTCAAAGGGAAGCAGAAAAATATACAGAGGAAGCATTGCATTCATTTATAGCAGCAAAAGAATGTCCGTGAATACAAAGTGCTGTTGGTGAGATAACCTTTCTGCTGTAAAGGTGACATGTAAAATATGCTGTTGTTATTCCAGGTCAGAGTAGATCAAATTGCTAAAGTAAGCAGGTTGCCATCTCTACTTTTCATTTTCACTAATGAGATAGCTAACTAAAAGCCACTACAATTTATCCTTTTTTTTTTCCCTTCCTTTTATCTTTGGTTTGTTGTTGCTTTAAAAAGGATGCTCGGTAAATTATAAATAAAATAAATTATGTACTCTTCCATAATGCTTGTGTATTATAAATAGATACTTACTCAGTGTTTTTGTTTCATCCAGAACTAAGCTCAATAGGACAGAATAAGTCTGATTTCAGATTCAGCAAATCAACAGCTGTTTTTCTGTATTTTACTGTCTATATATGTGCATCATTATTTTTATTATTTGCATACTATTATTATTTTTAATGACATATGCAAAATAAATATGAAATTGAATGTCAATTTGTATACTGTATTCTCACAGAATTTAGCACAGGGGCTCTTTGTCCTGTCTAAATCCACATTTTTCAGGTTTCAGTAAAGAGGTTTGTGTTTTGTGTCATGAGAAAGAGGAGTCCTAATAGTTGTCATTTATCATCCAGGAAAGACATGGATCTAAAGAACAACCTGATTCCCATTAATGCTTCGGCCAGATGACCATCTTTCCTCTTGAAGAGAGGAAACTCAGAATCTGTGAGGACTTAACATCCCAAAGGATTAAGCTTTCTTACCAGGTTTCAGTATATCTTTGCCTGCAAATAGTAAGGTCTTGATCCTCATCGTCTCAAATAAATGGAAGCTTTTCCACCGACTTGAATGCAGTTCGTACCAAAAAGGGACATCCTTATTCAAGAGACAGAAGGAAATTTATTGAACATTATGAATGTTTTTAAAAAAAATCACATAAAAATAAAAAAAGCTACAGATGTAGTATTTTTAAAAATGAGAAGATTCAAATCTGGCAGATTGGTTTGCTTTTTTCTATTAGTGGAGGATCACAGGAGTTCAGTGATTACAATGGAGTGGCTATGTTCTCCCATTCCTAATAATCTTAGTTGACACCTACAAGAATTAGAGGCCAGTTGGGAAGTTTCTGTCAGACTACTCCTTTAAAGAAAAACAATTACTGTAGGAATTGTTTTTTGTAAATAATTAGAGAACAGCCATACATTTAAAATTTCAATTAATGTTCTAATTTCCAATTTGAATTTAAAAATTTAAATCAACTATTTTATTTTGCATTAGTTAGACATGAAAATAAAACACTTCATTTGTGCTTTTTTTCTTTCCTGGGTTTCCTTACTGAACTTCTCTCCCATGATCCAATGAACACTTAGTAGGAGCAGTACTGGTTATTGTGGGAGTCGCATTGCGGGCAATCCAAGATTCGGGCCATGGACAAACAGGGAGCAGCCTGAACTACCACTAAAATGAGACAGAGACAGTGCATCGCCACTGGTAATTAAATCTAAATCTGTATGTTTGGAAAGTGAGAGATTTCAAGTTATTTATTTTAAAACTTCTGTTACATAACTTAAAAAACCCTCAGATTTTTATCTATTCTGGAACAAAAACAAGTGTTGAAATAAAAGAGTTTTCAACAGGCCAAATTTCCTGAAAAGCCATTACAGTATCTAGCATATTGACTGTGATTAGAAATAACTAGCTTAACTCATTACTAGGGAGTGAAACACATGACAATTACTGATTATCCTTTTAATTTCATACTTAATATTACTATAATTCAGATTCAGTAACTGCAAAGTGCTTTTACACTGTAATTATTCTGTCACTTTGTTAGTTTGCCATTTGTATGAATCATTGCTCCTTTCACATAACGTAGCTCTAGCCAGGATTATTAGGAGATGACCAAAGGAGGGAATCAGGCCAGTTCACCTAAAGGTTAATAATCAGGGCCTAGACAAATTAAGACATAGCCTTCATTGTTCTTCCCTTCCTGCGTACACTGGCTGCCTGCTCAGCTGCTCAGGGCTCATAGAAAGTCAAATAATATGTTGCAGACACCAAAACAGTTTTCCCAGATACTGAGGATAGCCACGCTAATTATAGTAACTGGATTTTAAGTACATAAATCCTTCTTTAATATAATTCGCCTTCCCTAGTGAAAAACCTAAACTTCCAGAGGGAAAATTTAGGATTGCCATTTTACTTCCTTGGGATTTTTAAATCCAGTGAAACTAGACATTTAAAATTGTATGCAAAAGTGTAGAGTCATCTACATTCCCTGACTGGCACAAGCAAAGAAAAGAATTTAGATAATGCCCATTCCACAATCCTGTCTCTTCCCAAAGTGTAACTTAATCTGGCAGACTGCTTATATTATACTAGATAAGCATTTTTGTTATACTTTTTACATCTTCTGCATTTTTGCTGATATTGCTAAAATGTGTGCTAATTACTGCCAGTTGCTGTAGTACTGGGCCCCTGTGAACATGGAATTGGGCAAAGACAACCAATTCATTTTACGTAGGACAGTGAGCAGGTAGCAGATGGTCAGCTTCAGTCAACACCAAGCTGGGCAGGATTCACACCACCAAGCTACCTGTGGAAAACTCAATATCCCTTGGCTAATCCCATGAGCCAGCCATTCTCCCTAATTGTGTCCTTCCATAAGAAAATGTACTTTGCATGTTCCAGTCTCAGCTGAATGAATAAACATGATTCAGTGTACTGACTGTAATATTTTACTAATCTATTTATTAGTTCCCCTTTCAAGAGAAGTTATAATGATGTGTTTTCACTTAAAGCAATTAGAATGTATTTTTAACAGCGGAAATGACTTAGATTCTAATTACAGGGCATTATGCTGTACTTTTAATGATTTTGCTCTTTAGAAAAATGAACAGTGAGTATCATTTTGCATAAAGTTATTCTCTTGCTCTCACAATATAATGCTGAGTTCCTTCTCATGCTGTTGTGCTGCCTAGGTCACCACAGCTGTTGGATCAGGAACCTATGTCTTAGACTAGAATAAATGAAGAAGAAGAAGAAGAAATATTTACAATTACATCTGTAGGACCAGAACTCTTTCTTCTTAATTATACTATTTGAGTCTTCATATAATTATGATGCAAAAACAAAGATGGTGTCTTAAATTAGTGTAACAGGAAGCTAAATAAGTGGAGATTTTACTGGTGTTTATATATTTATAGTTCCCAGTGTTGCTCTATGCTATAGCAGCAACAAATCTGTGAAACAATAAAGACAAGTGTGCTCTCTGTCCCATATATTCAACTGATAGAGAAGATACAACAGAAGGTGGGGCAAATGCAATTCCACTGCTTACAATAAAGGTAGAATACAAAAAGTCAAGAAAACTGCCCATATCTGTTTATGTGATGTTTACACCTACTTTGCAGAAGGCTGTTTTACAATGTAATGAGAAAAGCAGACAACACAAAACAGTCAGAAAATGTGGAGCAGGACAGGTAGATCTTGGGCTTTGAGTATCCAGCAGTGTGAATACCTGCATTGTGATCACGGGGAAGTGGCAGCAGCTGTGGAGTCTGTGATAGTATCCACAGAAAAGTTTCATTCTCTTTTTCCTGCTATGTAGACTCTTTTGTAGCAAGGCTATTTCGTTGAGTAGTTTTTGGCACATTTTTCTCAAAGTATATTAAGAAAGCTAGGGATACTTTCTGAACACTGAGTCTCTCAGCTGGTGTCTCTCAGAAGTTACTGGCAGGCAACAGAAGAGAAACCTCACATTAGTATGGTTATCTGAATCAATCCTCTGTACTGACACCTAACTGAGACAGAGATGAACTATTATCCTCTCTTTACTTCTCCTAAGTTACCCTCTATCAACAATACTTGCTGGGTCTCCTGTGAAAGGAACTTATCTAAAAGCAAGCAAGTAAAAAGGATGAGTTGTACTGCTTTGTAAATGTGAGATAGAATAAGAAAAGTGAAGAGGTTATGGGTTTATAACCAAATGATTTAAAGCATTTATCCTTTGATAAATTATATTATTACTATTGTATTATCTCTTAGGTAAATACTTGTACTTTAGATGTTTCACAGCACTATGTACTTGCATAAAGGGTGATCTGGTGAGTTTGGTAGTCTGAGATGAGGGAGGTTCTGAACTCCAGGAATTTTAAGCAAAAATAGGGGGTGAGCTTTTCTGGGTGGGGTAGGTGGGAAATACACTGGGGAGATGTGAAAGTTCAGACCTCAAATGGCATACTTGAAGTGTGGGACTGAGTGCAATGTGAAAAAGAGTAATGGTGTTGAATGAATTCATAGTGATGAGCTGAAAATGGAGGAAAATAGGAGGGCGAGATGGTAGGGTAGAGGGTGGGTTCAGTAGAAGGAAAAGCGATTCATACCACAGCTCAGATCTCTTCCAGCCATGTTCCTGGTATGTCAAGGATAGCTTAAAGTTTGACTTCACTTATGCTTAATTTTGAGATTCTCACAAATTTGATAAAACATGGGTTGCAAATCATTACCTTCCTGCATCACAAAATTTTCTCATCCATCACACCAATTCCTGTTTTCTCTATTCAGCTAGCCATTTCTCTTTTAAGGTACCAGGCATTATGAATCAAAGCATCAAAACAGGGTTTTGTGAGATATGTAATGCTGGAAGATGATCCACATTGTTCTTTCCCCCTTCTGATTGGCAGAAGCATCTTAACCTGGTTAGAGACCCATCTTTTAATGCAGACATTTCCTTTAGTGACAAAAGTGTATTAAATCCTCTAGGTGTGGGATAGCTATCTCTTTAGGACTATTGCTCATTGAGCTATTGGTGGCTAATTAGGTGCTTCAAGAAGCATCTGGTCTTGTAAAAGGCTATCAAGAATTTGTTGTTGTGAGTCGAAAGGGTTACAAGACTTGTGGGGAATAAGCTTATGCTCACTCTTGTGTAAGTAAGCAGGTTAGAGCAGTAAGGATGTAAGTTGGGAAGAAGGGAAATAAGGAGGTTTGGTTCAGCATTCAAGCAGTGCACATCTGTGGAAGGCAGAGGAGCTTCTATGGAAGAGTATGCATTCAATGTGATATTAATTTTTCCTTCTTTTGTCCCCCCACCCCTTTCTGTTACAAGGCTGCTATTGTGTAGGTAGCTTATTAATATATAATATACTTGAAATGCTGTGATAGGAGCAGGGTGGTTAATTGGCTTGACTGTAACAAAAGCATAACAATTCCTAGTCTATGATTTTCTGATTAGCTTTAAGATTTATTCTGTGGACCTTCCTAGGAAAAATATACAATTTCTAAATTTCCTCAGAGTTTGGACCTCTTGATAAACTTGGGGGGAGGGGGTAGGTGAAGGAGGTTGTTTGTTTTTTACTGGTATCTTCAGCAATTATGATCTCTTTAGTAATGAAATAGCTTTCTTCCAGTGCTTTCATGTTTGTTAACTAAAAACGGAACCTGTGCTGGTGTGAATATCAGTTTGCTATTAGCGTTTAGTGAGCAGCGAGCATCAGAAGTAGATAAAGAAACTTTAAATCAATGTCTTGCTTAAAGACTAGGCTATTTTGTATCCTTGGGAATATACTGTATCCTTGTAAGGGATATATTGAGTGCTGTTGCACTAAAACATGTGAAACTGTCATCCATTATTTAGATGAACTGTGTAGTAATACAAATGATATAAGGAATAGAAATAAACAATCATGTCTAGTGTCTATATTAAAGTGGTCATCCATTGACTATTTGAGGTCTACTGGAAACCAGTAAAGAATTTCGACATTTAAAGGGTTTTGTGTGTGTTTGTTTTAAGAAGAAAAAACTTAATGGAAAACAAGGATCTGTCAGTATGCTAACTGAAGGTAAACAGAGCTTGGTCTACTTTAAGAGGGTACTAAAAGTACCCCTATGTTTGAATGCTTGAAAACCATTCTCTCAGCCTTGCTTTTTGTTCAGCTTTCACTGTGTCAGTAGAGCTATGATGATGCTTGTAAAATTGGTGTGTTGCTATGAAAATGGCTGTGATGTCACAAGTTCAGCATTTGTACTTCATTACCAGATCAAATGCAATGAGATAAACGTGGGAGTAATCTCTAGACTGCCATATGTATACTAGGGTTGAAAAAAACCCTGTGACTTTAATGATGAATTAATTGAGATGACTCTTATTCACCAGGACTGATTTTTTTGTATAGCTGATGAGTTAAACACTATTCTGAATTTTGGGAATTTCAGGTAGACCAAAGTGATCTGAGACAAAACTCTTTGAACTCAGGAATTAGGATGCTAAACAGGGATGTCAAATTACAGCAGAGCTTACCTAAATACCCTATTCTCCTGTCTTTTCCATTCCCATCAAACAGTGTAACTGTTCTCCAGTAAACTGTAAGCACAAGTGCACCTCAGTAATTTCAGCAAATTAGCAAAGTGGAGAAAGGA
Organism: Apteryx mantelli; assembly: GCF_036417845.1. Taxonomy (NCBI): domain Eukaryota; kingdom Metazoa; phylum Chordata; class Aves; order Apterygiformes; family Apterygidae; genus Apteryx; species Apteryx mantelli. Next base: position 61,572,530 of record NC_089979.1, read on the forward strand.
ACTACCAACAACCATTTACTTGGGAATTTGTAATTGGATATCTGTGTGTGTGCACGTGTGAAGGGGTTCTGTTGGACACTTATTTTGCTTGGTTTGGAGGGATTAAGAAAACATATTGGAGTGACATTGAGGGTTATATTTTGCAACCTGTAAAGTCATACAGGAAGAAAGAGAAGTAGTCCTTTATGAGACTTTTACACTCTGCTTATTTTCTGTAATGCAGTATCAGTCCAAACAGGATAGTTCTCTGAAGATTTTTTTTTTTAAGGGGTTGACCACTATAGCCATGGTAGCTACTTCTAATACAAAATGTATGTCTGAATCATAACTCTCTCCTGAGTTTTTCTGAATGATAACAAGCTATATTGTTCCTTCCATGGGTAGCTCCAGTTTATGCTGGCAGCTCTCCTGGCCATTAGCCCAGAGGCCAGCCATGACAGTATCTAGCTAGTATAGCGGCTAGATAGTGGTGTCATAAGGTCATGAATGTACTTACGTGGGCCTCTGCTTCCATGTTTTAGTCATTGTTGCTTGAATATATGCAAAGTTTGAGGGCCAGAGAAGGAATTCCTACACAAATTGATTTTGCAAACAAGACAACTGAAAAGCCAGCTTTCAGATCACTTAGGTATTAATTGCCATTTCCACTGGCAAAGTTCCCCTGTGCCCAGCCACTGACCATCTGGGAGTCTTCTTTGGGTAACTGATGGTAATTATCTTATTCTATCTGAAAAATATTTCTTCAGTGAGACAAGATAAACGTTTAGTGCTCATTTTCTTCTAAATCTCAGAAATCATGTTAGTTTGTCCAGTTTTTGTTTAGTCTTGAAAGGCTGCTTCTCAGAGGATGACAGGAGTGGAGAGGAAATACTGATGTGAGCAAGAAAAGAGAAGTAAGGTAACATAAAAAGAAGAAGAATAGCCAATCTCTTTTTTATTTGAGAAAATATGACAGTGGTAAATAGATAAAGGAAGCTAGCACCTGGAATTGAAAATGGAAACTTTTTTATTTTTTTAATCACTTCTGGCACATCTGACAAGTTGTCAGTAGCTTGGAGCAACTTGCAGTGCTTACTTTCAGCAGTACTTGCAGTTGTTTAGATGAAGGATGAAAGAATCAAAATCTAGCTGTTCATCTTTGGTCTTTTCTTCAAACAAAAGTTTTTACCTTATTTCTTCAGCTATCATTAATTACAGGTGACATGCAGGAAATGAGTTTTCTGGAATGCTTGGAAGCAATTTCTTTTCTGTTCAGGAAACAATTTACATCTGTTGAGTCGCACCAGTTTCACAGTCTTGACTGTTAGGACTCCTGAATTGGTAATGAGAACGTTAGAGATGCAATGAAATTTCAACTTCAGGTCTTCAAGATGTTACGTAGCTTATTGAAATCAATGGGAAGCAGTTGATTTGATCCTGTGGCCTCTCAGGTTGATGGAGGTTGTCATCAAAATCACCACTACTGTAGTAGTAGGCCTGTGAACACTGATTTGTGCAGTGCTCCTCTTAAAACATGGCAAGGGAAAGGGGAGAAAATGTCTTTACAGAAATAAATATCTTAACATAAAACCTCATATACTGCATATATACAGAAATATCAGTGCTTCTATAAAATTTATCAAAATTGTCATATTTAATATGTGCAGGAAGTAAGTTGTCCCAGAGAAAAGGTAAAAGATAAGAGTTTTGAACTATCTCAGACACATAGTCACTGTCTTAGTACAGGTATCAAGATGACATGATCAAAAGGTCAAAAACTTGTTAACAAAGAGTGCATTGTATAGTGGAAAGTAAAAGCACACATTTCTGTAATGATGGATAAGTCTGTGAACCCAGATATGGAGTTTTTTCTTTCCCTTCATACTTTCAAAACAATGGAAATTACCATTCCAGTGCTTGAAATATAATTTCTATTCAGATCTTTTTCAGAGTCTGACATCTGCATCCATGTTTTGAACTGTGTTATGTTTAGACTGAAGAGATGAGGTCAGAGAGTTATGTGATCCTGAGGCATAAAGCATGATAGATTAAAAAAAAAAACTATAAGAATTACATATCCTTACTCTAAACAAAGCAACACTAAACAACTTCTCTTTAGAAAACCTTAATCCACAGATGTTACAGTCAAAATTTTCAGCTACAGAAGAGGCTACAACTATTGTTATAAGACCCTTAATTTAATTTATTGATTCTGTTTTTCATTTTAATTAACCACACTTCAACTTTTTGGGATGGCTTGTCTGGAAGCAGAAAGTTGAATTTCAGTTCTTTTTGCAATCTTAAAAGGGCAAAGAGCTGTCATCCTAAGTTACTTCTCCCCCAAACCACTAAATTTTGTTGCTGAGAAGAAGGTGCCAATCAAAAGATAGAGAACTGGGGTGGGTATGGGGGGTAGAAAGAGGAGACTAAGGTTAGCTTGGGAAAAGCAAACTGTATTATAGCTTTTATACTGTCTAAGAAGCAGAACTTCATAGAGAGCTGCTTTGATACCTTTCAACCACTTGCCTTTGCTTGACAGCCCTCCTTCCAGGGTCTACACGCAGCAAAACCTCCATTAGGTTCTGTGGACTGCTTCTTTGCAGCCTCATTGAAGTTTAGCGATAAAGCGAGTAAAGGGCACAACTGAGAAAAATAGCTCTCCGAGTTGTTTTTCTTCAGAAATTCTTTGCAGAGAAATAGTTACATTTTCATTGAGAGCCAAGTTTAGTTATGTTTTTAAGGTTACATTCGGTCATTATTTCACATATTCATAGGATCGAGGTCAGCTGGTCTAACACCCCTGACTGGGACTATTAACTTCTCTTGACCGTGAAGACAATCATATCAAACTTCTGCTGTTCACAGTTTGCAAGAATCCTCTGTGACAGTAATGAGAGGGGTACTAAAATAGATTTCTTAATTTAAGCACTCTCTTATAAAACACACTGTTTCTATGACATTTCTAAGAAATTCTAATCACTGGTGACAACATCTTAAAGAGTGATGTCTTAAAAATTAGTAACCTAAGTCAGAAAAGCTTGCAAGCACTTATTTTTTTGAAGAACATATACTTTGTTTATATCATGTATTTTCCAACTGGGGTACTTATAAACTAGTTAAATTTTGACATCTTCTGGGCTCTCATTTTGAGGAGATGCATTCCTCACAGTAAAGTGTATGCACACATTCAGATATTTAATTGCGGTTGTATTTTTAGTACAAACACCCACTTACATAAGTGACTGTTGCATCTCTGAAGGAGAAGTATAGTGTTATAAAGAACAGTGACAACTACAAAGATGTAACAGCGTAAAAGTTTAAATCAGTTGAGTATATGTTGTATTTTGTTACTGGATTAGTTTATGGATCACTGGGGGATTCGGAGGCAGGGGCTTGCTTTGTCTTTCTTTTCCTGAAAAAATATCAAAGGCTTATTATTTTTCTATACCAAATTAACCCCGTCTTTTCTATTTGTAGATGGGTGGCAGGGAGAAGAAGGGGTGAGGGGAAGAACTATTAACTGCTCTTCTTGTAAAATAATCCCATTTTAAGTAAGAAATTGGACTGCAAGACTAAGCCCCAATCGTGGTCAATCCAAAATTACTGATGTTTGGATTGGGCAGAAAATAATGATTATCCAAAGGAAGTGAAAGCATTTATTTAGTCCTAAGCAAAATTCACTGTTTGGGTACAAGGGTTCTATATCCCTTCAATTTTAACTGAAAGTTTTGTTAAAACTTCTAGAACTAAAGATTAAGGATAAAAATTCTTGGCCTTCTCACAATTTCTGGATGATGAAGAACTCTGAAAGACAGGCTGAGTGTGCATGGACCACTTTGGGCAAATTCTGTCAGAACAATTGTAATGGTTCTTGCAAGGAAGACATGAGATGGGAAATGACTACTACTACTGTGCTTATAGGAAGAGTTTGTCCACAAAACCAGCTGTAGTACTGATCTGTGTAGGTATGTCTTGTGGAAATGTCTACTTATACCTGTTCAGAATAAATTTAACTACCCATGTTAATGACAATATGTTGAAGCCAAACTTGCCTGAGTTTTGTGGAACAGACCATTGCTCTGTTCCCTTCCTGCTTCTGTATGTGATCAGTGGGAATATTGCTTTCACTCTGTTTTGAGATGCAGATAATGAAATAGCAAGCTCCTCATCTGCCCTCCTCTTCCCCCTGCCCCCTCTCCCCCCCAAAAGAAAAAAGACTGGAGAAGTTTAATATAAAATATGACTTGGCAAACATGTAGTGAACAACTATGCTACTTTCTTCAAAGGCTAAGTTTAGAAAAAACAGAAAATCTCAGAAAACTCCTGCCCCCAATGCCTGTGCCATTGATATGTTTTAATAAGGTTTTGGTTTTTTTCAGACACAAAAATGGGAACATCTAAAAGATCTGAAAATACCTTAAAACACTTCTTTCACCAAACAAGTGTTGTTTTAGAATGTCTTAGCTTCACTAATGTGTAAGAAGAGGAGACTTCAGCTATGTTTGTAGCATGGAAAATGAAGGGAATTCTACATTGCATTGCTTAGTGTATCTCCTGGAATGTATTCTGTGAGACAATTACTAATGCTAATAACACTGTTTAATTGCTATGCTGCTAATAACAAAAGAATGCAAACTATTCATAGTAGAAAGGAATCTATGTCATACAGAGCAATAGAAATAGCAGCAATAATGGAGGTAACAGTAGAGAAACAGAATTCTGTGAAAGTCAAAATTATTCATTGTAAAGACGGCTGATAGATGTTTCCATTGTGAGTCAGCTCCATTTATAAAATATTTTTATTCATTTACAAAGTCTTAGAGCTTAAATCCATCATCAACTAAGACTGAACTAATTTAAGGTGATTATTGAAAGGTGTTTAAAGTCCAGCAGGGTACACTTAAAAAGACCTGAGGGAAAACAATGGGCAGCAGGGGCTTATTAATTTGAAAGGCTGAAGAGTTGAAAGAGAAATTACACACTATGTGCTGTCTAAAAGGAATAAAATTGGATCCTTCTAAATAGAAGTAGAACAAAAGGCTCTGTCATCAAAAGATACGTTGGTACAGGGTCTTCAGCTACTGAGTGTCACAGTGGCTGTCTTGCTGTGAACTGATGCTGTGAGGTCACTGGTGAATGCTAAACTGAACTACCATGACTGCACTGAACAGCTCCTCCTCCTGATAGTTTCGTTACTAATCCATGTTAAAAGACACAAAACCAATAGAAGCTAACTAAACAAATGATAAAACTAATGATTTGGAGTCAAAGGCGAAATCTGTTCATGTAGGTGTTAGTTGCAAGAATTAAAATTTTCATTGGGGCAAGACTCATGAAGTAAATCATAACAAAAGCTAGCTCTCCAAAGCACAATAGACATGCAGGAGCCACTGAACACCTATGAAAATGGAATTACAAATGTGAAATGTCATATATATATATATATATATATATATTTTTTTTTTTTCCTGCTGTCCATCAGGAAGGGATTTAGCTCAATCTCTGTGTGCCAGTACCATGATGACAACAAGAAAAACTGTCAGACTTCAGGTCTCTCCTTGGATATAAATAGTGTGATGAGTGAAGAAGGTCTTCAAAAGGTAGTAGGCATCTATTGTGTGACTTCCTTCAACTGAAGGAGGCTGGGCTAGGTGACTTGGGCAGTTCCTTTTATTCATCTATGCCTGCCTCTATATGTAGACTGATATGAAAGCTGGGCTACTTTAAGTGTAGACTTTAAAACAATAAGCAAGTATGTGTAGCAGTTGCTGCTCTGCAGAGCTGCACTTAGCTCTCTTTACATGAATAACATTTTAATAGCCAACTTTCATTTCTTGTTAATAAGATGAATTGCTCAAATTGATTTCCAAGATACTGGAAATGCATCACGCAATTTAGAATCCTGTTTATGCTATAAGATCTATTGGTGTGTGACCAAAAAATAAATTGATTAGGATGCAGAGACTGAAGTTTACCTACTGCTGTCAGTATGTGTTAACTGACTAGGCAGATGATATGTATGGATGATGTATAAACACAACCTCAGTTAAACTCTGAATCATTCTCAGTGTTTGTACCTTATGCCTGGGATTATGGGTGTATTCATTTTGCCCACTTCCACACTGAAAACTTCCCATCCTCCTTGCTTCTTCCCAAAGCCCCAAATCAGAAACTTTTATTCTAAGATATCAAAAATCCTTTGGGGATTTGAGCAGGGGAGAGGGATGGGGAGGGAGAGATTTATTTCTTCATGACTTCATTACAAAACAACTAGATCAGTAAAACACACTTTCTCTGGACCTTTGATATATATGATAACAAGGAGCCAGTCAACTGATACAATATAAATAAAGAAGCTTTAAAAAAAAAAGAGAGATATTATTGCACTTAAGCATGATAAAGAAGCCATCTTATTGTGAAATGAGTTTGTTATGAAATGCAATGATTCAGTGTGGGCTGTAGTCTTTCTCTTACCTTTACCTGGCTCGTCAGTAGATTTGGCATCAAATGAGATAAGAAGTCTAAGATGAATCCATTTCCAGCTATGTATGAATAAGTGCTCATAATACATCTCTTATTTCACTTTTCTAATACCAGAAAACCAATAGACTTAGTCAATGCTCTGGCAGTCTCTATTTTTATCATACAGATTTTGGCAAAATTTTTACTTGATAATTCATAGTACGTTCTTATTCACTGCAGGTATTAATAAAGCTACAGTAATTACTTTATTAATCCCACTAAATATTTTCCATACAATCTGCAAATTTTATTTTGTTACTATAGTTTTGTCCTGACCTTTTGCATGAAAAGATTGCTTAATAAGAAAGCTGTCTTGCTCTGGTTATGTGAATATACAGATTGCTATAACTGTATAAGAAAACTTTATCTGTAGCAAGTCTCCTATTTGTTAAATTTTACACTTGAACATTATCTCTGAAACTTCATTACAGCTTAAATATGAAGATTAATCAATTAATACTGCAGAGCCAAATCTTGGTTCTGACTGAAGTATTTCTTGCTCACTCTCTTGCTAGTTTGATGGCCAAGAACTTTTTTTGGTACCTAAATGCTAGGTCCTGAATTTGGATGCTTTGTAATGTAGGGAATGCCTTTAGTTTAAAATTCAGTTTCTGATTCTTTCCTTTGGTACACAGCTGATGGATTAACCGATGCAGATGCTGCTGTCATGGTTATCCTAATACACGGTGTTAAATGTGTGTGCTACTGAATACATGACAGTTTGTCTGTTGTGATAATGGCATTCAGGCAGGAATGTTTTCCTAAGATGAAATATTTTCAGTTAGTAGTTAATTTTCCAGAATACAGTTTTGCTGGACTAAGAAGCAGAAGATAAGGACTTCAGACTATGTGAAATCTTAAAAAAAAAAAAAAAAAAAAAAGTCCAGGTTTTTCAAAGCATTTTATATTGGCAGTAGAAACGTCTGCTTTGAACTGTAGTTATTATAACACAGCATATTAAATATCTATTTGTTTTATAGGCTTCTTAATAGCTTCCATTAATGTGGGTTTTTCTGGTTGGTTTGTTTTATTTTCCTTTGTTTTTTTCCTTCTTCTTTTCAGTAGCTCTACACTTGTTAAAGATATTTTATGCCAGTAATCAGCTTGGTACCTGTGTGTACCCATTTCCAATCATAAGAATAGTCTTGTTGTTGACGGCTCCTCCAGTTCTTCAGTTTTGTCCCAGGCAGCTCCATATCTTTAACTGTTCTTGACTTAGTGAACTGGAGAGTCCAAGACAGGCCCTAGCCAAATGCCAAAGCCAAGCTGAAAGTTTGGCAGCTATTGCAGATTAATCAAGGTTGTATTGACTTTTATTTTAGAATACAAATTACAAATTCAGATCTTACAGCTGAGATGATCGCAGCAGTTGCAGGAAGTGAACAAGGCTGTTTTCTGCCATTTCTATGTGTACTTTTAATGATACAAGTAAGAAGAGGGACTGCATATTGACCTGAGATGGTAGATGTTTATACTCTGTATAGTGTATCACAGGCTGTCTGTTAAACTTGATCAGAAATGCTATAATATTTTTCTTTTTCTACTCCTTCCTCTCAGGAGTCACCAGAAATCAAGATGTTTTGTATTTCCATGCAGTTGATGAGCATATCGGAGAATATAGCATCAGCTGGGCAAACTAACCATTTTCTTCTCTCCGCTGGAAGTGGCTGTAGAAGTAGATGTGGTAGAGGCTTATCTCCTACAAGCTCTTCTAAAATGAGCAATAATCAGGAAGGGATTACAGGATTCTTTTTATTTCCCAATGTTAATAATGTATTGTCTTGGTGGGATGACAATCTTCCCTTTAAGGAAGAAATTTGCAATTGATAGGTGATGCCTTAAGTGTTACTTTTTTGGGCCTGAGCCAAAGCATGCGGAAGCACTGGCATGGCTTCTCTGGACACACTTGGATAAACCCTGGGTGAATCCCTAAAACAGTTCCAGTGCAGACGTTTCTTGAGACCCAGCACACGTACAGAGCAGGGAATTTGGAGTGGTCCTCTGATTTACAAAGTCTGGATTTGGTGCGACACCATCTGCTTTTCCTCTGTTTCATTTTCCTGGGCTTGGAACAAAATGATTTGTGTTCCCCCATGCTAGCACGTTTCCCCACAGCACATGCTGGCTGGGAATGCAACACACCAGCTGCATTTGAGATCTTAGGGAAGATCTTTCATGCTACTTTCCTTTGAGTAAAAGCTGTCTTTATCTGCTAAAAAATTGCTGTTGAAACAAAGCTGATCATAACTGATGTTGCTAGTTACAAAGTGCTAACAGCGGTAGCATTTTCTTCCAAATCCTCTTAGTTTTGTTGTAAAAGTGTTTGTTTTCTCATCTTTTTCTTCCTTTGAATTACTTGTTTATTCAGTGCCAAATTGATGGCATTGTAATAGCAGATTGGTACATCCTTAAAAAGAGATTTTCAGGAAATACTGTAAAATAACTAGTAGAAGAATGGCAGAAAGCAAATCATTAATACAAATGACAGAAATATTTGAAATGTGTATTTTTCTGCCTGCATACATCTTCTTCTTAAACTCTTGTGACTTAGAGCAATATGCATAAGGCAGCTGGTCAAATGTCAAGAAAACAGCACTGATATTAGACATGCTCTTGATCATTGTAGGATCCTGTGGTAGTCTTACTGCTTCATGTTGCAGTACACCTCTTTTATATAAATGTTTTTTACTCTATAAAATCTACAGCAGACATGTCAGGATCCTAAAAGGAGAGTTAAAGCAGAATATTTAACTTCATAGAGAAAGGAGATAAATTTGATCTGTAGGAAACCAACGTATGATTGATTTATATGACCAGTTACTTCAAGGCTTATTGAATGGTATGTCACAGATAAGAGTAATTTTTGGAATGTATACTTTCACCTGTACTACAGTATGGCAGAGAATGTTTAAAGGTCTTTTTTTTTTTTTCTACAGTAGTATTTATATGTTGTTTAGTCTCACTGTATTTAAATGTATTGCAGACACTGCAGCATGCATATATGCTTGGGATAGTGACCAAATATTTATTTGGTAGTGGCACCTATGGATTACAATTAGCTTTCATGCATATTGGTGTGGCTGGTTTTGCAAGATTTTCTAGATATATGCTGAAACTACAAAACATGTGCAGGAATAAAAGATTGATTTTCCTATTCTACTTTGAGGACCAAATGCTGTTAGAAATAAAACATCTACATAAATATGCAATGGCACTTATATTCAGCTCACTTCAGCTCACTTTTTTTTTTAAAACTTCGTGGAAAGTACCTTAGACTTAGTGCTGTGCTTGGCTTTATTAAATTGCTTGCTAAGCACACTATTTCCACCTATTTTGTCAGTCAAAACAACTGCATCTTAAGAACAATATCTCTGCTAAGACAGGTTTCTGTGTGATAATGTGGAGAGAAATAAGGATAAATGCAGTAGAATACTAGTTGATGGAAACCTAAAGGATAATTTTGATTCCAAAGCTCAATTTAAGCTTGTAACCCTTTAAACCAAACATGTAAAAATGATTTTTTTTTGGTCCTTCAGTAGTTTAGAACAGGTGTTTACTATTACTGTTCTGTTCAGAAGCTCTGCTTTGTTTTAAGGTATGTTATTGAAAAGGTTTTGATTGTGTAACACTTATTTTCATAAATTCCCCTCTTCCTAACATACAGTACTTAGGATCTGAGTAAATAGCTGTGATCTTTCAATGTAAGTGTGCTATTTTGGATTGTCTGTAAAGGTTTGAATTTTGAATTATAAAGACTTAAAGAAGAAAACTATCTCAGTAACTATAACTTGTCTGGTTCTCATGATTAGGTTTTTTTGTATGTGTGGTAATGAAAGAGCCTTTATCTTTTTTGGGAAACAAACTGATGAGTCTCTACATGTACTCTCTCTCTCTCTCTCTCTATATATATATATATATATAAACAGATATGGTATTTCAACATTATAAATTCATATATGGAAGAATCAAAAATAAAGTAATACTGAAGTGGTATTTCCATTACTTCAATATATAATCATATGATTATAAACTAATGAGGGGAATTATAACTTTTATTCCATAACTATTAGTTTCCATTGTGGAATATCAAACAGTTATTTGTGGTCTATCATTTTTAAGTGGATTATGTTTTTTTGTCACTAATTAAAAGGAAACTTTTTATAAAGTGGAAAAACTTGATATTTCCACCCAAACCAGTTTTTAAATGAGTGAATTAAGCCAGAGCTATTCAGTATCAGAATATAATGAAACTGTATCTTTCTCTGTAAGTACTCTGTAAATTCTTCTGATTACATTTTAAAAGTACTAATGGGAGGAAAGATGAACTTGGGTGCATACTCTGGCTGCATAAATGTTCATAAGTAACTTCTACACACTCAGTTTAAGCCCAATGAAATGCATTCACTTGCTTGGTCATAGTAATTTAAAAATATATATATTGAAAATTATGGGGTTCTCTTGCTGGATGTCTGCTAAAACTGCTGTAATCAAAATTTTATTTATTTATTTTTCCTCTTCTACTCTATGGAGGTATCTATGAAGAAAGCAGTATTAGTTATTCTCAAAAAAAAAAAAAGAACAAGAAAAAAAGAAACACCCTTAAATTATTCTTGACAAAACTGAGACAAAAATGCAGGAAAGCCAAAAAATGGCTATTAAAACTGTCTTTTTTTTTTAATTAATTGTAACAGCAATTGAAATATAAAGAATAAATTCTGCTGATCTCCAGGCTGCTATGAAGTCCGAGTGTATTATTTCTATAGGCCATCCTTTGGACAGGCAATCCAAAGCAAAATAATGTAATAAGTTTTTAAGCTGTAGGTGCCTAAGGATTAATAAGCGTATACCGCTTCTCAGAAGAATTCATGCAGATCTCTCCACATATTTCTCCCTTTTTCTGTGTATAAAAGTGCTAACTATCTGAACAGTATAACTTAAGATTCCATAGCTAAACTGTTTATACACACAGCAGTTTAGTTACCATAGGAATAGTTAGAAAATTACTATGGCATGCTTTGACAGAACTCTCTAATAATAAAATAAATCTTTCTGTGGATAACATATATAGCTGGTGACTATAACACCATAAATTATAGTGTATTCTGAATGTATATGATTCTAGAATGGTGTGTTATTCCAGCAGAAAAATGGTGAGCGCACACACACACACACACACACACATACTAGAACTGGGTGAATTGTCCATAATCATCTCTCTATATCCATCCTAATTCTCACTGACTGCAATCAAGCACACAAGGTCTGATCTAATCTGAGATGAAACAGTTTGCAGCAGATGTTTCTACAATTCTTCTATTCCTAGCTGCAAATGCCATCATGCTCACAATCTGAAGGGGAGGGGAAGGAAAACAAGAAACAGAAAAACAAACCCCCCCCCCCCAAACCAGTGCTATTAGAACTTTAGGATCTGAACTGTGACACTGAAATTATCTAAGGCCTAGCTGTCTTCTATAACCTTGTAGAAGGTTATAGTACATTGCTAAACTAGAGGTGTAACCTTCCTTCCTAATTGGAATGATGAGATGAAGTTCGAGAGAAAGTGCAGGGATATCGTACGTGATGAATCTGTCCCTGTTTGATAGCATTCATAACACACTTTCAGACAGTGTTTATTAAAGGCATTAACAGTGATCTTTTGGGGCTGTAGTGGTGAACTTTTGATCCTGGCTTTACAGTTTAAACAGTTTTGCTCTTACTGCAATTGCTTTGTGATGGTTATTTTGCTAATGTTTGAAGAAGACATGTTGAAATAGGGAAGAGCGGGTGGAGAGTGTGAGTCAGTGAGGCAAGGGAAGAAGCGCTCACAAGGCCCGTACTATTTTAGATGATATACATAGTAATGGCTTGGCCCCACATCCCAGAGCTGCTGACAGAAGCAGGTAACTCATGCTCTTGAACAGGACTATGGGGTATTTTTGCCTCCCCTAATCTTGCTCAGGGGGTTGGACAGCCATGGTGAATACCTGCTCTTCTGCTGTGAAGCAGGTGAGCTCCCAGGGAGCAGGAGTTGGCCGGGGCCCCGGCGGCCCTGTGCCCAGCTGCACTAACCCATGGATTTTGTGCCACACTACCTGAGAGCTCTTTGTCTCCCAAAATGGCAAATTTGCCACCCAAAATATACCTGATCAGTGGAGCGGTCATGCTAGATATTTTTAAGAACTGCATTTCAAGAAAAAAAAAAAGTAACAGTGAAATCAGTGCTGTTCAAGACAGGAAAATCACTGTTTCTAGAGCATCCTAATTTTGAAGATGCACAGAAAGCAGGGTGCACAGGAGGAATGGAGGTCCTTGCTACAGCAGTACTTTTTGGTCTTCTTAATGCAAAGTACTGTTAACTCAAGTAGATACATTCCGGTGACTTGAAGAGGGTTTTTTTTTTTTCCTTTTTTTCTGTTGACTTTACTCGCAATAGCTCAGATCCTGTAACTTGCTTTTGAGGTGAGACATAAATGGTTTTGTCCTCCCATTTTCTTCTTCAGTCTTTTCACTGATAGTAACTGTTTTCCTGTTTCTCTTAACTTTTTATTTAAATATGTGATGTCCTCAAGTGTGTACTTCCACTGAAGCAATAAAGCTTCACCCCTTGTCTTGTCTCCTTCTACCAAAATATGCACAGAAAAATCAAAAGTGGTGGGTGGCAAAACAATGGTTAAATGTGACTTTATTTTGACAATTATTTTCATTATTATGAATGCTACTTCTTTTTTTTAATTTGAGAGTTAAGATGTTATATTTGCTCACAACATAGTGCTTTCTCCTCACATACCTCATTAGAAATCAATATCCATCTTTAATGGAGATAACTAATACAGTAACTTGATCTTTTTTTTTCCTCTTCATGTTTTAGTGTTTTTATGCATATTTTGTGGTGGTTGTGCGTGAGCAGTGGCGCTCTGCTCAGCGATGGTAGCTAGGAGCTGACTGACTGCTGCTTCTCTGAAGAGACAACTGTTTCTACAGCCACTGACAGAAAATTAGGTGGTTGTCCAATATGCCTGAGAAAGTAATTGCCATTTGTACCATCTCTTAGATAAGGGCAGGGATATTTCAGAGGAAAGTATCTTTTTGAGAGATCTTCAATGTATAAGCTCTTTTTTCAGATCGTTTTTAACTTTCGGTTTTGGCAAGGTTATTTAAAAATAAGACTCACAAGTTTTTTAGAGGTTTGAGGGGATTTGGGGAGTGTGAGGTGGAATTTGAGGTGTTTTATGGAGAGTCTTGCTAATAAAAATTCCTTCTCTAAATATTAGTGATGACTAGCAAAGCTTTGTTATTAGTTACAGCTGTGGATGAAAACAGATATTAATTTTGATAGTATCTTTTGCAAATGACAAGGAAAAGGATTTAAAAATCTCTGGAGAATGGAAACTTGTATGTAAGGTTCACATAGCAAGGAAATTATTATAATATATTTTATAAAAGGAAAAAGTTATCCTTCCTTCTAGAAAACTAATATAGTCAATGGATTTCCTGTAATATGTCTTTTAATGGCTTTATTATGAATAACCATGGCAACAATAAAACAGAACTCTGATACCAGCATGAAGAATAATGATTCATTCACAGTCCAGACACTTCCACATATTCATCAAGAATATTAAACAATAAGAACAGAAATTCTGAGAGCCTGGAAAGGTGAGCTGAGAAGTGCATGAAGCAGAAGAAAAGTTAGTTAGCAGAGAGGATTAAGCAGAGATTTTCATCATGAATTGATCTGTTACAATATTTTATTAAGTAAATTATAAAAAGGGATATCTGAATAGTAATGGAGCAGCACTGGAAGTTGAATTCCTGACTAAAAAGGCTTCAGAAATCATTTTGGGGTAATAAGGTTATATTGTTCCAAATCCAGAACCTTTTTCTCTTGCTACGAGATGAGCTACTCAGAGGCTGTTTTTAGTAACAGAAGCTCTGCTCTCCTATGAGTTTATACATCGTTATGAAAATCATTACTGCATGACATTGCTAGGGCCCACTGCATTAGTTGTCTCCAGACCGTGTGTGTGCTAAGTTACTGTCATCACTTACTCATCTATAGATGCATAGATGGTAGGATCTAGAGGATTTCTTCTTTTTCTTGCTTTGCTCAGTTGGGAATCAAGTAAAACAGAGAGAAAGGGTCTTATTTAAGGAGATTCTGCTGTTCCATGAAGTTGGCAGGCAATTTCAGTAGAATCCTTCTCAGGTTTTCACTGAACAGGGTTTTTTTTGTCCTTTATAATTGATATTTTAATAACAGAAAGACAAAAAATTGCATGTACTTAATGCTACCTTTCTGACTTGCTCTAAGGAAAAGGAATAGTACATGGTTAGAAGTCATCTGTGTTGTTTGCCCTCAATACAAAATTATGAAATCATTTCCTGTGAGAAGTGAGTGCTCATCAACAACGCTGTAATACTGATTAAATGATCAAATATTTGGCAGTTTTTCGGCCCTGCATGCATGCAAAACTAACCCTTAAATTTCACAGGAAATACTAAATATTATGGGGACAAATCTGCAAATGGCTGTCATTCTCTCTATTGATAAAGGGCTGATGCTGAATTCTTTCACAATTGCTACTCCAATTACCTGAGAGCTTTAGAAGTCTTTCCGAAGTTTTGTTTACAGCCAATGGCATCCTAAACTAGGCCAGGAATAAAAGGATATCACACAGGTCATGAATAATTGAGGAGGTTTCCATATGACAATGAGGTGCCTTATGAAAGGCAAATATTTGTTTGCTGTCTGCGCGCATCTGCACCTATTTATTCGTATTTATAGGTAAATTCATATGCTAATGTGTTTTCAAACACTGAGATACAAACTGTCTGTTGGTGTAATCAGATAAAATTCTGCTGAAGTCCAGTGGAACTGTATATGTTTTTACCAGTTTTAAAAGGGGTTGTAGGTCAAAACAACAACAAAACAAAAACAAAAACAAAAAACTTCCACGTGCAAGGATGTGCCTTTGTGTAAGTACATACCAAGTCAGAAATCCTCATCGAGCCATCGCATTCTTCATATCCCCTCTCTCTCTGGATCTGGAAAATATACAAATGTAAACAATAAATTGAAGCCGTGACATATTAAAGGGAAAGCATACAGTTCCTTCCTGTTGCTTTTCTCCTTAAAATCTAAGGACCATTCACTCCCCCTCTCTCTGTCTGCTGAAGCCCAAGTCACAAAATGCTCCCAAATCATCCCAGTGCTGAACCTCAGGGAACAGCCTAATGAGCAGCATCCTTAAGGATAGCTAGTATCCAGCTCTCATCGATGGATATGTTGAAGCCTTCATTAATGAGGGGTCAAAGCCTCCCTGTTGACTTCTGGCAAACCTTGCTCCCTGCACTTCCAAAACTCGCTCAGATTGACATCCAGTCAAAAAAGCCTGAAGCTGTCATTCAGAAGACCCTGCTCATTTATCATTGAATGATATTGAATCTCAGGAGTTGTCAAATTTGGCACACATTAAATAAACTGAAGTAAAATAGTCTTTACAAGTCTACAAAAGAGTGAGACTAGCTGGTATCTATAAATTGAGGAATTAATAGTATGGAAATAATTGATGTCCTCAGAGTTTTTCAAGCTTTTAAAATAAAATGCTGTAAGTATTGCTATGTAAATTAGGTAACTGAATGTTCATACCTTTCACCTCTAAAGAAAAGCTAATGGAATCTGTTGATTTTGTTTGCAGATTTTCAGACGATGTTGGTTGGTTTTCAAGAAGGCTTCTAGCAAAGGACCCAGGAGGCTAGAAAAATTTCCAGATGAGAAGGCAGCATATTTCAGGAACTTTCACAAGGTAAATCAAGCTCTTCTAGTGAAATGAGGCACTGTCTGTTTACCCACTCTTCCTTGGGAAGAGTGTATTCTTGATATGTTGAGTTTGCAAATGATGCTGCAGGAATCAGGTTGAAAAGCATAACCCTAACACGAAAAGCACAGTAAAACTTCTGTAAATATCAGTGGTGCAGGTTAGATCTCACATTGTTTAGATGAGCAAAAAACCACTGTTTGTGTGTGTGGAAATAAATTGATGTTTTTTCTTTAATATTGTCTAGAAAATACTACCATTTCATGTAGTATTTTGGAAATGTGTAAATTTGACTGCTTAATCAAATGTTTAACTAGTAGTTATTAATTAAGTATAAAGCTAGTTCTGATGATGCTAAATGTCTCACTTGTAACGTTGACACACTAGTTGAATGTGTAATGGTTTTCCCAAAACTCTTCAAGATTTACAAGCTTCATCAATAGTAACTCTTTTTAAGGGTAAAATTTAGCCTTTCTAGAACAGTATTCACTGAATGAGATTCTCGCTGCTCTCTTGTCATTATCACTTTAGTGATGGAAAACAAGAGATTTTTCTTTCTGTCTTGTAAGTTACTGTTATCAGGTCCCCAAGTCATGCAGGAGGCTTCAAGTTAGGTAGTAATAAGATACAGCAGTGTTTTATGTGTCTGCAGTTGTGACTTCTGTCCAGTTGCCTTTTAGCTTTATGGCATATCAAAGTTGGATATTACCTTACAGCTGACAAATTGAAACACAGAGATGACTTAACCAAGGTTAGGCATCAAGCAGTGAAAGAGTGTGGATGAAAGTCTAGATCTGTTGAAGCAAGGACTAATGCTTTTTATCACAAAAAAATAAATTAACCTTTGAGTTCCAAAAAACTCTTGACATCTTTAAATAAAAAGTGTACATATAATAAATAACATACAATTATCTCTTGGATATTTTCTAGCAACAACAACAAAAATCTGGTAATTTGGTGTCATCAAAAATCCAAATTTTGACCTGACATTGGCATTAGGGTTTAGGACTGACATGTACTGGACAACTGGCACTTTCACTAATGCAAGTCAGAGACATTTCCTCCCATGTGCCTGCATCAAGCAAAAATGATCCTTCTCTTCAATGTAAGTTGCAAAAACTAATTACTTTCAAGATGGAACTTGATGATGAGCCTTTAAAAGGATGAACTGATTCATTTGTGCCTGATAGCTCTAAGTATGGCTGAAATCCCAAGGAGATCCACTATGAAGTTCTTATGAATTAGCAACAGGGCAGAAGGATGAAGGTGCAGGGTGTTTTTGTTGGGGGCGGTGGGAAAGGGAGTATTTGTAGAACACGTTCCTAATACTGTACTTTTATGTAACAGGATTCAGAAACACTTTATGTTGCTTGACAACACTTATCTTTGTAGAAAAATCAGGTGACATGCAAGAATCATTTGAGAAGCTGCAAAAATAACATAGTTATAGATGCAGCGGCATGCAATGGTACTGTTGATGGAAGCTTGCATTAGCCTGGCCCTTATCATGTGACACAAGCAAATGGAAAGGCTGTTACATTTCTTTTTCATCTCTTTTTCTCTTACTCCATTCCAAACAGAGAAAAACAAAATGAAAAGAATAATCATTCCTATTTAAAACAAAATTGAATTTTTGGCTGTACAGAAGAAAGAAATGTATCCATTCACTGGGATGACATTCCCTTTCTCAAATGAAGTCATGGAATAATTTCTTATGTTATATTATCAAAAAATAGAAACCCTGCATCTCATCTTCAGGCTTGATCTTTTAAGGATATTTTATTACTTCATAGTGATTATTTGAGGCGTTTCACCTCAATTGTTTCCACTCTGGTAGATGAAATAGTGGTAAAGTGGACGTCAATGAGTTCTTAGCACCAAGTGTGACTATTAGTGGAAACAGTAGTGGTCATTATGGGAGCAAATACAGTTATTTGATTGCTGGTACTGGATCAAAATATCTTGATTTTTTCTTTAGTAGAGCTGGTTATTTCTTTGTCATATTTTCAAATAGTTGTTTATTGTTTATAAAATACAAAATTTTAGCATTGTTTTGAAATTCTGCGTTTCCTTATTTACTCAAAAAATATAATGGAAGGAAGACATCTGGTGTGCAAAGTTAAAGAAGGGTAACTGAACTCTGTAGAAACGACAGCAAAAGAAAATTGACTAAAAATTAAGAAATAAAAGAGCTTGTGTTTAAAGAAGATTAAAATAGTTGTTGCAAACTCAACTCCTTATGAAAGGGCAATGTATTTGAAAATGTGAAAAGTTCTGTCCACATGCTAATATTCATATAAGTGTGATGTAGGTCAACACAGATCCCTGTTTTCAACCAATCTCTTTATATAACAAGCAGAAGAAAGGGGGTAGTGCAGAGCAGGCTTCAGAGCCTACAGAGACTCTTAGCAACCTGTGTCCTTCAGATCAGTTTATGCTGTCTTGGGAGAGGGTCTATGCATACAAGCACTAGTCTGACTTACATTGTTGTGTGCAGGTTTTCTAGCTTTCTCATGCAAAGGGTGACCGGAGGAAATTTTACCTCTCAAGTGGAAACCGAACAAAAATTAATATCTTTGTCTTACCTGTATTCACTTCAGTATCCAGGAACACAAACAAATCCCCAGGGTAGTTTTTGCGACTGCCGTGTATATATATACAGTAAGTAACTCATCAAGAGCTTAAGCATCTCTGCTTTTCCAGTGGATATTTTACCTTGAAATGTAGCTCAAATCAAGTTCCTGTTAAAAACACTTCACCTACATGGCTAAATGCCCAGTACACAGGTTTGTCATATAAGTGTAGGAGACAGTGTGAATTATAGAAAGGCCTTTAGGCTAAAAAAGGGGAAAAAAAAGAAAAAAAAAGAAAAAAAAAGACCTGGTACTGCAAAGCAAGGAAAATGAAAAATAGATGTCTTCTAGTTTACATATCCTAAGTAAGTATTTATTAATGTGGAGATGAGCTGGCCTCACTTTAGAAAATGGACTTTTTTATTTGATGGTATTCAGACAATGTATGGGTTCACTTTTTATTCCGTAAATTCTGTAATGCTGTTATGCATCACTTTGTGTTTTCTAGTGATTTTCTTAGTATAAATTATTATTATATTTAACAGTAATGGCATTAGTCCTCAGAGACTGACAGTAACAGTGAACACTGCATTCATTATTTGAAACATGACTTCAACTGCTGTTTCCATTTTCTGGCATCAAATTCTAATTTCTCATTACTGTAATGCCATTCAGAAAATCACTCTTTTTCTCCTGCCTTTTTGCTTGTGTACAAATTTGAGACAATATTTAAATGAAAGATTTAAGCAGTTTTATTTCGGTATGTAATATTTGGTCTCTTACTACAATATTTGATCCTTTTTTAATAAATTGAAAAACCTGTATGAAATATATACAGAATACCCCTAAAAAGAGTTATAAATTCAGTAAAAATCTTCACAATGAAATCAAGCTGATAGCTACTGTCCTAGGAACTTCAGCTAAGCCTTAAGAATAAAAAAGGTTCCCTAGACACAGATCTTATCTAAGAGTACAAGAAAATCACTTTATTGATTATACTGTTTTAGAAGAAGGTTTTTTTGTGGGAAGTGGGCTTTTTGTTCCCTTTGTTTGTGAATTTTTTAATTATTTCTTTTACCTCCATTATGACATATAAACATATATTTTTTTTAAACTGGGCTAAATTGAATTCAGTACACTCTTGTCGTGGTAAGTTATAGCTTATCTGTACTGTTGTCCCATGAACATTCATTGTAGAGACTGTGGTTCAGAATAGCTGTATTTACTCCCATTACTCTTGGGAGGACATAAAATGCAGTAGCTCTATACACATCCCAGTTACACCAGTGTATGGAATGAACATGTTTTCTCAACTTAACAGAGGGAATAAATAACAAGCATTCTCATTTTTACAAGAGAAGTTAAAAGTTAGGTAAGAAAGTGAGATTCTGTAGAGCTTTTGGAGACGTACTGCTCAGGCAGGACCAGTGCCTGTTATCCATTAGGAGAGGCTCGCAAGAGGATAACAGGAAGTCAATGTGGCTAAGCAGCAATGTGAGGAACGTTGTTAGAAACATGAGATCGAACTTCAGAAACCTGACCTGTATCCAAACAAGCTAGAAAGGAGTAGAAAGTTGGGCAAGTTAATTCTAAAAACAGAATTAGACCAAGAAAGAACTAGCAAATAGCAGAAGGAATCAAATCTGGTTCTAAGTACTCATTCTGACCCATCAGGAGCAAGGAGCAAAAGTCTGCCAAAAACCTTGTGCATCCAAATGATGCTTGGAGTATAAAAGAAATGTGGAGAGAAGAGAGTATAAATGAGTACGTTTGCACTGGAATTTACTGTAGAAGAAACTGGCACGGTCCAGTGGGGGGATGCAAGAGAGGCTTCTGCAGAGACATCTCTGTATCATAAATTGGTCATAGATACTTCAAACCCAGGTACACCGGATGGTCACTAACAAATTATGGAGAGCATATTCACCCAAGAGCTGAAAGGGAACTTAAGGATGACGTGGCTAAATTACTGAAGGTAGCCCATAAACTCCAAAATGGGAACCAGTAGATGTGAACTCTTCCATTCCTTACCTTGCTATGTAGCTCAAGCTTGTGAAAACTCCAGTCCAGTTAATGCACAGTGCTCTTTCACTAGCAAGTTCACTAATCCTTACATCTAATGAAGCTGTTGTGAGGTGGGTCTGTCTCCAATATGGCTGCACCCAGAGAAGCTTCAACCTGCCAATGTCGGCATACTTACACTTCAAATAAATAGGTGGTGTCTAGCGTAGACTTCAGGACTTACTGATTTAATCTCCCCAATATGAGAGACTGTTCTGTTAAGACTTTGTCAATAACAGCCATCTCTAAGCTTCGTGCTTTTTAAAAAATGATGCTGTGGTCTTTTACTTCTAAAAACCTGTTCTGCAGCCTTCTTCCTGATTCTGCCTTGGTTCTACGTGCTTGTGTGTAGTTTTGGATTTGCTATCTGACTTATGGTGTTGTATTATTTAAATATTATACTTACAGGGTATCAACTGGGATAGATTGATTGACTGGGTGTATTTCAAAGGTTATTTGCTTTCTATTTCTTTGTTTATACATGTTCTGTTTAATTCTTTCTGTGGGTGAGGTTTTTGTGGATGATCAGTATTTTTATTTGGTATTTCCTGATGTATGTAGTTAGAATGAAATCTCATTTTAATAAAGTAGGAAATTTGATTCAAGAATTAAGCTCTTGGTTTATTTTTGTTTTCATTGGTTAATTTAACCAGGTATGATTCAACCAATGGCAAGTCAGCACAGTTAAAGGATAAGTGTTTGTGGCTTGTTGTTGTTGTTATTAAATTGCTTTTTCTGTTAACACATGTGATTGGGATATAACTCTGCAGATGTAAAAGAAATTGCACAAAATTTTAACAATGACTTCTAATAGCCAAAAACTTGTGTGGAATGGATAGTCTTAAGCTTCATGTTACATAATGTATGTTCACACAAGTAAATGAGAATCAAGAAAAAGAATAGCAGTAGCTTTCTAAATGTGGTCTACTAAATTAGTTTTGTGGCAAAGGCCACCAAAGGGGAGCTACAGTACAAGTTTTCTTTCGCAGCTTGAATATCTCAAAGCAACTTGTAGAATTCTAAATCCTAGCTTCAGAAATAATGATTTATGTAACGCAATTCCAGTGACTTATGGCAAGTTCTTATAGCAGCTACAGCAGTTTCTTAAAATACTTCTTCATAAACACATGCACACACACACACGCGCACAGAGTTCAGGAATTTCTCTGGTGTGTTCATAGTCCTATTTTGTAAGAGGAAGGAGAGCAGAGGTTGTTTTCTTGTTAAGCTGCTATGGAGGAACTATAAGATAGATTTATTCTACCACAGCACAGTTGCTAGTCTCTGAGGCGACCTTAAGATATGAGGTGCTTTTCACTTCAAAATATTTCAGGATAAATGAATTCCTGATAATTCTGAAAACCATCAGATTTGGGAACACTCATCCCTGTGGTAGTCCATATTATTCACAAATGTAATTCCAACTCTAAAACAAAGGATAAAAATATTTATGTATGGTAACATTATCATAATCCTTATAAGAACTTCTCTTTGATTGTTTCAACTTACACCGTTACTTTTGTGGGGGTTTTTTACTTGTTTTTGTTTGTCTCAGCATCTTCCTGCCACTAGCAGGATTCCTTTAAAAAAAAAAAAAAAAAACTATTGAAACAGTTTATGCTAATTTAGTCCAAGAGTCCTTCTCTATTGCAGAGTCTTTCAGCCTTTTATGTTGCTCATGTTTACTACAAATCAGTGGTTAAGTCTCCTTGTAGACCTCTTTGATTTGGGATACTACTATTATTACTTGTAACGCTTCATTGCTTCTCCGAAGCAAAGGCATTCTCAAAGGGCAATTGGCTAAACATCTATCAAAGGGGAGTTGTTAGGCTTGAGTTCTTGCATTTTTGTAATAAGATGTATCAAATGATTTGATTTACATCCAAACCTGATGTTACTTGAATTCCCCTTCCTCATTTTTTTATGGTATAATGCTTATACTTTGTCTTTTTCAAAATCTCAAATTCAAATCCATCTGTTCGGTTTTGCTATACTGACTATTATGCTACTACTGTTTTAGCTGATCTAACTTTCTTCAATAACGCTTAATTTTACCATCTGGTTGAACTTACTCTTTGCCTCCAAAATTCATATTAGAGGAAAGCTAAATATGTACCTTATGAAGACAATTACATTGAGAACAACCCCCAGTTCAGACAATTTTGTCCTTTTACTCTTCTTTCCTTATCCTTATTATTTCAAAGTGTGCTCATATTTTATTGTACAGACCTTCTTTCAGAGAATTTCAAAATAGTGATCTCAATACTATATTTTCATAGTAAGATATTGGAATGCTTTCCAATATGCCCAATATCCAATAGCCCTATATGAAAATGTGTGTGTGTGTGTGTGTGTGTGTGTGAATACTTTATTGCTTGAATAATCTTTTGCAAATTTCTATCTGCAAAGAACCTAGCATTTAACAGTTACTTTTATAAATCTTTGCACTTTGAGGTTGAGAGAGATGCCCAAATGTACTTTGCGTTTGTGTTGCGTTGTTTACACCCTTAGTCTTCTCAGTCACCCAAACCAGAGATAGCTAAATTTTCCTAATATAGTTCCTAATTAACTATATCCTTATTTTTCCCCCTTTTGTTATGTCATTCTCTTCAAATATTTGTGACCTGTCACAACTATGATTTTGCTCGAAAATATGATATTACTTGCAAGTGCTGTAAACAAAGTGTATTGTTTCTAGTGCAGCTATTGCTTGGCTGATGAGGTTGAGATTGAAATGATCCCTATCTAAATGAATAATTGTTAGTAAAATAACTTAATACAGTCAGTTCTGTATACCAAATAAAAAAAATTTGCAGTAATTATTAGATCCCTCTTAAAAGATCCAAGTATCTGAACAATGTAATTGTTCAAAACAAGCATTGTCTGCACCTAAAAGCAAATTGCAGAAATAATTGGAACTGTGCTGGTGATAAAGCTGTTAATAGAGTATAAGCACATTAAAGGGCAGCATGCAAACTAATAAAACAAAATCTCTTTCAACAAAGATTGTATTAAGGCAATAACATCTTCTTTCCTTAACAACGTAGCGAAGAAAGCTACAAGCTGAGCATTCTGACAAGACATTAAGCTCTTACAAACACGGGCCTCAAATACTTAAATGGCCATGCCTCCCTATGAATCTGCTCCTGTGTAGGGCTCTTCTCATCTTTTTAAGTTTTGAAGGCAGAGGGCCATTAGTGTGAATTAAGAGTGTCAATGCATAAGGATAAATAAAGAAATGATTCTGCGAAGAGTAACTTGTCAATGGGTGGCTCTATGATCTTGGAGAGAGATAATGACTACCAAACTACTGTATCTGATTTTTCAGATGTTAGAGGAGGAGTAAGAAGATATTCCATTTTAGCCTTAATTCATAAATTAGTGGCAGTACTATGATAATAACTTTTAGGTGGTAAATGTTATGCAGCTGTTTCATTTTTCTCCCCGTATTATCTTGCTTTATTCCCCCCCCCCCAAGATGAAGGTTTGTGTTTTGAATTCTTTAGCAGTGAAATCAGTGGCTTGTTCCCTCCTGGGGTGAAAAAAAAAAGGGGAGGGGGGGTTGTTTCTTAATCATGATAGCTTTGCAGGCCCTGTTTAGACTACAATCACACAGACAGAGGACTGGGCCAGGGACCCTAAGTATCAAGGAGGGAACAACTGGTGGTAAATTAAAGAGTTAATCTCTTAAACAGTCTTTAATAGTAGCATAAAGCAACCTCCAGAGATGTACCTTCGTATAGGACCCACCATTAACACTTATTACAACAAATTTCATAGGAGTACTTGAGTGTTCTTACCAAAAAAGGGACACTCTGCCCTTGAAAATAAGCTATTTAAATAAGTGCTCTTAATCCTGTTTTTAAGCATTAAAACAAGCTGGAAAACTGAACATTCTACTGTAGAAAATATTCTTGGATAGGGGAGGGGGAAAGTAAGAGAAACACTTAAACGTTTCAGCAGGAGGAAAAATGTTTATAATACAAAACTTCCAAAATGTAATTGAACCATAGTGCAATTCAGATTGGAAGGGACCTCGGGAGGTCATCTAGTTCAGTCTGCTCAAAGTCCTGCTCAAAGCAGCTTCAGTTAGATCAGGTTGCTCAGAGCCATGTGTAGTCGGGTTTTGAATATCTTCAGGAATGGAGACAACCTCTCTGTTCCAGTGTTTGACCACCTTCATGGTCTTCCCCCCTGCCATCCCCATTGTCATTACACTTTGGTGTATTTCAAGAGCTTTAAGAAGTGCTCCATATAAATGTTTGCAGCCATTTTTAGTTCATGGATAGATTGAAGGAGGCTACAACGAAGCATTAGTTACTCAGAAACCATGTATAATACTAAATTTTCAGTTTCTTTGAATTTCCAATAAACTCATTTTCTACAGAAAGCTATTTTGAGGGGAAAAAAATATATTTTTAAAGTACACTGACCTGCAGTTTTGGTCAGGTAACATCTTTCCTGAACACTTAGTAAGATTTTTGAAAAGAAGAAGTGTGTATGCATAGTTAAAGTACAGGAGTTTTACTCACTGTATAGAAGATACCCACAGAATTGAGGGAAAAGCAATGCAGTGACTGACTTGCAAACAGTTCCACTGAAAAACTGGAGAGGGGCTGGGAGAGGGCTAATGAGGTGTTTAGAGGGTTGGAGAACTTGGCATATGAAGAAAGATTGAAGGAAAAAGGTTCATTCAGCCTAGCAAAGAGAGAAGGCCTGGGGGGCTAAATCACAGTCTTCCAGTTCTTAAAATGTAGTTATAGAGAAACAGGTAATCTCCTCATGATGATGCACATGGACAGGAAAAGGGGCAATGGGAACAAGCTTCAGGGAAAATTGTCTAGATATAAGAAAAAAAAATCACCATGAGAACAATTAAACATTGGCTGACCAGAGAAACCAATATTTCTTCATTGGAAGTATTCAAGACTCAGCTTGGCAGGGCCTTCGGTAACCTAATCTAACCTTCTTTCAAGGTCGGACAAGATGATCTCCAGGAGTCCCTTCCAACCTAGACTTTTCTGTGAACTGTGAAGTATATGTCATTAAATTTGCTGCAAGCTGTTGATATATCCCTGTGCTGCATGTGTTGTGTCAAACTGGTTCTGTCATCTCCTGAGAATATTTCTGTTATTTCTAGTAATGGAAAAAATACACTCAATCTTCCTAGAGTCTTCTAAAACAGCTTTTCTTTGAACTGCTCATGTTATGTGCTTTACAGGAGAGACTTAGAACATGATGATCTGTGTGTCAGTTATGTATATTCTGTTTTTCCCATGAAAATCTAGCCATGTTTTGGCAAAGTTTTAAGCCTTTGAAAACCTGTAGTTTGTGTATATTTGTTAGAAACACTTTTGACTTTGACAGCTAAAATGTCTCATGTCATCTATACAGCTCCTGTGTATGATGGAAATTCACATAATTTTCTCTCTTGAGTAATGAAATATGTTCCTTCCAGTTCCTTCAGGGCTGAAGCCTGACATTCACTCTAATAGCTGCTTGTCATTTCTGAAGACTAGTGTGGGGTCACGTATCTGAAATGAAATCAGAGAGCCATTCTCTGTATATCCTCTGACACCTAGGTATCATGGAAAGGAAAATTATTGAATTAAAATTTAGAGAAGAAAAAGAGCAAATGTTGGTGGGTGGGAGAAAAATAAAGGAAAAAATGTGCTGGAACTCTATGGGAGTGCCTTATCAATTGGATGTCTGGGAAAAAAAATATCAAGAGCTGGTCAGAGATGGAAAGCTGACTGATCAAGGAGATGTTGAGGTGAGAATGGATAAAGGGAAGAATGGGATGGGAAGAGTGTGTCTGGCATTAAGGCTGAATTCAAACCCAAAAGATTTACAGAAAAACAAGGATCCTGGTACTGAGATAAAAATCTAAGAAGGTGAGGAAGGTGGAAAAGGGGGTGAAGAGAATGGGGTGCAGACACGGTTTGTCTCTTCAACCCAATTATTTCTGAGGCAAAGAGTATCAGTGCAGCAGGGCAGATGCAATTTAAGAGAAAGCAAGAGGGGTTGTTCAGACTTTTTGCATGGGAGCAAATTGCTCCCTACCTCACTTGTTTCAGCGAGTGGGAAGTGCACGCTTCGCAGACGCGGCCCGCGAGTGGGGAGCTCTGAAATAGGAACACCCCGTATTTGGGAGTGAGGGTTTCGCACTAGCTACCCAGATGATACCTCTGGACAGAAAGGATAGATACCTCTGAAAAGGATGGAAATAAGGGCTCTGAAGGAGGGCACCACCACTCTGCAGAGAGGGATCAAAAAGCAGTGACTGAGCCACACCAGAACAGCTGGGTGCTGCTGGGGAGAGTGGCGACTACGACTGCTCCCCCCTGAAACTCCTTTCCAATGTTAGATGCTATTAAACCAGACTTTTCCCTCATTGTCCCTATTGGCATGTTTTTGGTGCTGTGTATCTGAGTTGTTGAAATGTGGATAAATTCAGAGGAAGCTCTTCTTTTTAATGCAAGCAGTATATCTGCAAAGTAGAATCTCACTTATCTCAAATTGGGATCAAAAGTTTAGAGGATGTATTTTTGACTTCCATTAGTTTTCACTGTACAATTTCTGTGTTCCTTACCTGTCAATATAATCTTCACCTCTCAGAAGTGAGGAAGGTGTGAAGGGAAATTAATATTTGTGGAACAGTCTGTGAAAAACATACTTATGTGATGACCATCATGGAAAAACCCTGAGGGAAATCAGGGTTTAACTGGTACACTATTAAGTCAGAAAAAATGTACTAAGTTATGACAATCAGACGTAACTTATAAAGCTTCTATTTAACAGAACAATACTTATCTGACTGAGGTGAAAAAACAGTAATGAAAAATAAAATGTGATCATAAAATTAAGGCAATGTCTATCATACAATATATAGAAGGGATACCAATAAACGTAGACATATTTATTTGTGTTTGCATACTACTCAGAAATACCATAGATGAGATGTGTTGGGGCTCTAGTATGTTTACCATTTCAATGTGGAGATGGGAAGAAGGCTCGTCCCTTGTGTAATAACTGTAAAGGGAAGCAGATGGATACAACCAGCACATTATGGTGTGCAAGGGAGGGCAGACAGGTTAGTCACTGTAATTTATTTTCTTTTAATAAAGGGAGAAAAAAAAATAAAAACTCTTATGAGTACTAATAGTTTCATTTAAGTTTTTGCTTTGCTTACAGTAAGGATGGTTTTGCAATTTAAATAAAAAAGGACAATTTATTATGAAAACTGGCACAAAACTATCTAATTTTTACTTCTTTATAGAAGAAAATTTGAAATTCAAATCACTGGCTGATGAAGAAGGTTATTAAAAATGCATTAGAGTTGAAAATGTAGCTGTATATAATTGTCATAATAGGTATTCAAAATGAATTTATCCCCAAAGACCATTAAGCTAAAAGAATTTTCAAATCATCAGCTAACAAATTTTAGTTAATTTTAGAAGCAAATGAAGTGAAAATGTTTCAAAAAAGTTTGTCAAAAAATTAAACTATCTACTTAAAAATAAATACCTAAAAGAGGATTTATATTCCTGCTCAGAATCTTTCTTATTCTTTCTCCAATTACTGCAATTCTTGTTTTTTCTTTTGCATCTGATTCCCTTTTGCTCTCTCTGTTACACATTTCTGGACCACTCTGGGTGTGTTTGTGTGCACACATGTACATATACATGCTAAATTTAGGTTAAATTAAACTCACAGTATTTCATTCTATATATAATAACTTTTCATCTAATTGGTTCATTTTTCTACAGAGCATCAAGAACATCATAAGTAATCTGGTGCTTATTAATACTTCCTTCTGAATAACTGAAATGTTTTTAATATGTGCATTTGTATTTAAGAACAACAGCATCTAAATGTCGGTTTTGACTTTGTTGAATTGGAGGCATATTATTTTTAAAGATGCTGAAGCATGTAAACACCTTTTAAAATCAGTGGAGATAAAGCTTTTCTAAATGATACTTTTTTTGAGTTGTATTTGTATTTACTGTTTTACTCTCCTGCAAAAGGAACCTCAAACTCAGGTTGCCAGTGGGCATCCCTGTGGTTGTGCTTGTGTGTATGCAGTCAGCCCAGGCTTGTAACACTTGCTGTTGGCCATGGTCAGTTGAGGGCTTATTGGCAAGCACACAAGATTGTTCTGTGTTTGAAATTAAGCAGGTTCTGAACTGTAATCTCTAGCCTGTCAATGCAGTGAGAGGTTCAATAGTTAGGGTTATACCTAGCATTTCTGCAATAACAGTTACATACTCATCACTTAGTGCATTCAGTGAGGTTGTATTTTGTAATTTTGTTGTCTTTGCTTTAATTTGGTTTGAAATATTTCCTGTTTTAATTAAAAAAACCCTTATTTTTAATTGAGCTTATCTAATGAGATAACTTTGGGAATTATTAAAGGTCAGCCAATTTAAGTAAACCATGGGGAAAAGTTACAGGAAGTTTTGGAAAAGTATGTTTCTTCTTCTTTTTTTATTTTTTACTCAAATAAACTTTTAATTAATTTTTAATTAACTAATACCTTTGGGCTGAAACAATTCTGAAAATGTCTGGGCATAATCTTGTAAACTTTGAGAATGATAAAAGCAAAAACTTTGAAAAATGGAAATGGTCTTTAACTGTCCAGGATATTTTAATAACCTCAAAATGCTATTAAAGCTCATATAATGGTCTAATTCATTTACTCATTCATTGTGAATTATTGCCCTATTACTCTACTTGGATAATTAAACTAAAGTAATGAAATGCCCCATTTTGTTTCTCAGGCATAAGCACAGTGTTACCGTTTGCATACATAGTAACTCTAGCAGGAAGTTTGATATTAAAAATATCTTTTTTTTTTTAAATTGTACTTCAAATTTAGAAAGATAATTGGGAAAGCTGTTATTTTTTTCAGTTGTGAATCATTCTCTCTCTTTGCCATCTTTTTAGCATGATGTTATTTTTCAAAAGTGAATCTGGGCTACAGATTACAGTATTCTTTTAATATAAAACATTAGTTATTTTAAACTTTGTCAACACTCAGTGTTCATGAGGATCTGTTCCCCCCGCCTTTTTTTTAATGATATACTAACACAATTGTCTGATATTCAGTTTGCACATCAAAATGAAAGGTCAGATAGGAAAATATATTTCAAATGATCTTTAGGATAAGAGGGCAACATGAGTTTTGGAAATAGGATTGGGGGAAACTCATGTTTTTATACTACAAATAATTGTTTATGAAAATACTTTTGAAATCGGAAGGCATTTCTTTTTCAGTGTGTATTTAAAAATCCAAATTAAAATGTTTGGAAAGGGAATAGGCACATGTGCGCGCGCACCCACCCACACCCACACCCACACCCACACCCACACCCACCCCCTGGAACTGGTCAGGTTTTAGCTATTGCTTTAAAACACCAAGGCACCAGCCAAAAGCAGAAAAATCCTTATAGGCTGGTCAATTTTATGGTTTGGGTAGCAGTTCTTCAGTTCTGGCAGCATTACAGTAGCACAGTTCAAGAGAAAGTGAAGCAACTTGGCTTGATGAAAGCTCTACTTTTCTGTCTGATAAAAGTAGTTAGTATGACTTAATTGGCTTAATCTGCCCTGGTTAAGCAAACCTGGTGGGTTTGATTTTATACAGTAAACTGAAGCAATATAGCTTTAAAAATGGGAAGCAAAAACTAATCAAATGACTTTGGGTCTTGCCCTTACTTTGTTTCAATGAAATCTAAAAAAATAAAGAGTTTGTAACTGATCATGTGGTAAGTGGCAAGTTACAGTATGGTATGAACCTGGGTACCTGGATGGGCACTCTGTTGCCAGACGGAGTTATATTAACAGTAATGATTACTTAGGAAAAGGAGAGAGCTGAGGTAATAATCTAATAATTTATCTTTATTTTGCACTTATTTAAATTTTGAGAAATTAAGAAATAGGAATTTCATTTGATATTTAATCTAAAACTGCATAACGTAATCTACATTTTCCAAATTTACCAGTAAATTTAAACTTTTACATTTTTATCTCAATTTTATTCGGAAGGCAAGAAGTGGTGATACCATATCCCTCTGCTGTCAGAGCTATGTATATTTCTCCCCAGTGAACTTCACTTTTCTGGCTGTGATATTACTAGCTTAAACTTAGCTTTATTTATTATTATTATTTTTAATATATACATTCATCCATTCTTTATCTTTCTTTAAATCCACTTTTGAGTTATAGGGTGAGTCCTACTCTTGCAATAGGTGTGGTCTCCATGTAGTGCTTATAGGAATGAACATTTACTTGGTAGCAGTTTCTTAAACTCTTATTCCTCTGAAATAGCAGCTGGAGACCTGCTCAAGAGGCATAATGTAGAGGTTGACATGTCACTTGTTGGCAAAATTCCTGGAGAATGTTGTTACCATAACAACTCATCCCCTTCCAGGGATAAATCTGTGTGCAGAGATGGAGGTAACTCTTCTGTTTTCTCTGTGGATTGGTTTTCTTTCACATGATGACAGGATTTCTCTTCTCCCTTCTTATGTTCCTCTTGTAATCTTGTGTTTTAATTTTTACAGTTCTTTCATGCAATAGACTTTGCAATTTTTTTCTGCCTCTAACACTTTTCTTCCTTAAGTTTTGGGTTTCAATCCCTTGGACCCTTGGTCCTACTGTTGATAGTCATGTGCTGTTCTTGTGCAAAATAAACTGTAATAAAGTCAGGAAGATGAGTTTCATCTTAAATACACTGGATGCCTAAACCCATATGGGCTTGCCCAAAGGCCCAAAGAGACTTACAGATCTCTTAGTTTCCCTTCTTATGCTCATAGGATACTTCAGGCTGGGAGGGACCTCAGGAAGTCTCTAGTCCAACCTGCTGCTCACAGTCTGAAGCTATAACAAAACTTCTGCCTGCAGCAATTATTCAGCCATGTGAAGGTAGCCACTGCTAACTGCAGACAGGATTAGTGAAAACTGAGCAGAAGGGAGATGTTTTGTTCGAGTTACTCCTGTTCTCTTCCTTCCCCCTGCAATGGGCCCATATCTCCTTTTTTTCCGAGTGGTAGCAGCATTCAGTGTGACTTTAGTGTATTTGGTGGTTTCTTTGCCCTTCACTTGCCATTATTATTATAATATACCTCTTATTCTTATATTAATTCTTATATTAATTATTATAATAGCTCTTGCTCCTTATATCACTGTTCTATTGTTGTCATGCTGTTTCTTGTCTGAGGTGTTTCCGTACTGTCTGGGGACTGGTCACTAGAGGCCCTGCTCTTTGCCACTGTGTTGACTTTTGCTTTCTTGCATTACTGTGTGCTTGATATTACACAACAGATGGCCGTATGGGGGCCATTATAAAGAAGTAAAAGGATGAACAATTACATTTTGCAGTGCTCTCCTCTGCTTCAGTTTTTTGTTAGATAGGGATTAAATGACAGGAAGGTAGTGCTCAATGCAAAACAGAAATACATTTATGTAAATTCAGACCTTCTCCTCTGCCCAAGCAATTTCCAGGACTCTGCACAGTGGAAAAAATATTCAATACATGGAATCTCATAATGATTTGCCATCCCAATTTCTTATGGGAGGCACACACTTAGAAGAATTAAAAGAAGATATGCCCCAGAATGAAACATTTGAGTTTTTATGCAAGCTTCTGATTTGAGGGTTTTTTTCTTTTCTTCATCTCTTCCAGAGCTGCTCTTTTAATTACTATAGAATTTTATTTGTAGTAGTGATACAGATGTAATATGCAATTTGGCTGTACTATTACTGTAATGGTGGAAGAGTTACCTGATCTTTTTAATTGTACCATTTAACTGCCAAATCCCTAGGTGTGTAACAGACACAAAGTGTTTATATGTCAATGTAATGCAAAAGAGGACAGTGTGGATCTCTATTGTATTTTTGCAGTTTTGGTTTGATTGTAGGAATTCAAGAATTTACCATGCTGTTTAACATGGCAATGGGAAGACATCACCTTGATTATTTTATCATGAAAATTGCAAGAGTTTCAAATTTTCATTTGTAAAAATTATTGCAATTATTTTTAGAAGTTAAACCTGAATACTTTGTTTAACTCAAAATGTGTTTTGCCTTCCAACCTTTTGTTTTGGGTGCTAAACCTGAAAATGAACATTTCAAAATGTGATATCCTCAGAAATTTTTCCAGATCTTTCTTTATTTTAATTTCTTTCTGCATGGTTGGAGGGAAAATCTTTTATTTAGACCGGTTTGTAATTGCTGCTTAGCAGAGTATTTCTCATACTTTTTTTTTTCTTTCTTTTTGGAGGTAATTTAAGTTTTTCATGATCTGTTTCTGTTTCTCCCTGAAGATTCTAATTATGCTCTCTTTATCCAGCAGCTCTGAGATTAATGCTAAGTAAGAAAGTAATGTTATGCAAATATTAAAAATAGAATGCAACTTCATTTTAGTGGGATATATTCAGCTTTTGTCTCATTCTTTTTGGTACCTCTGCAGTCTATTGCTTCTCCTGCATGTTTATTAGAACCAAATTTGACTTTCTTGCCTGCACTCCCCTTGCTGCTGCCCTAATCTTTAAATATCTTACTACAAAAATGAGCTGAGTGCAAATCGGACAGAAACAAATATTAACACCTTATTGAATCCATCTGCTCATGTTAGTATGAGATTGTATGAGATATGTCCTTTACTATTATATCCAGCTTTCTCGACAGGACAGATTTTTCCCATACAAATAAGTAGACAAATAAATATCCAATCCAATTCAATAATGAAGTATGCTTTTATTTTTATTTTGTTATGGTTGAATACAGCTTTGTAAACATTTGGGTCATTCCATAGTTTGTTTGCATGTTTCTAACTTTAGAATAATGTTACTGTAGTGCTGGCATCAAAGGAAGTAGATTTTTAAGATGTGTGTATTGTTTTTCCATTTGTTTTATAGAGTTTGGAAACCCTTTGAGAATGCTGAACTCTGAATTCTCTAGATCACACTTAAAAGAGATTCTTGGTAAACTTGCTAAAAATCTCTCTCAAAATAATACTCCTGCTCCAGTTTGAGCTGAGCTAACTCAAGTCCTGCAGGGAACACTGAATGTTCTTTGTAGTGGAGTCACAATTCTGTCATACAATACAATTTTGTGGAAATAAGTTGATAAGTTGATAAGTTCTTGAGTGATGGATTCAAGGACAAGTGTATTGACTTAGTCCTAAACTCTTTGAGGAAAGCACATGTAGTTATGAAGAAAGTGATAAGTAAAATGCAAAATAAATTTTGTCAGTTAAGAAGCAAAGATTCCCAGTTAATCTGAGCCTTTATTTAATTAAATGTATTTTGTAATTTAATCGCCTTTCACATCTACTAAGATAATAAACATCATAAAAAGCAAAAAAAATTAAAGGTAGGTACCTTATTTTCATTGCATTAACAATGAATAGGTGAAAGATACTGTAAAAATTATGCTGAAAACTGTTTTGTCACATCAAATTTATTGGTAACTCAGTGGATATGTGATCTTGCATACTAAGGAGCAGGATACAATTGTTTGCTGCTTTCCTGGATGGCCTCACACAATTTTTATGTTTGGATTGTAAATTTTGAATCTACTGAAGTCCTATTAACACCAAATCCTGCTGCTTAGGGAAGAACTGTGTAAAGTCCACTGCCATCTAAATTTGAAAAATTTTACCTCATGCAGGCTTTAATATTACTGGAGGAAATTTGCCCTGATTCTTCCTTCCCCAGATGTCTTTTCCTTCTTAATATTTGTGACTCTAAGTCTTCATCTTTTCAGTTTTAGCTCTTTAGAATTTGGAAAAATTGCTGTGCTAAATTAAGACATTTTTTTTTCTCTTCTGTCTTGTTCTGCTTCAACTCTTTCTGCCTAACTTTTCTTTTTAATACTGTGATCTTCCCATTTTTATTTAATACTGGAAAGCTCTAATCATATACAGTTTAGTCAGCAGGCAGACAAACTGTATTCTGCTTACTGTGGCATGGTTTTTTGATCAATATTGTGTGGAGGATGCCAATATGTGTTCAAAGAAAATGATCACTAAAATCCAATACTCAACTGTTAAAGATCAACAGACTGGAAAGAGCAATTCAGTTGCCATTCAATTGTCCAAAGCTGGGCTGCCTAGTTTTAGGTCAGTTGGTATTATTGCTAGGCATTTTTTAATGGTATGATCATGGTTTTCATAATCAATGGTAACAATCTGTCTGTAAGGAGGTTTCCCTAAATAGTGATTGACATCTTCTGAATTTGAAGTCTGTGAAGAGGGGGATGGTGCTAGCACATCCAGATTTTTAAATAATAGTAGGAAAAACACTCTTGTTGAATGTGAGCATGAATGTCAGTTGAAGGCTTTGTTATTGTTTTGGGCCATATGACTTTCTTAATGGATTAAAGCACTAGAGGAAGGGGGGGACAAGCATCTAACTACATTTGAATGTGTTGAGGTAGCTTTGTGATGTATCATCCAGTTCATGCCCTAGGCTATATTTGTACATAATGATCTTTTCCCAAGTAGAAGACTGGAATTTCAAGGGGAGGAGATATTTCCAGCATGTGGTATGTTTGGGGGGGTTGTTTTGTTTGGTTTGGTTTTTTGCTTTTTCTTCCCCCATCTGGATGGCCATTAGGACTGACTTGGTTTAAATGTAAAAGAAATGAATTACTAGCACAGTAGTTCAGACAGCCAGATGGGGGAAAAAGTCTAAGGCAAAGGAAGACTTCACCTGGCAAACCAAAACAAGTGCAAATGGTGGTAAGTGCGAATGGGGTTCAAGGGTGGAAGCGTGCTTTGAGGGACAAATAGGACCAGGCTGTGTCCCAAGAGCTTCATAGAGGAACATATACTTGTGATGAGGTGTGTGGGGGGGGTTGTTGTTGTTGCTTTGGGTTTTTTTTTTGTTTGTATGTTTTGAGAGGGGGAGAGTGTTGGTTTTTTTTGATGTAAATGAGGCAAGTCAGCTTAACGTGAATGTAGCTGGATGCAAGTTTGTTCCAGTTACGGTACTTATGCCCCATGCTCTGACGCTTTCTGTCCTCCTCTGCGTCATCTCACTCCTGTGGTGTAATTGTTTTGTGCAGCTGAGTAACACCCAAAGCAAAGGTTTAGCAAACTAAAAGGAAGCTTAGCTTTCAGTGAAGCAAATGCTTTAGAGACTAAATAAGCATATGGGTGTTTTCTTGAAATTATTTCCTATAATTTACTTGGGTAACAAGCACAGTCACAAAAAGACAGCTACAGATTTCTATAATGTGGTTCACGGACTCCCAAACCAAAAAAAAAAAAAATTTCCCCCATGTAAAAATAGGCTCTTAACACGGATAAGAAGTTATAGCCAGAGCTCAGAATGAGTGGGAGAGTGCTGAAATGTCATGTCAAGACATGTAAAGGCTAAAGTGCTTTTAGAGAAATGAGAAGTTTGTACAGTAAGTACCATGTCACCAGCAA
The DNA here is from genome assembly GCF_036417845.1 of Apteryx mantelli. NCBI lineage: Eukaryota > Metazoa > Chordata > Aves > Apterygiformes > Apterygidae > Apteryx > Apteryx mantelli. The sequence goes on from NC_089979.1 coordinate 61,608,919, forward strand.
TCTATTATTATCTGATCTCTTCTGGCTAGCCAAGAGTAACTCTTTCCTTTACAGGTGGGTCTACTGTTCAGAAACTTTTTCTCTATAACAATTCTGAATAATTTCCTTGATCATCAGCCTACGCTTGTATATCTTGCTTGGATTTAGCCTATTGCTACCTGCCACTGCAGACTATCTTATATTAACCATTTTCTTGCACTTGAATTATTTACTAGGAATCCACAGCATGACTTTACTGAAAATAGATGAAGGTTGTCTTAGCTAAGGAGAAATGTGGTTAGATTTCTAAAGTTTTTCAGGATGATTTCAAGTTCTTTGCCAAATCTGCTGGCACAGGATTGCACTTTAAACTAATATAGCCCAAGACTTTAGTTACACTTGTAACTTGGTCCCCTGGCATCAAGCAATGCTGACAGGAATTTTGTCAGGGAATAGGAAACGGAAGTGATTTGCTATTAGCACCAAATTTAGGATCTCCATTCAGATCACAGAATCACAGAATGGTTGAGGTTGGAAGGGACCTCTGGAGATCATCTAGTCCAACCCGCCTGCTCAAGCAGGGGCACCTAGAGCACATTGCACAGGATCGCGTCCAGGCGGGTTTTGAATATCTCCAGAGAAGGAGACTCCACAACCTCTCTGGGCAACCTGTTCCAGTGCTCTGTCACCCTCACAGTGAAAAAATATTTCCTCATATTCAGATGGAACTGCCTGTGTTTCAGTTTGTGCCTGTTGCCTCGCGTCCTGTCACTGGGCACCGCTGAAAAGAGTCTGGTCCCATCCTCTTGACACCCTCCCTTCAGATACTTGTACACACTGATAAGATCTCCTCTCAGCCTTCTCTTCTCCAGGCTAAACAGGCCAAGCTCTCTCAGCCTTTCCTCATAAGAGAGATGCTCCAGTCCCCTAATCATCTTTGTAGCCCTTCGCTGGACTTGCTCCAGTAGTGCCACATCCCTCTTGTCCTGGGGAGCCCAGAACTGGATGCACCACTCCAGATGCGGCCTCACCAGGGCTGAGTAGAGGGGGAGAATCACCTCCCTCGACCTGCTAGCAACACTCTTCCTGATGCACCCCAGGATACCATTGGCCTTCTTGGCCACAAGGGCACACCACTGCCTCATGCTTAACTTGGTGTCCACCAGCACTCCCAGGTCCTTCTCTGCAGAGCTGCTTTCCAGCAGGTCAACCCCCAACCTGTACTGGTGACTGGGGTTATTCCTCCCCAGGTGCAGGACCCTGCACTTCCCTTTGTTGAACTTCATGAGGTTCCTCTCCGCCCACCTCTCCAGCCTGTCCAAGTCTCTTTGAATGGCAGCACAGCCCTCTGGTGTATCGGCCACTCCTCCCAGTTTTGTATCGTCAGCAAACTTGCTGAGGGTGCACTGTCCCTTCATCCAGGTCATTGATGAAGAAGTTGAACAAGACTGGACCCAGTACTGACCCCTGGGGGACACCGCTAGCTACAGGCCTCCAACTAGACTCTGCACCGCTGATCACAACTCTCTGAGCTCTGCCATTCAGCCAGTTCTCAATCCACCTCACTGTCCACTCATCTAACCCACACTTCCTGAGCTTGTCTATGAGGATGCTATGGGAGACAGTGTCAAAAGCCTTGCTGAAGTCAAGGGAGACAACATCCACTGCTCTCCCCTCATCTACCCAGCCAGTCATCCCATCATAGAAGGCTATCAGATTGGTTAGGCATGATTTCCCCTTGGTGAAGCCATGATGACTACTCCTGATCACCTTCTTTTCCTCCACATGCTTGGAGATGGCCTCCAGGATGAGCTGCTCCATCACCTTTCCAGGGATGGAGGTGAGGCTGACTGGCCTGTAGTTCCCTGGGTGCTCCTTCTTGCCCTTTTTTGAAGACTGGGGTGACATTGGCTTTCTTCCAGTCTTCAGGCACCTCTCCTGTTCTCCATGACCTTTCAAAGATGATGGAGAGTGGCTTAGCAATAACATCTGCCAGCTCCCTCAGCACTCGTGGGTGCATCCCATCGGCGCCCAAGGATTTGTGGGTGTCAAGTTTGCTTAAATGATCTCTAACCCGATTCTCCTCGACCAAGGGAAAGTCTTCCTTTCCTTTCTCCAGATGGATGACTTTATGTTTCTGTGGATCTCTCAAGGTGCAAATCATTCTCATTAGACATAAGATAGGAAAAATCTTCAAGAAAACAAAGATTTTTTTTTTCCTAAGTGAGGACATAAAATTTCTTATTTCTCTGATCCCTGAATCTTTGTGAATATATAACATGAGATTTATTAACTGTTGGTTCCTTCTCCCTTTTCAGAGTTTCTTCCGACTACTCAGTCATCTTGGTGTATTGTTCTGTATTTTATTCTGCATTTTCTTTGGAAAAAGTTTGTAGAAACTTTTGTAGTGCAGTCCTAATATAGAACAGCAAGCAGCTTTTTTTTTCCCCTTTGATGATTGATTCATCAAGATGCGGCTAAACCGCATTTAGAAGGTGTCAATGATTATTGATTTTATTATATATATATATATTTATTTATTTATTTAAAAGAAGCAAGGAGAAACTGTTAAAGTGATGCCCTTTTTTGATGAGATGCTATACCAAAGCAGAAAAATTGAGGTTTGGGCCCATCTGCAGACCAAGATAAACAATAAGGATGAGGATGGGAGAGAGTGCACTGCATTACTTATAGCAATCTGTGGATGATTCTTAAGTGCTCTAAATATATGAGCAGCAGAAGACTAACTATAGCCTCTTTTGCATTCTCATTTAGTGCTTGACATTCCTCTGCAAAGCAGCTTTGCTGAACAATCTGGGACTTGCCAAAAAATTTGGTGTGCAGACCAAGTGGGTTTCTTTTCCTGAGGCTATACTTGTGATTAGCTGTGTTGATGTAGAAACTTCAACTTTTGGCTTACCTGGAAACTTGCAGGTAATCTAAATTCCTAACAGTAAGAGGAAGCAGTCTACAGAAGCTTAGCCTGGAGACCCAGATGCAAGTCTAGCGTAGCCTAACTTTTGCATTGCAGGAATGAGATGCTATCCTTACCAGTCCCGGAATTTCCTCTACCCTGTGGCCCTTCAAGGTTATGTCCTTTGACCAGCTCTTAATCAGAAGTAGGAGTTGGATGTCTCTGTTACAGTTGCGTCAAAAAAGTTGCACACAATGAAAAGCTTTTTATATAAAAAGTGAACTAAAAAAAAGCTTGACAAAGATATATATATATATATATATTTTTTGCATATAGATTAAATAACTATTCGCAATCTTCTTTCCTTAAACCAATGCTCATTTTCATGTGAAAAGGAGTAAAGTGGTTTTTGCAGACTGGTACAGGAAAGAAGAAGAAAAAAAAAAAAGATCAAGAGATCAAGTAGAAAAAAAAAAGGAAACGTGTGTGTGGGATGCTGAGTGATGGACATATGAGGCAGGAATTACTGATGAGGAGTAGGAGAGCTGAGAAAAGGGCCAGGTGCTAAGAGTCCCTAATGTGTACTGCATTGAGTACCATATGGAGTACTGCACTAAATGATAGCGCCAGCGTCTAGCAGAGAAAAGCAGCTTTAAGTAAGCATGTTAAAATTAAAAAAAAAAAAAGTTGTGAACTACATAATTGTAGCTTAATACAAAAGGATCCCTTTTGCTTACTGTTAGAATCATAAAAGATAAGGGTGGGCAAGAAATGTATTTGCAAGATTGCTCAAAAAAATGGCTTTTTGATTGTTTATTTCAGTTCATTCTTACTTTGTTCTAAAGGGATATAATGGGGAGGGGGATAGGAAAACTTTTTTTTTAAATAATATTACCAAAGATTTAGGCAAAATTTAATGCCACCATTGAATTAATTTGGTCTAATTTGTTGAAGGTCTAGGTAACATTCTTACAGATGTAATAACACATTAAATTCTCCTTTCATTTTTCTCTTCTTACTCATACAAAGTGATCAATAGTTTAGCTATTTCTAGAATACAGTCTTTTTTGTTGCGAAGAGCAGCAGTATTTCCAATAAATTAGTCTAAATCTTGTCAACAAGGCTGTTACGATAGCACAGTGAGCAAATCTTGATATAACATTCTTTGCTTAAAAAAGTTGATTTGCCCAATTCACTATTCATAGAAAAAGAGATTTTTTGATAAAATTTCAACTTGAAAAGTCTTTTAAATCCTTTCTAAAGGTTGAAAAGAGATGCTTTAAATTCTTTCGAAAGAAATTATGTTGTCTTTGGTGAACTATTTTGTCTTTTTCTGTAATTTTTGGATAGAAATATAAGTTGATGCAGTTTCCATTTTAAAAAGCATTTTTTTTTGTTTTTTGCATTTTTGTTAATATCAAAATTAAAACCAATTTATAAAAAATATGGAAAAAGGCAGTTTGATTGGCTGACCGAAGTTTGTTTTTTTTCATTTCTATATACAATATAATATAAACTCTCAGGTGTTTATTGTTTTTTAATCACAAATGTTCAGAGGTTAGAAAAATGACTCATGCGCCACTGATGTTAAAAACAGAATCCTGAATCTGAATAACTTCATTCCTCTCTGCCAGCGGGAGGAAAGGAGAAAGACTTTCAGAGAATGATTGCTCCTGTGTCTGTGTCCCGATTATGAAAGGAGGCACACAGTACAATTTCAAAAGTTGAATGGGGAAGTAAAAGTTTATACTTCTACTGGTTATTAAAAATTAAGCACTCAATAGAAATACTGGAGGGCTTATTTGGTAGCATCACCTCTCCCCTTACTTTTAACTGTCTTTTTTTTTTTATCAACATGTTCACTTGTTCAGTAGGTAAAACCAGATCTGCTGCTTTATCTTTGAAATTCATTCATTACTTTATCAGACTTGATGATGGGATTGTGTCCTAAGGCTCAGTTATTTTTTCTCTTTATTTTTTTCTGTTAGTTTACCCAATAGTGTTCATTATTTTTCTTAACAAACATCTCTACAAAACCCCTATATCTTCAGAGCCATCTCTAAAATCTTATGTTGCTTGTAGTTATCATCACTAAAACAATATTATTTCCAAGAAAACATTCAGTTTTTGGAAAATGAATTATTTCACGGTTAAAGATGTGTATTTAAAAAAGAAAAAAACTTTTTTAAGTGGCAGAAATATTTTCACTACCCATGTCAACCTGTTAAAGGATTTGACAAGAAAAGAGATGTCTCAAAATATTTCGTTGTAGTTTGAAATAGGTCTATTTTTGTGAAATGCTATACCCTGGCTCTCACAAGAGTAATGTGACTTCTGCTATGTCTCTGCTTGCTGTGAAACTATGAATGATTCAAAAAAACATAGATTAAAAAAAAAAATTGGAGACATTGGAATGGGCAATTCACATAACTCTTTGCCTGTCAAACAGGAGTTATAAAAAGTTCTATTCTGTCTAGGGAGAAAATGGGATTATTTCCCCCACACACTTGCATTTGCATTTTCTTCTACCAAATCACTCGTGTGGGTACTGAAAACCAGGGTGTCAAAATTTGGTGGTGTTTTCATAGTCTCTTTCAAATATGAATTTTCCACAAGCAAATAAAAGCCTATTCTTTGTTCTCTGACATTATTTCCAAGTGTGTGAATGATCTTGCCTAGAAAATGTTCTGCCAATATATTAAATAAAACAGATTTAATATAACAATTAACAAGAGAACTGGTTAAAATCATCTTTATACGTGGCTAGATAGGCTTCCCCAGTTGCCTGTAGTTACCATGTTTGGAACAAAAATTACTGTGAAAATTATGTAATCTTCGTGTAAGGAATGTAAGGGGTTTGGATCTATTATCAAGCTTATCAGCATTTTGCAGGATCTTCTGGTAATCTTTAACCCTCAAATGTTAAAGAAAATAATAGTTCTCTACTGCCTGGGAGAAATTGGAAGAAGGCTGTGTCCTGTTGTCACTATTCAAAGCATTTATATTGTATTTCCTTTTCTGCTATTCTAGAGAAATTTCCCCTTTTAACTTAAGAATATTTAAGGGTTTTTTTCTGCATATTTTTCACGTAGTCGTGCGCGCGCACACACACACACACACACACACACGAATAAATATCACTTTGTTTCATTTGCTTATGTTAGAAATACTGATTTTTTCTTCTTTTGTTTTGCCTTTTATATTGTGCTGTCATCTTTTTGAAATTTTTAATTGGAAGCTATATGCATCTTTAAATTATTTAAGAAATACAAATACTTTTCAAGAATAATCTGGACTTCATTCTGTCTCAAATCTGTTTAATTCTTTTGCTCTTACATCTTCTTATTCAGCAAACCCAGTAGATCCATGTCTTCCCTGTCTCCTATGTAGGACCCTTCTGGTTCTTCAGAATTCAGTAACGGTTTCTGGATTTTGTTTTGTTCCCCTCAGTTTTTGAATTCTAGGGTCTACTCTCTCTTCCTCTACCTATTAATGCTTACTTATTCCACGATTTCCTTGGGGTGGCTGCTTTGGGGAAGCAATAGGAGCTGTCTCATATACTAGGCCATTTACCATGCAAAGGCCTAGGAAAATGAACAGAGATTTTGGTTGTTACCTTAACAGAAGAGTGGTACCTGTGCTGCTTAGCCCCTCTCTTGGGAGTGTACCTGGCAGCCCCACGAAGCAAAAAGTGATGTAAATGGGCTCTTGCAAAGCCCTGAAAATGTATCAATAAATTTAATATTGTAAGACAATTCTGGTAAATGAATATTTTCAATGAATTAGTATTTTTCATCTCAAAATATCTTAAATCTATGATGACCTAAGACTTGATTTTGGCAATCTCAGGAAAGATTTCCATTGACATCAGTGGACACTTTGCATATGTAAGGTCTTCTAAAACAGCATCACCACTGAAATATGCGCATCTTCAGTTTGTGAGTTAATGTCTAGGTCGACAATCTTAACACTGACAAAGTCAAAGCAAATTGCTCTCACTTTAAAAAAACTGAAAATAAAATTATTGTGATGATAAAGATTTTTTCTTTTTTGCTAAGTCCTTTTCCTTCCTAAAATACTGTATTTGCTCACAACTAACTTTTCAAAATAACTCAACCTTGCAAGGTGAGGAGTGGCACTAGTTCAACAAATTTAGGTACATCCTTATCATTAATGACATAAGTAGTCCTACAATATCTATTAAATCACTGTAACAGGAGTCACCAATTTGACTATTGACCTAGTATGGACTTACTAGGTATCCTTTCAACTATATTACATAAGATACAGTCAAAGATGCTCTGCAGATTGATTTATCTGTTGATAATACTCTGTCTGTGTAAAATGGTGAAACTTTGGAATGTAAAGATTCCCAAGCCTGAATGGAAAATGTATGGCAAGGTACACAGGGATGTACTGAATACAAATCATTCTTGACCAGCCTTATGTCTTTCCTACATATAGCTGAGGGTACAGAGAGAGCTAGCTGATGTCCTTGTATGGCTGTTCCATCAGAGGTCATAGAGATAGGGTTGAGGACTTCTATGAGGAGGCAAATGTCGTACCTATCATCAAAAAAGGCCAAAAGATCAACCTGGGAACTACAGATCGGTCAGCCTTGCTTCAGTCCCTGGGAAGAACTACAGAGCGAGTCCTCTTGAAACACATTTCTGGGCATGTGAAGGAGAAAAAGTGATTGGGAACAGCCAGCATGGGTTTGCTAAGGGTAAATCATGCCTGAGCTGCCTGATTGCTCTCTATGATTGGGGATAAGGGGAGCACGGTGGATGTTTTTTACTTGAACTTTAACAAGGTTTTCAACACTCTCTCCCAAATATTCTTATATCCAAGTTTGGACATTACAATCTAGATGTGTGGACATCTAGACGGTAAAAAGAACTGGTTGGATGGTTGGTTTCAGAGGCTCACGGTTAATAGGTTGTGCTCTACCCAGGGGTCAGTAACAAGCAGAGTACTGCAGGAGTCTGTACGAGGACCTGTCCTGGTTAACATGTTTATCAGTGACCTGGATGAGGTAATGGAGCACGCTCTCATCAAGTCTGCAGATGACACCATATTGGGGAGGAGCAGCTGATACACTTGAGGGCAGGGCTGCCAGCCAGAGGGACCTGGACAGGCTGGAGGAATGGGCCAGCAGGGACCTTGTGAAACTGGACAAGGACAAATGCCATGTCCTGCCCTGGGAAGGAGGAGCCCTGCAACAATACAACCTGGGGATGGATGGGCTGGTGAGCAGCTCTGCTGAAAAGGCCCTGGGGGCCCTGGTAGGCAGTGAGCTGAGCACAAGCCAGCTGTGTGCCCTGGCAACAAAGGTTGCCAACAGCACCATGAGTGGTATGAATGGCCAGCAGATCAGTGGGAAGTGATTATTCCCCTCTACTCAGCACTTGTTAAACTGCATCTAGACACTATGTCCAGTTTTGGGTCCCCCAGGACAGGAAAACCACTGAAAAAGTGGACCAAGTTTTGCTGAGGGGCACCAAGGTAAACCTTTGCCTATAGCTCTCTTCAGTCCTGGTCGCAAGTTTCTCACCAGAACACATACATTCCAATTCATAATTTCCCAGTTTATTTCTCTGGCTTCTTGATATTTCTTACTGCTCTTCTGCTCTCCTTTTTTTGTGATCTTTTTTCCCCCAACATGTTCCAATTTTTTGCTCCTCAATATAAAATCTTTGTCTCTTAAAAACAATCCTTTCTCACATCTGAACAGGAATGCTAGAGCTGCACATAAACAGCATCAGAATTTAAAACAAAACTCCCCCAAAACCCTACTTTAAGTTCATTTTTCACTAGCCATAGATGGCCAAACTCATATAGATGCCATTTAAATAAAAAGTAATAATTCTGCATGAGGCAGATGTCTTGCCTGGAAAACTTAGAACTCTGGGAAAACTTTTTCTGTCTATACTTAAGGAACTGAGAAAGGTTTCATAATGAGAAGTGTTAAGCAGCTTAAAATAGGCTGTGCTTCCAGCTCTGCTTGGAAAACCATATTTTTCTTTAATTTGTGTTAATTGTAGTTATCTACTTGCATCAAAGGAAGCTGGAAATAGACGTGTTGTTTACACTGTATGTTCACTATAATATGAATAACTTCTTCTTGATAAGCTTTTGAACTATTTGGAAAATAAAATAAAATTTTGAGTTCTGACAAGGATGACAATTCCACTTTAAAGACAGATACACCTGTATCCATACAAATGTAGTGACACTAATCGACATGATAATTGGGTTATGTCCCTTACCTAACAAGACATTGCTATTTCTACTCGGTGTATATATTTGATGCAGATTATGAAACAGATCAAACTTGTATAAATATAGAAATTGGAAAATCTGTTTTAGAGGTATCACAAGACTATGTTTTCATGCAGAGCTTTATTAAAGAAGTAGACCATTCATTTTTTGACCCATTACATTTTATAGAAAGCTTTGCAACTTCAGACTCTACATATTTATATATTGTTGGGGTTTTTTTGTGAATGGCAAACTTATAAATTTAAATAGCATCATTAAACATTATTAAATGAATAGTAAATATTAAATAAATAATAAAACATCATTAAATTGAATAGTTATAGTTAGTATTTTTATTTTTACTATTTATACACTGGCCTAAAATATTTTTCTTCATTTTAAGGTAACTGAGCTGCACAATATCAAAAACATAACTAGATTGCCTCGAGAGACAAAGAAGCATGCAGTGGCAATTATCTTTCATGATGAGACGTCAAAGACATTTGCGTGTGAGTCAGGTAAGTGATTGCTACTGCATCTCCAGCTTGAAGAAATCAGGTTATATCTCAAGGAATTGCTCAGGTGAATTACCTTAAAACACCAGATAGTTATCCTTAGCTTAAAGGGAATTTGTTGTAAACAAGAACTTTAAGATGTGGGGTTTTGATGGTGAGTTTGGGGGGTTTTGTTGGTTTGTTTGTTTTTTGTAATATACTTTGGAAGGTCTTGTGGGTGTTTAGAGCTCTTTCCTCCATTATTTATCTTTGGCTGGGTTTTGCACCCGGATAATCTAACAACTCAGGAGATTTTCTGCTAAGCTTCTAAAACCGAGTAAACAATACCCTACGGGGTGTTATTAAGTCAAGACGTGAAACATATTCAGTTTTTTAACCAAGTTTTGCTATCGGCGCTTACTAACGTAATAATAATCCTGCCATTGCAAAGAGGTAAATAACAGCTAAAACCTCAGGATATTTTAAAGCCAGATGTCAAGCACTCTGCAGCTTGAACTGCTACATGGTATAATGACTAAGTTAAGTTGAGAGCTGACATGGGACGTGTGGTACACAATGACAGGTAGTTACCTGGCATTTGCATCGAATGCTGCATTATTAAAGTACCCTATTTCTTGTTTAAAAATGTGATTGCACATGTCTGTGTCCCATGGGATATTTCACTTGGAAAAAGGTTTAAACAAAGAAACAGAAATTTATTATTGATAATGTTTCTAATTGTATACTGACATATTTAAAACTGTACAACTTAAAATTGTGTATCTTTATATTATCATATAAACATTCCATGGTGTACACTCTAAGTTAGATATAATGCAACAAAGTTCAAGAAATGTTTGGAGGAGATTGGTTAGAAGTGTGTAAGATCATGAAATAAATGGATTTTGGATCAAGTGTTGCAAGCAGTGATCTGTACTTCCTATCATGAAAGATAAATTCACAGAAAGTGTTTTGTTTGTTTTTTATTTTGAATGTTAAAACACACATATAGAAAATGAGTGGCTTTCTAGGAACAGTTCAACAAATAATTAGAAAAGTAGTTCACATCAAAGACTTGAATTTCTTCTGTTTGGAAGTAATAATGACTCTATACCTTAATATGATTAATAAACTAATAAAAGCACTTAAATTGTATTTCAACGGCACTGAAATTAGTTCTATAGAAACTTTCCTGTTCTCCTCTTCCTCTAATAAAAAGATCTTATTCCTTCCTTAGAATATTTATGGTGCAGGTATACTTTGACGAGTGCCAGAAAATCATAATTTCAAGGTTCTTTGCAAAGAATTACTTCATTCTGCAAAGAATGAGCAAACTTAAAGTTCAGAATATCCGGCCCAGTCATCCTTCTCTTCAGTAACATAGATTATGCACTTTCTCAGCTTTGAACTCAGTTACGTATACAAGTCCTTTAAGATGCTGCCAGGGTGCCAGTATGAGATGCCTTATGTTAGGGTTATGCTGTATTCAAAGGAGTGTCTTGAGCTTTGCCTTGGGACAGGTGATGAACCAGAAGAGAGCTTGTGGGCCCTCACCCACAGATAAGGGGGTACACACCAGCTCAGATGATGGTGTAGTGGGTGTATGCTACAGAGCTCCTAATCAAGACGAGGAGGCAGATGAAGCTGCTGGAGAAAGTCTCACAGTCACAGGCCCCAGTACTCTTGGGTGACTTTAACCATCCCAACGTCTGCTTTAAGTGCAATACGGCTGGGTGCCAGTAATCTAGATTTCTGGAATACATTGAAGACTATTTCTTGATGCCAGTGATCAGCAAACCAACTAGGGGAAATGCTCTGTTCAGGGACCTACTTGGCAGGAGAGCTCCTGGGAAACTTTCCTGGAGAGCAAAGGGGCCCAGGACAGCTGGCTAGTCTTCAAGGACATCCTCCTCAGGGCACAAGAATAGTCCATTCCAATGTGCAGAAGACATTTGCTGAAGAAGGCCAGCATGGATGAACATGGAGCTCTTGACTGAGCTCAAACACAAAAGGAAGTACACAGAAGATAGAAGCAGGGACAGACTACTTGGGAGGAATATGGAGACGTTGCCTGCACACCCAGGAAAGAGTCAGGAAAGCCAAAGCTCAGCTGGAGCTGAAACTAGCAAGGGAGGCGAAGGGCAACACAGCTTTCAGTAGAGCAGCAGTAAAAGGAAGATGAAGTAGAGTGTGGATGCCTGCTCAGTGGAGCAGGGGACCTAGCAACAAGGGACATGGGAAAGATTGAGGTACTCACCTTGGGAGACGCTGAGGTTCCTCACGTTTTCTACCTTTGTTTTCACTGGTAAGGCTTGTCCTGAGACCTTTAAGGTGCCTGAGCCTCCCAGCAGTCTCTGGGAGTGAAGTAGTACCCACAGTAGAGGAAGACAGAGTGAGGAATCACTTAACCCACTTGGACAGACACAAGTCCATTGGACCAGATGGGATGCATCTGAGGGCACTGAAGGAGCTGGCCAATGTCATTTCTAGGTAGCTCTCTAGCATCTTTGAAAGGTCATGGCAATCTGGGGAGGTTCCTGATGCCTGGAAAAAGGCAGGTGTCATGTTCATCATCAAGAAGGGCAAGAAAGAAGATCCAGGTAACTACAGGCCAGTCAGCCTCGCCTCAGTCCGTGGGAAGGTTATGGAGCAAATCCTCTTAGAAGCCATTTCTAAACACGTGAAGGACAAGAAGGAGACTCGGAGCAGCCAACATAGAATTATCAAGAGCAAATCATGCCTGACCAACTTTATTGCTTTCTGTGTGAAGGTGACTGGCACTGTGGACAAGGGAAGGGCAGTCAGTGTTGTGTACTTTGATTTTAGCAAGGCCTTTGAGAATCTCCCACAGCCTCCTTATCACCAAGCTGGATAAGTGGAGGATAAGTTGGGTGGAAAATTGGCTGAACTGCTGGGCTTGAAGATTTGTGATCGGTGGTGCAAAGTCCAGCTGGCAGCCAGTAGCTAGCTGTGTCTGTCAGGGATCAGTACTGGGACCAAAACTGTTTAATATTGACATTGACAACCTGAATGGTGGATGGAGACCACTCTCAGCAAGTTTGCTGGTGACACCAAATTGGGGGAGCAGTCAATATGTCGGCGGGCAGGGCTGCTATTCAGAGTAACCTGGACAGGCTGGAGAAATGAGCTAACAAGAAACTCAGGAAGGTCAACAAGAGCAAACAAAAGGTCTTGCCCCTGGGATGGAATAACCCCATGCAACGATGCAGGCTGAGCACTATCTGGAAGCAGCTCTGCAGAAAAGGCCCTGAGGGTCCTAATCAACAGTAAGCTGAACAGGAGTCAGCAGTGTGCCCTGGCAGCAAGGGTGGCCAACCATATCCTGAGCAGTATCAGTGAGCGTGTAACCAGCAGATCCAGGGAAGTGATCCTTCCTATCTATTCAGCACTTGTAAGACATCTGGAGTACTGTGTCCAGTTTTGAGCTCCCCAAAGGATATTGACATACTGGAGCAAGCCTAGAGGAGGACAACCAAGCTGATCGGGGGACTGAAGCACATGGCATATGAGGAGAGGCTGAGAGAGCTGGGCTGTTCAGCCTGGAGAACAGACAGCTTCAGAGGAGATCTTTTTGATACCTACAGCTACCTGATCTGAGGATACAGACAATATGGAGCCAGACTATTTTCGGAGGTGCACAGTAATAGGACAAGAGGCAATGGACACAAGCTGAAATACAGAAAATTCCAACAGATATTAGGAAAATACTTTTTACTGTGAGGATGATCAAATACTGAAACAGGCTTCCCAGAGAAGTTGTGAAGTCTCCATCTTTGGAGGTGTTTGGAACTTGACTGGCCTGAGCAAACTGGTCTGATTAGACTTTCATTGACCAGGGGCTCAACTAGAGGACCTTCAGATGTCCCTTCCAACCTGAATTATTCTATGATTCTAAGTTCTTGGCCCCTTAAAGATAACAGACCATAGCAAATACTTCTTAATGTTATCTAGAGTCCTCTGGCAGCTGGTGTAGACCCTGAAATAATGGATTCCTATAAAAGTGGATTCCTATAATGCATTCCTATAAAAGTGTTGGATAACTATTTTTGAAAGATTACAAAACTTAACTGTGGATATAGTGGAGTTTCTACCAGTTTACCCTTCACCATGCCTTCAATATGTCTAAACTGCATCATTTCCATCAGATGACATAGATGTACTGTTTTGTTTCATTAAAATCAGACTCCGTTCAACTCCAGATCCTTTGTGTGTTCTGAACCAGAATATGGTTTAAAAAAAATTTCTTTTGCAGCTCATTTCAACAACTGAGTTCTGCCTTCCCACAAGGAACTGTTACCATTTTCAATGATGCTGAAATATGCCAAGTGCTATCCTTTCCTTTATGAAACTTATTTAAGGAATATTTAGAGACCTACTTTGTATTTAAAACATTTTCATGTGATTTTTTTTTTTTATTCTCAGATCTCTAAAAAAAAGTTTAGCGTCTGTGGTTGCTATGGGACAGTGCCTAAGCTTCAGCTTCATGGTTTACTGTTGGGTGATAATTTTGGCAAGCCAGGCTGCTTCTTCAGTTCACACAATAATACCTTATTTCTGTTAATATGTCTTCTTTCCCATGGCTTCAGTGGGAAAGAGCCACTCAAGTGTTTTTGACTCAGTCAAAAATCTTGTCCTAGTTTCATAGCTGCTTGACATTTTTGAATTATTTAGGAGCCCAAAGTTTCATGATATGAATATTTTTCCACCTTTAATACTATAAATATTATAAAGCAGAAGCAGATATTTTGTTTCCCAGCATCTTGACCTCCTAAGGAAGATGGGCAGGATAGTAGTGCTGATCCCATTGCAAAGGGTCTGTTGAGCACAGATCTGGAAAGGAGAAATGATGAGGAATTTCCTGGAAAGGAGAAAATGATGCTCAAAGCTGAGATGGGTTAATTGGGTTTAACAATCTGAGATTGGGTTTCTAGTCAGAGTTGTACCTAGGAAGATTTAAAATAACCTGCATCATTTTGTTTTTGGTATTATAAGCAGGTATCTTTCCCTGTGCACTCTGAAACAAAGTCTGTGTGACAAAATGCCACCTTTTTCTGGTACTTGGCTTTCTTAACAATGAAATTAAGCACAGCAAAAAGCTGTTCTTTGCTAAAATGCCTCTCTAAAGGTTTAGAACATTCTGGTCCTCCCCAGAAAGCCTGAAAGCTGTGATACCTCCCAGGCCACTGGTTGTGTTGGCTGGGAGCCTATGGATTTTGCCTAAGCTCCTGGGCTTTCCTGCTCTGGATGTGTCTTCTGACATCTGATCTAGCAGAGGGAGAGTTGCGACTTTGGTGACTAGCAAGCAATATTTTAAAATCCTCTCAGTTACCATCAGAATTATTTCAGTGGAAGTAAACTAATGAGAAATGGCTGGCTAAATAACAGGAAAAATGGTCTATAACTCATTGAACTTAACATGAACTGTAAACAGTGGGAATCCTTCTTCTGATTATGGGAAATTGCTGCCACCTTACCAAGGAACATCCTAAGGTTTCAGAACCCCTGAAAATCATGTGGAAGTTATTGCCATTAAGGGTATTTTAACAATTTTGTTATCAAGAATCATGACTTTATGAGTTGCTTTAAAAATGGGGAAATGCAAAGCTCTCAAGTTGCCAGTATGTTGAGACTTGAGATAAAGTTAAAGGTTGCCAACTGGACAAGCAGGATAAATTGGATAGAATACCAAGAAAGAAAATGAAGCATTTCTAGCATATTTACTCCAGCATAATAGAGATTAAAAAGATATTACTGTTGTCTTTTAAATACATCTGAGAGGAAAAGGAGAGATGCTTAAGATATAATATGATTTTATCACAAGAACAAATGTAGAAGATGCAAATAGCCATTCAAATAACCATAGCACTTTAGACAAGAAATTTAGAGGAAAATTTCTAACAATTAAAGCAGTGAAGTTCTGAACAGCTTTCTAATGTGAAAGGTGAGGGAAAATAATATTGATAATTTTTCAAGGTGAAGATTATGGAGGATTTTATATATATATATATATATATTTATTTATATGTATATAGATATATATGGTGATAATTCAGAACTGGAATTGATGAAAATCAAACACAGAAAATACTTCTCCATCCTTGTGTGTTTTTATAAACTACCTTGTATCATCAAGCAAATCTGGAAATCCTTTCAAGTCTGGATGCTACTGAATTCATTCAATGACTGATTGCTATAAAATATTAATAAATATATAAGTGAAACTCAGGCTTGGTATCTCGAACTTTCTGGATGTTTCTGGCTTTTTATTTTTTTAAATAAATTTAAAGATTCTGAGTTGTAATTGTACATGATACCAAGATTTTGCATTACTTCTGCTAGATTTATGTATTATGAGTGAAGACACTATGACCTAAGGGCATATGCAAAATGTAATGCATGTAATTCATATCGATGTATTCTTTGACAGCTAAGAAACTGGGTGGTTTGGATTAAAATTACAATGAGACATTGAGACTTTAAAATAAACCATTAGTGGTCATATTTTCTATTATGACTAACAATACAAATGGCTACATAATCTTTAAAAAAAAAACAGAATAAATTCCAACTTTCACTGTTAGTTCTGTGGGTTTCAAGCTATAGGAATGTGGAGGCTGTTAGAAGTGAAGAACAGCATCCCAAATAGAGTTTTGGTCCTGGAAAGAAAAATACAAACAAGGTTGCCCTTTTCCTTGTAGAAAAATTAGTTCTATATAGTTGAAAAGGTTCTGAAAGATGGTACGTTTCTCTTTTACAGTAGCATGGATTGTTCTATGAAAGTTTATGACCCTATCTTTTCTACTTTGTAGGGGAGTTATTTATTTATTTATTTATTTATTTCTCTGTAAAATATAGAGTTCATTGGAGGTCAGATGCATGTTCTCACTTCCGTGCATTCCGCAATATTTTGAAATAGAAAAAGAAAAAATCAAAAGACGACATTGCATGAGGTCAAATGTATTGCCCTGGATTCTTACACTCTCCCTTTTTGATAATTATATTTGCAATACTATACACTTTGGGGGCAAAGATCAAATGAGTCATAGTTATAAACATTATTTTCTAAGATTAATATTTAGGATGTGTATTCTTTTGTTCATAAGAAATAGTTCCCTCTCATTAATGATGACTTCTATATTTTTGTCTGTTCACGTTTACCTAAAAATATGTATTTTTATTCCTGCCTTTAGCATTTGTAAATTAGAAATATTTGGTTTTTTTTTTCTCTTTTATTTCTCATAGATAGTTGCTTTCCTGTTGGTCTTCATTTTTCTGTGGTTGCCTGTGTGAACTATATTGTTATGACTTTCTGACGCACATTGGCAACGTGTATAACCAATAGATGAAAGGAATACAGAAAATATTGCCCCATCTTCAGGAGACTGCTTTCGATAGAACAGATATTACACTATTAATTTTGACCCTTTTCCACCCATCTAATTTTAGATTATTAATTGAGGTACAAACTTAGTTCTAAAATGAATTAGCATGTTTTGTGGGTTTTTCTTTTCTAATATTTTGGGAAGACAATCTCGTATTTTAGTACGATTGCCAGATGTTAAATTTGAAAATGTTAGACACTTGTCAGCATTTGCCAATGCCTGTCATCCCTTCAGCACTTCTCTCAGACAGGTCACTGAGCCGAGAGCGCTGCTGCGTTCCCTGTTTGTAGGGCAAACGGGGGACAGCAATGAAACAGGGTTAACTTCAGCCTAGCAGGGCCACGTGCATGTGACAAAAGGAGTGGGAAGCGTTCATTAGCCTCTCACAGAACTTGACACAAGAGCATATTTCTACTTCAGCAGCAAAGAGACTTTTCTACGTGGCACTCATGGTTCAGCCCTGTATTCTTTCAGGAAGAGCACAAAACAGGGGTACCCAGGCTTACAAATTGTGCTGTTCCTGCTGAATACCTTGAGCCACCTATTGCAACAGAAGAAAACCCAAGAACTTTCTTGGCAACTTGGCTGGAAGCCGTAAGATTTCTAACTGCAGAAATTTGTAAAGGTAACTTTTTTGGAGGCTAGGTCAAAACATTTGGGAGCTGAAAATATTCCCTTTTCAGTAACATTTCATTACACAGTATTTATTGCAGATGTGTTAAGTGTTCAGCGTTCCCTTGATGTTCACCTGCTGTAAACTTGTCTGGTTGCTCTTTACTAACTTTCAACATAGTGCATCTAAATAAGTGGAGAAACTCCATATTATTCTTTCTTCCTGGACAAATATATTGAAGTGTAGACACTGTATTTTCCATGTCACAAATTTACTCATAGAGACTGAAATTTATATGAAATATAAACTGTTCCCATAGGCACAAAAGTTAAGCAGGATAACTAAGATAATAGTGAATCATCCATTTTACAGACTGTAGGATTCTTTGGGAGTGAAGGAGGAGAAAAAATCTTGCTGCCTGCAGAAGCTGAGCAGCTTCAGAAGACAAGCAGAAGAAAGAAAGCAGATTCCAAATTCACCTGGTAGATGGTACAAGTTCAGCTGAATATTGATTTGTGAGAAACTGGTATAAAGACGTAAATCTCAAAACCTCTGCCCTATAATAGAAATTCAGCGTACATTTACCTTTCCCAGTGAGGTTGGGGTGGAAATAGGATAGTGATAGTGAAGTCCAGGACATCAGGCATCCAGAGGCCTGGAATTGTTTGGCAGACTTTAATAAAAAGTTTTATAATCACTTGCTTTTTTTTTCCCCCTTAAGTTGCTAAACACCTAATGAACCTAGCAATATCTGCAACCTCCATATTTTGTACCAAAACAAAGTCTATGTTAGTGTGAAGGCACAAGCCCAGAAAAATGCAGTTTAACAACATGGCATAACATTTGACTAACAAGAAGTAAAAGTTGCTCTTAGCTTCTGGCTGTTTACTTTAAAACTGAAATCTGAAATTATTCATTCATTGGGCATCTATATATGACAAGATTTCTTCCTGATCCCATTTTGAGATTCTTGGGGGATTTGATAAATGTACTGTACCATAAATAACTGCTGGTCCTGTGAAACAAAGATATAGTGTTACTGTCTTATCCTTTCTGTAATTCATAACATAAATGAATTTCAGTGAAAAGTTAGAATAGTTTTTAATCATATTATGAATGAGAAAGTCCAAATCTACATCTTGTCATGTAAATACATTTTATTATAGAAGCTAAAATACTAAGGCACTACCTATTTTTAACACGCCTTTGTGCTGTGTATACCAGAATGTCAGTATACCTTGCCTGTTCTACACTGGCAAAATGTGATCTTCCAGAATGATAAAACTATTCCTGGAAACCATCTGAAAATCTTGATGAGTTTTATAAATAAAATGGTCTCTTATTATGAGTTGTTATTAGTGGTTTGCAGAAGAGGCAGTGGAAGTGCAACTTCATTAACTGAATGGCGGATGAATGTGACAAAGCCAAGGAAAGAAGCTCTTTCTCTCAGCTTGAGGCTCAGTGTCTCAGAGGACTTCTCTCTATTATATGAATCTGATATATATATATTTATGTGTGTGTATATAGATAAATAGATGTGTGTGTGTATCTATATGTATAAAGAATCTGCTTGCATTAAAATATGCATGCATGAAATTGTAGTATAAATTTGTAATTGCTATTAGCAGTAAGAAATATGAAATATTCAAACATTTTATGCAAAATAGAGAAAAATCCCCATCTCCTCCTCTTTGTCCACTTCTTTCTGGACTCTCTAGATGCTTGTATTCTGTGGGTAGATCTTGGCATTCAACAGAGAAGTTTGCACAGTTGGCTTCCTGCACTACATGAGAATAAATGAACTGTGTTCTGAAACAGGAGTAAATGCATGTCATCTTCATCCTAAGGAATACCCTGTTTCTTCAAACTGCGAGTATTTTTGTGTAATGCAGAAGCTAAATACTCTCCAGGATTGCTTTTTAATGTATTCTTACATGTGGGAATCATGTTATGAAACAACGTGCTTGGGTGGAAAAGGGTGAGGACTGCATACAAATTTAATGTTTTCATTTTAAAAGTACTTTTGAAATATCTGTGTTAAGAACCACTACAGTGCTCTCAGAATACCTCATGCTAAGGATGTGGCATTCTATACTAAGCAAAGTCATTTCTTGCTGCCTCTCCAATATAGAAAGTGCTTTTTTTTTTTGCTTTTTTTTTTAAATTTAGATTTTATCATATTATTAAAGTTAAGGGTTTTTTTGCATGCTACTCAGGTTCTTATGTGTATTACATTGCTTTTATTTTGATGATCAAAGAACTTCATTTGAAATGGTGGTCAGATTGGCATTTAGCCAACCATAGCCTCAAATTTTCTTATCAGGAAGTACAGAACAGTATAGAATAAGTGTTATCATGAATGGAAAAAAAAGTGAAGACTATAATCATTGTCTAATTATATTTATCATAGAAAATGCAGCTGGAAGTAATCTTGTGATGCCTCTCTGTCCTACTAAAATATAAGCTCTTCCTATTATTGGTGTATATTATTTTATATATGAATTTATATAGATATGTATAAAATATATATTCTATCAGGAATTCTATCAGGAAGTGATATTCCACCAGGAATCTCACACACACACACGCACACACACATATATGTGTGTGTCATTCCTAATAGAATATAACTTGTCTGTTTCTGTTTTTTTGAACATAAAAAAAGAAACAAAAATGTATCAGGAGTGCTAAGGTTGAAAAGGGATGGCATACCAGCACATAGTTAATCGTTACTACACTGTTACTCATGTGAATGCATGTCTGAATAATTTGTTCTAGAGGCCTCTGCTGTGATAGGTACTTTGGAAGAGAAGATAATGAGACTCTGCATTTTAAGAAGTCTGTTGTACACCCAGGAGAAAAGGGTTCAGTTTCTTTTCTAGACTTATACTTTCTAGCACATAGTACTACAAAATATTATAATAATGTACCTTTCTTTGGTTTCAGATTTGCTACTTTCTGTGTTGTAAAGGTTGTAATTTAAAAATAGATTAAAAAATGTTCTTGTGAGAAGGAAATTTAGACAAGATGTTTTCCCTGGAAATTTGGACAGGACTCCAAGGCCTAATTATTGTAGCGTAGCTGTTCTTCAGGCTTTTAGGCTACTAGCCCTCATCAGCATGATACTGCTGCCCTTGATGCTGAAATCTTGGATTCTTCAGAAGCCTGCTAGGCACACTGGCAAAGAGATGGGTAGATTTCTGATATCGCATTCAGGATTTGATGAAACTGCATTTAGTGAGAAAGGTCCCAAACAGTTCTAGGAACAGCACACTTGGAGACCTACCCCTTAAAACCTTGCAGAAATGATAGGACCATGTTAAGATGCATCATTTGCGAAAGGTTATATTTTTCAGAGTATTTTTCCATTATTTTTTCACATTAAAATCTCTAATAATAATAGAAGGGTACAAATACTTAACTCATGCCTACCTAAGAAAAAACATCCTTTATTTGGGCATACTTCTACTTCTTTAGGATCATTGATGTAATATCCTGCCAGCGCTCCACAAATATGCACACATCGAAGTGGAAGCCAGATATCAGCTGAGATACGAAGGCTTCTGCTCATCTATGTGGAATATAGGACAGATCTCCTGGGATCTGTGAATATCTATCACCCTGAAAAATAATGCAACTTCTGCAGTTCCTGACCTCTCCTGAGAATAGCATACTTTTAGTGACAGCACAAAACTCATGATATTAATTTATAGATTGAATTTGGAGTATTGACAGATGATGTATGGCTGGCTGGGCCTAAGGAGAGTTCAGTGAATAACATGATAATTTGCTGCTCCAAGCCTGAAACATCAGATCTATTTTTCATTCTCTGTCACAATTCAGCCTGAATTACATTTGGCTACTTACAGCGTGTAAGGTATGCAGGGCTCTTAGCAGGTTAACTGTTTCAAGCCTTTGAAAAACTTCTATCCTTGAGTGAAAGTGAGCTGATAAGAACAGCATGCGTAAATGAGCATAGGAAGTTTTGTAACTGCTAACATGTATTTAACTTATGTATTCAGCTTGGAACGTGCTATTTCATGTACAGTCCTGGCATGAAAATCTCAGACCGACCTGTGCACATTAGGAAAAAAAACCAAACAAACTGGTGCTCACTATTCATCTATCTTCACTTCGAGAGGTTGCTTGAAGTCTACTGCCAAGGTGAATGTTGCTATCAGCATTAAAACCCTTGTAGGCTGTTGAACTGCTAGAATGGCAGGGTTGATCTACACAGCTTATAAATTTGCTGTTCATTGGTGGCTAGAAGTTCATGGCCGACTGAGCCAAGTAACTTAATGCATTCTCATAGTCTCTCTCTCTTTTATTTTAATCTCTTTAGTAGTATTTAATGGGAAGGCATAGTGACCTACGATTAACCTTAAGAATGTAAGCAAATATATTTTAGCCAGAAATTACTCTCAAATTCAGTAATTCAAAATTTTCACATTTCTTATGTATTTGAAAAGACTACCATGTCTATAGTTTGTTATGTCCTCCAGCTAAAGTAGAAAATGTGCTCTGTTCAGCAAAGTACTAGAAGTTTTCCAGTAAGTAATTATGGTCTCATAGCCTCTGAGAGTGGAACTTTGTAATCTCCCTTATACTCTCTAACACAAGTATTTTCCAGGTGAAAACAAATTTTTTTTGTTTTTTGCACTCTATGTTCTTGTTATCTGGAAAGACATCCAGTCCTTTTGTGAATTTTGTAAGGTACTGTGTTTGTCATTTAAAATATCCTTACCAGTAAATATGCATCAGTCTTACAGTGTCTTGATAAGACTATCAAGACTACGTTTCCTGAGAATATTTTAGCATTACTGAGACTAAAATCTCTTTTTGGAACGTTAACTAGAGTAGGTCATTAATCTCCAGAAGTAAGGTTCCAGTTATAAACGTGCAAGAGTTTCTTTCATATAATGGTCAAGATTCCCAGGTTTCAGCTAGGTATACAAATGAATCAGTAATACTCCAATTAGCAGACATTACAGTTTTTACATAGTGTATTCCCTGACCCCTGAATTTCCCTTGTTTAGAGTAACTGATGACCCTAGAATGATGTTCCAAGTAAATCATCACTGAATCTCTCAAAGAGAGGACTCAGCCATTTTCTTGGTAAATAAATATTTTCCTGATGAATTTTATTGTCTGAGTAGCTTCTCTGTCAGTTTTAGAAATTTTAACCTTAAATTCTATGGAGATTTTAGGCTAAATCTCTTCTGTATTTCAAATAAAGGCATTTGCTGTAAAGCCACAGAGCAAACTGTGCTTTGGATGTCTAACAGTCTGAAGCTTCCCCAAAAGAAAGCTGTGATTCACATTCAGAGCTCCTTTTAATGTAGTTTTAAAGTATTTCAGTTTTAAAAACAGTGGCTTGAAATACGCAACTTTTCCTCAAATCAATATACGATATTAATTGCAATACAATCTTTTCTGGAGATTGCATTGAAACAGGAAAAAAATGAACTTTTTTTTCTATAACTGCAATTACAATTCAGCTACATGCATGCAATGTTTTTAAAACTAATATAGAGGAATGAACCTTTTAGCTATATAAAAGTGTTTTTTTTTTTCCAATTTCTATTCTAAAGAGTGACTGCTTTTAATGTTTGTTTTAATCAATTCCAACTGCTGCTAATGCTGCCTTGAAAGTTAATCTGAGGTTAAAACGGAAGTTAATCAATAGAAAAAAATGACTGAGAGAAGCTGTTGACTGCACAGGTCTTTTGAGGCTGCATTTTAGTTTTTAAATACCTGTTTACTTAAATCTGTTTGTCACTTTTATTGTTTTTGAAACTTAGAAAAGAGTGTATTAATGTGTAAATAAATCAAGCAGGTGTTAATCATGGTGAATATATAAATTCTGTCCTGCTGAAATAGCTATCATTGGATTGAAAATCTCTGTGAAAACACAGAGAATTTGTATGTGTAAGGGTCCGGCGGGGGCAACGCCTGGACTCCCGGCAGGAACAGATACACAAACACAAGGCACACTAAGGTCAACACTTAGCGTTTATTACCTCTGCGTCTGAGCGGGGGTTCCGCAGAGATTTCCTGATCGAGGCAATAAAGGAGCGGGAGAGTCCCTGGCTCCGCTGAGCGTCGGTCCGTGGCGAGGAACGCCGGGGGGACACTGTACGTGGTTTTTGTGTACTACACACATGCGCAGTGGGCACATTGAGCTCATCGCTAATCTCGAGTCAAAGCCCAGGTGCACACCACACTGGCATAGGCCCAGCTACATGGCTATGGGTCAACATGTCCTGTTGATGCTCCTTTTCCCACGGAACGGTCTGGCTAGCTTCCATCGCCTATCTCCTCGACATTCTTCCGCACTTTCCCATACAATATGCTTATGTTGAAAATATATTTTTGGCATTTTTGCTTTAGATTCAGTTCTTATCAATTTTTAAATCTTTTTAAAAGCACAGTCAATATCATATTTGACTTACATACTGCATGTGCTTAGCTGATCAAGCTTGCTTTGCTGTTGGTAGTTTTTGAGGGCCACTTAATGTGATAGTTTACTAGATCCTTTCAGATATGTTTTGGAATGCTTGATTTTAGGTGGATTTTTTTACTTAATTCAAATTGACCAATCACACATTTTAATTCTTTTAAATGCCACAGTGAAGAGAGAATCAACAGCTCTGTTCACAAAGGTAACATAAATACTTCCAAATTGTGTTCAGCTTTTTGTTTTTAAAATGCATCCATATGGTGTGCTGTCATATGTTATGGGTTCAAGCTTCATATTCAGTAAAATCCCTATGACATGTACTAGTCTTTTGACACCTTGTGAAGATCTGAGCCTTACTTTGAAGTGAAAGCTGCATATTCATTCAAATTAGGAGGGATCCTCATCTGCTAGGAAATCTAGATCAGTCTGGTCTCTGGAAGACTAAATATAGAAAATGTGGGACATTTCTTAGTTTTGCCTTGATTTCTACCTGTTTTTGAACTCACTTTTGGGACATTTCTTATTTTTTCCATGATTTGTACCTATTTCTGGGCTCACTTTGCAGTGAATTTTTTGAAAAATGTTGCAGCATAAAGTTACTAGCATCTCTTAGTAGGTTAATGACTTTACGGAGTAGCATTGAGGAGCAACTAGCCTGCGTGTTTTTGATCATGTAAGGTAAAGTTGAAAAGCGGATAATCTTGAGTTCCTTGTTAATTTTTTTAAACCTTTTGCTAGAAGTATGTATAATTCTAAAGTTAAAATACAAATATAATATTTTTATTTTCCTATGAAGACAAGTACAAACCATAAAAACTGGTCACCACTTGGCTCTAAACTATACTTCATTAAAAAATAATGTATAATTAATGGGAAAAAATAACCTAACAGCTAACAGAAGAACAAAGCCAACTTGGAATTAGTGAAGCTTAATGTTTATTGGCAAGAGAAAAAGGGAACCAAGTCTATCAGCTTTATTATTTAATCATCTTGCCAGTAAGAACAATATTTCACTGATATAGTTTATCACTTTTTTGATGAATGGTAAGTACTTTGTTAAGTATCCCCAAAGATACCCCCTTGGAATACCGTAGTAAACTCAAACCACCAACTCCATTTCACAGTGATGCTCGTTCAGTGACAATATGAATTTCTGTGCTTCTTTAGAGTTCTTCATCGGCCAAACCTTTCACTAACACAGCATTTCATTTCAATTTCAACGCAAAAATAAATCAATCCTTTAACTGAAGTTTATATGCCATAAATAAAACATGAACTAGATATTACAGCTGTTTTTTCCTGCCTAGATTGTGTTATGGATAATTTTGACTGGACCTAGCAATTGAAGTAATCAAATTAGAGAATTTGCTCTGGGTATATAAAATGAATATGGCTAATAAATGTAAAATGAAAGAACATTTGAATGTGCTAATGGACAAGCCTGTAGATAATTAATTAATTCATCTAAAAAGCATGGACAGGTCTTTTTTAAGTATGTTCCTATAAACATTAATGCAATAAAATGGCAAAATATATGACTGTGTAGCTTCCATTTTATTTTCTAAACATTAATGATCTTACCGTGCTAGGTTTGCTTGGGTGTGCAAGAAGCCTAGCCTAAACTCAGCTGCAGCTTACAGTCACTTGATTCAAACAAAGAGAAATGAATTAAACAGGGAGTCTGACACTTATCTCCTCTATTCTTTCTTGTGATGGGAAATGAATTAATGAAGGAAACTCAAAAAGCCAGTGTCATTTCAAAATGTTTTTGCTAAATAACAGCGTGAATCTTTTCTGAGGGTAGCACAACATCCATGACATCTATGCAATTTAAGCAGCAGTGCTCCCAGCATATGTCACTAGCTATATTAGCACCCTTCCAGTATTAAATGCTGTCCTCTGCTGCTGTTACACAGTGATAAAGTACGAATCAGTGTTATTCAGAGTACCTAATTGTATATTATCTTTGTCTAACTGATTAGTAACGATATCTTCATTGTGTGCTGAATACAACTAGATTTCTTTCCATGTCATATTTCATGTTAATAATCATACTCTCCTGTTGAGAAATATTTTGCAATCTATAAAAATTTGAGTTAGATAAAAACATAGTTTATTGTGGTTACGGACCAACTTTGAAGAATCTCTAAGAGTACTATGAGTTTTTACCGGCCCTTCAGACTGCTATGCATTTGTTGATATTTGGAGATTTCCTTAGGTTCATATCATGTCAAAAATTATGATTTTAGTTAAAACTTAGACATAAGTATAACTAAAATGATTAGTGTACGTCCATAGGGGAAGAGGAGTGAAAATCTTAATTTCTGAGGACTTAATTTTAGAATCTGTGAGCATGTAGCTCTGGCATATCCCAAAAGAATTATGAAGAAGTTGGAAGAAGAGTACATTTCTGTGTGTGATTAGGTCAAACTATTTTATAGGCAGTTTGCATCTTTGTGCACACTACATCAAGAGAATGGTGATAATCTGTAATTTTTGAAGTTTTAAATCATTTTAATTTTGAAAGATGTCACACATCTATAATTTTAGCCTCTTTTGTGGATCAAGTATATGACAGCATGTAAAAAAATCTGTATGAAGACTGATGAAGATTATTATGAATGCTAAAGAAATAAATATTCTTTTAATGTCTTTAATGGATGTCTTGAAGGAAAACCACAAATTTATAGTTCTAAATGGCAGATATGTACAAACTTTCACAGAAATTTAATTTTTTGTACTCTAGGCATTATACATGTATTTATGAATACAAACTTGGGGGGTCAAATTAAGGGAGTAAAAGGCAATGTCAAATTTTCATTTCTCTGATGTAAAAAGAAAAGATTTCTCTTCTTCTAGCTCAGGAAAGTGTTACTGCTCAAAATTTTCAATATCCTTGGTATAATAACAGTTTCTTTCATTCATACTTCAATCTACTATATTACACCATGGATTTTGTGTATGGAAACTGATACATGCATTGATTTTACATGCAAATTCATGAAGGCTTTATTTTTCCAAAATAATATGCCTAATTCAATGACCTTCAAACATGGCTGATTTAAGATCTTGCTCTGAACTGCCAATAAAGGCTGTATGTTTTGTGCGTCTGTTATCTGTTCTTTATACATCTGCTTAGTGTTTGCATTTATTCTAAATACAATGTGCCATACTTCTATAGGTTCCATTTTTATTATCCTCATTATTTCTGAATGACTGTATTTATTAATCCACTGCTTTCTGTCAAATGAGATTAGCAGATTTTGGCTATTTGCACAACATGAGAATATTCCATCCCTTTTTCCTGAATACGGGCACTTCTCTAAGAAATCTCTGAATGGGGTAAGGGCACAACAGTGGGCCAGGAATCCTTTGTTCAGAATTCAGTACATATCAGAGCCACGGGTGCTGCTCTATTGCTTTGTACTCACAGGAAGTGAGATAGATAATTTTACTGCTTAGCTGAAAAGAAGGTTGGTTTGATATTTTTATTTTGGATTGTATCATTTGTTAGCAGTATCTATGCCAAAGCTGACCTGCAGTGGACTCTCCTGTATGACAGCTGCTCCCTGGTTCCCTTAGAAGCTCTTCAAATAACGATAGTTAAGTCAGCCAAGTACGGCTTTTTTTTGAGGGTTTCTGTGCAGTGCTCTCAGCTTTGTACAAACGAGTGAATGTGCGTAGTCAGATTAGTCCCTGTCTATACAGTTATATTGTCCAATGACAGCAGAATAATCCTTTCATAATTTTTGTTCAGATAAATAGACACACTAGGAGAGAGAAAGAATGGAGGAGGAAAAAAATCTTTCTTCACAGGGCCACTGGAAAACTACATTATTCAACAAAAAATTTCAGTCAGAAATGTAGCTACATGTGAATGAGTCCAAGCATGTTAACACAAAATGAACCGTAAATTCAATTAACAGATTCTTAAGGTTCAGATATCAATACAGATATCATGAGCTCGAGCAACTACAGAAATGGGGTATGTATTAGTTAAAAAAGTATTCTTTAGAATATAAAGAAATGGTGTGATTAATTTCCAGAGCCTTATGTACTACTAATGTTTGAACTGTTTGCTCAAGGATCGCAAATTAGCCTAATGGTTTTATTTTGCAATTTATCTGAATTTAGGTATTTTCCAGTTTACCTATAAATTAATCTGATGATAAATTAGATATCATTAACAGTTATTTGCTTAATTAAAATGCAGAGAAGAAATCAAGCATCTTATTATTTTAGCAAATAACAGAACTGAACTTTAAACTTTGGATAGAAAGTTTATTGCTATCAGTAAAATATTTTGGGGATTAAAAGCTAATCAGAAGAAATCTCTAGTACTTTTGGGGGGTCTTAATTAGAAAAAAACTGAATATATTTCAGCCATTTTTTTTCTCAGATGCTGTGTTTTGTAGATTTTGAATGATCATTAAAAATAATGAATTGGTATATTCTACACATAGGTAGAAAATGGGCTTGCTTATAAATTACAATATGTCTAAAGCCATATGTCTGCTCTATAAAGTATACTGTGCAATAAAGTCTAAGTTCAGTTTAATGTTTCACAGAAAATTTACATAAACATGAAATCTGTATTTTGCTAACATAAATCATAGTGCACAGATCAATATAGGTACACTCACAAGAACAAATGCTACTATTATCTACTTTTTGAGATTTTTTCAGTTAGACAAAAAAATTAGGATCTATATAAATACTTATTCTTCTCAATATCAATCATACTGGCTAGCTGCATTTTTTCCCTTGATCAAGCAGCAGCTCTAAGTGCTGAGCCCTGATGAATAGACAACTTTTATTTTTTCCTTATGAAAAATTCCTCAGAAAAATTCTTCAGTTAATTACACGTAGCAGAAAATAAAATTTTAGGCGTAGAAAGCTTCTACTCCAACAGATGCGACTGATCAAAGTACGTGAAACATTTTTAAACACATTTGTGCATAAAATGGGTCTTGACTGCTGATGAATCATTTGATTTCCTGAGCAAAATATATATATGCATATATGGGTGAGTGGGGGAGGTGGGCACGTGTCTATGTATGTACTGAAACTATCGTGCTTTCAGGAAAGACAATTTTGACATCTGCCATGAGAGTGGTTATTTGCCTGAGGGTGAAACCTAACTGCTGGACTTGCTTTCTTTGGAGGATGTTGACATAGGGTCACTCCAGCTCTTCATTTTCATGAGGAATGTGAACTGAAAATTACACAGTTGAATGAGATTCTTATTAAGCACATCAATTCAGATTTTTAATTAGATGTTCTCTTTTGGAATACTTATCATCTTAGAGTAATCTCAGGTTTACTAGCATGGAACAGAGGTAGATGAAGCATGCCAAAAAAAGTGTGAGATTTTTAGGTACTATCTAGAACCAATAGGAAAAAGGCATTTTTGTCAGTGGAGAATGTTGATTGTGTGTCAAAAAAACAGCACACAAGCAAACAAAACCCAAACCCCTTTTTTCACAGAAACTAAAATTTTTCAACTTCAAATTACAGGGATAGGAACAAAAAACCTGACCGTCTTTCCTTTTCCCTATCAGAAGACTGAAAGGGAAGGAAAGTGGATACCTTTTGCATAACGTTCAATTCAGGAAAAAAACCACCAACCTTTTTATCTATGTTTTTTAAACAGAAATATCAAAACTACTAACCATGATGCTGTTGGAATTTCATGGCTTCAAACATATAGTACAAAAATAACAGTTGTATAATACTGTTGATCAAAGTGTCCACTGCCCTAGTTGCTGAGTAATATACTTTCATTTCAGAAGCATAGGAAGCATAGGAAAGGCTTCTGAAGAAAGGCTGAATACAAGTTAGAAAATGCACTGGGTACTATGTGAGTTAGCTTAGGTGGAAGGAGGACTTAGCATGAACAATGCTAATCTGAGTAAAATAAACTACTGAAGTAGTATAAAAGTAAATGTGATTTTTACCCTTTTCCAGTCAAATATGATAATTATCCTCCAAGAAAATATATGCATCAGAAAGTCATTACTGCAATTATTAAAAAAAAATGGTTTATTTGCATTGTATTAAGCAATGTTTTCCCTCAGTAAAGATGATGTTTGTCTTTGGGTGCAGTAGTGTCTGTCTTGAAAACACTGTAGTTGTTTAATGTCCACTCCAAACTTAGTGCGATGAGGAGGACTGTCGCAGTGAGTATGCGAATGATCTTTGCTCAGTTGAGTATCTTAGCCACATTTGGACAGTTTTGTTAGGTCTAATTACCTTACTGTTACATTGATGGTTGAATATCTTTTTCTGAAAGTAAAAATTAAATCACCTTCTGTGTCCCAATTAGAGAGATTCTATGCAAACGCATAGTTTAGGGTTTGTTATGAAACTGTAAAGAACAGTTGAGGTTTGCCCACCCTTATCCAACATGGAAAAAAGAAGAGAATTCTGCTGTTTCCTTGCTTCTAGTGATCTTGCTGCTGTTACGCTGTCTTTTGTAACACCGCGATCCAGGGGAAAAACCCTGATGTCAAATTCATTGGTTTATGAGGCAGATGATAAACTCTGTTACCCTCACATATCACAAAAATCAAGAAGTTGTTTTGTTGCATTTCTTTTAAAGTAGCAATGCTAGAAGTAGGCCAGTGTGTTCAAGCAGAAGGAAGAGTAGCACTTAAGTCGGCTGTTTCCTCATTTAAAAGCATTAATGCAGAAAGTAAGGAAAACCATATTGCAGCATATATATTGTACTTCTGCCCATTTGTTGAATGTGTCCTGAGATGCTGATGGTGCCAGATAACTCCATATTAAATGATGGTGTTAAATTTTTTCATCAACACTGTTAATACCTTATTTCTGTTTATAATTTGTTTTCCAGCTTGTTCTCTCTATTATAAGGATATGTGCTAGGGAGAACTTGAGTTTGAATTTGGCTTAGTTCATGAGGGATCTCCAAGAGGATTTTTGCCTGGAGTCCCAAGTACGGAGCAAAGGAGAGCAGTCTGGCTAGGGCGTTAATCCTGGCCACTCTGCTCTGCCACGGAGGAGAGGAGAGGAGAGGAGAGGAGAGGAGAGGAGAGGAGAGGAGAGGAGAGGAGAGGAGAGGAGAGGAGAGGAGAGGAGAGGAGAGGAGAGGAGAGGAGAGGAGAGGAGAGGAGAGGAGAGGAGAGGAGAGGAGAGGAGAGGAGAGGAGAGGAGAGGAAGGGTGGGGAGGGGAGGGGAGGGGAGGGGAGATCCTCTAGGACTGCTCATGCTATAAATCAGGTCACAAGTAAGCTCTCAGGTGGCAGTTGATCCGTAGTGTGTATAATTTACAACTGCATCTCCACGTACTGCTTTTCTCTGTAATAGGCACCCCTGATTTATGAGTCTAAATTCTAACCTTTCTTTGCAGTTCTCACTTGATATGCTTGGAAATGCTTTGTTATATCTAGACAGTCCTTATACTTTTAGGATGTGTTGTTTTCCCCTAAATGAGCGTGAAAGTTTTGAAATAAAACAATCTTTAATTAGTGAGTCTCCAGTCAACATGGCCTTAAGCCATGATTCAGCACGAAGTTCTTGAATTTTCAAAGGATTTAATCTTGGTATGTTCTGTAAGATTGCATTCATCAAGACTTATTCTGCTTTTCTTGGAGGAAAATGACACGTAATTGAAGTTGGATTTATTTGCTGTTATCCTGGTTCAGCAAAGGACATAGTTTTTCTGGGCTGCATCTTAGAAGCGGTCCATTGGAAAAAAAAAAACAAAAAACACATGTCCTATTAAGTCAGTGAGGGTAAGGATTATGAGTTTCAGTTTTTAAAGAGCCTGCCTCATTTCAGGCAGCCATATGTCTCTCTTATTTAAGATTATGTTGCTAGAGATTTCAGTAGTGTATATCAAAAAACAGAAATCTAAAATGGCCTAGTTTAAATACAATTTCATTTAAAAATACTAATATTTGGGGCAGTGGGAGGGGAGATGTTGCCTGACCGGTGAGTGTGAATGTTTTCATTGTTAGGTTTACATATAACTTTTTTAATTTGAAATATTTAGGTATATAAAATGTAAGGATACATTTCGTTCTGAGAATAAAAGATACAAGAAACGTGTAAAATGAGAATAAAAAACAAGTGAAAATTTTCAAATAAAAAGAGCCCTTTAGATTTAAATAATATAGATATGCAATCTGAGGAAGATGTTACTTATTGTATTTCCTTAGATAATAAGTATCAACTATGTAATTTTAAAAATTTTCTTTTCGCAATTTTGCCATATTGAAATCCACCAAAAATGAAATAGAAGATACACCATATTCTATAGCTAACACTTAGTTTTTCCCCAAACTAAATTTTTTTGCAGCTAAAAATCGAGTTACACAGCATATACCACTGTGTTATGATTGCGTAGTTTATTTCAGTCAGAAGTTGAGTGCAATCACTTTGAATCTGTGGAAGAGGGACTGTTTCTTTTCACCTTCAATGTCATAAAATTCTACTTGTTAACTGTAATAATAGCAAAGAATCAAATATTTATATTGCTAGAATTTGGGGCAAAACACCATATTTCATAGATAATGGAAGCAGAGAAAGAAAAATGATTTTTTCTGGGATTTTGTTGTTATGTTAAAAGAGGCTTACAGCAGCATTTTTGGAGAGGTTTCCTAAAGCCTTTGCAACATAAGAAGGGTGCAGCACTGACCATACTTTTTCTGTGCTCAGCCAAAGTGGGGGGACAGTGTTTAATAAAACAAAGTATTCAAAACTAGAAGTCTTGCGTCAGTCAGGATATGTTTAGC
Source organism: Apteryx mantelli (assembly GCF_036417845.1). Taxonomy (NCBI): domain Eukaryota; kingdom Metazoa; phylum Chordata; class Aves; order Apterygiformes; family Apterygidae; genus Apteryx; species Apteryx mantelli. The sequence continues at coordinate 61,641,802 of NC_089979.1, forward strand.
CAAAGAAAGAACAGAAGATTCCAGACACTTTGTAGTCTACTAGTCTGTTGGCTATTCCTATTGATTTCATGTGGAAGATGTTCAAATGGCTGGAGTGAAAGTCATGTGGTCAAAGGTATAAAAGCAATGAAGCACGTAGTGGTAATGGTGCATATAGCTTCTCCCACACCCTGAAACATGTCCTTATCAGCTTGGTTTTCTCTACAGAAATAATATTATGATAATTATTCTCCTTATCAAACAGTATTTCTGATCTTCAAACAGTAAGGTTTGTTAATGATTCAAATATGAGACAGAATATTTGGAGAAAAAAAGTGAAATGAATCTTAGGATTTGTACTAGTTTCTTTGCATATGGAGTCTCTTAAAAGGTTGTGAGTTAAATGCTTGACAAAAGGAAAACGGAAGCACTTCAGACTTACACAGAAGTTATTTAACTTAAATTTTCCCTTCACTTAAAAAAAGGCCCTATAACTTTTCCAAGAGAAATAAAATCATCCTAGGAGTAGATTAAATCTGAAATAGTCTGAAGTTTTAAGCCAGACAAATACCATCATTAACTGCCTTTCATGCGTTGGCTGCATAAGTTAATGTGATTGCATCCTCTGTGTATTATGTTACTGGTGACAGACCCTTTTTGGACACTTGACTGATGGTGTTTATGTCATTCTCACTACAGACAAGCTGCCTGAGGTTGTTTTACTTTCATGCCATTGTCGTTTGACGTTAATAACTGTTTAAGCAGGTATAGATTGACAGTCCTGGGGATCTGTCCAATTCCCATGGCAGATTCTTGTAACTGACCTGGGGCTTTCAGTCACTAAATAAATGTTTCTTCTATTTCCAGGAAGGTTTTGATAAGTCTTACTTAACACTTAAAAGCAAGTTTGTATTCAGAGCAAAAAGGTTGCTATGGATATTTTTGAGCAATCGTGCTCTATTGGCTCGCTATTTATCTATTGGACATACTACTACTTGTTAAACACTTATGATATGATGAAAGGCACTAGTCCCCAGTGTGAAGTAGTATACACAATCTGTGAGCTTAACTAGAAATCTAACCTGAAGGACTTATTTATACCACTAAATAGCATTTTATTTCATGAGTAGCATCATTCATTTCTGTAGGATTAATTACTGAATAATGTGATATTCACTTTTTTGATTGCAGACATCAACCTTTACCTAAAGAAACAAAATATGTCTTATAGTTATGCTAACACAAGTAAGTGTTGAACAGAGAAATTACTTTCCTGTAAATAAACTATTTCTCTTCATTCTCCCATACATTCACTCTTAAGAAAAAGTACATTTTTTCATATGTAAACTACATTCTCAAGAAACATTTCAAGTGGGAAATTTCGTATGGTTGGAGACTGGTAGTCAGCTCTGCATGGCATTTTCTAGAGTTTGAGTGAAGAGTGTCCTTTCATCGCAAGTGCACCTGTAGCTGCCATTGTATATGGAGTCATTTAGTCTCCATGCAGTTCTGAAGAGGTTGGTATGTTAGGCAGTTTTGCAATCATTAGGCGTTATTCGTTACAAAGTATTTGACTAATGACAATATGCTGAATATATATACATTACCTTGGCCTTGTAAAATTTGAGTGTGATATGGTATAAATAATACTTTGATGGGAGAAACTCTTATCAAAAAGCTAAGTCTATTCATGACTCTTTAAGGGAGGTTTTATCTCCTGTGTCATATATCCACCAATATATATAATGTATTGTAGGCTTTACTTGTTTGATTCCTATGTGTGCAATTTTACATTGGAAAGAAGGAGAGATGTAAGTAGAAGTGTAGCTATTGGGTGCAAATAAAGTGTATTTTACGGAAATAGTTTAATGAACAGTAACAGCAATATGGCAAGTCTTTTTGTCTTACTTTCAAAAGCATTCACTTAACACCATAAGTGTTTACATTAAAGATGGAATAGTAGACTGTCTGGTAGCCAAATGCTGGTTAATCAAGTTGAACAGCTTTGATCAGACTTTCAGAAATGAAGGGGGAATCCTCACGGAAATGTCAGTTTGCATATACCTAGATAACAACAGGGACACACAACTGGCTATTTGGAAACACAGGTACATGCACAAATTTAAATTATCAGAAGCCTATTTGTGATGTATCTTGCAGCTTCTCTAGATAAGTGTGGATAATTTTTGGCAGAAATATTTAATTTTGTTATAGCTAATAAATGTCTTCTGGTAATTGCTGTGATGAGTAGTGCTGCCCTCATGTCAACAACAACTTTAAAACAGTGAATGATGGGAAAATAGGAGTTTCTTATATAGTATGTAGATCATATCTTCTCTCAGTTAAAAAAAAGTGTATTTGCAATATATACCAATGGTTAAAGTTACAAAATAATATGTGTTCATGTTCTTAACTATTCATTTAGCTTGATTGCTGCGTTATTCAATACTTCCTTAAGGAAAACTATAGTTCTTAATATGCTAAGATTGGACAGAAAAAGAATGTCATTAACTGATGATATATTCAAAAATATGTGTGCATTTTAATAAGTCAAAATACTTACAAATTAATAGTCTTATGATAGGAAAAGGAAAAAAGAGTAATGGCAAAAAATTGTAGAAATTCAATGCATAGATATTTTCTCAAAGAATATTCTCACATTTTCCTTAAAATAATTTCCTGTAATTTCTTATTTCTTATAATTTCTTATTTCTTATAAAATAACAACCTGAATATAGAGCACTTTCAGTAACAACCAAAGGTTAACAGCATATGTAATTTTCCTTTATGACTTCCTTTGACTTTCTGGTTCAATGATTCACAGGAAGTTTCTTCCTATTTTTTTCTGTTGAGATATAAGCAAAAATTCTATAGATGAGTCCCATATCTTATGAAATAACTTTAAATATAATTGGTCAATACAAATCTAATTTTAATAATAAAATTGCTTTCACAGTTACAACCCACAATCTTTATTATTACTTAATTGGGAAGCAAGTTTTAGTCTCTATATGGCCTAATTTTCTGTTCTTTTACACTAAATAGAACTTATCTCCCCTTCATTACTTCCTATCTATCATTTAACAGAAATAATTGCATAATGCATGTATAACGAGTGTTAATTAGCAATACATGTTATTACTCATCATAAGTAAAATCCGTATGTTCTTTTGTGAAAGAGTTAAAAATAGCCCTACTGCTTTGTATTCGTGTCTGCGTTTGAGCGTGCATGAAGTGCTCTTGTAAAAATACCCCAAGTAATGGAGACACTGTTAGGTGTAATGCATTTAAAGTAGTTATCAAATAAAAATTGTATTTAAATCATCAAAAATCATGTGATACAGGACAGATTTTTCTAAAAGTATTACCAATTTCAATAAGAAATTATGTGCCTGCAGGCACTAGTGATATATACAAGTGAAACAAATGAGATTAAGTTGCTGCATATATTGTGTGTGGTTCAGCATGATAGCACATCAGTCCTATGGGGATTCTGTGATTTTTTTTTTCCTAGAGACTTCTATTTATGTCTGGGTGGTGATTTAGAAGACATAAATTGGCAGGTGTGGCTTTTCTGAACCATCTTCCTCAGCAGAGATTTTCAGATCTTACTAATCCAAACAGGAAAAATTCTCTCTCTGGTTTCAGTCAGAGAAAGAATATTCAGTTGGATTTGGACTTCTTATGAAGGAGTTTAGAGGGAAGAGTAGTCAAACTATTCAGCAGAAAATACATAGAAATGTTTCAAAGACAAAGAAACTAACATTTTAGATTTGTACAGTTTGACATTAGGGAAAGCTCAAAAAGTAAATGAGACTTTTACAGGTGTGCAAAGAAAATGTCTGTTATCCCCTGTACATGTTATTTCCAACTTAAATCCTGGGCCGCTTTACCTTCTGTGGGCTGCGTGAAAAGGGGAAGGGACAAATGGTCTCATCTTTGTTTTTAACCTTTAAGAGTCAGGTATGAATTGAGCCATTTTTTGCCCATGCAAGCATTGCCATTGCTATGATGGGATGGTTTCTCCTGCAACGAAGGGCGCTGCCTCGGGGAACTGAACATGGACACAGTCATTCAGGGAAAAAAGCTGAATAGAGCAGGACAGTCCTCATGTATTTGGGGCTTTATCTCAGGACAGGGATACTCGGCTGTGTTGGCGGCTCGTAGCAGTGGGTGGTGATGGATTCCTCTCGAGCTGTACAATGTGAACTTAGCAGGTAAACATGAAAGAATATGAAGTTATTGGGAGTCCTGGGGTATTATGCTTAGTCTACACGTCAGATGTTTCCTAAGTTAGGAAGTCTGAAAACGGTCCCATCTTTAGCTGGTATAACTCTGATACAAAGATCTCTAAGGTTGGCCTAAAAAAATAGTCTCCTCCTCAGCCCCCTCTCGTAGCATTTGCTGTGTAGCATGAACTGATCTGAGCAGCAGAAGTGCTCTTTTGCTATTACCAAGTTATGTTTTTAACAGGATTTGCTAACATAATTTGCTCACTATGATTATATCAACAAACATTACCCTGTGGTGTTGCCTGTTTGCAATACACCACTTCAGGGGCGGGAATTTGTTTCCACTGGCTGGGGAATGGCATGAATTTATTCAGGTGAGAACTGAAGTAAAAACGCCTCATCACATAACCTCATGCAATGGCTGAGAGGCCTAGGTAAACTACAGAGGAATATTGCCACAAACAAGCTGTGTCTTTTCAGATGAGAAGTTTACAGATTTGTTTCCAGTGGTAATTCTTATGCAACATGCAGGGCCTAATTAAGGTCTCCCATCTCTTTGTATTTTATCTCACCTCATGACATTTGTATAGCAGCTTATTATAACTGAATAACAGGACAGATGAAAATGCAAGTATGTTGATTGTATTTATAGCTGTGCAAACACGCTTTACAGTTTATCATTCAGTACAACAATTCCATTATCTTAAGTCGAAACTGAATTATTCAGTACCAATTTTTTCAACTGACCATTTGATGGACCAAATTTCCAGTGACATTTACCATCAATAAATCTAATTTGCATGCATTAAAGATAAGAATTGTGCTGCCATTTTTTTATGGCTTCGTTCCACTGCAATATTTCATCTGTTTCAATATTTGCACTTATTCAAAATAAAGAGGTAACTATGGTATCTCTGTTTGGTAACATGGTGGCTGTTATTCTTTCTTTAAAGATTGCTACTGTGACTGATCTATTTATGTGCTATAACTTATAATAAATACATTTCAAAATTCATAAATAATATTAAATCTGATATCCAGAAACACAAAGCATTCTAGACTGGTTGCACAGGAATGGTGAATTGCTTTATGGATATACATGATGAAAGGGGAAATATGACTTTAGCTATGAGAAGTAATTCACCTGCTTCTAAAAGAGGTTTCACATTTGTGTCAAGGAAAAGGCAATCCCTTGCAAGTAAGCAATAGCTATCAGGATGTGTTAGGTAAAACTAACTCACTCGTACTCTTGACCTTTCAAAAACATTTGCAGCTAATGTTGACGCTTCTGACAACATACACAAATCCTCGCAGTTCTTTGGGAAGATATTTCAGTTCTTCACTGAAACAGTATTTTCTGTAGTATGCAGTTGATAGTTATTGTAAGATACAAATTTTGAATTATATAGCATACATTATAGCCTATACTTTGCAAAACACAGTGTAATCTTAGAGTGATCACAGTTAGATAGTTTCTTCTGTGTGGCAGTTGGAGAATGATCTAATCTGGGTCTAATCATCAATGTCATGAAGAAGCAGCAACTTAAATTAAACTGCCAGATTCAAACACCCTGAAAGGCTGTTTCTGGATCCAAAGTTTCAAGATTTAGATGTTCCTGTAATAGGGGTAAGCAGGTGGACTGAGGAGATGAAAAGAAAGACTCTCACAAGAAATAACTTCCAAGAGCAACCCTTTTTTTGTTTCCTAATAATTCTGCTTGAAACATGGTGTGAGAATGCATATAAATAGAACCTGTTGCTTTCAAACAAGAGTCCAGTTTTGAATACATAACAGTGCTAAGCTAGACTTATGGAAACACTGATATGTTTTGCTTTCTCCCTAGATGTTTGTAAAATTAGAAAGAATAGTTTTGTATATGTTTACTATCATCTCATTCTATATTTCCAGAATGTCGCCTTTCATTTGGGCTGCAGGCACAATAAAATAAAGTAATAAAATATATATTTTATAAAGTATGTAAACAATTATATACTGGTCATGAAAAAAATCATAGGCTCTTTATAGGGCTGCCCATTTGGTGAGCATTTATATTGTTCTGTTTTACAGTCTCAGCAGAAAAGAAAATATGGGAGGGAAGAGAAAGAAGCATGGGACCACTGGGTTAGATTTGCACTGTCACCTTTGTGCTACCAGCCTTTTCCCACTGATTCCTCAAAGCTTATCTGTAGCTGGAAGCACCAGTTGGGCAAATCAGTGCCATCCTCCCTGGCAGGCTTGGCTTACCCGTATGCCAGTGTGTCCCCAGCACCAGCTCTGTGCCACCAGAATATGGCAACGTGTCTTATGGTCCCTTTCTGTTGTCTCCCAGCATGAAGCCCTCTCCAGGGAAAGTTATGATTTATAGGCATGGCTCTGGTTCAACAGACCTCAAGAGTACCCCAGGAGATGGCAAAGGCTGATGGAGAGGAATGGAAAGCAGGAGGGAATCTTCTTTTCTTCATGTATGAACAGAAAGCAAATTTGGAGGTAGATTATTAACCAAATTCATCTTATTCTCATTAAAAGTCCTACATTTTTATTGCTGTCCAGAGATATACCTTTTCTGTCCTTACTTCCATCAAGAAGATAGATGTATCTGTAGAAAAAGTCTTAAAGAACAGTACCCCATAACCTCAATATTTTCTCCTCACATACAAGATTAAATCATATCCAGATATTACTGACAGAAAATTCTCTCTTGTCATCTGAAACTGAGGATGCTATGGGAAGACAGACTTTGGAGATGTGCATCCCAAGACAAAGACTCTGCAAAAAATCGGGAAGGGTCAAGGGAGACCTCTTTGGTTGCAGCAGTCTTATGAAGCCCCCCTGAATTCTCTGGGTCCCTGTAACAACAACCACATTTGGCTCTCAAAAACCCCAGAACTGACTCTGTGCTTCAAACTACTTGCCTAGGAACTTGATAGAATAACTCAGAAATAAACCATTCTTTAAAGACAGGGCCTTAAATAAAATAGCACATCTGTGAATTTTGTGCCTGTCTCCCATTCTTGTCTGGCAGATGTTTCTGCCACTTGCTGTCTGTGCCTAACTTAGTGAGGATTTGAGGACTGTACCAGTTGTGCATGGGAAAGATTTTCCCCAGATATATGTTTTTACTAATTACAGTGAATCATCATCACTGGATATTTCAAGGGATGCATACAGTGTTTTCTTACTCTCAAAATTTTAACACTGCTTTGAAGAAATTATCGCATAAGTATTTCCCAAATGTCCCCCAAAAAAGGAATGAAAAATACTTGGGCAATTTGATAGAAACACTGCTAGATGGCTGGAGTCATCCAATCCTAAAGTTAGGCTGATTATGACAATAGATGCTCAGCATGAGCCTGGTGCCAAGTCTGCTCTCCAGAAAATTTCCCCTAGGTGAAACCTACTTTGTATTGAAAGACAGTCAGCCTAGTTGCATTATTTTATTTGTTGTGGTTTCACGCTGTGTGAAAGCCAATTTGGGATGTGGTTTGTTTGACCAGTTCCAGGGATTTCATGGTATTACGCTTGGAAAGTGAAGTCTGGGTGTGGAGGGGGTCTGTTGTACTGTTTTGTGAGTTTGTCTCGGTAGACTGAGGGCTGGGGAGCTCACAGATGTAGATCAATGAGATGCAACAACAAACTCTGGATCAGAAGGTTTTGAATTTTTGTGCAAATATTCCAGATTGCTCTGAGGACAAAAGAAGGTGGACAGAACTGACGGAGCTCAGTATTCAGACTGATTTAACAGATGTGGCCATTCAGTACAGCAAAGAAAAAAGTTTTGTATTTGAGGATTCTTTTTATGACTTTAGTTTATTTTACTTCTAGAAAACTACTTTGGAACTATTTTAAAATGTTATTTTTATAACAATAAAGAGCAATAAAGAATATTTCAGATATAATATCTTATTTTTTTCTAATTTACATTTTTCTTTCAAGCAGCTTTTCTAGAAAGATACTGCCTTAAAATCTCACTTGTTCTTTCTCTCTCTCTCTCTCTCTTTTTTAACTCCACCCTCTACCCCCCAATTTGAAAACAGGGGGTGCAATCCTGATGGTGTGAGTCCTTTTAAATGTTCATAATTCCAGGCAAAGAAGTAGGTCTGGAACTTTATGTTAATAACTCATGTTTCAAAACAAGCAAATTATCATAAAACTAGTTTGTAAGCAGTTTGTTTTTTTTAAAAACTTCATTACTTTTCTGAGTAAAATGTTTCCACTGATGCTTTTGTCTATTTTTTCCAGAACTAGAGGCTGAGGAATGGTGCAAACATCTCTGCATGGAGTGTCTAGGAACCAGGCTCAATGATATAAGTCTTGGGGAACCGGACTTGCTTGCTGCTGGAGTCCAGAGAGAACAAAATGGTAAGTAACTTTGTAATTGCTCATGTATCAGTTCTTAGGTGAACCATATCCCGTGCTATATTTGCTGATGTTTCTTGTTGCGGGGATTTTTCCTATTACCTAGAAGTACTGCATTAATAGCTTCAATAAACACATTGGATGTGTTTTAGAATAACAATTTTATTTTCTACAAATAAAGATGATTGAATTCCATGCCAAATAACTCAGAGTGACTACATGTGTTCATTGTGTTCGCATGTGACATGGGAAATGATGACTATGACCTTTCTGGTTCTGGAAACAATGGCCTCTGTGCAGAGGAAGAAAACAGTAGTGGTTGTTCCACAGCCTTTAAAAGAAAGTGATGAACATTTGAACAAGGCTTTGGATTGCAAAATATGTTTTTGTTTTATGCTCATACCTGTCTTGAACAGTGAAGTCTAGGTCATCTAAATGTCATCAAATACAGGTAAAAAAGGCAATGGCAGATCCTAGGCAGTGTAAGCCTGAGCTTATAAATCTTCATATAAAGGCTATTTTGTACAGAACTTTAGATTAAATGCATACAGGAACAATGTTAGTGGATGGAATACTCAATAACAAAACAAAATCTGTGATTATACTGTCATTTAATTCCTATTAATGAACATAAAGGCAACACAAAATAAGCTCATTTATTCCCTTCTAAATTACAACACTCAATAATTATTAATGTCTTGATGCTTTAATAAAATCCAATAGCTTTTAACAAAGTAATAAAACAAATTGCCTCAATGGTTATAAAATATCAAGCCAACTATCATTATAAACAAAATCACATAATTAAATTATAGAATAAATAGCACTATATCAATTACATTGTATTAATTTCTTACGAGAGTCCAGACACCTCTGAAATTAATAACATAAAATATACAGAAATACTTAAGAAATTTTGTTCAAAGATCAGATATTATTGAAGTGTGATTTAAAAAAAGTTCCAGTGTTTGTGAAAATTGTTTGCTTACTATGACACTAGATGCAATCTGTAACCTGGTTTAACTTTACGTATGTCTTAAACTACAGTACAAATTACAGCTACTAACATTGTGGGGGAGTAATAATGATCAGATACAACCTGTAATGATCAGATACAAAGCATCCTATCTGCTATATGTACATAGGCTATAGGTGTAAACTCATATATGCACTGTTAGCAAGAGAAATATGTGAGCAGGTGCAGTTCCTTTACAAAGGAGAAGAGAAATAAATCTTGTCAAAAGCTTGTGATGTGAACAGAAAAATAGTTTGGAATTCCTCAAGCTGTTTCGGTAGTGAAATCATTTAGAGTCCAGCAGCTTTGGGACTTAGATGACAAATATTGCATTTCATCTTGTTCTTGATAGAAAGAGATCCAGTCATACAAAACGTCTCCAAAAGACATAGATTAGTCCTGTTGTTTGAAGCAGTCTTGATTCAGTTGCTTTAGTGTAGAAAATAATTGCAGTACTAGCAATAAAAAAATCAACATATATGAACATAATTAGCATCTTTATTGTTCTAAGTAAATAAATGTAAGGAAAAAAGGAAGCAAAGCATGTGTTTTTTGTGCAAAGCACATGAATAAGAATGCATGGAGGGATATGATTACCAACCTTTTTTAAATCAAGCGGCTGAATAGAATCCAATACTTGAAGAACACTCTCTTCTAAATCATTAGTTACGGGATCTCATACAAGCAATTCTGATACCGATCTCCTTCCTTCCCTCATTCCCTTGACACACAACTCTGCATTTTAATAAGCAGGTTTGAAATTCAAAGTTGTCTTTTTTTTAGTTCTAGAAGCAAAGCAAATTCTGGTTTGGGATTTTTTTAATCAACTTGGAAGGAGGTGAGAGTACAGAGATTCTTATTACTGGTATGAAATCTAGCATTTTCATTAATTTAGCTGTGCTGTAAAAACCTGCACTTGCACTCAGATTTCTTTAGCAGTTTGCTGGGGTAAAGTCAGTTGAATATAACCTTGACTTTGGTCTATCTTAGTTCCTGTAAACTTGGCAGTCTCATTCCACACATGACAGTTTTACAGAAAAAATGTGTATTTGGGGGTGGAAACACCTGGTGACCTGTGGTAAAAATTTTAAATCTGAAATTTATTTTTCTGAACATTTTCAATATTGTAGCTCATAAGGGCATGCTGTCAAAGACTGTAGTTCAAAAGATACTTCAAACCCCTTAAAAAGACTACTGACCTTTTGTCGGCCTGAAAATGAAGGGTCAAAGTTTAAATTTCCAATTTGAAACTCATGAAAAGTGAGTATGTATAAGAAATGTCAAATCCTTGCTCATTCTGAAAATGGCAGCAGTGACACTCTTAAGGTGATTTTTTTTGTGTCAGATAACTGTACATTGATTAGGACCTTATACTGTCATTATTTTAAAACACATTGCCAGTGTTAGTCAACCTCATGGAAATCCTTTTGAGTCAGTCTACATATTAGCATCTACTGGAAAAAAGGTAATGCAAGAATACATAGTAAATGTTTGCAAAACCAGGAATAGAATCCAAAAGTCTCAACTTCTAGTTTCATGCATGTTCTGTTCCCTGAATAGTACTACGGATATCCTTCGGGACTGAACTAAAGATGCCTCTTAGCCCCTGAGTAAGACCACAGATTGTATTTTGATAGAGACTATGGTTCCGGGATTTTTAGAATTTTTGATGATTTTTTGACATTTTAAGGGCTAAAAGCAATTGAAGTGTGGTGCTGCAACAAAATGTTAATATCTGCATGATATGTCAGGGTGTTAATACCTTTAATCCCAACACAGCAGGTATAATCCCACTGCCTTTTTCAATTGGTTGTTGATAAAGATCATCTGGAATGTTTATCATTTGGTAAAGATATTTCCTTGATAATAAAAGAACTAGCCTAATGTCTTTTTTCCCCCTTGAGATATTTTACTTTTTTCTAACAGTAATATTTTTAATATGCTATGCTCTTCATCTGTCCATGTTTTACCCATTCCTGACATTTGCCTAGCATATATTTCTATGGCATGTACTTCAAAGAATAGTCACTGAAGTGATCAGATAAATTGGGGATCTCTTGACAGAGTAGAGTAGATTTTCTGTTGTACATTTGTTTTAGTCCCTGGATATGACCATCCCTAATGAGAACATTTAGTTTTGAAGGTTTCTGATAAATTTCTTAACTGATATCGTAAATGCCTTGGGACCATAAAAACTCATTGCCACATGCTGCTTATAATTTTTACACCCAAGGACTCGGGTTTCAGAAGATATTTGGCAAGAAAATTGGGTGTGTTTGCTGTGATTTGTCTAGCATATTTGGTTATGTTTATCCTCCCACTCTCACTCATGTGAGCCCCCATGAGATAAGCTTTCGATTTCAGAAGGGAAGACACTTGATTCTTTGCCACACGAATGCGACAATACGTTTTGCAAAACAATTTCTTCCAGAGACTGGTAAAATTGGTGTTTGGTGTGCAAATGTCATGGCTAAAGGGCCCCAAGTGCATTAATCAGGTATTTCTGTCATATGAGGAGAAAATCTGTGGTAGTGCAGCAATCGGAAGCAGACTAATTCTGTTACAGTTCTGAGCTGTTCTCTAGGCGCTCGCGAGATCCTGTCTATTATAGTGGCACCGTTGCACGACCCTCTAGCACCAAGCAATCCTGCGGTGGTGATAGCTAAAGAAGCCAAACTATGGATGCACGCTGCTTGTGGCAGAGGCTCGTGGCTGCAAGTGTTGTGACTTGCAGGAGGAGCAGAGGAGGCTCCTGAGAGACTTTTGCTCTAGCGCAAAGCCCATCAGTAGCTGAAAGCCTCTCGCTGTACTCCATCTCCGTTATTACCTCTAAGAAGCATTACTGCAAGTGTTATTGTGTTAACTCCAGTATGGGAAATGACCCTTAGATGATTTTCTTTTTTACATAAAAGGCTCACAACTAATGGCTACTTAGTTTGCAATGAAATGCAGTTTCTCATAAAACTGAGATCTGCAATGAAGCGTCCCTTACACTCCCAACCATTTTACCTTCTCTCTCCTGCGAATCCATGTGACTTGCAGGTGTTCCTCAGCCCTATAACAGCAAAACAGGCTCTTACTGCTTATGAAAGTCTATTTAGATTATTTTATAAAGAATGAAGATAAAGCATTATATCAAAAGCAATAAAGACTACACGATCCTCTTTAGATAATGAATTTAGCATAATGGTACTGGAACTCTAGATGCAATGACAGTGCAAATAATAATACATAGCAATAAGTCCTGGAAGGAAAATCTGGACTCAGCTGCATCTGATAACATTGTTGACAAGTAGCCTTCTAAGCAATATCCTCAGACCCTTACACGTACCTTTCATATTCCTTAGGTTTCCCAAGCTGCCGATAGGGAAAAACAGCATTCATGTAGAGTGCCATCTTCATCTGAAAGACACAGAAACTTCCTTTGCAGATCTCAATGCGTTTAGAAGCAATTGTAGTAGTGCACCCAAAACCGAGCAACGGGAACAAATCTATTTTTTTGAAGATTTTTATCTGCCTGGCTGTCATTGCTTGTAGACTCTGTCTATGGTGATGATTTAATCAAAATGTCACTGTTCCGATGTAACACTGTATTTCATGATTTTATAAGAAGAAATAATAAGAAAAAAGTCATCTAAATGGACAATGAGAGACTATGTTTACTGTGCAAAAGAAACCAGAATATTCAAGACAATATTGATTGAAAAAGTATTATTTGAAGAAGATGCTATTAAAGTGATTCTTTAAGAGCAGGTGCTCCTTTTTGATAAAGACAGTATTCCTGTCTATTACAAATACTAAATGCTAGTGCTAAAATAACTGAATACTTGTATTAAAATCAGATTCTGTTGAATTTTAATTGTAGTAATGATGTAAACAGGGAAGAAAATAGGCAAACGTAAAAATGCTCATTTTTAAGATGAAGAAAAGGCTCATTCCATCTTTTACTGCTGTAGCTCAATTAATGATTGGTGTCATGTCTGTTATGTCAAGATGATGCTTTTCTATTATGTCTTTCTGGTGCTTTGACTTTTCTTGATGTATGTTATAAGACTAATTTTGATTTTAGAAATCTGTGCAAGTTTGAAAGATAATTATTTTTTTACTTCTTTTACTCCCTGCCTAATATCGCTGTTAATACCTCATAAAATTACTTCCTGCGTAAAGATCTCTCTTTTTTCATGATAACCATTGTGCTGCTTCCCTTTCTTTATTTAAAGGATACCACAGTACAGCAGTCTTGCTTCCTGTGTTTTAATATCAAGAAACCCATTAATTTCTCTTAATAAAAATGTACCTTCCTATACTGAAAAACATCTTTGTATTCTCAGAAGAGGATTATGAGTTATTTCCTTATGCTACATATTGAGATTACAAACTACCGTCAAATTCATTTTCTGTTATCATTAATCTGTTTTTATAGTTGTATTTTTCAAGAATAAAGTAAATACAGCCAGCTTTTTCAGAAGAGAAAGGGATTTACAGTTTTCAGTGACTGGTTAATCCAGTGAGTTTTCAGAATCATCTCTACCTTACTTATCAATGAATTAATGTACAGTAGCCTTGATTTTTTTTTTAAGTTAATAAACCTTTCCACGCATTTATAATAGATACAAAGCAGAATAATTATGCAAAAAAAGAGATGAAAGTAATTCTAAAGGGCCAGTTTCTCACTGGGAAGGAAAACCAGGAGAGAATCGTTCTAATAGCCCTGATGTATGAAAGAACAGAAGATGCTGCGACTTAGAGCTCTCTTTGCCGCACTGTCAGCAGCAAAAGGTTCATAGATGGAGGAGTTTATTCCAGATAGGAACTAAATGTGTGCTTTTAAAGCCTCTTCTTACACAGATTCCACCAACCCGACTGCCTCCTTCCATAAGTACTTTTCCTTGACATTAAAGTTTGAATGAAAAGAAGCATCTGGAATACAGAATTTCAGGGTTATCTATTCAGTTTTCCAACTGGAATGATTTAGCCAAAGAAATCTAGTGATAAAATGATTAGAACCAGGATCATTAGGCCTTACGGTCATTTTGCTTCCCCAGTACAGCTGCACATCGAACTGAAAGACTGTGAGCATTTCATCATTGCTGCCAAGTCTCTGTATCAGTCAATATGCTCAGTTTAACAAAGCCTCTTCTGCCTCTGAGCTCTGAAAAGCATTATTAAAGGTCATCTACTTGCCAAAGCCTAAATGCTAAACACCTTTACATAGCCCAAGTATATGATGAAACATTGCTCTGCTTATTGAAGGAGATGTGAAAGAGCAATTGCGCCGAAAGCAGTGGAATAATAGGTGTGGCAATAAAACAGCATTTTTTTCTCATCCTCTCTCCCCCTATCTCTGAATTTTTCTTTCACCTATTTTAGAGAAGGGAAGAAACTCGTGATGCTGAATGCTGAGGAATTGTACCTCACGGTCTCTGCCTTCTCTTGTTCAGCCTAGTAGTACCTACTTGTTTGTTTTTTTCCATTTCTATATTTTCTGAGTCCCTCATTAACTTCTATTTGGTTAACCTTACTACCCAAAAAACTACTCTTAGCCCATGTCGCCCTTATGCAGATGGTGACTGACCCACAGAGAAGCTAAATATCGGAGATCTGGGACTGAATTCAACTGGGGACTGAATCCAGACACCCCAAATCTGGTCTACGAGTGTTTGTTCTTGCTAGTGTGAATATAAGGGCAAAACTTGCCTCTAAGAACTGAATGGTTGTATTACCATTTTCTAGATACCTGTTCAAATATTTCTGAAATGGACAAATTGGACCCTAGATTTAAATTCTTACCATAATTTAACAGTGCACCTTTCCCTTGTCCTCGACTTCTTGTTACCCAAAGGTGTTGGTAAGTTTTAGTTTTAGAAGCAAATAAATCCATATTCAATCTCTCCCTGCAAATATATTTGTGTACTTTCTTTTATTGCCAATTTGAATAAATTCCAATGGTTCTACATTTTGCCTTGCAGCTCATGTTCAGTTTAATCAGACATGCTTTCTTTAATCCATGCCACCTCACCTTAGACACTGACCTCCAGTGCAAAGTCAACAATGTCTCCGGACAGTTTGAGTATATCAAATGTCCTGAATACCCTTCATGCAACAATATCCTCAGACACTTCTGAGAAGTTGAGGGTTTTGTGAATGTTCTGGTAACTTTTAAAGCAAATTGAAATTTTCCTTGTCTTCAACATGAGAGTTTCATGTCTACTACAGAAAATAATTGCACATTTCCATTTTCTCTGCTCTCTGAGGCACTCTGTCAGTGAAGACAAGATAAGGGGAAGACTTTGGGAAATGGACATTCCTACTTTTTACGTATCACACATTGTGTGATTTCACATAGCCAAAGGACACTATGTGAAAGGGGGGCCAAGAGAACCTGCTGATATGCTGATCATCTGCATCTTTCTTTCAAACAGAGGGAGAATACTCTAGGAGGTAACAGCATGATAATACAAAATTAAAATCTAACATCTAATAAAAGCTTATCTCCATGGCTTCTAGGCATTTTCGTATGGCCCATTACTGCAATATTTAGGCACTGAAAAAGGGCAAACATATATAATTCTTGTGCAAAGTGTAGGTTACCTTGTTCTGCACCATTCCCTTTATGATGTAGTCCTTGCCCCATGCTTCCATAAGCAAGTCCTTCTGTTGACTTTAGCAAGCATTAGGTGAGACGTGCTCAACATGTTCCTCTCAAAGTTAGGGGAAATTCTTTTCAGCAATTTCAGCAGCACCTGCTAAGCTATTTGTGCTGTGCGTCAGAAGACTTTTACAAAACATTAAGAGTTTCACACATAGGACCTTAGTCATAAAATACAGCTTTTAGGACTAGCACCCATTAGTGTGATTAATGAGAACAAGAGCCTGGTAGAAGAGGTTGAATGGCCATGAGATTGAGTGAATCAATTGGAGAATCATTAATGGGACAAAATTAAATGGACTGAAACAGAATAACACTGGGGATGACAAGTTTACTTATAGCTATGCAGGACTGCAAATCTTACTGCTCACCCAGCAGTTCCTTGGTTCCTTTAATTCCTTAACCAAACTTTTATTGCTTTCTACACACACACACTTCTGGCATATTTTATATTAACTCACTTATTTGCAATATTTTAACTGATTTGTCAGAAAATTATATTTAACAAATATTAAAAAACCTGAAAACATAATGTTTGAGATATTGACTGTCAAACACACCTGGAAGCTGAATCTCATTTTGACTGTTATGTCAAATTTCTCTCATTTTATACCTCATATGATTATTTTGAATTCTTTCATAATTTTTAGGAAGTCATTCTCACTATGAGGAAATTCAGTGGAAATAGTGCATTAAAAATGTTCCGCAACAAACCACCATTCATTTATTAAGTACTTGGACACAATTTTCTTATCAGGCCTCCCCGTAAAGTACATATTTCCAGGAACCTGTTTTATAGAATGAGCGTTGCTCATGTTTATACTTCAAATTGTTTTTGCCTTGACCTCTCATTTCAGTAAGTGTACTAAGAAGTGGAAGTGCAGCTAATAACAATTGTTGTTGTAGCCTTGGTAATATATTGTGTTGAATCAAATGTGTCCAGAAAGCAACAGATGGTGAAAAATGTTACGAATTTTACCAATTTTGGCACCTAAGTAGAAGCTTGACACAAAGAAGGTAATTATTTACAGGCTTCAGTAAGTAAGTCTGGGTTTGCAAATACAAGGACAATTTTTTGTAAGGACAATAGTTGTACATATATGTTTTGCCAATATAGGTACTCTATTCTTTGAGAAAGGAACTTCTACCAGAGTTTAAATCACTGTGGCGTGTGGGTGTGTGTGGGTGTGTGGGAGTGTGTGTGTGAAGAATTGTGAACTTCAGTGTGAGGATAAAGGCTTTGAGTTAAGTTGCTGGGGTTGTATGACAAAGTTAAAGGACTTTGAAGATCATCTGTGAAAGAGATTTTAGCCTGCTGTATTCTTTATACTGAAAATGAAATGAGAAGAATTCTCATACTCCTCTGGTACACTGGCAAGGCTTTTTGGACATCAGTGAATCCCTAGCAGTTTTCACAGGCTAGAAATTTGGCCTTGGTTTCTGAAACTTTAGTAGCTTAAGATTTTTTTTGATGGTTTTGCACGTTCACATTTTGTTTCAACTGGATATGCCTTATTCTGTTTTTTTCTTCCAGAGCGATTCAATGTGTATCTTATGCCTACACCAAATCTAGACATCTATGGGGAATGTACAATGCAGATCACACATGAAAACATCTATCTCTGGGACATCCACAATGCCAAGGTCAAGTTGGTCATGTGGCCTCTGAGCTCTTTGAGGAGATATGGACGTGACTCAACATGGTTCACATTTGAGTCTGGAAGGTAAGAGCTAAGGAGAAGCAGCAAAAAGAAGAAAAGAAACAGTCATTTTTGAGAAGCTGCCTGATAAGTTAGATTAGCCCTCCTGAAGTAAGAAAGACAGAATACATGGTTTATCCATACACTTCCATCTGTTGAATATTACTTTTCAATATATTCAGCTCACTGTTCAAAATAAACATTAATACTATAATATAAATACTTTATAAAATACTATATAATATGATATACAAACTATAAATAATATTTAAAAGGACTTAAAGCTTTTCTACTTGTCATCTCCCAGCTAGGGGCATTCGCTGCTTCTGCTCTTTATTTAACTGTCATTGAATTGTCCGTCTTAAGTTTTATGGGTCTCACTATACTTAAACACTACTGTGGGATATATTTGAGTGCTGCTGATGTAGAAGAAGTGAATTCTGGATCATGGAAAAGACTCATCATATAGTATGAATGCAATAAGTTCAGTTACAGTAGATATTATTCTTCTCAGATGCTCCTGATGCATGATTTCCACCCTAGTATAATCATAAGCAGGAGTACAGAGAACTCCCATAAAAGGGAGTGGGTCCAATAAAAGTCTAGCTTTTTTTCTGCCCGAAGTTTTAATCCTCATTGTGATTTCCATCCTCAGATCAGATTTAAAGATCTGTGCAAGTCTGTTTTTGCTTCCATTTCATATCTTTTTATTGCATTTCATATCTTGCCCGTATCCTCTGCCTTTTTTTTTCTGGTACATTCTTGGCTTATTTCTGTCCTTGATGTTTTGTCTTATATTTTATGGTTCTAGACTTTTCTAATTTTGTCCCAGTTCCCTATGCTGAGCAGTCTATGGAGTCAGGTATCCCTGCACTCTTGGGTTAGCCACACTGCCTTTGTTAAAAATCTTATATGCATTTCAGTATGTACTTATTAAAATATCATTAACAAAGACTTACAAAAGTACAGCTGGTGTTAAAAAAGAAAACCACAGATCAAATAGACCCTACATTCTAAAAAAGGTAGCAAGCAAAATTTCTCTGCAGTTTCTTATTGATGGGAGTTATTGCTTAACTCATAAGATGTATATCAAGATTGATATCACCAGAGTATTTTTGTGTTCTGCAAATTAATCACTTGAAGCTGATTTGTTGTATGTGGTTCAAAATGTGTGCATGTCTTTCTCTACAGTATTTTAATTATGAAAAAAGTCATTCTATAGCATAGTGAAATTCTGGGTTTTACTTTTTTTTCTAAAACAGGATTGTTGCTTTCTGTTCTGCTCTATTTTTAACTATGGCACATCAGCACTAGCAAGTTATATATAGTGATTGTGCATACTCAAGTAAAATGCAAGAGATTTTTATCTTACTGCTTTTTCCAGCTTCCTATACTGATATTTGTACATCATCTCCCTGTGCCATCTATACACCGTGCATCCTGATGAAAAGTAGATTGTTTTCCTGTCTTTTATTTTTATGAGCTAGCTCTGCCTTTATCTGTTATGCTTTATTTTATTTGATCTGATTCCTTCCTTTTGCATGCTTGAGAGTGCTTTATCTGTCTGATTTGAAAATGCCTGAAGATTAGATTTAGACTGGCAGAAAAACGTAGAGGTAAAACAGGACTACAGAAAAAAGAGTCTTTAATAACATATGAAGACTATATAGGGCAATACTAATACTCAATTTAAAATCTGTTTTTGTTTTTTGTGGGGATTTATTTATCTTTTATTCAGCATCTTTCTGAACATCATTTTATCTTCGTCCTTTAATCTGCTAGTATCTTAATACAGTAAATTCTTGATGCATAGTCTCTTTTCAGAAGTGAAGTGCTCATCCATGCTTGATGACAATGTTACATAGTAAAAATGTTGTTACTTTATTTTTTCCCTAAGGCTTAAAATTTAAATGTAGACAATTGCTTTAAAGGAAATATTCTGAAATAGGCTCTTGTTGTTTGTTGAGCACTAGCAGCTATGCAGTATATATGTATGTGGCTAATTTACATGAACTTTAAGAGTTCAGTTTTATATGTTTATTATTATATTATTATGTTATTTATTATCCATACTCTTTTCTGAATTACTTATTTCACAAAATAAGTGCATCACATTAAAATAAGTGGACATATTCATGAAAAAGATACTATGATAAGTAGATCAAAATTAAATTTTCAGACAACTGAAGTTATCATTTAATAAACATATTTTCTTACATTTAAATGAAATATATACTCATATCAAACTAAACTGTTCATTTGTCTAATGAAATCTAATAACTGCATGACTGGGAGGTTGTCTTAAATATGAGAGGAATGAACACAGACTCTTTTCAATACCCAGATTTTTGTGTTGACTTTTCCACTGAATTGGAGTTTGGGTGTATATGTACCTTTGCGTTACGTATGAAGTTAGACTCATCCTTATTTTTCATTAATTAGATAGCCAGTGAAAATAAATATTTCTTGCAAACTAATTTACTCAGTTTATATTCTTCCCCATTCAAATTCTGCTGAGATGTGAAGGAAGCACAGTTTTGTGTGGCTTAGTTCAAAAGTGGGTGGTGAGATTCTTTTATACTCTTCATTCTCATGTCTCTCAAAGTAGCTGATTAGGGCTAATCCCATACAATCAATCCATTGATCAGAAAATATTAATTCACCACTCTTTTGGGTATAGATGCGATGGTGGCATTATACCAACTAATAATGTGCATCTAATATAGTGAGTGGATCCCACAGTAATTTAGAGCACCTAAACTAGGAGCTGATCATGTACTTTTTCATGAGCCAGCTTCATATTGGCTTGGTCAGTTGTACTGTTGAATCATCACTGAATCAACAGAATTTCCTGAATTTATGAACAGATGTAAGGTGTCATGCGTTTCAGACAGTTCATTCTCATTATTTCAGGTATGGGATATGTTGGAGACACTATGCATAAGGATGCAGTTGTTCTGTGAAAGTGCAGTAGCATTCATTTGTCTTGAAACCTTTGGAATTGCTGCTCCACACCGTAGGTCTGTACAATGTGCATTAATCTGTGACTGGCTCTGATTTTAAGTCCATGAAATGGGAAACATGCTCCTTTTGGAGGTGTTCATGTATCTGTCCAGGTGAAGATACTTGTATGTATATTCTGGATTAATTAATTATATACAATCTAAGAAGCATGCCAGAAAAGTGATAAAATAGATGAAGATAAAATATCTCATGGTCTAGATCAGGTGTGAAGATACCATTTTCAGCCACTTGCCAAAGTTTCAGGATGCATTTTACTGAGGGTGAAAACCAAACAACCAAAAGGCCATTAGCAAATTTTAAAAATTACTGTCTGGAAAGTGAGAAAGGCAGTTGTCCAAACTCTCTGTTTTAGCAAAACAAGCTGTCTGAGGCACCTTCTGTAAGATCATAAGAGGAGAGCCCTAAGAATTCAGAATTTTTTTTTCATCTCTTGGGGCAAGGCATTGAGAGAAGTAAACACATATGGACTCTGGTTTTTTTGAAATATTGTTTCTTTTGCTTTACTGCAGTTCTGCTCTTTGCATTAAACAGTATTTTTCCGCATGGAAGCTCTCTAGTCAAGTGCATTAACTACTGGCAAGACATATCCAAAAAAAGCCCCCCAAAAGTGCCGAAGTCAAGTTAAACATAATGAGAAATTGCAATATGGAGATGGGCTACCATAGCCCCAGCCAATGTGAAATACCATAAGTTTTCATCTGAGTAGAGAGTTGGAGGTAATAGGTATATTCTTGGAGAATTTTCAGAAGAATTGGAAGTAGCCACAAATCTGTGACACACTCCTTTTTCTGAAATACGCTTCCTTCTCTTTTGTAAACAAGATGTAAATACTTGGAATAATCTAAATTTCAAGTTTATTCGTGCTGTGCATTCAGAGAGACCCCTTGAGTCACACTAAATTATTTTTTGTTTATTTGCTTTTGATTTTGCTTTTTACTTCATCAGAGACAAACTAATTAAATATGGTGTTCTCTGTCACTCCTAAGATCTGGAATTTGTTTGTGTGGACAAGAAAGGTTCAAGCACTGCAGAGTGATGACATGAGACTTTCTCTTCCTCCCTCCCCCTCCCCCTTATGTGACCCAAGACTGACTATTCATTTTCTCAGTGGTAGATACACAGATGCTAGGGTTATCTGGAGCAGAAAGTTCAGTGTTTGCTTCAGGCACTACATCTGACAGAAATCTTTTATTTGACTGTCAGTCCTCTGTGGCAAGTTTTGGTTTTAATGTGAAACATATTAGTCAGTTAACCCTTACAATTAAGTTATGGGAAGCATGCTCTTTTTCCTCTATGTGGGGAAAGGCACCTTTTCTACATGCCTCCAGAATTTGTAAGTCAGCTTGGGTTTAAAAGCATAAAAACCAATCAAATGCAGCTGCAATAAATACGTTTATAATTTCTTGCAAGCACTAGCTCAGAGATCTCAGTGTTCCACACTGAATAATGTTTGATGGGATATTTTTATTTTAGTGTTATGCCTTTGTTATATTTTCATAATGCTTAATTTACCTATGATTTGAATTGTCAGTGGTTTTGCTTTTGCTGTGTTTTCTCACAGCTTCTTCCCTTCTTTCTCCTATGCTCTCCCCAAGTGCAATGTATTGGTAAAATCTGAAAATAACTTTCCAAAAACTAGAGTATGTTGTATTTCCCCCTTGTTTTTTTAATAATCACGTAGCTCTAATTTTAGGACAAGTGGCATTTTCAACACTTAAAAGGATTAATTAGTTCTTGATATTTAGCAATGCTGAGGTTATATTCAAATCTGATCTAATTGTAGTTCCATTCCTACTCCTTTTTGCATTTCCAACTTTTCTCCACCTGTCAACTTGGCTTCTGCCAAATTCCTGACCTGGGATAAGTTCTGTGTTAGTCATCTGATTCACGTAAATCCTACTTAAAAATGAGTTATGTATTTCCTTGTGTCCTGTCATCTACAAGACTCTTACTTCGTTTTGATCGTAGTGCCTCATCTGACAACTCTTAGATTAGAGGAAACTAATATAACTCATTGTAAGTGACTTAGGATGTGCTTGTTGCATGTTCTATCTGCCAAGGCTGCTGTCAGTCTGCTCTTGTGTTGGTAAGACTGGGCATGTTCCTCCACAATGTAACTTAATATGACAAACAGTGAGAAGAAGGGGATATATACTAAATTAATTTATCCTGGATTTCTATTGTATGGTCTAAAGTGTTCTTCAGGGCTTTTTTTTAGCCCTTGGTTTGAAGAATCAGCCATGATATACACACCCACCCAACACTTTAACTTGCAAAGAACGCTGGAGCATTCATATATTCATAATCATAGCAGGATGCACTTATTGTTCCAACTCCACATTTTGACCGGCTAGTTCCACAGTGGACCATAGCAAAGAATTATCCCATCTGGCAATTCTGAATAACTCACGATGCCCCAGCACCAAGTCCATTCCTCTACAGGACTCGTACTAAAATTTAACCTTCTGCCTCACAATACAGGAGGACTGTGAAGCAGCACAGGTTTGAAAAGTAAAATAGTAAAACAAAAAAAGTTTTACCCATTTAAAAAAAAAGTTAACAGCAAAACTTGAAACAAAACCATGTTTCCAAAATCTGCTAATAAAATTCATAACATTCTTCATTTTTATGTTAGAATAAGAACCAGGGTGTCTATTTTAGCCTTTAAACACTGTTGCACCTCTCCCCCCCACCCCGAAGCCTGTCTGCATCAGCTGATTGAAAATGCTAAAATGAGGCACCTAATTCTCTATGCAGACAGCAGGAGAGTGTTAAGTACTTCACAAAGGGCAATCCGGAAGGGCACATTTTGAAGAGAGAACCATCTAGCCAGCAGGAATGCTAAGCATAAATAAATCCTCCTTTTCTCCAAAGCTTATGTCATGAATGCAGTACCGTCCCTTGAGGAGGTTTGAAATACCCTCTGTACTCTGCCTGGGTGCTGTACAAACATAGAAGGAAGTAATCCAAATGCAGAGGATGGAATCTGCACAGCAAAAAAGCCTTGTTCATGAATATGTAGGACCCTGTGCAAATGCATACTTGCAAACAGTATTGCAGAAGCATAAAGGGGCATGTTTCTAAACATTTGTGGGCTTCATTTGTAAAAACTTCAGTTCCTGAGCTTCAGTCTGCCTGTAGGATTATTCTAAAGGCCATTTCAATGTTTGAACAGTTGTCCTTTGTACGTCACATGAAAAACTGCAATGAAATTTTTGTTTTTCTCTCAATCTCAGGACTTGTTTGCACTGTAATCAAGTTTAGTATAGTATGACTGCCAGTTACTACTCAGGAGCTGAGAAAGCTGCATTGGCAGCTGGTCGTGGAAGGTTTGTCTAGTATCTGCCTAATTCCCCTGGTTCTATCAGTGTTAATTCAATGCTCTCATGAATAATAAATTCACTTATAAAGTACGTATTGACTTCTTTTTGTTTACCCTCACTAAGATGTAGCTTTTCTGAGGATGATCATACCCACTGTCTTCTTTATATATAGGTATATAGTGTGTATATATACATATACATGTATGTATACTTTTATATGTGTGTGTGTGTATACATATATAATATATGTATATGTTTATACACACATACACACACGCACGCACACAAATATTTCTATACGTGTTCTCAAATCCCCCAGGACTGTGTAGGAGTAAGTGTATAATTGCTGAAGTTACTGATTCTTTCATTTCTTCTGTTGCAGTGGGTTTTGCAAATTTTTATGCAAAAATCAAAGAATAATCATTGAAATAATGTCAATAATTAGAAATAAAAGTATTCTCATCTGTAAAAATCTATAGGTAAACAAAACTAAGAGATAATATTAAGAGCAAATTAATGGTGGCTTTGCTTTCTTTTGCTTTTTGCATTAGGTTGAATTTTTTTTTTTTAATGTATGTGCATATAAACCAGAGAATACTTTACATATTTTGGTCTAAGCCTTTTAAAAAAAAGCTCAAAAACTCTCACTGGAGTCAGATTGGTAGGTGTTCAGATATTGTTAATTTAGTTTAGTTAATTTAGTTTGGAGTAGGATAGAGATTTTTCACCATTTTCAACAGCTGTTTTCTCAATGAAATTCAAGTTACGTTTTGCCAACCAGAAACATTTGCTGCTAAGAAAAGACAAGTATACATAAACAAAAAATATATTTAGAGACATGTGTACTTATGAAATATTGTAAAATATGCACTCGTCCAGATTGTAAAGACACTAGCAAAAATGAATATATAAATAAATAGGCAGGCCTCGAAGAACTGTCAGACTGACCATTTGTGAGTAATTCTTTTCATTGCTTAGGTAATGATGGTGTATGCTGACTGAATACAAATCCCTATGCTAAATTTCAGTTTTTGTTTTCACAAAAGGATTCTGCTAAGGAGAAGACAAGACTAGTAAATGAAATCCAAGCCAGAGCACTGGTAGCATTATCATATATTATGCCCCCCTCAAGACTTTCACTGAAACTAAGTGTCCTCTCATTTTAATTTTAATTAACTATAGAACTATCAAAACAATGTCTCGTAAGGGAGATCGAGAACAATTTGCATGCAGCACCTTCTCGGTAGCATTCTAGAAAAGTCAGGCTGTTTTTGAGGAGTTCTTGACTGGTCTCATGGGCTCCTTTAATCTTGTGCTTATTTATAAGGCACTAGGGGAAGGCCTGTCCCTGAGCCCCTGTTAGAGCAAATGCCATTAGCTGCTGGGTCCCTCCTAATAGTACTTTTTTGCTATTGCAGAAAGTTATTACTATTATTGCACTATTAATAATTCTGTACTCTGAGTAATGCTGTGATGGTGTGTGATTTATTTCTACTGTGAGTAGTCATTTGTCACATATTTTCTAAAAAGCTTCAGTCTTATTAGAAAGAGGGGAGGGAAAGGCAGCATCTAATGGAATTGCTCAATCTCAGAGGTTCCAAACATCATTTGATCTTTCTGACTTTTTGAAAAAAATAAATAAATCAGTACAGTTCTATAATTCACTGAGATGCTTCATCTACTTGATTATCCTGTCAGGGGCTGAGAAGTCAAATATAACATTGCACTTTCATGGCTTGCTTGAACCAATGCAACAAGGTGGATTTGGACATTTTGTTATATCAAAAATATATCTGTATACATGTATATTTTGTTTATTGCGCTGTCCAACTTGAACAATATCCCTTCTTTAAAATGTATTTTAATTGATCTCTGATACATCTTTTCAAAACAGCATTGTCTTGGAATGAATAACAGTATAGATTTTATTTTCCTGAACTGTGTGATATGATGACTGAAAGTTCATGAGTGTTGACTGTAAAAATAAATAAAAATAATCACCACTTATTGCAAAACTGCATTTATTAGTATGCAGCATTTAAAAAATCAAAAAAGTTTAAACCCTCTGATCATAAGTAGCACCTACTGTCAGGAAGGGGACTGAAATGGAAGGAGAGTTTACAGTCTAGGTGATGGTTTAATGGGAAACCCTGAAAATCTTTAGGATGATGATCAGTGGTGTCTGACCTTTATGTAATGAAAGAACAGATTGGATCATCTATGTTTCTGGTGACTGACTTATTTAGGACTCCTGTTGCTGCTGCCACAGGATAAGGAGTGACAAGAGCAATGGAAAACAACACAGGGCTAGAGACAACGACAGTGGTATGAGTGCTAAAGCTGTTGCACAGGAAGCCCAACACTGATATGAAATTGGACAGCAAATAGACCACCTTGCTGGGACTAATGAAAATTCAAGAGATGGATGAAAATTGGGGAAGGTTTTGTGGCAGCAACATAAAGGTCTAAGTAAATGGAATAAGAGGAGGTGATAGGAATTTGAGGGTAAAGTACATGGGCTGGTAAGACTGAAATAGAGTTAGGAAGGGACTTCTGCCTAGAGGCACAACATATATGTTGTTTTGATGGAACACTCTAGCACCGGAATATGTACAGCATTTTAGGAATAACATCCCGTCAGAAAGTATAGAAGATCTGAGTAAAAGGTGACAAGAAGGGGTTGCTCAGATATTTCATTTCACTAGTACTTTGCCTCTTTATGGTAAACTTCTTTAAGCCCCGTTGGACAAGCTTCTCTCTCAGAGAGAAAAAGAAGAAAAACGGGTTCAATTAGCTCTCAGCCTTAGAAGCACAGAGGAAATGGAGGGCAGCCAAGAAAAAAGTGCTCAGTGCATGTGGAAATAGTGTCAAATAGCCAGTAAAAAGACCATCAGAGAAATTAGATCAGAAATAGTAATACACAGAAATAGAAATGTATATTAGCATTTATCTTGAGACTAATATTCTGTCTATGATATGAAGAATACCTGTAATATGAATGAGAGTGAGAAAATGGGGAAATACTTCAAAAGAATCTTTAGGTATTGCTGAGGACACTCAAAATGGTTTTAATGCCACACATCAAATCACAGAATCACAGAATCACAGAATCACTGAGGTTGGAAGGGACCTCTGGAGATCATCTAGTCCAACCCCCCTGCTCAAGCAGGGTCACCTAGAGCACATTGCACAGGATTGCATCCAGGCGCGTTTTGAATATCTCCAGAGAAGGAGACTCCACCACCTCTCGGGGCAACCTGTTCCAGTGCTCTGTCACCCTCACAGTGAAAAAGTTTTTCCTCATGTTCAGATGGAAGTGTCTGTGTTTCAGTTTGTGCCCATTGCCTCACGTCCTGTCGCTCGGCACCACTGAAAAGAATCTGGTCCCATCCTCTTGACACCCTCCCTTCAGATACTTGTACACGTTGATAAGATCTCCTCTCAGCCTTCTCTTCTCCAGGCTAAACAGGCCAGCTCTCTCAGCCTTTCCTCATAAGAGAGATGCTCCAGTCCCCTAATCATCTTTGTAGCCCTTCGCTGGACTTGCTCCAGTAGTGCCACATCCCTCTTGTACTGGGGAGCCCAGAACTGGACGCAGTACTCCAGATGTGGCCTCACCAGGGCTGAGTAGAGGGGGAGAATCACCTCCCTCGACCTGCTGGCAACACTCTTCCTGATGCAGCCCAGGATACCATTGGCCTTCTTGGCCACAAGGGCACATTGCTGGCTCATGGTTAACTCCATGTCCACCAGCACTCCCAGGTCCTTCTCGGCAGAGCTGCTTTCCAGCAGGTCAACCCCCAACCTGTCCTGGTGACTGGGGTTATTCCTCCCCAGGTGCAGGACCCTGCACTTCCCTTTGTTGAACTTCATGAGGTTCCTCTCTGCCCACCTCTCCAGCCTGTCCAGGTCTCTCTGAATGGCAGCACAGCCCTCTGGTGTATCGGCCACTCCTCCCAGTTTTGTATCATCAGCAAACTTGCTGAGGGTGCACTCTGTGCCTTCATCCAGGTCATTGATGAAGAAGTTGAACAAGACTGGACCCAGTACTGACCCCTGGGGGACACCACTAGCTACAGGCCTCCAACTAGACTCTGTGCCACTGATCACAATCCTCTGAGCTCTGCCATTCAGCCAGTTCTCAATCCACCTCACTGTCCACTCATCTAACCCACACTTCCTGAGCTTGTCTATGAGGATGCTATGGGAGACAGTGTCAAAAGCCTTGCTGAAGTCAAGGGAGACAACATCCACTGCTCTCCCCTCATCTACCCAGCCAGTCATCCCATCATAGAAGGCTATCAGATTGGTTAGGCATGATTTCCCCTTGGTGAAGCCATGATGACTACTCCTGATCACCTTCTTTTCCTCCACATGCGTGGAGATGGCTTCCAGGATGAGCTGCTCCATCACCTTTCCAGGGATGGAGGTGAGGCTGACTGGCCTGTAGTTCCCTGGGTCCTCCTTCCTGACCTTTTTGAAGACTGGGGTGACATTGGCTTTCTTCCAGTCCTCGGGCACCTCTCCTGTTCTCCATGACCTTTCAAAGATGATGGAGAGTGGCTTAGCAATAATGTCCGCCAGCTCCCTCAGCACTCGTGGGTGCATCCCATCAGGGCCCATGGATTTGTGGGTGTCAAGTTTGCTTAAATGATCTCTAACCCACTCCTCCTCCACCAAGGGAAAGTCTTCCTCTCTCCAGACTTTCTCTCTTGCCTCCAGGGTCTGGGGTTCCTGAGGGCTGGCCTGAGCAGTAAAGACTGAAGCAAAGAAGGCATTCAGTAACTCTGCCTTCTCTGCATCCTTCGTCACCAGGGCACCCACCCCATTCAGCAAAGGCCCCACATTTTCCCTAGTCTTCCTCTTGCTGCTGATGTATTTGAAGAAGCCCTTCTTGCTGTCCTTGACATCTCTAGCCAGATTTAATTCCAAACGGGCCTTAGCCTTCCTCGTCGCATCCCTGCATACTCTGACAACGTTCCTATATTCCTCCCAAGTGGCCTGTCCCCCTTTCCACTTTCTGTATACTTCCTTCTTCTGGTTGAGTTTTGCCAGGAGCTCCTTGCTCATCCATGCAGGTCTCCTGCCTCCTTTGCTTGACTTCCTACTCATAGGGATGCACTGCTCTTGAGCCTGGAGGAAGTGATGTTTGAATATTAACCAGCTCTCTTGAACACCCCTTCCTTCTAGGGCCCTCACCCATGGGATTCCTCCAAGTAGGTCCCTGAAGAGGCCAAAGTTTGCTCTCCTGAAGTCCAGGGTTGCGATCCTACTTGGTGCCCTGCTGCCTCCTCGCAGGATCCTGAACTCCACCATCTCATGGTCACTGCAGCCAAGGCAGCCCCCAACCTTCACATCTTCCACCAGTCCTTCTTTGTTTGTTAGTACGAGGTCCAGCAGCACACCTCTCCTTGTTGGCTCCTCCACCACCTGTGTCAAGAAGTTGTCACCAATGCTCTGCAGGAACCTCCAGGACTGTTTGTGCCTAGCTGTGTTGTCTTTCCAGCAGATATCGGGGTGGTTGATAGCCACAAACATACCCAAGCTATTATATATAAATGTTTGGGGAGACATGGTAGCCTTTTGCTACATAAGAACTATGAATGTCCTTTATATATGATTCTACCACCTATAGTACTTCATAATTGGATAGTTGCCTATAAATGTTTGATGAAGCCAGTAGGTCTCGTGTCTATAGTTCATGAATTTTTTTAAGCTAGCATACAGAGTCATGACAGAAGGCATCAACACATGCCAATGTTCACTGCAGTTCCACTGTTGTTGTAAATTTCTTATAAAAATATTACTAAAGAAGTGTAGAACAGTAGAAGCGAAAGCCTAAATTATGAAATATTGAACTTAGACAAGTTAGCTCTAGTGTAAAAGTAGCTAGTTACTGTTTTTTTTCAGAGCAAAGGAAGATTGCTTTCCTCGTTTTGCTTTCTAACTGTGCCCCATGTTCCCTGGAAACAGAGCAGGCTGCTGTGCTTAAAAATCCTATGCATTAGAGAAAATAGATTTCATACTTTTGAATTCTGCTGTCCCAGAATATGTTTTGCAGTCTGTGTTTCTTCTTGTGAACTTGTCAAGTAGCATTTCTTATCAGTTATTAGCATTTTGTGCTATGCAGAGAAACTGGTCTGTTTATGAAGAAGAGACAGGGTCACATACATGCACAGTGACCACAGTTCCTGCTGTTCTTACCTAATCCCTTTTGTTTTAGGCAAAATCCTCACTAATGCTAGCATAAAGTGTGTCTTTGTTCAGTACAGCTTCAGTAGTTTCACACAGGACCCATAATAGCTATTCAGCTAAGAGAACATGATCAGTGTAATTGAAATATTAATAGCAGACAGAGAAGTAGAAATATGCATTTATCAAAACATCAGAAAATGCCCAGCGGTTCCATCCAATGAGGCTATAGAAATAAGATATTTCTTGGAAAATATGGGAGCCTAAGTATTTAATTATAAATACTGCTTTCTTCTTATTCTTCATTTCTTTGTATGCTTTTCCTCTTCTTCCTTTGCTGTGTTATTTGATCCATGTGATTATTTTTGTTGCTTTTCTTGTGCTTTTCTTTGCTGCTTTTTTTTTTTTTTTAGTTTCTTTGTTTTTACACTCCTTTTATCCACTAGTACCTTTTCCTCCCCACTTGCCTTTCAGATTGAAAGGTGTGTCTTCTTTTATGGAAGGAAATTTTACCAAAAAAGTTTTGAGGATTCTCAAGCCCTTATCAAGCTGCTACTTGCCTGAACACAAACTACAAGTTGAATTTAGCAATCTGGCTAGTGAGAAATCCTTACCAAGAATTTTCCCACTCCTAGAAACACTAGCACGTGGTTATCATATACACAATCACAGTTGGAGCCAGAGATGCCAGGCAAATGTTTTGTGAGTTGTTAAATCCATAACAGAATTGCTATTGTTTGCAATCAAGAGAACAGGTAAAACTTGGCGACTTAGCTTCTGCCTGGCTTATATAAAAGAGGAACAGATAAAGCAAGTGGGAGGGAAGTCTTGTTTCCTCCTTACTTTAAATACCATATGTATAATAATGGTAGAAGTTCGGTGTTTTTTACTTGTGATGGTATCCATACATTTTGTCTAATTATTCTTTTGACATAATGCTATTATTGCACATACTGCTTATCCACCTAAGGCCTTATTTCACAGCTTGTGTCCATATGTCTCGCTGAAGATCAGACCAGGAACATGGCCTTCAGTTACATTCTTCAGTTTCTACTGTCAGCATCCGAGAAATCTAGCTTTTTCTTTAAAACATCCCTGATTTGACTCATGGCCAGTGCTTTTGTCTGCCCCAGGGATCTCTGCTGTAATCATTCTGCTTGTGGCAGGCTACTCCCAAGCTGTAGCTGAAAACCTGCCAGTTTTGAGCTTAGTGCTGATGAGTCCTTGGATCATTAACATATGTTAATTACTCATTAGTGTATGTACATAGGGTGGTGATTGTTTCTGGACAACCCTTTTGTGCCTGTAATATTTGCATATGACTTTCTGAAAATTCCTCTGTGGACAAAATGTTCAAACCAGTACTTCTCATGGCTTGAAGAGGGAGAGAGTGACATTGAAAGAAGACAACAGTACTCAAATCCCCTTCACAATAAGATCATAATGTACTGAAAGTTTCGTGGAGTGGCAGATCATGGCTTGAGTGGCCAAAACCTTTAATGATGGTGCATTTAAAAAAAAGGAAAAAAAAGAACACCTTGAAACCCCTTATTTTTGAAGTAGTCAGAATTCAAAAATCAAACTCAACATCGACAGTTGAGTGTATCTCCCTTCACCATTCCTTTGCACTTTGTTTTTCCCACTTTCAAAACAAGAGAATGTAGCATTAGAAGGTCATGTAATTTTTCACGAACTGGGAAAACTGTTGTTTTGAATATACATCATAATCAGCTGTGACTAATTCACCTTTTCCCCTGGTTGTATAGTTCTAAACCTGACTCTGTCTTTGGGCATTTATAGCTTTTCACTTTAGCGTCTTGATATTATTGGTCCATCCATCAAAAATGTTAATTGTCTTAGTTCATTCCTGTTCAACCCTCCAGAAAGTTTGCTTCCTCTCCATGTAAGTGGAAGCATTAGTATATTTTTTTCAAAATGTAGAAAGTGTCTGTTTCCCATCTTTATTGTGAATATAAAAAAAGGGGTAATGACACAAACACAGTATCCGCCTCATGGTAGATGCAATGTATTTCCAACAACACTTAATATATAGATGAGAAGTTATTGAGGAATTATAGGACAAATCCTCTTGTAGATCATTTCAAGTGTTGTCTTGTGTTTAATGGCTCATACTGCATATGCAGATATGATATGTGCAGATGCAAAACTGATTTTTATGGTCTTTTTTAAGTTGAGCTTTATACATGAATGATTACTCCCAGTATTGTCAGCACTTGTAAAATAGTGTCCAGTGTTGTAGCTTCTGAGTTGCTTGAGTTCTTCAAAAATATAGTAAAATAAACAGTTATACAGATTAGTTCCTTGGCTGTCATAATATCTGTTAACTGGAATATGCCTCCTTCTTACAAAACTCATTGCTTCTTGAGAGAGAAACAAATAAATTCAGATTTGTGTCACACTGTATGCAAAAACAATTCAGACTGTAGCAGGCAGCAACTAAGAAGAATTCCACTGGCAATTCCTGGATTAGGAATAGTCCCACACGTAAGAGTGACTTTAGAGCTTTGAAAAGAAAAAAAGAAGAAAATAAAGTCGCTGGGTCCCTAAGTTTTATTGCTTCTAATATAGGAAGTAATGTTGCACTGCCACAGGGCTTCTGTATTATTATGCTCTCATCTGTTAGTAAAGCAATAACCTTATTTGGGTTTTATATCTAACATTTTTGTATTTAGCAAAGTCAACAGTAGTGATATAAAATTAATGCTGCTTCACCTGTGTTCTGCTACTTAAGGCAGTGAGAGGAGGTAAGCAGTTTTACTGAGATGCACTTTTTCTCATTGGGGAATAATAGCTCTTAACAGGCTGGCAGAAACTCTGTAGTGGTTATCTTTATTTGAACGCAATCCCAGATTACAGGGCTTGGAACTTATATGTCTGTGGTTCAAAAGTGAGATAAAAATAATAGCTGGACCATGCTGAGTGAAAAGGTTTAATCAAAAAAAATTGAGCTGGTTGTAATCTTTGTAACCTCTTTATTTTTCTTCCCTTCAGATCTATGTTTTTCACTGGTCTATTTGCTGTACAGCAGTCTGTAAATGCTGCTCCTGTGCTAAAATGATAATAGTAATATAAGTTCTTGCTGTATCTTCCACTTAGCTGCTAAGAATAGATACTCTTCCAAAATATGGTGTTAAATAGTATTTCATCATTATCAGTGAGACCAGAGCTTTACAAATTAACGGAACTAATTATCTAATAACATTTTTATATTTGTTCTATTACTTAAGCTGTCAAAAATGCAAATGTTTTATGTACTTAAGAATATGTCAACAATTGATTTCATTTTCCTGCCTTTGTGTTTGATAAATTTCCTTTATGTATAATATACATGATTTTTAAAAAAGAAAACATTAAGTAGTCAAAAATTTCCCTAGAATGGATTATTTTGCATATGTATATGTATTGATCACCTAGATTAATTAAATAATGTGGACTGAATACTGAGAAAAGATCTAATTTGCATGTGCAACCTAGATTTCTTGTTGTATGGAGATGCTAAAGCATAAACAGCACAGTTCACAGAATCACAGAATGGTTGAGGTTGGAAGGGACCTCCTGAGATCACTCAGGCAGGGTCACCTACAGCACGTTGCCCAGGACCATGTCCAGACGGCTTTTGAATATCTCCTAGGATGGAGACTCCACAACCTCTCTGGGCAACCTGTTCCAGTGCTCAGTCACCCTCACAATAAGGAAGTTTTTCCTTGTGTTCAGATGGAGCTCAAGCTTCCCCATCAAAGTGTCTAGGTCATGTTTTATGAAACTAGTCTGTAAGCAACAAGGGACAAAAACTTTAGTTATAGCAGTGTTAACATATTTGGAATTCAACTTATTAGACTCCAAAATACAAGTTCCAAATGGCTGTCTCTTCTCTTACTGACTGAAATTTAGTTTCTAGGGTCTAGGAAAACAGAGACTTGCCACAGTATATTCATCATTATGTATGAATATATTTCATGTTTGTATGTCTGTCTCCATATTCTACCTTTACTGTGTGAGCTCTACAAAGCTGCTGATTATGGAAGTGGTATGTTTTGTTTTGAAGATTTTTATTTCTTCACTTGGAACTGATCTAAAGTATTGCTTCATTACCTAACAGCGATTGAATGATTACTATCTTTGGGGAGTGATTTTTGTTTTCTGCTTTCTATACTGTAACTAGCATGGAAACCGAGTTGTTATCTTTATCTCTTCAGCAATAATTCACATTTATTCTGATATGCCAACTCAAGAAATTAAAATATATAAGAACATTTTGCAATGAGAAACAATGGTGAAGCTTGGTAGCTACCAAATAAAAATGGTCTGAAACAAGTCCCAAACAGAATCCTGCTTCTTGTCAAAATGAAACCTTTGATAAAAACCTAAAATATAAATTTTACCACTATGTCTTATGATGAACAGGGATCAAACTGTTTGAAATGAATTAGAGAATAGTGAACAGTACTAGTGAACAGTTATTGATCTGGTTCAGAGAAAGACACAGCCTGCTTACTGTACTTCCATTAAACAGAAAGCATTTGATATGCAGGAGTGGGATATTGTCCCTGAAGCTTTAGCAATGTGATATGCACCTCATTACTCTAAATGTGCTATTACAGAGGGCAGCACAGACACAGCAATTGTAGACACAGCGCAGGCAATGAGAAGGAAGAATTTCCCAGGAGGCATAATTACTACTAGTACTGTACAGAAATCTCTCCTGCCTGGCAAAACAAGTTAAAAAAAAATGTTTTCAAGAAAAAAAAAAAGTTTATATTATATAATACCCCTTAAATGGTTGTTTGCTTCATGCAGCACAAGAAATTATCTTATCTTGAATAACCAGTATTCATGTGAAAAAAACTGTAATTTAGAGGGAAAATTAGCAGTGTAATGCATCTCTGCTAAGAAAGACTAACAGTGCATTAATCAATCTGCCACACAAGTATTCTGTTACCATGATTGCATAAAATAACTTAAAAAGACATGCAGCTATTGCTTGGAAAGTACTGTGGTCCTCTGGACCCAGCTATGTTTTTGGAACAAATCACCACCCTTTTCCAATATATCTTAACATTTTACTTCTCAAAATGGCAAAATATGGAGTTTCAAAGTTCCCATAAATAGGACTTAGTAGGAAACTGTTTTGATGCCATGAGGAACCCCTTAGCTCTTCTAGCAGAAAACACTCAGAATGATGCAAGAAATACAAGATATGACCTTGAACAAATGTTCAGGTCTAAGCTACATGATCAAGTTACTGAGCCACATCTGAGGTGTGGTAATACACCATGTTCCCTCTATTAACTCATGTCACATTCAAGGAGATTCCACATAAAAGAGTTAAGATAAAACACTACCATTTCTCATGAGCATGCGCATGGACAGTGGAAAGTTACCCATGTCAGCTAAAGTGCAATAACATGACAATAAATGTTATGGATCAATGTCTACAGCCAGCAATTAGTAGATATCATGCATAATTATTTTTTTCCTGTTGTATATTTTTGGCAGTAAATAGCTGTTATCTAAGGGGACGGGCCAATGCCTCTTATATCAGATCATTTTCTTTATTTGCTTCTCAGATTATAAAATTGCCAGGATATCCTTGTTTGACATGCAGCATAAAACTCTGAAATGCTGACTGCAAAGCATGGAAATCTAACTCATTATTTACTTTAGGGTATGAGTAACATGCCACACACAAAGATTTTGAGATTCTGTGTCTGCTTGCTCTATATATTGCCCTTTATATTATTGGTGTGCTTGATGTTGTTGATCTTTGTTTCCCTTTCACAATCTTTTCATGGGACATTTTCCCTGCTTTCACTGACCTTTTCCCACCTTTAGAGCTTTCTAACCATGTCTGCCACCAAAGTTCTATAACAGAAATAATTACACCTTCTGCACATTTTCCATTAATTTTCTTCTCTCTGCTTCACTCATTGACCTTTCATAGATCCCATACAGATTCTATTTATATATTGTTACCTTTTTCCTTGTTAATTTACCCACCCAAAATGTATCACATTTTTGCCTGCTCTATTGTACTTTAGGATTCTTATCAATACTTTCTTATTTCTTCCTCTATTTTTTCTATCTTTTCAACATAGAAGTTCAACTTACAATTCTGTAAAAATCTACATAGTTTATTTTACAAATATTTTGATAAGTATTCCTAGGTATATATGGCCTGTTTTATATGAATATGTCCCTGCCACAAAGAATTGTTTACTTTCTTTGCCTTTTTCATTTTCTCTGAAAAGAACAACCTTGGGACACATGCACGCTAGCATGTGTTGGAACAAGCAAAGCATTTGGACCTTCAGGAGAGCTTTGTATTCATTTCTTAGAGAAGCCTACCCATTAGCTAATCTGTGTTTAGTGTGCTGTGTGTAATGTCCTTGCATAGAAAGAACAAATAGGATTTCTGTCAAAATGACTTAGCTGAAATTGAGTTAACAGCAAACAAGGAAAGAACAAAAGTTAGATGTCCACAAGGGAGACAGTGTTTGTGTGTCTCCTCTGATAATCTAATTAAATTAAGCCACTCTCCATCATCTTTGAAAGGTCATGGAGAACAGGAGAGGTGCCCGAGGACTGGAAGAAAGCCAATGTCACCCCAGTCTTTAAAAAGGGCAAGAAGGAGGACCCAGGGAACTACAGGCCAGTCAGCCTCACCTCCATCCCTGGAAAGGTGATGGAGCAGCTCATCCTGGAAGCCATCTCCACGCATGTGGAGGAAAAGAAGGTGATCAGGAGTAGTCAGCATGGCTTCACCAAGGGGAAATCATGCCTAACCAATCTGATAGCCTTCTATGATGGAATGACTGGCTGGGTAGATGAGGGGAGAGCAGTGGATGTTGTCTACCTAGACTTCAGCAAGGCTTTTGACACTGTCTCCCATAGCATCCTCATAGACAAGCTCAGGAAGTGTGGGTTAGATGAGTGGACAGTGAGGTGGATTGAGAACTGGCTGAATGGCAGAGCTCAGAGAGTTGTGCTCAGTGGCACAGAGTCTAGTTGGAGGCCTGTAGCTAGCGGTGTCCCCCAGGGGTCAGTCCTGGGTCCAGTCTTGTTCAACTTCTTCATCAGTGACCTGGATGAAGGCACAGAGTGCACCCTCAGCAAGTTTGCTGACGATACAAAACTGGGAGGAGTGGCCGATACGCCAGAGGGCTGTGCTGCCGTTCAAAGAGACTTGGACAGGCTGGAGAGGTGGGCAGAGAGGAACCTCATGAAATTCAACAAAGGGAAGTGCAGGGTCCTGCACCTGGGGAGGAATAACCCCCTGCACCAGTACAGGTTGGGGGTTGACCTCCTGGAAAGCAGCTCTGCTGAGAAGGACCTGGGAGTGCTGGTGGACACCAAGTTAAGTATGAGGCAGCAATGTGCCCTTGTGGCCAAGAAGGCCAATGGTATCCTGGGCTGCATCAGGAAGAGTGTTGCCAGCAGGTCGAGGGAGGTGATTCTCCCCCTCTACTCAGCCCTGGTGAGGCCACATCTAGAGTACTGCGTCCAGTTCTGGGCTCCCCAGTACAAGAGGGATGTGGCACTACTGGAGCAAGTCCAGCGAAGGGCCACAAAGATGATTAGGGGACTGGAGCATCTCTCTTATGAGGAAAGGCTGAGAGAGCTGGGCCTGTTCAGCCTGGAGAAGAGAAGGCTGAGAGGAGATCTTATCAATGTGTACAAGTATCTGAAGGGAGGGTGTCGAGAGGATGGGGCCAGACTCTTTTCAGTGGTGACGAGCGACAGGACGCGAGGCAATGGGCACAAACTGAAACACAGACACTTCCATCTGAACATGAGGAAAAACTTTTTCACTGTGAGGGTGACAGAGCACTGGAACAGGTTGCCCCGAGAGGTGGTGGAGTCTCCTTCTCTGGAGATATTCAAAACGCGCCTGGATGCAATCCTGTGCAATGTGCTCTAGGTGACCCTGCTTGAGCAGGGGGGTTGGACTAGATGATCTCCAGAGGTCCCTTCCAATCTCAGTGATTCTGTGATTCTGTGATTCTGTGAAATTGAAGGCAAAACTGCAGCTAGTTTCCACCATTTTTTTTTTTTTAGAAAATCAAAGCTGTAACAACATAAGAAATAAGTGTTTCAGTCCAGAGTTAAACATTGCATACCGTTGAGTTCTCTTCTGACCAACATCCACAGCTTTAAGGCTGTGAGGAAAGACCATCTTTTCTTGACCATGCTTCTTGTGACAGTACCAGGGCTGGTTCCTCATCTGGCATTTGACCAACTTCTTCAGAATACAGGAAATGAGCACAAGCTTACTTCACTTCTGGGCCTTGAAGTGCCTGAGAAAAGAGCTTCACTATTTAAAAGAAATAATTTCAATAAGCCTTCGTTGATAAGACACCCTAGACTTTACATCTGGACTGTGAAGTTAAGGAAAAATATGAAAAGAAACAAATGAACCTACTTAGAGTGCCTTAGGATACCCAAATTAAGTTAAACCAGTAACTTGGAAAAGGAGTCATGTAACTGAGCAATAAGGTGTTGGAAGGGTTGTATGTGAAAGACTTCTGATCTGTAAATACCATTGGGCTGGGTTCTCCACCAGTGTAGTCCTACAGTGTTTTATGTTGTAGCAGGAGAGCCTGGAACACAGCACCTGCAAACTCTGCAACAGAAAGTAAATCTGATGAGCTATTGCTAACTTTTATCACTCTGGTTACTGGACAGTACTGAATCCTGATCTATTCTCAATTAAAAATTTAAAGCCCATGTCTCTTTAAAGAACTAGAAATGCCAAACTAGGGCAATAGTTATTTACTACTATCTTTAAACAGAAAATCTGTTGTTTCTACTGTATCTTTAAAACCAGTGTTGATTTACTCTAC
The DNA here is from genome assembly GCF_036417845.1 of Apteryx mantelli. NCBI lineage: Eukaryota > Metazoa > Chordata > Aves > Apterygiformes > Apterygidae > Apteryx > Apteryx mantelli. Next base: position 61,681,134 of record NC_089979.1, read on the forward strand.
AAGAAAAGAGGAGATAAATTTTGAGAAGACAGCATCTGTTATTAGTATTAAAAGTGCTGACAGATGATTTGGGGCAGAGGTCCCCTGCACTGGACCCAGAGAGTCCAGTAGTGGTATGGACGTGCTTAGGAGCTGATTCACCTGATGGAATCAGTGCTCAAGTGACATGTTCTCATGGATTTCTGCCTTTGCAGTTAATCACATTTCTTTGGGAAGGAATGACCCAACGCTAATGACTCTAATGTTTTACACTTTTTTAATGATTCCTAGCTGGTCAGTTCAGTTTGTTCAGTGCCTTTTTTGAGAATGTTTACCTTTATTTAGGTGTGGGTATATAGTTTTATATAATGCTAATTAATGAATTATACAAATCAGCCATAATTTCTTTAGTGCTAAACTATTTGTGGGCAAAAAAAACAAAAAAAACAAAAAAAACCTCAGTCCATTAAAATCTTAGATTTTGATATAAGAAGAGCTAAAATCTTTCTAGTTACAATTTTCATTTATCCATTATTTTAAAACAAAGACTTATAATGCATAGTGTTTCTGAGCACCTCAGTTTTCAGACAACCTTTATGATTCTCTAAAAATGCATTTTATCTTTAACAAAAACAATTAAATGAAACTGAGATATCAAAATCTTGTCCTTTTATGCCCTCATACATACACTTGCTGAATATTACTCTATTAAACTTTTAAAATATTTCAACCATGACATGAGAGCATCAACCTCTCTTTGGAAAAAAGTACCATTTTTAAGTGGTAGTCAAGTCCATGCATGAGTTATTTTGTCATTGGCATTTTCCGAATAACTCATTTGGCATTTAGTTTGCAGATACAATGTTTGTAGATTTGAAAGAAAAGGTTTGTTTTTAATAGTAATGTAAGTTGATTTAGCCTGGAACTTCCTCCAGTGCTGTCTGGCATGTGTTAACAAAGCAGTTATTTCTATTCTTTGGGTAGGTCTTAATAATATGGAGGCTTAACCAATGATTCCTGTGACGTGTGGCTTATGCATATGGCCAGAGGTCCATAGAAGAAAGGGAGCTCCTTGGTCATTTATTGGAAAGCAAAGGGAGCAAAGTGATGGGTAGTTCAAGGCAGGTCTATTTTGCCTTAATATGTAGATAGATTTAGGGATATTTCTATAGCAGACAGAAGCAGTTCCAATTTGGAGTTGGAATAAAGCTAGTTTAATTATGTTTGGAAAAATGCAGACAAAGAAACTGAGTTTGACTTGGCTGCAGGGTCACCGCTATCTGAATACCATATTTGATAGTGATGTATAAGGGAATCCTGAGAAGAAAGTACTTAATATTTTGTTTTGGTTTCAATTTTTAAAGAACTGAACAGACTGTCAACAAAATTTCCCTTTTGGAGTGAATTCTATGAGATTAATATATATCATTGATTCTGCCCTAAAAGAGTGAGATTGCTGTAGTGAGCAGAGGCACTGGGAAATCATTGTGTTGATCTGGGAAATACTGAAAAAATCTGTCAATACTGGTTGGAAAGTCTCCTTGGCCTGAAAAGAAACCCGACCTTTGAGTAAAAGCAAGAACCTTCACTGTTGATCTATCAATGTAGTTTTCCCTGTGCCACAATCTTAGCTCTTACCTTCCCCCTGTTCCTTCCACTAGGTCTTGAACCAGATCTGCTAACAATGATGATGGTGAACAGCTGCAGTAGTATTTTAAGAAGTAAAAATTTTGTGATGATTTCCAGCCATTATTTATCTACTTGTTTTGTTTTCTGCCCAGTTATATCATTCCGTAATAATATGGGAGAAAAAATGCACTTTTCTATTTCAGTCAAAGCACTTTGTACATTTTAATGCATTGAGTCCTTAAATATCCTAAGACATAGGTTCCTAAGACTGAGTAGGTAGGGCTGCAATGCAAACCTGTGGTACTACTGGGGAAAAAAAAAAGAGGTCCACATCTTTGTTCTGTCCTCGCTCTAAAATTATTCTAGGAAATAAATGGTTATCAATTCATTTATTAAGTGAAAAAAGACAGCAGGGTATTTTGCAGAATAGTAAAAAGTAATAATTTTGACAAGTTTTGGTCTATGTTATGGAAAAGGCCATTTTTCATTTTAAAAGATTGCTGGAAAACAAAGAGCTTTTTAGGGGTTTTGAACACAGATTGCAAGCAGCAATGGTTTTTATTTATTTTAAAATATAATGGAAAGTAACCAAAAAGATGCAACTAAACAACTATGTGTCGTGGTTAGCTTTGAACAAAGAGAAATTTGAATTTACCCATAGTTCTTTCACTTTCACTCATTCTAAAGCAACATATTGACAAGGCTGAACTTGAAACTGCAGTTTTAGATGGACATTTATCTGGCATACAGAGGAAATAATATAATATAGAGGCTATAGAGGAAATAATACCTTTGTACTTCTGTCTGTGTTTCGACTGTAAAGAGACCAAGTCAAGAAGTACGCTTCAGCCCATCTGCTTGCCCATTCCTGTCGGCCAGATAAGTAAAGCTCCTTGGTCTTTTCAGCAAAATTCTTGAGCATAGGAGAGCACACTTGCCCCTTTCCCTGTCCCCATCCTCATCATGCTCAGGAGTATTTCCCTAGCAGTTTGAGACTTCTCTAAGTCAGTTTGCATTTCCCTGTACTAGAAAGACTGAAACTAACCCTGAAACATTCCTCTGTTCTTGGTCTCGTAATTAAGGTCTGATCATTTTTCTGAATAAAATAATTAAAGATTTTGGGAGGGAAGTGAATGCCTTTCTATATCATATTGACAAGTTGGAGAACTTCGCTATATCAAATGGATTCACCACCTCAGGAGATTAATTACAAATAGCAGGTTTAGACGGAAGAAAGGAAGTTTTTTTCTAACAACTTTTGCTTTTGTAGCATTCAGACTTGCCAGGCACTGATTGTTTCATTCTTGGGGCCTTTAAGTCCTGTTATACTTAAAAGGAAGTTAGGGGTATTCAGCACTTGAAAAATGAGGCCTATAATTTTCTTCCTCCTTCAATTTTTGGGCTGCTGCCTGTATATTGTACATGGTTAGCCGGGGAAGCACACAACACACATGCTGGGAGGCTGCCATCAGTGGTGTCCCACCGCTGGTGTAACATGGCCCGCGAGGGCAGGGGGCTGTGCTTGCCCCGTCCCACTGGAGAGCACAGCCTCCTCCGTGGGGCCACCTTCTGCTGTGGGAGAGCTGCCACGGCGGCGCAGCAGCCAGCAGGATCGTTTCCACTTGTGGTTCACAGACATGATACAGAATCTGATCGTATCAGCGCTGGTGGTGATTAGGTTTTGGTTTGTTAAAATAAGCTGCCTAACTCCTGGATCTTCATCACAGTCCATTGCCTACTTCCTTGTTTTTATCCCTATAGGATTTTTTCATCCTCTGAAACCAACAAAGAGATCATATTTTGCTTCAGTTTCTGAAACTTCGTCATTTTTTCCAGACTTTCCATTTCACGCTGTTTGAATTTTATTAAGATCTCTTTACACAAAAGCAGAGTACCAGCTATACGATGCCCTGAGGGACCTGAAAGACTGTTGCTATAATGTCTCAAAACTCTTGAGACATTTTATTTCTACCAGAAGCTCTTCAGAAGACTGTGGCTGAGGATATAAAATATCTTAAATGTTTACAGCAGGGATCTTGATCTCCACTAGAATTTAGTACAAAACTTTGCTTTTTTTTTTTTTTTGTCTTTTAATTGGCACATCACATTAATGCTGATGAAATAATAGCTGTCTACAAAGTGAATTGTATTTTCTTTGCATCCTGGGATGGGGGAAGACTATTTTTGTTTCAGAAGTGTAGGTGTGTATAATATTAGGAATCTGGGCTGTTCTTAAAACGATGACTTTCCCTTCAACATCTCTATTGATCATTACTAAGTATGTTCACCATGCATTTTCTTTCCCTAAGAAGCACTTCTATTTTATCTGTGTCTGCCTCCAATGCTTTCCGGTCTCCCCAAACACACATATGCATATGTTTTTAGAGGGAGCTCCCTAAAACTGTGTACTTTACCAGTGTATGGGCAAAGTTTTTATAGGAGTTAATAAGATTTTATTTTCACAGGTCTGCCCTGAAATCACAAGGAATTGTTGAACTCTCAATACTCTTTTATACAGCACAATAATCCTGTTTATAAATAAAGTTAAGAATTCAGAACTCAAGAGATGTTACTAATAATACTATGCTGGGTTTTGAAATAAAATTATATATGAAGCTTTATTCTAATTTGGACAAAAATCACTCTCGTGACAAATTTCATTTTCAAACAGCTATAATATAATTGTGTGTGTGTGTGTGTGCGTGTGTGTTATATAGCAGAAGTATGTAATGATTATTTAATTAAAATAATATATATGCATACCTTAATTTGACTAGAAAATATTTTGTAAAATTTAATTTGTGGACAATCTTCCAGAATCTGAGAGACAAATTGTAAATACTTTTATTTTTAGAAACTTGTTAGAATGTTAGGGTATTAGGGACATGTTCTTCTAAAATGATTAGTAATTCGGTATACCTCAGATTTTCAGGGCCCATATTGAAGGCATTGGAATAGACAGCACTTTCTGAAAAATTAGATGTCCTTAAAAATAATGTAAGCAACCTAAATATTAAAGAAATCTGGTCTTTTAAGGCAAATGGAAATCTTCCTATTGTTGAAGGATGTTATGCATCAGTGACTCAAAACATCAAATTTCTATCACAGATAACTCTGAAAATCTTTAAAGGAAGTATCAGATCAATTTAAAACATTAAACCAAATTAATTCCAACTCTAAAATTTCATAAAGATTTATTTATAAATACAGAAATCAGAGACACGTAAGCTGTTACTGCTGAAGCAATAACTGTAATTATTGAAGCAAATGCTATTTATGCATGTTTGTCTTTAACAGGACCCATGCAAGACAATAAGAATAAAATTTTATTATAATCCACTAATCTGAATATGTCAGATGATTGCACTGCTGTTTAACGCAGTATATACCCTTGAAATTACTCGATAATCTAACATTGATGTTTACTCTTACTATATTTACCAGCCCTCTGGCTCATCACATTTACCACATACCACTCCTCTCTTTTGTTTCTCAGAATAATGCCTTAGGAATACCAAAGATAAGGATAATATAGCATTTACTCTCTAAAGGGAAGAGAACACATTTTATTTATGTAATATTTTTCTTTATTTAATCTTCTTATACAACAGAAATACTGTTGCTAATGCCAAATATACTCAGGCTGAGTGGCTTTTGAAATTATCATGATAGCTTATGTTGCCTTACATAAATGTACTCCTAAGAAGACAGAGTTATATTTTAAAACTCTTAATGCTGTATTTCAATATATCTTCTTTGTAGTGATCATCATAACAGCAACGTTAATTGGTCTGCATTCTGTTAAAATCTCAGCTTTTCAATGTCATGATGTGCTATGTACTTTTGGCATGAACTGGTTAAGAGAATTAAATTCAGCTTCTACTTACCAGTGCAGACACTTGAAACTGTGCTGTAAATAGCTGACTGTATTACCTCAGGTTTTTATTTTATGATAGAACTTCTCTCTTACTGTTCAGAGGATGATTAAAACTGAATCTAAAGGTTGTGTTCATCAGTTCTGCACACATCTCTTGGAATATGTCTCTCCTCACTGGTAAAAATAATTTTGCAGATGTTCAGAATTCCAGAGTTTAACTATAAAAGTTGGCATTTTCTACTGCAAAGTATGCACTTTTTATAATAGTTAGATAAAAATGAAAGCGTACTAATTTTTTTCCTTCCATTCTGCTTAAATCTCATCTCAGGATGTGTGACACAGGAGAAGGGCTGTTCACCTTTCAGACAAGAGAAGGCGAGATGATATATCAGAAAGTCCATTCTGCAACACTGGCAATAGCAGAGCAACATGAAAGATTAATGATGGAGATGGAGCAGAAGGCACGGGTAATGTCCATTCACCAAAATCTTTGGACTTATAAAAATTGAGAATCAAGAACAAAAGAAGTATCGAGTATGGCAGTCTATGGATTCAACCATAATAAGGCTATTAGCTGTGTGGCTAAGAAAAAACAAACTTTTTGATTTGTGTATTTTCATGGTCAGGGTTTTTCAGTGTGCTGTACAATAATGTGTTATTAATGTCTTCCTGGAGTAACAGATACTGTTAACTACTAGATCCATGGTTACCGTCCTGAAAGTTTTGGCTCCATAACTCAAAGATTAGGCTGTTATCTGAAGCCAGCTGTGAGCTAGCTATCGATGACTGAATGTTAACTTTGTCTCATGGCTTCACATGTGGGGAAAAAAAACCTAGGTGTCAACAGACACATGCTGTTTTTTTAACACAGGAAAGAAATTACTTTCCCTACGCTGTAATAAGTAGCAATACAAAGTGAATTTGTAAAGTTTTTTCTTACTTTCACGTTCAGGATTTCTGGTTTCCACAAGTTATCTTTAAACACTCTAAGAGACTGCCAAAAAGTGTATTTTTTTTAAGACAAAAAGAAAAAAAAAAGTGATTTTGAACAGCATCTCTATATGCTTAGGAGTAGAGACAACCTTAAAGGACCATTCTGAAAAGCTAACTTTCAGATGTAGTTTGAATCTACCTTTATGTCTGCCAGTGAAGAAAGGTAGGGTAGAGGGAGCCCAGGGAACCAGGTCTACCTTCTTTCCTCTCAAATGACCACAATTCTTCACATATCTTTGACACTGTTTCCAGTCACTGCCCCTTCCTTCCTTCCTTCCTTCAACCCCCATGCATGTGCCCGCAGTCGCACAAACATAACTTATGTGATCCTCTCCCCACACACTCCATCACTGTCAAAATACCTTGTTACACTCCTGAGGAAGAAAGGCTGCTGCAGAGGCCAATTCAGAACCCCATTGTTCAACTCCTGCTCATAATTACTCCCTAGAGAAGCCTATTTTTCTCTATTTATTGTAGAGAAAGCTTGAAAGACCTATCTGTCCGTGACAAAAGTTCATCATATTGAATGCTCCCTTCAGATTTTATAAGTCTCTGAGTAAGAGCTGAGAGATGAGAAGGCATAAAATGTGGCTTTTTCTGTGGTTTGTGAAAAGAGATGGATGAGTTTTTCAACAAAACTAGACTTAAAGTCTCTCTAAAGAGCACGTGTAGGAAACTGGAGATACACAAACTTTGTGCAGAAAAAGTAGGAAGAGGAGAGTTAACAATCAAGATTAAAATGAGATTAGGGACATATGAACACTTGTTGAAAAATGCAATCCAAAACAGACAATAGAGGAAATTTTAAAGTATCTGAAGTAGTAATAGTCTTGGTAAAAAATAACTTAATTCCGCTAGGCAGAAAGTGATTGAATAATAGTCAGAAAACAGAAGAAAGCATCATTATGAATATGTTTGCTTTTAAAGTGCCTACACCAGGAATAGGAATTAGAGCATTTTTCATGCTGCTCTAATAAGTGCTGATACCTGAGTCCAGGATTATGTAGGATTTTCCTTTCATGCAACCTATCTTTCAGGTCTTCCAGCTATTGATTAGCAGCTTTGCTGCTTAGCAAAGTTGTTTCCATTCTGCCATTGGATGAGTTCCTTGAAACCTCATTTATGAAGGCTGTGGCCGTATGGTACATAATATCACACTCTGAGAACAGACTGAGAAATAAAAATGAGTCATCATCCGCCCAGTGTACAAAGTACTTGCATCTTTGGATGAGGCTATACTGTGATCTGCCTAAAGGGATCGATACAGGCTTGTGATCGGCTGTAGGCTGCATAGATGCTTTAGGCTGCGTAAAGAAAGCACAAAAATATGTTTCTTTTATGTTTAAAATGGAAATCTAACGTGAATTTTGGTTTTGGAAGTTCTGCTACTCCTGACTGATGAGGTACTGAATGTTTAACAGGTCATCTACATCTTTGATTGCAGCATTTGAGTTGTATTCATTTTAGAAACAAAAACAAAAACTGAAGATAGACCAAGTAGGTGTTATTTTTCCTTTTTTCAACCATAATTGCATCTGCAATATCTAATTCCTACAGTTTCACCAAGAGCCTGTATATATTTTTCCCCTAAAATCCAACATTGAAATACAAGCACAATACAATATAGTTTTAAGTCAAGGATCTAGAAGCTGCAAATGTCTTCTAAGTCTTCCTAAAGTTTGACCTTTGATCCTTTGTCTTTATAGCCCCATATGTGGGCTTTCTATTTTTTCTTTTTCTGTAATGAACAGGTCATGTGTAATATTAAGAATTATATTCACTTTTTTTCTGATAAAGGTGAAAATGAAAGAAATTTAAAAAGTTAAGGAAGCTTAATGGTATATCCATTACTCAACAAATCAGGAAAAGAGAAGAAATGTAAGGGTAGCTCCATCTTTACTCCTTCCTTCCAATTTCAAGAAGCTAAATATTAGAAAGGATTCTTGAATTTTTGTGTGCTCCTTCCTTAAAATGTTAGCACATTTTAAGTGATTAATACTCTAAAGTTTACATTTTTCCAGATTATAGTAGGTTGTAATCTGGTATTAGAGAATAGACTTTATAAAGGAAACCAAAATGCGTTTTTTACTGAAGCCACCTTGATGAAATGTATAGATTATGATTAGTTCTCATGATCACTATACAATGTGGGTCGCCTTACTCTTCAAAACCAAAAACATAAGAAAACCCCACCAAATTCTGTCTGAAGAAGAAAGGCAAAATTAATTATTACTGCAAGAAACTTTTCAGATAAAGGTATTGTAAGCAGCCTCAGGCCAATGGAGCAAAATTTGCTCCATTTATGGAGATCTCTGCATACAAGAATCCTGCTTCAGAATATTAAGCAATAAATTCATTTTTACACTAAGGAACCTGTTGCTGAAACCAAGTAGCTGCTGCATAACTGTGTTAAAAAGGGCAAGACTTGACAAGCAAATGAATTCTTCCCGTTATCTTCCAAATGTCATGGAGAGGAAGCAAAACTGTTCTGTGGCAGCTCATAGAGTAGCAAGTCTTCACTGTAATCACGAGAAAGACAACCCTGTCGGTTTAAGTAGGTAGCACAACGCACAACTTTGTCTTCTGCCTGTATCCCTTTCAAATTATAACGTTGGAAGAAGGACATGAAATATGGGATCAATAGTCCCTGGCATAGGTTGGGTTTCTAGTTGGTTATTGGTTTTACTGTGATCAAAACAGGCTCGATTTTACTCAAATGCAATATCAAGACAAAGAGGAGATACTGTTGTAATTTAGTTCTGGTGCTCTTCTTAGATTGAGTTTGAAATGTTACATTCACAGAGTGGAAATGTTTCATGCTCATTTTTTGGGGGGGAGTAAAAAAATTTGGGCCAGTGCTAATACTGTACATTGAAATTTGAGGGGGGAAAAGAGTTATTTGTGTATTTACTTCTTTTTTAATCTTCCTTTTTTTTTTAGCAGACCAGTGTAATGCAGATGATGGCTTTGATTTGGGGTTGTGGGTTTTTTTTGTGGGAAGGGGTTGATATTGGAATGTTTTGTTAGTGTTTTTACAGTATCAACACAACAATTTAATTAAAAGGAATAATGATTTGCTGTCTACGAGATTTTATCTTGTGCTGTTGTGTTATCTCAGAGTATCAACAGCTCTCATTTTATCATCTGAATAGCTTGTATTCTTACATATCTCTTCTCTTGCCCCTTTTTTTGAAAAAAAAAAAAGTCATTTAGAAATCTGGTTCGATTGGCAGTCCTGGAGTTGAAAGAAAAGTGACAGCCTTAGGAATAGGAAGTGTCCCCACTAACTGCAATCTGGCGCTGGCCATGGCAGATCCACTTCTGAGTACCTAACAGCCAGCTCTCCCATCCCTCCCCTGTCCCTCGTCTAGGCTGCAAGCTCCTGCCACTTCTCTTCAGGTAGCTCAGATGCTAATCTGATTTAGCAAGTCAATTCAGCTTGCTAATTTGACCAAAAAATCCAAAAACAAACCTAACTAGAAGGAATAGGGATCTGCAGGGTTACTGAGCTGAACTGGTTTATAGAGGAACCTGCCAGATCTTCTTGGTTGCCCCATCCCAAGGTGAGAAGGAAAAAGAATAATTCATTCTCTCATTGCTGAGTATCCTCCTTCTTGCAATCAACAGAAGATGTTGGTTTAGGTGATCATTTTAAAGGATTTCAGTTTAGATCATTTCCAAACAGATGAACACAGTTACTCTCAATGGCACTTGTCTATCTAACCTCTACATCACAATTAAAATGTGCTTACAGTTTTACGGCATTGGAATTTAAGGCCTGATTTTCCTCACTTATGCCAACTTTAATCTTCTGCCACTCAGCCTTCACTGAAAACACTCCTGATATAACTACCATACCCATTAAGTTTGAGCGTACAGAATGGGGGGTTAAGAACTGCAGATTACTCTCATTATGACTACAGGTGCAAGGGAGGGATGCCAAGGAAGTATATTGGTACCTTTGTAACCTTATAAATTACTTCTTTCAAGAACTGCCAGTAAAACTCTATTATGTAATCTCAAAAGAATAAAAATTTACAATGTGTAAAACTAATTCTAAATAAAATATGCTAAAGTTGATGTTAGCCAGCTGATGTTAATCAAACATCAGTAAGCCTGGAGTGTAAATGCATGAAGAAATTAAAATGGTACAAGTTTTCATTACTTATTATCATGGGAAATGTTCTGTGGTGCTTGCCTTACTAAGGACAGCAAGGCTGCAAGAATAATGTCATTTTAGATTGTGATAGTTTTAACATTCACCGCAAGATAAACACCTTTATAAAACACTGCATCTGTATATTTCTCTTCCATTCTTGTTATTTACGTGGCTTGTCTCTAATATTCAGATTAATATAAGTGAATGAATCATCATGATAGATTTCTGTCCTTTAAATAAGCTAATATCAATGAATTTGGATATTAAAAGGGGAATAACAAATGTGCCAAAGAAGACAAATGCCAGGCAATGTCACTGGACTTAAAGAGAGGTTGGAGAGCAAGGTGATTAAGAAATAGGCCTGGGATTTTGGAGATAAGTATTCATTCTTCATGTGACCAACTTTTTTTTTTTTTTTTTTTTTTTTTGGTAGTCTTCAGCAAGTCATTTCATCTTTCTATATCTCATCTGAAACAAGTTTAGGAGTATAACAGCATTTCATAAGTCTGGTTTGAGGATAAATATAAATTATAGGGTTGTCAGGCATGGTATTAATAAGAAGACTGTAAATAGAATGAAAAATAACAATGTAAATTGTCTTAGAATTAAAAAAAAAAGGAAACTGGAGAAAATAACAGCATTAGTTCCATAGTCAACTTTTAATTTAATTTTGTTCTGTAAGCAAGTCTTTACTATGAATTTCTTCACGTATTTTAAACCCAATCTCAGTCTAAACACTCATCAAAATTCTACAGAATCCAACAAAATCATAAACATATCTAAAAGAGTCTAAGTTTTCAGTTTAAAATGATAGTTTCAATAAACAGCCAAAGCATATTCAGGGCTTTGTCTGGTTTATAGTTATATTTATGCCTTTGTGTAATGACATGCCCATCACCTATTATTATCAAGTTGTGAAAGGTGGGAAATGCAGGGAAACACTAGTGGATGCTGCAGACCCAATGATTATATGAAATATTTAGTTAAAATATACATCTTTGGGGCTCCATTTCAGTACTGTATTTTACTTAATATGATAAAGAGATGATAAGTATGATAAACTGCCTAAGTGCAGTTGCGTCAAGTCAATACATGGAGGAAAAAATGCTGGTATTCAGCTGTAGAACATGGTGTCAGATTTCCATGTTACGACTCATTGGTTTCTTAGTATGTTTTACTGTGACTCCAAGTTCTGGAGAGGCTGACTTATTGAGGTCCTGATACATCTGATCATTCATGAACTCTTGCACTTTATGTAAGTTAAGGTACAGACTCAGGTCAGTTATTCATGTAGTTGTTCACTTAGCTTGGATACTTTTCTTTATTTCCCACCTGAAACTACTGTATGATGTTGTTATATAATGTTTGTTTAGAAGCCGCTATTGCATCTTAATTTATAACCCTATAAGCTGGTTGCTTTATTATGGTACATAGTTGTGAATTGCTTACTTGGTTCTCACACATTGTGAAGTTTATTTTTGTTACTGTTTCTAGAGGTCTTTGACAGTTACAAGTTAAAATTGAAATAGATATTCAGCACTTTTGGCAGAAGAGGACTTCTGCAGAAGTAAAGCTTTCTCTTCTTTGCAATAGAAACCAATAATAAAAAAACTAGAGTGTTCTATTGCATGATCAGTGAATATTCTGCCCACTGGCAGATCTTGGTCACCGTTGCATATTGCCAAGATTAACAACAAAAACAACAAAAACAAAAAGGCTGCATTTTTTCTTTTGCCCTAAGTCAGAATCTATGTACTTTAGGTTTGAGTTTTGTATCCCCCATTCCTATAAATATCATTAATTTCCCATAGAGTTCTTGATTCATTAAGCACATAATGCTGTTTTTCCTGATTCTTATTTTTCAGTGAGAATTTTCTGAGAATTGTGCCAGTTGCCAATTTTACATTGTTCTTTGTTAGTCCTCAGGGTCAGAGAGCTATGCATACTTGGATAAATGTAAATCCTAGAGCTGTGTAGCAGGTCTATTTTCAACATTCACCACTTCAGAAGAAAGTAGAGGATTTGTGAATATACAGTCTGGGTTTCAATAACTGTTAACTCAATACTTCCTCAGACTGTAGCTGTTTCATTTTTTAATCTCATTTGAAAGAAAATATTTCCTTGAAAGTAGATTTGTGTCACTGGCATTTTTTTCAGGGAATCACTCATATCCAATAACTGGCATTGAAATATTGCCATAAACTATGCAGCAGGTATCATTGGCTTCATAAAGGAAGATATTCATCCTGCTCATGAAATTCTTCTAACTTCCACAGCCCCTCACCATGGTGCCCTGCTTTTTCCTCTCCTACCAAGTCATCACCTTTTTCTCTTCTCTTCCTCTGTCAGCTGCAGGAGTCTACGGTCTCCTACCCAGTACCTTATGGACAGGGGCAAGATGAGGTGCAAAGCCCCAGTTCACCAGGGAAGCTGCAGGCGGTTGTTGTTAGAAGTTTGCTGTGGGTTCAAATGAAGCAGCAGTGTGGGCAATGTCTTTACTACGGTAACGAAGCGGTAGTGGAGGTGTTTGTATGCAGTGGGAGAGCAGGTGGGAGAACAGAACAATCTGTCATGTCAGAGACACTGCAAACAACGTACCGGTTTGTGAAGTGTGTAGGGAAGGGGAGTGGGGAGCCGAGAGAGCAGAGCGGGCAAGGCCTTGTGTATAAGTGTAACAGAGGTACTGGTAGCGGGGACATGATTTACATGGAATTTTACCATTTCAAAACTATGGACTAGAGTTTGCACAAGACTTTTGGCTGGAAAAATATTTTTGAAATGGTAGTAGTCATGAGTGGTTTCTCTCAGAGCATGATGGGACAAATTCAATATTTTGCCTGCTGCTGGACTGGGCAATCTTGACTGTGAAGAGTCTCTAAATCTCAGGAGCTGCTACTGTCCTGTGTTGAAAAAAAAAAATTAATAATTTAGGACTAAAACCCAGGTATCTCACCACAGGGATTTGTATCCTACCTTCAGAACTGTTCTTTCCTTCTTAAAAATTCTGGATTATTTTATATAATGTGCACTACTCTTCTAGCTTTTTGGCTATTATGACCAAAGAGGTAAGACACTTAAATTGAAGTCTACCATCTTCCTTGTATGAAATAGAAGCTGAACCAAAATCTACTTGTAATAAAAGATTCACAGAGGTATCTCATAACTGAAACACTACAATTTCTTGTCAGCCAGGAATTTGCTCCTATGAATCCTTCCTAAATCTGCATGCATGAATCCTATGAACACTGTATTCCCTATTCTGTCCATGTCATTTTTGTGTTTGCATGCAGCTATGATGTATGGTGAACACTTTGATTTAACTAACTAGACATTGGGGGTTTTGTGTAAAAGCAAGAGGGCAAATCTTTATACATTTAGCAAGTATGTGATGATGCAAACCCTCCTGAGAATTTAGCACTTTGGCTCTTTAAAAATCCATATGGGCTCCTATTTCCATTTCTAGGAACTTTTTAAGGAGCCGTTTGAGTATTTCTTAGGAGTCAGGTATCCTTACCTTCAGCTTTACAAGTCGTTTTTGAAAATAAGGGGATTTGTAGGTTGGTGGCATAAGCACATTTGTAAATTCTTTTGCTCTTATATTTTGCAAAATATTTCATGTTTACAGAGCTATCAAAGTAGCTGGAAAGGTATTATCAAGTTGAAATTCATATCTGGTTCTGGAAAATGCGAGAAAGTGAATAGCCAAAGAACTTTCCCTGAACAAAATTGATTATTTGATTAGCAGTCTTATTTGCTAAAAGACATGGGTGATATGAATGATAAATTAGGAAGGGTTGCTGTAATTACACAATAGTTGTTACATGCCTGACTGAGCCCTATTTGGCTACTCCCAGCCCTCCCCTTAACTAAACTCTGAAAAGCATTTAATATGGAAGGGAGGTTTTCTTTGGCATTCTGTACCTTTAAAAGGACTTGCTTTTGTATAACTATGCTTGTAGATTTATATCATTAAACTCTCTTGCAGAGGAGCAGGTTGATGTATTACTAGAAAAATAATTTTCAAGCCAGTTCTCCAGCTGGCTTACTTTATTATTAATCGCATATCTATTATTTTGAGAAACTGTTTCTTGTAAAATAAACTAAAGTAGCCTGTAGAGCTCCTGTTATTATTAGTAAAAATAATAGCTGATGAAGCCACCCGATGCTCTCATGAGACAGGTATTATTATAGTAATTATACTAATGAGTAAAATGAGGCACAGAAAGATTAAGGCCAAATTCAACTGAGTATGAATTGCCCAAGGTCATAGAGCAATCAGCTGTACTGCTGGGAATAGCACAACAACAAAACAACAACAAAACAAATCCTGAATCATAGTCAATTACTTATTCACAGAAGAATTAACTTTTGAAAAAGTTATTTTTCACATGGATTTCCTTAGTCTTCTGAACAATAATATCATTCTGTGTCTTTTGTCAAACAAGACCTTCCTCTGTTCAAGCAACTCTATTCAGGAGTTCTTTATAAAACACAAGGGAATTGTTAAGACTCTGTCTCTGATTAACACGGAACGTCTTTATCAATGATTTACAGAGGGGCACGGTACTATTCAGTAAACAGAAGATTTATAAAAAGTGATAGTCTGCAAGGGGATCAAAAATTCTCGTAATAGTCCTAAAGTTACTCCGTAAATCCCTTCTGTGCTTTATGTTCTTTGGTTCATCAAGTACCTGTTGGTAGCACAGAAAATAGGTGAAGCCCACCCTTTATCTTCATTTTTCTTTTTTTTCCCTGCTTCTTTTCCTTTTTTTCTAAAGATGGCAGATTTTTTAACACAACGATCTCTCTGATTATGTTTAGACTGGAGACTGCTGATATTTAGTATGCTAAAAAAACATGCTTGAAATATGGATGCTTTTCCTAGTACAAGCTGTCTTTTGATATGTATTGATCAAAGCCTGTCCAGATAGCAATTGTTTATGTTCCTTTTTTGCTCAATCTTGGGTTGCTGTTCTTACATCACTGATAACCCATATATGATTCCAGCCATGCTAACAGCTTATGTTTATCAGCTGTTCTGCACTGCCCAAGAATCTGGTTCAAGAAGAATATAAAAAACTGGAACAAGCAAATCAGTCTCTAAGCTGTTGATTTGACATTATTTCACTTACTATAGTAACTATATTGTATAAAGATGTGCAGCTGTTATAGCAAGCAAAATAATGTCAGATTAAGACACTGGCACAGCACATCTCGCTAGCTTTTTGTTCTTCCATCCTATTGATTACAGTATCAGAAAAAATTAAATAGGAAGAGACCTCTGCTGGTCACCTAGTCTAAACTTCTGTCCAACAAAGGGATAGCATCGAAAACATGATCAAGTTCCTCGGGATCTTATCCAGTCAAGGTTCAAAAATCTCCAAGCATCTGTACTCTGGGAACCTGTTCCAGTGCTTGACCACTGTCATTATGAAGAATTTTTCCACATTTCTATTTGGAATCTGCTGTGCTGAAGCTTGTGACTGTTGCCGCTTGCCCTTTCATTGTGCTTCTCTAATAACACATCTCTGGCTCTGTCTTTTCTAAAACATATCTTTAAGAAGAGAAAGAGAGAGAGAGAGAGAGAGAGAGAGAGAGACTGCAGTTAGATGTCTCTTAGCCTTCCTTTTCTTGGGCTAAACAAACCTAGCTCCCTTAATCCAGCCTCATAAGTCAGATTCTCTGTAGTGTCTCTCTGCTGCACCTTCTCCAGTTTGCTGACGTTTCTCTTGTACTGGGGACCCAAACCTGAACGCCCTCTGAACAAAGCTGAACTTCCAGATGTGGTTCCAGAAGTGCCAAATAGAGGAGAATAACTTCCCTGGACCTGCTGGTTATGCTGCAGTATGTGACTAACCTCTGTTACTGCACATGTACACTGCTTATTCATGTTATCGGCAGGACCCATAGGTCCTTGGTCCTTTCAGCAGAGCTTCTTCCTGGTCCCCAGCCTGTATTCATGCACTGAGTTGCCTGGGCCCAGGAGCAGCATTAACTTTTGTCATTGCTGAATATCATGATATTACTGTTGGCTCATTCCTCTGCCTTGATGAGGTCCCTCTGAAGGGAAGCCCCAACCAATCTGCCTCTAGTTTGCTGTCATTTGCTAAGGGTGGATTCTGCCCCACTGTCCAGGCTGTTGATGAGGATGCTAAGCAGTATTGGAGAACTGACCTATCTAAACTTCAGGAATAAGTTATTCAGCAATATTTCAGCTCTGCAGTATTCAGCAGCAAGGGCTTAAATGAAGTCTTTGCATGCTCCACAGATAGAAGCATACACTACTCTGTTCCTTATGACTGCCTCAGGATAACAGATGTTGGTCCCATCAGGTATTCATTCTGTCAGCATCTATTTCTGTAAAAGTAGCTACCAGGCAAGATTCATATGAAGGTATAGTTGGCTGGGTTGTTGAATGCAGTTTGCAATTCAAAATCCATTCACAAATCAGTATGGGTTCTTGTTTATTAAAAAAAGAACTTGTGCTTTCTTCATTATTCTTAATAATTTCTTTGTAGGGTGCAGTGGTAAAAGTTGCAATTGCTACTGGCTGAGAGATTTTGTTGTTTTTATGATGCCATTTCTGTAATGTTTCCCACATATGCCCAGTGATCACCTTTACATGTATTTTGCATTACATGAGGCAAAAGCCTGATAGAGTTGCGGGTTTCCATGGCAACAGGTATAATTCTATTTCCTTTGTTTCGTGCAGGGAGGCAAGGGGCTGCTCTGTTAAACGGCAACGCAGGATTTCAAAAGGACAGAATTGTGGGGCCTGTGGTCAGGCAACTGCAGGCAACTTTTGCCAGGGGAAAATGGAAAGGCTGAGATATTGTCAGAAAATGAAATTAAATGGAAGAAGTTGACAGTTGTAGGATTTATTGGGCTGATGCATGTATGTTGAAAGACACAGCAATTTAGAAGTGTGTATCTGTTTCCCACTTTGCAATTTGGTTTCTTAATTTGCAGCTGTTTATGTTATATTAGTAAACCTGCACCATTATAGAAACAAAGCTGTTTCACTGGCTTCTTTTATCTGCAGAAGTTTGGGCTGTGATTTAGAGATTCTTGTCTCTCATTTTAAGTTGTTTCAGAACAAAAAAATTATTTCCAAACATCTCTTTTGTATATTTATTTAGAAGTGTGTGTGTTGCTTTTAAATGATTATTACAATTTATTGCAATTTTAAAACTCAGTAATGTCAAGAATTCTCTGTCTGTATACATCTATATGTGATCATGATGTGTGGGCATACACACTGAAAAGGATTAGTCCGTTATTTTTAAATACCACCTTCTCAGTTGATTTGAAATCTATGAAAAAAACACTGAAGGTAATGGAGTTATTGAAGTATATAGTAAATGAAATAATAAAACTAAAATATTTATTTGTGCATTCATATGCACAAACAAGCATGTTTATTTAGGCACAAAATATGTAAAAATATAACATCTTTCAAAATTAAAACTGAATAATTTATATTCATGGTCATTCACATGCAGTGTATATCCTTGATATGAATAATTCAATATATACTTGTAATCATTAAAAATAACTAGTTAAAAGGAAGGAAATACATCCTTTTGGAAGATATTAATCAGTCATGTCAGAGGGCTTTGCTACATGATGGTAATTTTTAGGTATTCTGGGTCTGTCATTTTTTTCTTTTTAACTCAAATGTCTTTGTATGACATGCAAAACCAACTTCTGATATCAGAAAGCTGAGGTCAGCAAGACTGTATGCTATTGTATACTGGAGTCATGCACTGATAAGCTTAATGAGGAAAATTTATAAAATGTTATTGATATTGTTTTTGCAAATATTTAGAAAATTGTCTTCCTGTCATTTTATTAAAGATAATTGGTACCAGCAGTTTCTATGTAACCAAATGAAGTAACAAAAAGAAGAGTGATTTCCATGAAGATGTATTACTGGAGACTACTGATCTGGTCTAGACTACAAAAGAAAAACTTCATTAGCAAGTTTGTGAGGTCTGAGGTATTTGCTTTATTGGAAAGCAAGAGTGAATGCTCTTAATTCAGATTCTAGTATTATGTTACCAAAACATGTATATGAGCCTTAGAATTTTAAATTTTCAGCCCCAGAGTCCAATGATCTTTTCACAATACTCAGATAAACTTTGCCTGAACAGGGACATTCTGAGTTCATCCTTACTTTGCCTTTCTTGCCACATACTAGAGAGATTTTTTGGAAACTGTTCTTCACCAAGAGACATTTTTTCATGCTATGACTCTTACCTTACCAGCTCTAAAACTGGCCAAGGCAATTTCTGTGAAGTCAGAAGGGCTGCCCATTCAGTACTCTCAAGTAAGATATTGAGGACTTGGCACTTTGGGTGTCCCAAATCCCTCTTTTTAAGATCTGTCATACCTTTGAGCAAGCCATACTGTGAAACAACTCGCTTACTTTGAAATCTTCTCCGATGTCAATCAGCTTGAGGTAAGACATGAGTACCTTTGTCAGAGAGAGGGATACCCAGCAGAGCAAGGACAGCAAAAAGCGGAGGAAGGAGGGCAAGACAGCTGTCACTGATGGCAAGCCTCACTAATTTTGACATCGACTTGACACACTTCATGAAAGATAGTCTTCTGGAATACCATAAATCTCAAGTTGAATTCCACTGAAAAAACTTATTCCTGGTGAAACATGCCAGCCTTTGTGGACAGTCTCTTTCTTGGACTTCTCCAGCTGTTGCATTTCAGTTCGTTCTTTCCCACACCAACTGATTTATCTCTATGTTATTCAGAAGACAGCTCTGACACTCTCCCTTTTCAGTTTAAAAACGGCTCTTTCAGTTTGGAAATGCAAATGTTGCTTTGGCAAACCAGATATTATCTCCTGTACTTAACTGGCCTACTATTAATGCCTTAATTCAATAAAAAAACCAAACTCCTCTTCTCCCAGCCCTTCCATCATTGACTTGTATTTTATATCACCCTCTAACAAACATTTATAATGGAACTGATGCAGATAATTCAGTATGTGTTTCTAAAATGAGACAAAAGAATAAATGAATGTTTCAGTGATGAACTGCTTGAGATAAATGACCTCTAGAGCATATCTTTGAAGGTTAATCTAATCCAACACAGTTTAAGCTGACCTAAATCACCCCCCTTTCCCTTTAAGTGTTCATGAGACAAGGTGATGAACTGCTCTAGGACTGTGATTCATTTCCACTTTTTACTTGAAGAAAAATGTAGGGAGGGGGTGTTGTTCTGGATTTTGTTTTTTATTTTGGGGTGGATTTTTGCTCTGATCCTCTCCATTACCCATCTAAAAATAGCTATACCTTTAAACAACTGCATCAGTACTGAGCACTTTCAAAATCCAATCCATCTTTATTTTTAAAACCTGAAGACTTTGCCCTGGATGATGGTGCTTAGAGAAATTATTTTATCGTTCTACTCAGTCTTATCCTGAAATTGTATACATTTGCAGGTCATGTTGGTAAAAGCTGCCATTTCATGGTAACAGGAAGGACAATCAATATCTGTAAATAATGTCTGTGCACTACTGGATTCTCTACTATATACATTTATTGAACCTTCTGCCATCACTGTATTTAGTATCGTTCCCATGGATGGGAAACTTCTTTCATGAAACAAAGAAACAAAACCAGAATTTTCGTAACAGAATATGGGTGAAGACACACCTTACTGATATTCAAATAATATAATCCCAATGCACCGTAAAATCCAGCTACTTTTCTCAACATTAATCCATTCTGTCAGACAAAAATGTGATCTGTTATGAGCTTTCAGAGGATAGGAAAAAAACAAACAAACACATGCTTCTGCCAGAAAAGGAGCAAAATGTCCCAATTCTCTCTTTATAGTGTGGCCAAGGAGATCAGAAAAAAATTTTCAATCACTTTATTATTCATACATAATATTATTCCACAGCCAAAGAATAGTCATCATCCACCCTGGCACTGCAAAGCAGTATTATTATTTTGAGGGTTTTTTTCCCTCCGTAATCGATTAAAGAAACTCCCTAAAAGGTCATAACAAGGTTAGAATAGCTCCTGAAAAACTGGATGCTAGAAATATGTTGTTATAAAGGTTGAAATCACTGAAATGACTTTCACAGCTAGCTTTTATATAAGTCTTTTCAGAAGAGATGCATATATTTGTGATCCTTTGCCAATATTGTGTATTCTGTCAGGAATAGCATGCTGGTTAAAAATGTAAAAAGAAACATAAAGCAAGTTATAATAAAGGTAAAGTATGCTGATAGCTATTTGTGTTTATACTATTAGTCAACATCTTTAAGTAATGAACACAGTCCAAATAATACGTGATTGTTTCATAAGCAACCTAAGAGATCATAAATAAAAGGTTATGGGAAAATCATAACAGTCAAGTAATTATTAATAATATATCACCAAAGAGAGGACTGTACCGATTGGACATTCATAGGAATATATCCTGCATCCAATTCTATTAAGTATTTTCATAGAAATCCTGGATGAAGGCACAATCTTATTATTAAACCAGAAATCCTGAATGAAGGCACAATTTTATTATTAAACCTGCAGATCTTAACATGGATAAAACAATATGGAAGTGGGTCACTGAAGAGATTTAGAATTCAGAGATATCAGCTGGATAAATTTCTGTTTAGAACAGAAAAATAAAATTCAATAGAAACAGGCAAAGCTCTGTGCTTTAGAAAGAATAATCTGCTTCAGAGTACTGGGTGGGAACTGTTTTTTTGTAGAATAGTTCTGTGTGCCCTAGTAGATCAACAGCTGAACATGAGTCAAAAGAGTCTGCTTTTGCAAAAAAAGGTAAACATGACACTTCTTCCTTGGTCATTATTTAAAGCTTTATTTTTTAAATATGTTTTACATCTTCCCTCTTGCTTGTGATATAACTTAGGCTCAGCTGATGCTACCATTTAGAGTGCGTGATCCTTAAAATCCTTAAACTCTAGTCATTTCTCTTTGTGAATACAAGTGAAATGAATCAGTCCTTTTCCACTCTCAGCATATGGACACTTGATAAGTGAAATATATTTCTTGACCCCTTCTTCCTCTTCAAAGCATAACACACAATAGAGCCTTCTTTAGAGTTATAAAGAAAAAGAATCTAGATAGTGGAGGAGATTTTGTTCCTACTTCTGCACTAAACTTTAACTCTCATTAATCATCTGTGACCTGTTTCTCTTGCTATTTGTTTAAAAACTATAATGAGAATGGGAAATGAGCTAGTCTTTTTTTATACATAATAAAATAACCTATTTCCAAACTGTACCTGTAAAAAGCAACTTCATTTTATTGCAGGCTAAAAAACTGAATGAACTGTATATTACTCAGTTCTTCTCCCCAAGCCAAGCATTTTTTCTGTCACCTTCAGTGTTTTGACTTTTTTAATGCAAAAAGAAAATGAGAGAATATTATGCTAAACAGATCAAAGCTCAGAGCCCTAATAAATGTAACAGGTTCCATTCTTGGAATTGTATTCTTTATTGAAATCAGAGTAATAAATCTATTTAAGTCAGTGGAGTTGGCCTATGGGAATTAAAAGTAAATTTAGTCTTTAAACCTTGTTTCATGAAAAAACAGTAATGAAAAATATCGGGAACAACTTACAGTGAGACATTTATAGTTTTTTTTTTCATTTCTATTTTAACCAAATAGTCCTTTAAGAATTATAAAGTTGTTGCTGGCAATGGAAAGGCTTTGTATGACTAAAAAGATTTTGGATAGCCAGGAAAGAAAAGCAGTGTTCACCATGTGAAAGGCATCTTATCCAAGAAAGATTCAAATAACTGGAGGAAACCTAACCACTTAGCAATTTCATGTCAGATAAAGGAAACATTTCAATGATGATTTTTTTTATGTTCCCACCAAAAAACCCCAGGGTTGATGCGATATTGATGTATGCATTTCTACTTTTCTTTTCATCCAAGTTCTAATTACACCATCATTTTCTCCCTCATAAGTTGGGCAAGAAAGTCTGGGTTATGTTTTTCATTTTCTTAAGTCTTACTACATTTGGGAGATATTTATAGCAAAATCATTCTAGATAAACGTTAGTTTAATGCTACATTATTGTATTAACATGCTTGATTTGATATACTAGTTTTGTTTTCCTCTATATCTCTGTAACTAGTTACAAAAGATTAAGATCAGTTCATTGACAGAGGAAAGTATTTATTTCTTCTATGTGCCTGTGCTACCTCTGTTATTATGAGTTGCTTCTGCACAGCTGATGCTAATGCATCTGAGCCTGTTTTGCCAGCTCCTGAGGAGAAGGCTGGTTTTGCAAGCAACAGAAGAATATAGTACCCAGTGGCAACTTATATAAGAAGGGACCCATGTTGAGAAGCCTAGATTTAATTTTGTAACTGGTAAATAAGGTTGAGGAGATAGGTGAAATCATTTTTAAAGATGGCTTTTTAAATTGATGTATTTAAGTTAAATTAAGGGCAGGAAAAAATAAATGTAGAAAGTTGAGGGTCTAGATGTTTAGGGGAGAAAAGAAAATGAAAGGTTATTTACTTGGTTTTCCACAGGGAGATGTTCTCTGTTGGAGTTAGCTGATTCAGAAAAGGATTGAGCACAAGTTAGTTGTTTTTTTCTGAGGCAAAGTAAGAAGACAAAGGTAAGAAGAGTATCTAGGATAAAGTCTTTAAACTTATCCAGCATGATCTCTTCCACTGGTCTGGAACACTAGGACCCTCAAACCTGAGTGACTAATTATCTAAAAAGTAAACAGTTCTGGGTCATCTTCCCTGATTTGCACGTTGTTTTTTTAACATTGTTAACTAACAGACGTTCATTTACACTTGGGGAAAATAGATCCTGAAAAGGTAGATCTCTGCACATTAAGCTGTAATAATTTATATGGCAAAAAGCTATTTACCAATGTATGTATAAATGATTTTATCTATGTTTATATGGTTGTTTTCTTCACACATTGGTTTCAAGTTTTTCTTTGAAACACCCACTGTCTGGCACATAAGATGTTCTGTGAAGAAAGTAGGTCTCTGCCAGTTTATTTTCCAGTTTTCTGCAATAAAATCTGCTGAAAAAATCCAGTTTTTCAGCATTTTTTTTGTAAACAGCAGTTTGTTCTGTCATTGATTATCATTTGCATTATCACTTGCATTTGACCAATAATGTTTTTTTTAATATTGATAAAAAAGATAAAAAGCAAAATCTTAGTTAATAAGAATCTAGCAACTAGTAAGATTAACTTCATGGGGAAATTAATATGATATTAAATTATCATCAGTTATATATTACATAAGATTATAAGATATTCAATTATAATGTTTATGTTTATATTTTAAGGTTTCAAATTAAAAACAAATTGACAATTTTTTAAAGTATTTTAAAGTTTTCTTTTTCTAAGGATGATGTTTCATAAAATATAAATTGCTTTTCCTCTCCATGGAATCCCCAAAGAAATCTAGTTCGTCTGGTCCTATGGTACTTAGCATATTGTGGCGAAGCATATGTGAGGTGATACTTCTTGCCCAAAAGCTGGTGTCAGAAGTTGTTCCCATATTAGAGAACAGGAAAGGAGGAAATACAGCACTGCAAATGCTCCCAGTGTGATTTTTGTACTGCAGTGCTTCTTACCTTAATTTATAGTAAGAATGAATTTTTTGAGTCTTTTAAAGCCTTTAGTTTTGAGACAATGAACCGTAGCCAAAGTGGTTCTCCTTACTGGTATTAATTTGTTAAGAGTGTGTACCAATAAAGAGCTTTGCCCATTGCTTCAAGACTAGAATTTAGCTTTTGTGTGAATAAATTATGAGGGAATCATGTGTATATTGAAATTAATTGATATTATGTATTTTTCTTACCCTACAAAGTCTTGTTATACTAGCATAGTAAAATAACCTGCAGAATAATTCTTAGAATGTTTCTTATTGCCTTGTTCTCCATAATAAAGGAACCTTTCTAATTTTATAAACTTCAAATTGCCAAGTCTCCTCCAAAATATAATTCCTGTGATAAGACTTTTGAACTTTTCTTAATGGAGGAAATCTTTCAGCAAGTTCTTTACATCATATTGAATAGTTTCCATTGGTGGTCTGCACCAGTGAGAAATAAAATGTTATATTTGGCAATAAATGAGCAGAAAAGAGATTAACTGTAGTAAGGGACTCATTTGGATGACAATTCTCAAGAAAGCAACATCTGAAGTAATTATAATAAGTTGATCTGAAATCAAAACTGCCACGCATCAGTGTGTCTTAATACTCAAAAATGAAATAATTGTACTGTCTCCAAAATGGGGGGGTTATTAAAGAATAGCATGAGTCTGCAGATGTAAAAATGGTTTTTTTAAATTTGGCATTATGATTCTGAAGGAGGAATCCCTTGGAGTTTTTCATTAGCCTGCAATAAATGATCCAGACCTTGGATGCCTTCTGCGCTGCAGCTGGACTTGCTGAAGATATGGGTTTCAGGCATAGCCTTTCAGAGCACCACCCTCACCTTCCTGGCCTTGCTCCTGAATTTAAGGGGTTTTCCATTCTAACTCATTAAGCACAGACACTGGTGTTGATCCTTTCAGCCATCCCACGGCATGCTCCACAGAGTATTAGTGATTCATTAGATTCTGCAAACTACTTTTTGCATTTTATATTTTGTAAAGCCAGAGATGGACAAATTTTGCAGAAAAATTCTGTTTTCTTATAAACAGAGATAAGATGTATAGATCTCTCCAAAAACATTGTCTGCATGCAAAATCGTCTGTCCTTCCACTTTTTCTGTCTCTGGGTCGCATCTCTAGAACATCTGGAGACAGAGCTCTCCCTAATAGAGTTTACATTGCTCCCATCAGGTTTCTCTGCCCTTGCTCCTGTATACGCACACACTTATCATGCAGCTCACTGCTTTGTTAAATGAAGTCCCCTGGACTGGGGAAATTTGCTCTTGAGGCTGTAGCCTGCTACTGGTGGTTGAGATGCCTGCACTTGAATGGTGGATCAGGGGATTAATGACTCCTGGTTGCTAATTCTCTGCTAGTTGGCTCAGACTTTCTCTGAGCATCTTTCTGGATAGTCAATCCAATATGCAGGTTAAATAACCAAAAAGAAGTACGATTGTAGAGGGATTCCAGATTTCAGGCATATTCTAATCCATCACTATTGCAAAGTTAAAGAAGAAAATAACAAAATCCTGGCAGCAGCAGGAGTAGCTGTAGACAAATAGGGACATATTCTTACATGGTAAGAAACCTGTGCTTATAAACTTAAATATCCAAATATATTCTTGCAGGGCTTTCCTGAGCATTCCCAGTGCTGATGCTTGTTACATACTGTAAATGACAATATAAAAACTACAGTAATTCAGTAAATTGTATTTTCCTAACAACATTGGTGCAATTCAAAGTATTGAGATTTATTTATCAAGTATGGTCATGTATGATCTGTTGTTTGCTTTGGTTTTTAGCTCCAGACCAGTCTGTCTGAACCATTGACATTATCCAAGTCAATCTCACTTCCTCGTAGTGCATATTGGCATCATATCACCCGGCAGAACAGCGTTGGAGAAATCTACAGTTTACAAGGTAAATTCCTTATAAAAAAATGCCATGTCCATTAACTTCCTTCCATTTGACCAGAATTCATGCAAATTGCTTTTTATTTGCACTGGTTGTTTTCTCTGTGTTTCAGTTTAGCATTTGTCAGCAACCTCAGCAGGATTCCCAAATTTACATAAAGCAGATTTCTTTTAGTCATTTCATAAACTAGGGGTGAAAATTTTTCCCAGAATCACCACATAAAAATGGATAGCCAATTTGGCACAATGTAGCTTCTCAGTAGCTAATGAATGCCAGGGTGTTTTAGTATTTTTCTTCCAATAAGACTGTGTATGTATTTCAGAAGCTAACCTCAGGGTGCCCAATTAAATCTACATAAAGTGGCTATATGAGTTTCAAGACTAAAACTAAATAATTCTAGGAATAAAAGCTACTCTTGGTGAATTTGCTTAGAGAGTCAAATATATGAACTGCTTGGTTTGGCAAACTTATATGTCTGCTGTACATATGTATGTTAGTATATATATGTATATCATCTTTTTTTTCCCTCCAATTCTCATTTGTATATTTAGATTCTAAGCTATTTGTTTAAGATTTTAAATGCTATAATTAACATAACTTGATGATGATGATGATTTACTGCTCTTAAGCTGAAATTGATTGGTATCTTTTAGGAAACTGAACTTTTTATTACATTCAAAATGTAAACCTTAAGTAATAGTATTGTTTTCACTTTAAAAAAGAACAAGCTGTTGTCAACATATTCCTTTGTATTACTTGGCAGGGTCTTAAGGATTTCATTTCACTTCTCTCTTAAAGAGCTGTTTGCATAATCAATTTACAGTTAGGATAGGAGGTTAGAAATTGCTCAAAAACAAGAGAATCCTGTCCAAGAAAACATATTACATGCTTTCATAAAAATAAGTGAAATGCAGGATATAGATGAAAGATCTGAGATGTTTTGTATTGTAAATTATCACAGAAATTAAAATCAGCAGGTGAACTGTGAATTTGATGGATGACTCATTAAAGGGTACAGCATTTGTTTCTCCTAATCTCCATACAACTAAGGCACAAAGTGAATTTCTAAACAGGGTCATAGACTTACAGTCAAATAACACTAATGGAAAAAAAAAACACCTTCTAGAAGTTGTCTGTGAAAAATGTTGTACTTGTAGATCACCTATTCCTCATATCACTGATATTTTTGTATGGACACAATAGAATTAAAAAAAAAAAAAAGTTTCTTTGTAGAGCCGTTACAGTTCCTCTTGTTATGTTCTTGCTGGGCTTTTCCTTTGGCCAAAGGATAGTAAACATGCATTATAATATTTATGAAGTGAGAGAAATATTTGGAACATTGTTCATTCTTTGCCATATCTTTTGTGTCTCATAAATGGCCACTGTAAGTCAGTAGAATTTTAAGGAAAGCAAAACTTTGTATATGGAATAATATCTCAACATGTGTATCAACTGGCTTTGCAGGAGGCATCATGTTGGAATTGTATTATTAAAAACACAAGAATACTACTTTTTGGAAGTATGCAGATTTTACTCACACTTCCACTGAAACATGGGATTAATGAATACTTCTGAACTTAAGATTTTCACTTCTCTTGCATGTACTATGGTGATTGTAACTTGAGAAAGCATAGTAGATTTCAGAAGAGACTAGTTCAGTTTTATCAGTGAGCTAAGAAATGCATCCAAAGGACAATTTTCTCTCCCTCTGATTGCACAAGTTTAACATGCAGTAATATTATTCATTATCCATAGTGAAGATCTCTTTGAACTGTCTACAGCAATGCTTACGACCAATTAAAGGCAAGGTATTTGTGCAGAAGCCTAAGGGAGCATGAAGTATGCCTTTACCGCTCGATACCTGTTTATATTGGTAGTCTTTGCACAACAGAGAGATACTGATCGCCAAAGCATCAGCCTGCAGACAAAGGTGGAAAGTGGGTAGAGAGGGAGCAGAATGTGAGCATCACTTCCACCCTCTCTTAGTACAGCAGCCATCTGAGATGGACTGTTGCCATGGGAAAAGTCACTTGCTGCTGCTCTGTTCTCTTACGAGTTTGAAAAGGTAAGCTACACCTTCAGAAAGGACACTTTTTCTCTAGAGCATAACCCATCAAACTCAGTTCTGCACTTTGTGTGTATTTATGACAAAGTTTTTTACATTCAAGAAATGAACATGAAAATTCCACATTTTCTTCCAAATGTCTTGTAAACTCTAAAATAAAATTACTTGGGTGGTGCCTGCCCATATCCAAATATCAGTAAAACAACATCCAAACTCACTGTTAAATACAGTATAAAAGTGTTTCTGTAATTGCAATTATTTCAAACTTACAGTCTGAAGTGACTGGAATTTAATTAATAACAGCTGGTGATGTATAAGGAGAAATGAATATGTGCTCATACTACCTTAGATAAATTGGCTCTTTGGGAGTTATTTAGCAGTAGAATTTAACTTAATTAGTAGTGTGAGTTGATCTGATAATGAATATGCTGTGGAGTAAGAAGGTGGGTTTAAAAAAAAAAACAAAACTATATTTCAGAGGAGAAAAAGCATTTCAATAAATATGTATTGGGTTTATCATTCTCCATCTGCCCATGAACACTTACACATAAAGACCTGAAAAGATTAAAAACCTGAGTAACAGTGCTCAAAGATCACACATTTCACAAAATATCTTAAAATTGGGTGGGCTGGACTCTCTCTTTATAGATCTTTTCCTCCTTATGTGTCTTCCTTGCACTTTTTCAGTCCTTGATTACACTACTAAAATAAAAATAGTATTTTAGATGTCTAATTAATCTTGTCAATAGGAGCAGCTCGGCGGCTGGCTTTTACCGGGGCAGCCCATCACCATGGTGCAAGCCTCACAATAAAAAGGGGAATCAGCGCCATATAGAAAAATAACACAAAGTTTATACAGCCATCAAGCTGAATACCGGTCTAAGCTTCTGTAGTAGAGTGATTTCACTTAAAACCCAACTGATACCCGTGGCTTTACAAATCATAATGCCTGTTTATAAAGTTTACATATAATCCAGATCGTATTTTTAAGACCTTACAGACTTTTAACATAAAATAGTTTGAGTAATGGAGAAAAAAGAAAATTGTTTTAATCTCTCTCATAATACTCTGATCTTTGTGCATATGCAAGTAAGTCTTAAATGCATTGTACATTTTTTTATGAATAATAGATTACTGTGTAAAGAATTAGACCCCAACAGAACATATCTTGCATTAATATATTATGCTCTCCTATACTTACAAGAATACAAAAATCAAAAGCCAAGAGCAACTCTGTCAACTAAAATCATTGATAAGAAGCAGAAGAATATAAGCAAAAAAAGCATGCATGTAAGCATGAATAAAAAATGTATCTACCTTCATAACTCATCATTTATTACTATTAGTCTTTGGCATGTGGTTTGGCACTGCTTCACAAGGTTACAATATTAAAAATTGAGAAACAAAGTCAATGTCGTCTTATACAACAAAATATAATGGATAGCATTAATGCATGTTATAATTTAAAATTTTGCATTTTGGAGCTTAAGTTGGCTTAGAATGAAAAAGGATTGCAGAATGAATTTTCAGCTAGTTGAAACTTAATATTGTATTTCTTGCTCTAGCTCTAGAGAATTTAGATACTACAAATTTTAAACAGTTTGGATAGTTTTAAACAAATAAGGCCAAACAAAATTTTGGCATAGAAACTCGCATTAGCTTTTTATTTGCATTTATAGAAATCTCTGAGGAAATTATGTTCAGAAAATCTAATTACAGTTTGGCCCTTCTCCAAGAAATTCAAAATTAGGAATTGCTTTCAATCACCCTGTTTTGGTTGAATCTGGTTTGTGTTCCCCATTTGGACTTTGCTTTTGCTATCCATACTCAAAGTGATGAACAGCTACCCACAGAAGTAATCCTTCATTTCTGTGAAAGTACTCACATAAAGAAGTGTGTACTTGTATAAGGATTACACCAATAACATCTTGAGTGTTTTCCCCTTAAAGAGAACAGTAATGCTTTTTTTCCACAGTAAACTTAGAACCAAAGAAATTACTTACCACATTTTGTTGCAAATCCATGACACAGTGATTAAATAAAACTGAAAATATACTCTAAATGTGCCTGCTAAGAGCTAGATTCTCCAATTTTTAAAGTCATGGAAAATTTTCAAAAAATAAAACTATAGTCTTCAGTGGGACAGGATTTAAGCCAAAAGCAGCACTTAAAATCGTAAGTACATGTCAAAAACAAAAAGACCCAGAAATAGAAGCTGGCCTCTATGAAGTTGATAGGAATTTTGTCTTTAAGACAATTGTCTTTTGTATTTAGCACTAAAGATGCAAGAAACATAAATCCGCTTTTGCTCATAAAAACAGGGGGAACCTATGGCCCCTCTTTGGCCTCAGTAAGCCAGCCTGCAGCGCTCCTTTTATTTTGGCCTTATTAGGTGAGAGCCCATCTTTTTTTTTTTTTTTTTTTGGAATATATTTAAACCAGATTAGCATTTTGTGTTGACCAATAGAAGTTAAAGGTTTTATATTTAAAAAGGAGACAGAGGCATATGCAAATTATTTCTTCCAGCTACAAAAGTTTCCAGCCCTTACAAGGTAACAGGGCTGATATATCATTAAAAATAATCAGAGAGTATCCAAGTTCCTAAATATTTAGAAGGGTTTGAATCATTCTGTTCAATGCTCCTTAGGCTAATCCTTCAGGAATTTCCTATGTGTTTCTGCAGTTTTCTGCAAATTAAAGTGTGTAAAATGAATCAGAGGACATTCATCATTTTGGCATTTCCATTGTTTGTTCATATGCCCAGCAATGGAGTACAGAACTCATTTCCCCATCTAATCTTGATGCCAGAATGGTGTAAATGATACAAAATTTTAGAATGTATCTGTTAAACAAATCTGATCATTCAGTTACGTTTCAGTAAGTGTCTATCAGCAGCTCAGGCAGAAATGCTTCATAGCCTCTCACCTTGCCATTTCCTTTGCTGAATCTTTCATCAGGACTTTCACATTAGGAAAATGAAGCCTATGAAATTTGAAGTATGAATACAGGACACCTGAAACAGGATACTTACTAAGTACAGACTATAGAAGATCCACATTATTTAAAATTACTGTATTATGTATTCTTCTTTAATCTTATGCAGCAGATTTGGCCCTTTTCTTTTGATCTTGAAATTCTGTGCAAAATAATACATTGCTTCATGGCTTGTTAATTTTCTTAAAATAAATATTAAGTAAAAAGTGAATTTTATATTTAGGATAAAAATACAATTTAAAATTAGATATTAAATACGAAATAACTTCTTTTTTAACATTTTATATGTTATTTTTTCTAAAGCCATTTCATTAAGGTTTATATAAAGGAAGCGTTAAAATATATTCCTGACCATTTATGTTTCCTCATTCAATAACTGCACTCAAGAGTTACTGTAATGATGTTGTTGATTTTTCCTTTTCCTTCGTATGTAAAAATCAAAACCTAAAAAAAAAATCCAAGGCTTTTTCTTATCTACTCCACATGGACTCTATTATAGGTAGACTATTCAATGTTTTTTTTCTTCTTTCAGAAGAAAATCTATTTTGCACTTCTTGGAGACCTCTAATTTCATGAGTTTACCACAGTCTATTTAATAGCAATTTGATTTTTTTTTTGTCTTTTTGCTTTTGCCAAGAGTTTACCATGCTATATAAAAATATTTGGGCTGTCATTTTGCAATTATCTGCACTGACCTGGGGGTATTGTCCATATCCTGTGCACACTTTTGTGAAATCATTTTATGCAAGATTGCATTGTTAAACAGTTCTCTAGTGTTTTGCATCCAGATATTGATAACACAGTAATGAAGTCTTTTCTATATATCCCAAGACAATCTAACCTCATTCCTCTCTCTTAATTATTTTAAAATGTTCTTTTCCTCCTCTCTCTTGAGACACACAGACAACCCTTAATGTTTTAGTCTAGTCTCACTACAAGTCTGAAATTGTGATACTTTTCTTCCTCTAGAAAGAGGACAGTTTCCAACCTGTGATCCTTGGCTCCATGGGGAGGGAGGGATGTATTTCTTCTAAGATGTCACTTAGAAAGTGCCAACAAAAAATCATATTCATACATGCTACACAGCAGTCTATATTTCTACTGGAAATACACTGCGGCTCAAATGTTTCCAAGTATTAAAATCAAACCAAAAAAACCTCACTGATTTGGATAATTATACTCCCTCTCTTCGTGGGGAAGACATATAAAGTGGAGGAAAGTAACAAAGTACCAGACTGTATGATAGGCCACATTACTCTTTTGATAGCATTAGCTGCTGGTTTTTATTATGTCTGCTATCAAATTCATTTGCAATATTTGCAACAAAATTGCATTTATAAAACACTAACATAAAACAAAAGATATTTGGTGGCACTGATATAGCAAGAAGCTTCATTTTGAAGTTCAAGAGCACATGTGAGAACAGGAGAGAAAATGTGTACCTACTTAGTATTATTTCCTTTCTCTCTTTTTCACTCATTGTGAAAGATGAATATTTTTAGATGCTTAATCCCCAAAATGAAGCAGGATGGAAGGGAAGAACACATTATATTTTCGTCAAGTTAGTATATGTTCTGTTAGTATATGCCCCTAGAAACTCCCGGAGGAAGCAATGGCTCAGCAATTTCTCGGTGAGGATTCTGGCTGTTCCCCCATTTCTCCCAGACATGGCCTTGGGGAAAACAGAGAATTTCGCAAGTGGTTTTAAAATTTAGAATAGGTTTGAGGTAAAATTTACTGCAATAATTTGAGAAATTTAGATGACGATTCAACAACTGCATGTCCTCTTCATATTAGTATCCTCTCCAAAAATATTTGCTATGAAGTCTTATTATGATGCTTACTCTAATAAAAACTAGACTGATTTTAAAATGGCATATTGGAAATGTGAAGAGTCTTATTCAGAAGCTAGTAAAGGTAAAGAACTTCATTGTGTTTAACAGTGATTGCTATAGCTAATTAAGAGCATTACTGACAAGTTCTAAAGAGTATCTTGACATATTCCTTTTCGTTCTGATAAATGGTTGCTGAGGTAAGAGGTTCTTACAATTATAAGCCATGAAAAATAGGGGGGGGGAAGCCAAAAAAGATTAATAAAGCATATCCTGTTGTCAAATTCTAAAGTTCTGATTTCATTTAAGGCCTATGTTGTGATACCCTTTCTCTCAGCAGATGGTCTTCCAGTGAGATCACATGTCAACAAGCTCATTCCCTGCTAGACCAGAAAGCATAGAAGTCACCAGTCTTAAATTATTTTTGAAAGCCCAAACAGTGCAAGAAGAGCAGTTAAATCTTGGGTGTTTGCTCCCTCCCTTCCAAAAAGCAACAAACATAGTTTTTCAATGCAAACTACACAGATTTTGTCTTTGATTAATGACTTTATGAATATGTGGTGGTGCTAGCTTCTCACACAGTGTTAGTATGAGAAGTATTTTAATGTTTCACAGAATCACAGAATGGTTGAGGTTGGAAGGGACCTCTGGAGATCATCTAGTCCAACCCCCCTGCTCAAGCAGGGGCACCTAGAGCACGTTGCACAGGATCATGTCCAGGCAGCTTTTGAATATCTCCAGAGAAGGAGACTCCACCACCTCTCGGGGCAACCTGTTCCAGTGCTCTGTCACCCTCACAGTGAAAAAGTATTTCCTCATGTTCAGATGGAACTGTCTGTGTTTCAGTTTGTGCCCATTGCCTCGTGTCCTGTTGCTGGGCACCACTGAAAAGAGTCTGGCTCCCTCTTCTTGACACCCTCCCTTCAGATACTTGTACACGTTGATAAGATCTCCTCTCAGCCTTCTCTTCTGCAGGCTAAACAGGCCCAGCTCTCTCAGTCTTTCCTCATAAGAGAGATGCTCCAGTCCCCTAATCATCTTTGTAGCCCTACGCTGGACTCGTTCCAGTAGTGCCAAGTTTTGCCCCGGTCTACCTCTTACCAAAACCCAGAATTTTTATCCATGCTACTGATTGAAGCTGGATTGCTACAGTCATCTGATCACTCTGCTGTATCATAAAATGTGAGAAGGACCTGCATTGTGCCGTGTAGTTCAGGCAGAGAATGTGCCACGGGGGAATGGGCACCACCAACTCCACAGCTGCTAATTGTCAGTCAGTATTGGATTGTCTGAACAAAAAAGGTTTTGTTACGTTTATTCTAAGAGAAAATTGAAATATTTGACAAAGGTCAATTTTGTGCAAACTGTATTTTTCTATCAAATCTTTTCACCAATAAATTGCTTGCTCTAGCAATTGCTATCTTATCTTATGTTAAGTAGTTTTCAAAGTTAGAATCAAGATGGTTGTCACTAGGCTTAAATATTTCATTTGTGTACTTTTGAATGAATTGAAATATGATGACAGACCATATCTTCCAGTCAAACTATGACTCCAAATCATGGATGCATTAAAAGTCCTTAAAAACAAATGAACAAAAAACCCCCCAAAAGTCTGTGTGGTTTGGGCAAAAACTACCTAGGCAAAACAAAAGATTTTCCTTTAGTATCCATTTGCATGATACTATAAAAATTATAAGCTTTTTCTGTCAATAATTAATTTTAAAAGAAAGTAAAAAAGGCTGAAATTGAGACATCCTATTGAAAATGTTCACAAGAATCATTAGAATCTAGAAAAGTTGTAATTTTTGAAAATAGGTGAGTATCATAAGATCTCAAATATAATAATGTTAAGCTTCTGTAAGACTATCCATCATGTATATTCCACTTTACTGATCTTCAACAATATTGAGATGGCAATATTTGCAGCATATGACATAAAGTCTGGTGTTATTACAGACCTATTTGTTTTCTCGGTAATGACAATTTAAGCACGATGGACAACATACTCACTATGTTCAATTCAATTGAGCCATAAGAATATATTCTTTAAAACTGCATATTGAATTTTAGCTGTTCAAAACTGATTAAAAAATCATAGTATTATTCAGTAGAGGAAAAAAAAAGGAACCTTCAAAAAAAATCTCTTAGAAATTCTTTCATTCTCCATTTATTCAAAAAGCCTTTTCATCTTTTTTCATCTTGGTGAATGCTTATATCCTGCCAACTTCTTATTTGATCAAAATGATGCATTGTAAGACACTATGATAAATTTCACAGAAGAAAGAACTGTGAATAGTAATAGGAATTTCATCCCAATTCAGAATTAACAATCTTTCACCAAAGTTTTTAAACTTTTCCCAAACTGGAAGTGAGACATAGCTGGAGTCTGCAGGCTCCTTGCAGCTCCATGCCTGCATACTTGAAGTAAGTTTGCTGTTTAGCTGCTGGATACTTCTTTATCTTTGTCCTTCAAAACTCTGTGAAGGTACTTACTGGGAAAGGATTTTAATAATGAGTTTGTTGGTTTGAGTTCAAAAACAAATGAAATATTCTGAGTTATAAAGTTGTATGGAAGAAAAGAAAATGTAGTACTGGACTGGAAGAGAGATAAGAGAGACAGGACTTTGTAGAAATTGTAGGAAGAGTGGAGTTAGCTGTTCAGGGACAGATGGTTGGGTACTGTGGATTTACATTAATAAATATGAAAAGTTCTGTCCTTCCCTATGCTCTTACTAATAACGTCCACATGAAGGGCTTAGCACAGAGTAGCAGAGCAGTGTCCTGTGAAGTCATGCCAACTCTAATTACAGACTGGAGGTGAGGCCCTCAGCGGTATGAGTTTTTAGTTCAGATGTTGAAAAAAATTCAGCCAGAACTGTTGAAAACAAAAATTTTTGTTCAGCAAAGGCCTTACTTGGAGAGCGAGATTGAAGTGAAAGGATCTTTACTACTCTCTTTAATGACTGTATGTTATAGTCCCGTCATCTGTGAAGTGTGGCAATGCCAGCACTCCGTCTAGCCTGAGGACAGCGCAGCATTGCAGCTGCCCATCCACTCCTCCTCAGTACGGCAGCCTCTGGAGGGACTGCTGGTCTCTCTGAGCTGGTACAACTGCTCTGTCTGCTACTCTGTAGACCGAAACTAAGGCTCTGGCTTCTCTCCACTTTTTGTCTGCCTTTGACTTTCATTCCCATTCACGGAAGAAAGTGGGGCCTCGTCCCACCCACCTACTCCTTCGGGAACTGACCTTTGTGGGGCTGCCACTGCCAGTGATGAGCCTCCTTACTCCTCGCCAAACTCTAGTGAGCACTATACAGTCACCTTGGACTGGTCCCAAAACTGTTTGACATGAGCTGAGCTAAATAAACAAGTGGAAGTTAATCATATTTGTTATTTTCAGGCATGCATAGTAAAATACCTACTGAATTAACAGGCTACTTAGTTGAAAATTAGCTAACTGTGCACAGGTGTATAAGATAAAATGGCCTTTTCTGGATGTCTTCTAAGTACACAAGATCTGTGGCTAGCTCTTTCTACCTATACCACTACCACCACTGTCAGTGCATTTTTATCTTTTCTGAAACAAATATGAGTTAACAGAGGATTTTGATCTGTTGTTTGGTTTTGGTTTCCAAGAAAAATACTGTTCCCCTGCTTACAGCATTGCTCATTGCTCTTGCAATTTATTAATTTGCTATTATTAATGCTATCATTTTTATTCTCTTCTGTATTCTATATTCTGTAATTACTCTACTTCTGTAAGAGTTCTGATTCCCATTACTGGGTATGGTGTCCTTTCATCGAAGTTAGTGAAAACTGCATCAAGCAGGTTTGTATTTTATACCTCATTTTCCTACTTTTCGAAACATGAGTATGAATATATAACAATAATGCAACATTTTCTCCCTAAATACCCCCACAAACATGCTAGAGTAGCACCTCTGTGTCCATATACTTGCCTACATCAGGCATCAGATTTCCTACTTTCTTGCTCATGGACTAATGACATCAAACCAGGGGTGCAGGTACCCAAATAAGCTTTCTATCTCCACTCCTCATCTACCTAAGTCCCAGTCTGTGGGAATATTCACAATTAATGTTGGTGCTGAAAGTACAGCTCAGAGCCTATTTACATAAATGGTGAAGCTTGATTATTATAAATGCAGCATCTATTTGATTGAATGATTGATGACAGACTTTGGCCACTTGTTTTCTCCATTATTACTGTTATATTGTTCCTGGGCATCTCAGCAGTTTTTCAGGGCTTCTATTTGTGAGATGACAGTCCTATCGTAACAAAACATTTGATGTTACAAGCATTTTATGATGGAAAAGATAATCTGTTCTGGGTTAGGAAATGGAAATGTATTTCATTTGGTTTTGTCAACTGTCTCATTATTTCCCATTCATCAGAGCAGGTATTTAATTCTGAGAAATAGTTCAGTAGTTTTTCATCCCTTTCATGCCTCTTATAGAAACACTTTCCTCTGATCAAGTACGTTCATTATGGTTTAAGTGCCAATCTGTTGTAGTGCTTGTCCATGAATCTGTTTCCAAAGAATCTTGTTTTCCTCTTTGACTGTCACCATATATTAATTAAGACAGCCTGTTTTTAACAAATGACTTCTGGTAGTGATAAATACTGAACATTATCTGTACCTGTGTGTGTTTTTTCATTCATATTATATACTGGTTTGTATGCACCAGCAAAGCCTTTTGACTCAGTAGTGGAGCTGTAAGAAGGTCTCTTCCCAGTGCTGCTCACTGTGAATTTCTTGTAACTCTTAGAGGACCATTATCTTCTATTCATCTAGTATAAGGCCAGGAGGAAAAGGGATTTTTCTGGAGCCTCTACCATTTTATATGATTTCCTGATTTGTTGACCAGCGTTCTAAAGTAGAGAACTGCTCCACATTATGCTTGTGGGTTGGACCAGCATCAAGGTGTCTCAGGACTGAAGAAATATATAGAAAGGCCCAAGATACCTCTTCACGCACTCTTATTACCTTAGTTGTGCTTCAAACCTTATATAGAACTGTGGGAATGAGCCATAAATTTTGCAGTGCTGTTTACTGTGTAATAAAATACCAAACAGGGAGACGATTTAAGCTGTTATCTTCAAGGTGGGACTGGTTTTTTGCTTATGCTGCTGTAAATCAGGGACATTACCAGAGACATGAATGAAATTATGCTGGTGCATAGCTATTATGAAAAGGAAAACTGTTCGGAAAATCTGAATGGTATCATTGCTAGGAATATGAGATGTTTACTCATTTTGCTTATTTAAATAATCACAGCCATGCAAGAGAAAATACTCATAACTAGGCAAGAAAGAGAAGATTCTTCGTTGTTAAAGCATTGGGCCTCAGCTGTTGCAATTCATCATCACTCATGAAAAAAAAAACTCTGCTGACCTACACTTATGAGAACCTTTCCCTACAACTCATGTCAGCCGATCACTGCAGCATAAACAATTCTACCACTTTTGAGCATTTCTGCAGTGACCTGTGTTATTATGTACAGCCTTTTTGACTGAAGTCAATCTTTCTTCTGGTAGTCATGGATCCTTAGTAGGATTTTTATATGGAGATGTAGATGCATTTTTATGATAGAACTTCTACATGTTTGACTGCTTTGGATTTAAAAAACATCTATATGAATGGGATTTCTTTATTATTATTATTATTATTATTATTATTATTACATTACAGAGGTGATCAGACAAAAAGTAAACTGAGAACATCACCACAACTGTGGGAATGGTTTAATAAAGCCCTCACTACTATCACATAGCTTGAAATTGTCCCAACACAGATATTGTTGCAGTATAGCTTAATACCTAGAGAATGGGTCCATATCATTACACTGAGCATCAATATTCAGCCTTAACAGCGAGGGACTG
Organism: Apteryx mantelli; assembly: GCF_036417845.1. Lineage (NCBI taxonomy): Eukaryota > Metazoa > Chordata > Aves > Apterygiformes > Apterygidae > Apteryx > Apteryx mantelli. Next base: position 61,720,113 of record NC_089979.1, read on the forward strand.
ATGATCCCCTTATCTCCCTGAGAACAGCTCCTAGTCAGTGGGAGCTCTAAAGCCACACTCTGTGAATACTGATCTGCTGCTTGCAAATATTTTTCATCCAGTAGCAATAGATAGAATTAGCTTTGAATCCTGTCTTTGCTGACCCCAGAGAAGTAAATTGCCTTACTCACAAAGGTAATATGACTCACTGTCTCACTATTTACACAGCATTCACAGTTTTCACCAGCCTGGGGAGAAATCAGTCAAATCTAGCAATTATTGTGGCATCTCTTGTCTGGCAGCCAAGTGCTGTTCTTAGACCACAGTGCTAGGGTACATGCAGTTTTAGTAGACTGGCTATTTTTTGAAGTGGCCACTGAAGGCATTAAAATTGCAAGAGAATTTGTCCTTGGAGAAAATTTTTCAAAATTAGTTCATAGCATTTTATTTGAAATGTAAATATTTATATGTATTTCCTTTACACAAATGTATTTATAAGAATGAAATTTTTCAAGGTAATTTCAGTTCTTCTTTTTTTGTACTGAGTTTTACTAACAGAAACTGAGCACAGAACTCATTGATATGAATATATCCATCATTTCCCAGTATCTCATTCAAAAGTATTAACAGGATTTTTAAACCTACACAATGAACAAGCAAACAAAAAGTATTATGGAGATCAAAATGAAATATATGACTGTAGGTGAGATGCACATGTTCGGACAAACCTTGTTTATATAATTATTATTTCAGCATAATGAATTTTATATGCATTAATTTTGGATGCATTGTTATAACTCAGACTTTCCTTCAATATGAAACCGCTTCTAAATTGTGTAGCTGAAGTATATCAAGAAGTGGCACACCCTGAATATGTACACTATATGGATCTTGTCTATTATGTATTCAGACCTTAATAGCTGCAAACATGAATCCAACTCACATCCAGGTGTTTTTTCCTCAGAGAAGTGTTTGTTAGATCAAAAGTATCATACAATGCAAATTGGGGTTAAACAGAGCACCTTGTTATCTACTATATTTTTCAAATATGTTTATCAGATTTCACAGACGGAAAATATAGGCCATGTACAACATATTGTAGGTATTCTTATACCTTACCTGTTTTTTATGTGTTGCCCATTGTACATTTACAAACTTAAAAAAAAAAATTTCTTACTTCTTTTCCTTGTAACATTGTTTTCACTTAGAATATCATAAGTGCATTTTTTCCATATTACTCAAATGTCTATGAAATGCAGATAGTTGGTGACAACTAGGTCCAGTATTCCTGGTTATATGGCAGAATCAAATGAGGGTCAGATCCCAATCTTTTGTAGACCAGCATAGCTCTGCTGAAGAGCCCTCCAAGTTTGCTACAGAAATTCATATTGTCATTCTTACTCTATGACTGTTTATTTCACCATAGTTAGTTGTCCTTTATAAGTTAGTATTATTTGTACTATCCCCTATGATAAATACAGTTGTTAATAGTTATCATTTTAACATGCTAAAAATATTTTTTTACTTGAAACTTGTTCTATTCATTCTAAAGTTTCCTTTATTTAGCAGATAGATTTATCCTTTGTCTGAGAAGTATGACAAATTATTCCCTGAATTTTTTATTTTGGTATCATGGCTATTTGCAAAATGATATCCCTGAAGAGTATTTGCTGTTTACTAAATCTAGGGTCTCTGAAAATTTTAATAGACACATGTGCTGCCACGTGGTGGCTGGGAGCCTGTTTCCTGATGACAGGCATTTCAAGCACAATGACAAAAGGAAACATTTTCTGATCCAGATGATCACAGTGAGAGAATTATGGTTATTGCAACATCATACCATTATACTGAAATACAGATGCCTTTGACAAGAGTCTTCTATAAGGTAATAAGCAATTCAGGTCTTTCATATTCACCATGACCATCAGTAGACTGAAAAATAAAGCAAAGGGGCAAAAAGGAAGTCTACCTACCAGCCCGTGTTGAATAATATTAATGAGTATTCTTAAGCTGAAAGACTTTGTATCTTCAAGTGCTAATTTAATGAAAGATGTTTGCAGCTGGTTTGTTTGCTTGCTCATTTTTATTAGGAGAAGAATTCATGCATGGATATTGATGCATAACTTAGAGATATAAATTATTAAAAGTGTTAGCATTGTCTTGATTAAAATGTTACTTTGTTTGCTTATGTTCCCATTGATGCATGGAATAGGGCAGTGGTTTGACAAGACAATAAATCCTGTTTTAAAGTGCCTACTGCTTGATAAGAAATGCCATGGCTATGTGATTCAGAATGCTGAACTGACACAAACTCCTTCAAACAGTTTAAATTTGTTCAAAATATTTTGATGAGTAGCTTGGTGCAGGCAGACTTTATGCCAAACTAGATATCACTTTAACTTCATACCAGATCAGGTATTGCCTCTTTTTCTGTTGCTGGTATAAGGCCAATTTAAGGGCATAAAGCTAGCATAAACACTCTGCTGCATGTTCTTGCTTATTCAACATAAATACGTTCATGTTCTGATAACTGATCTAGATTCAATCTGTGTGATTAAATGATGCATTGGTGCTTCACTGACGTTAATAATTGTGGATCAATGGCCAAATCTCCATTCTGAACTTTCCTCCTCACTGCAGCAGCTGTGGGGCTCTGGTCAGTGTTAGAAGAACAGATCTCCAACAGGATGCAGGTGACAGGCATTTTGGAGCAAGATGTAATTGGGTCCCAGCTCTGAATCAGTCTATCATTTAAATTGCCCTAAATTAGTCAGCCCACCTTTCAAATATGCATGATTACTTCCTGAATATTGCAGCATGTATAAGTTTTCTTAGGGCCCTGGAAGTCCCTGAACAGAAGTCAGCACTGATATTGATACGGTTGTAACTGTTCATGCAAGTTGAAGGTGTGACTCTCAATATCCATTATAACTCTGAATCCTGGGAAAGCAGATCAGTGCCTTTAATTGCCACCAGCTATGAGTGTGGCCTTGGCATTGAAAGTGCTTAAAATCTTTCAAAAGCTTTCAGTCCTTCTGAAGACCAGGCTGTCAGGGCAAAGGCTTCATAAAACAAGGCGAATAGTTCCAAATGATCTATTTAAGTGTTTTCTATACAGACTATGTCCATGAAAACCTAAACATTTTGACAAATTAAAAAAAGAAATAAATAAAGTATTTCTCTGATAACCTTTTTCTTTTCCTCACTCTAAAATTTAATAAATCATTTTCTCAGATCTCATAGCTTATGCTGTGAAGTGGGACCATTGAACTGGCACAGATAATACAACAGTCTCTTCCATCTGGAGGAGAGTGGTAGACAGTTCCCATGGAAATTATTGGAAATAGCCTGTTTATCTCTGAAACTAGATTTTTTTCCCACTGAGAAACAGGCTGACTTGGAGAAATGTTATACGTAATCACCATCTTTGTTTTATGTACATGATGGAATAAGGGATATTAGTCATTAAACATCACTAATGTCTGATCCTGAAATCAAATAAATGATCATGCCTTAATTTCTTATCATAATTCCTCAAAAATGTTTACTTTTGCTTGTTTTATTGTTACATTTTTACTGCTAACACTTGTTTCACTAACATGAAATTTCCATTTCATCTTTTTGCTTGAAAGTCTGAGTCAGACTAAGAAGCCAAAAGTAGACTGAAAATAGCTGAGGTACCTCAGGGTGGGAGGAGAAGGAACAAGAGGTGTGAGTGAGAGGATATATTTTTGAGAATTTTTTTCTGGAAAGATTGGTTTTCAAAAAGTGGATAATCAATATTACTTTGGGTCCCTCCCATCAAGAAACTGTGTGCCAGGATTTAAGCTTCTTTTGAATAAACACTGTATTTTCATGGATGGATTTAGTTTGGTTGTGTTTTGGGGTATCTTAGAAGTAAGTGGAAATGCATTAAACTCATTTCTCCCCTGATTATTGTTCCCTTAGGATCAGTCCATTGTCTCTCGGGCTTATTTTATAGTTACTAACAATGAGAATCTTCATGTTTTGATCTAACTGTGGCAGGGCTATATGGTTTATCATTTATTTGACCTAGAAGAAAGGTAATGTTTAATATCACAGACTTCTGTAATCCTATTGCAAATAGAGAGGGAAGAGGAGGAAGGTGAGGTTATATTTTACAGTGACTCAGAAAAATGAAACATTTTGTTCTCTGCCCTCCAATGTTAATAAAAGCACTGTAGTGACAATAATATATACCCTTTATCAGGATGGAAAGAACAGAAACGTATGTTCTGCCTTCTGGCAAGAATAATGATTATGCATTTTATCTGTCAAATCTATCTGTATATATAATGCTTCTAGAAACATAGTATCTGTGTACTGAAATACGTGAAACCTGAATTAACAGTTCTACAAAACAAAGTCATGATGAAAAGAGAAAACATGTTCTGAATTATGTACGTTGCTTTTAGGAAAAGGATTATTTTGGGGGACTTTATGCTATGAGATAGTGGCCACAAATAATAGCACATCTTTAAATATTTTGAGAAGTACAATATGAAATATAATCCAATAATTTAACAAAATATCAACAATGTAACTGGTGAAGCTAGGAATTAAAATTGCCTTCTAAAGCCTTTAAAAATATATATTATATTGATATCAGTCAATTGGTTGATTCAAATTTACACTTATTTTATGAATAAATTTAATTTTATAAATTATAAGAAAGTTTACTCAAAGCTACTTTTTAACTTTGAAAACTGGTTGTCTCTTGTGTAACATGAAAGTGCTCATAACCTTATTTTTTCACAGTGCATCCATAAAGAAGCTAACTTCTACACCTGCACTTGGCTAGACCTATATTTACATCACTTTATTTTCCTATTTGTTAAAATAAGACAGATCATTTTTAGGAATGGCCTTTAACTGATATTTTCTCTCTTTGATTGCATTCACATTATTTAGCTTGCATTTCTTTTAGCAACAACAATCAAAACCAATTTTGGACCATTGTTTTGATGGACTTATTCAATCTTTTATTAGTATATTTTTGTTGATGACAACAGCTTTCTTATTTTCAAGGCTGCATTTAACATGACAAGGAGATTAAGCACTGACATCAAACAAGGGGAACTAAGATTGTCTCCAAGCAAATTACCTATTGGTAATCATTTTTAAAGGATTAGTTTACACTCATAGATTTTGGTGAACATTGGGGTTATTAATCTGTTTTGTCAGAAGTATTTTATTTATTTTAATTTTCAATTGAAATTTCCTAGCAAAAAGGAGAAAAAGTCCAGTATACTTCCTCACTAACGTTTGAGATGTGATCCACATATCTATTTTGATTTTTCCTGGCAGGATAAATATAATAGATAAAATTGTAGTTCTTTTCACTGCATTACCAAATGTCATCACAGTATACAATAAAATTCAGACATAAGACAATAGAAAAAAGCCTGTTGGAGCACAATTGAGCTTTTTATAAGAAAAATATGAAATACAAGCATAAAAGACTCAGATAAAAAGGTGAATGAAAATGCAGGAATACTGATTTTCATTTGTGGGAAAGTTTTATCTTAATGCTTAGTCTTTTTTCATATTAAGTCTGTTGTGGTGGTGTTCACATTGAACACCCATATAGGAAAAAGTGTGTTATTTTACTTCATTGGCATTTCTCTCATTCTAAAAATAATAATCTTAGAATGAGATGATATTATATACTTGTAAGTGTCACAAAATCATAACCCATCATCAAGACCTATGTGGTTTTAGTCAAAAGTATATAGTAAATGTGATGGTAACAGTTGGCTCTATGGCACAGTCTTATTATAGTTCTCAAATGGCTGAAAACTTCTTGGAGCAGAGGCACCTAGATTTTACCCAAAGGAGAGGCTTTTTCAACTTGCCTTGAGACCAAGAGACATGAAAAGAACAGCTTAGCTGACTATTTCCCACAGGTCAAGATGCATGCTAGGCTTCTTTGTCACATGCACAGCATGTAGCCGTGGACTACAATTAGAGCGCTCTAGGAGCTATATTTATTGTCATTATTGTCACTAAATGCCAAAAAGTACATTTCACTGCAAGAAAATTTATTTCTTGCCCTAAGGAGACTACAGTCTGTCGGTAAATGGAAAAAGAGCCAGTATTAGCACATATCTGAGGTATGCTTACTTCGGGTGGAAATTCCATAGTTTTTAGTGAAAATAAGAAGGAGTGAACTCTACCAGAGGCTGTTGTATAAAATTGGAAATTTCTACTAATTTCAAATGTTAGAATAGATAAGGGGAGGAAAAACTTGGAAGGAGAGGTGTATTTGAAAATGCATGATCAAACTAACTTCTTAGTCTGTAATTTATCATATTACTTTTTTTTTAGTTATATAGTAGATTATTCATTCTCATGTTTAAAAGAGTTCTATTTTTCTCAGGGAGTCTATTTTCCTTATCACTTACTCAATTGATCTCAGTCCACTGTTAGAACTTCTCATTAAAGATTACTTTATGATATAAATGTTAGCTGTTTCCTTTACCCAGGCCATAAACTGCTAATGAGTTTAACTGCTAATGTCTAAATAATGTCCAGTGTCTAAGCCTCAAAACAAGGTACAAACAGTCAGCTTGTAAAGACTAAAAATGTGGTCCCTCTGGACATTCTCAAACTTGGCAAACCCAACAGGTTCATAGACAAAATGCCATTTTGTGATCAGAAGGGACTGCAGTTACCAGACTGCTTAAATGCATCCATATCACTATTAGAGAAAAAGGTAAGTTACGTAAATACTCCTCTAGACAGAGCTTCACATCAGTAGATGTTAGATCTTTAAAAGGAAAATGGGATGGGCTAAACCAGTATTAATTTTTCTTTGTGTGTGTGTGTGTGTTTGTGTGTGTGTGTTACTGTACAGGAACAGGAATGTTTACAAACCAGAAGTTAAGTATGTTGTAAAGCAATAGAAATATTATAGTGCAGCAACCTCTCCAACTTCTACTTTGATCCACTATTAATCATTATTAATTTAATCAGACTCATTCCTGCTCTGGATTGGATTGGTCTACTTAGAGTGCTGCAAAAATTGGGTTGATGATTGCCTGTAAATCGTTCTTCTGTCTGGCTAAGCACCAAACCCCTTCCCAATCAAAAGTGACAGCTTCAAAGGAATGCTTTAATACAAGTACAAGTACAATATTTGATAAGAAAAGTTGAGTTGTACTCACTGAAATATCACGACAGGGGAACAGCGTTGTTAGTTATACTGTGCCAACAAAATTCCAGGCAGACTATTCATCTAACTGAAGCAGAATATCTATTGAGATAGGCTGTATTTCATGTTTATACATATTTTTGCTATTTGGAAGAACTTTCCAATGTGTATCTTTTATGCTTTTCCTCTTTTGTCTGATACTATGATGATCTCAAGTGCAGCACAAATTCCTTTTTCCTGGAGAAATGATTTACTATGCATTTTTACATGAAAGTAGGCAATTCTTAGAGCAGTCTTATCATAGTTCTGCACGTAGTCCTGAAAGTGGGAGAACTGCTATTTGCTTAGCAAAATTAAACCTGCAGTGTGGGATTCCTTTGCCATAATTTTAGCATAATGGCAGGATGCAGACATTTATTTTCTGGTGAAACATTAAAAGTTAATAATATTCCTTCTTCTACAGGTTGTGCATCTAAATCCAAAAAACAGTTCATGTTTTGGTTTGACTTAAGTCAGTCTGTACTTTCATACAGTGTCTGATATCAGATAACCAAAGTATTATCATCATCATTATTATCATCATTATTAATTTTAGAAAATGTTGGTTTTAAATCTCCTTCTTACTAAACATATCATCAGACTTTTCAGCTCCTTTCTGAAAATATACATGATGGTTAAATCTGACTGGCATCTGTCAGAGTCCAATACTCTGTGACCAGGTTCTTTTAAATGCTCCACATGTGGAGGGTATAATGTTCAATATCAGATTTACTTATTTGAAGAATATATTTGACATGACACAGGATTTTGACTTAGCAGAGTGATACAGCAATATACTGTAATCACAATACACTTGTTAATATAAAAATTGCAATATACAGCTGAGTCACAATGCAAACATGATTCCCATTACCAGTCTCTATAATATGCTTGCCGTCAGGATGCTGGGTGCCCCCAGTTGCCAGGAAGGAGTATGTGAGTTGAAACCAGCTCAAGCCCATTGCTCTCTTCAAAGTTCTTTTATTAATTGCTCAGTTTTTACACTCTGTGTTGGGCTGAGCCGCATATACACTCCCCCAAAGCGGCTCTGGGTAACTCAGGGAGATATTCACCCTCTCATGATTAAATCAGGGAAAAACATTTACAGCCTGTTGATCCACTCAACTGAGATAGCCATTCATCTAAAACAAAGGCCACTTTGGTCCCATTTGTGTTGAGATAAATTCAGCTTTCTTTGGGACAGCTGTGGGCAGTCACACCCTGCATTCATCCCTGAGCTCCATGGGGACATGGCCCTCACCCATCTCCTCTGAGCCTTCTTCCATTGTAGGGGTTTATTGGTTGACCACAGCATCTGATGGCATGTTCCTGTGTGAGAAAATGCAGCCTGGAAACATAAGCACATTCCAAACTGGAATACTGTGCTATGTAACGGAAGAAAAAATTTCTAGGCCCATTTATTTTTTATGAGCTTAACTAAATATGGTGTGGCTTCAGAACCAGGGAATTAAGATCTATTGTTCCATACAGTGCAGAACAGGAGGAGCTGACAATGTCCTTGGTGTAAACAGGGATTGGGACACTGAATTACATAGGGTTGGTCCCAAATCAACTGTTCTGCTGTCTTTTAAAAATAATCCTAAAATATGAAACCATATTCCAATCAATTTGATTCACAAAAGTTTGGTTTGGTACACTTAACGCTACCAAAAGAAGTGATTTTGGGCTGGGGGGAACACTGAACTAGAGGGCACACAAGCTTTTTGTCTTTTGTAGTGCCATAGTAAGGCAGGGATTGGCATCATGGAAATTGTTAAATGAGTGATGTCAAATAACGTTCTTGAATGGTCGCAAACCTTTGAGTGTCCTGACTAGTTATGTGATTAGGAAAATGACAGCTTGGATTGTAGGCATGGAAACCGTACACTGTCCCTTCACTGAACCAATGGAGATCCCAGTGGAAGAATAATAAACCCCCCATTGTGTGACATTTCTTTATCAAGGGAATCTCCTTTAAACTGGATCCCTGGGCGGCCACCATCAATAACAATGTATGGCAACAGCATAGATTTAGCCCAGATATGTACAGCTTTTTTCAGACAGCTGTGACCTTTTACCAGATTGCCAGGGTTATCCCAGATTTGTCATCCTCCTTACTGCATTCTTCATGAGAGGATAGTGATGAGCCCAGTCAACACTCTTGTTATAAAAGCAGGCTTCTGCACCTACATTAGTAATCTGAACATGTAGCATCTGAGTGGATAAAAGGTATTCCCTTTCATTCAGCAGACTGTGTGAAATAGAAGTAGTTTTTCCCTCAATTTCTAAAGCAAAGATACCCACAAAAGGCATCAGTCTGACATATCATCTGCAACAGTTGTAAATGCCGGAAGTCTGAGCAAAGAAATGAAAAGTGGTCCTATATTCTCAAAATAGAGTTTGAAACTGCAGTTCAGGGGCTGGAAGTTTATTTTAAAAAGCTTTCCAATATTTCAAGAGTAGTGCTTCAAAGTAGTTTTATTTTGTATTCTTTATTAAAATTTGTTTGAGCTTTTACCAGTTCATAGAGAGAAAAGTGGGAAAAATTAAAGAATTCCTATATGATCAAACAGCTGTTTGATATTATCTGTACTTCTCTTTGGGATGTATTATTTAATTCCTTATAGTTTGTATGATATATCCAAAATGGTGGGGAAAGTTCTGTCTTTAACTCCTGTACTCAAGCTGCAATAGCAGCAGTGTATTGCACTAGAATATTACATATACTGTTGCATATGTATGATAACTCTAAGTATTGTCTTGTTTACTGTGTATGAGTTACTTGAGTTCAGAGCCTGACCTGCCTTGCATACAAAATCAGCCTAGAATTGCCTATAGCAGTCAGAGCAAATCACCCTGTCAATAGCTTATCTATGAAACTTCATGTGTAGGTCTGGCAACGTCTCCAGAGTTGTCTGTACACTTATATGGTATTAAAATAGAAACAACCTTTTCTTTTTTTCTAAATTATTATCGTAAATATTTTTGCTGACTTTGAAAAGCAGGTTAACACTTTCCATACAAACTAGGCTTTTGAAGAACTATTTTTTTAAAATAACTCCAAGGTGAAAACATTTCCACTTCAGGACCTGGTCAAGTACATTTTTCAGTCAATGATCAGAAATGTATATGTACATCATCCCCTTTTGCAGCTGCAATTCATCAAACTTCAGAGTCATATTAGGTGGAAATCTTTTGCAAGACAGGAAATCAATTAGAAGGATGTGGGTTAAAAAAAAAGTTCTTAAAATTTCTACCTGTTTCACATAGAAGGATGACAATGTGTCTTTGTGTCTTGATAAATAAGGGATACTTTTTTATTTCACATAGGCTTTATGGCTTTTTTCTCAATACTGTAGTTTGCTTTCTTTTGCTCTGAATCGCATGGCGCTAAGTGAATGGAATAGACAGAGACAAACTCCCTTGTTAGTCTAAATGCATCACCAAATTTAAACTGTTCTGATTTGCATACACTTATGTGGGGAAAATTAAAATTTGCTCTTTCCTGCATTATACATTGCCAAACCCATAGTTTGGCAGTGAATATGATAGAAACATTGGACAGAAGAGAGAATAGTCATATCGGCAGTTCATGTTGAGACTCAAGTAACAGGTCACACGCCTCTCTCCTTGCTTCTGTCTGTCAGTGGTGACTGCTCTAGGTTATATCCATACAGAACAAATCTTGCAGCTACCACACGTGGCTGGCTGTGCTTCAAGCCTTAGAAAATGTCTACTCAGCCTGGAGGAGTCTTTGATTAGTCCTCTGTCACCTTCCACTCCTTTTCCAGAACGAGTCTAACCTAAAGGGCTGTGACAGGTTCCACAAAGCATCATTCAAAACCTGCAGCTGAAGGGAGAAAATGCAGCATGTCTTTAAAATATGCTTACAGCCCTGCTGCATACATAAAGATAAAGCTAAAGATAAAGATAAAGATAAAGCTGTGCATGTCCCCAGCCACATATATTTTTGCAAAAGGAAGAGGTAGCCTTTTTGAATCATTCATTACATCTGCACTTGGAAATGAGCCTTTAGGACTAGATTTTGTGAACTCATTTCTTTGTCTTTACCCACGTGGATTGTTTCTTAGTCTTTGTCAGCCACTATCAAATAATCCTGAACTAACTGGCTACCTCCTGTATCCACAAGGACCATAGTGTTTGGGAGTAGTCTATTCCTTACTCTTTCTTCTTGCCAGGATATTAGGTAGAGTTATTCTTACTGAAGCATGGGGAGATAGCTTCAAACTGCAGGAGTTTTATTCCTACAAGGTTCCAGCAACTTCTTCAATGTTTCAAAAGATTTCCACCTAATGCAGTTCTGCAGCTGAATGAATCACAGCTCCAAGCCAGGTGGCATATGCCTTGTGACTGTACACTCACATAAATACGCTTCAGCAGAAGCCTAAATGGAACCGCATCTTTTTGCAACCATCTGTTCTTACAGATATCTGCAACAATAAAAAAATAAAGGCTTTAAATGCTGCTGTGCTGTTTTAAACCTTAAAAGCATTTCCTATTGGTCTCTCATTTTATTCTGAGAAGCTCAATTTGTTTCACTTAAAAATAACCTAGCTGCCATGTTTGTTGCTATTCTGTTTATGAATTTTGGAGAATCTGACTACAGCTGACATACCTGTATATAAATATTTATAAAACAGAAACTTTTTCATGCTGGAAAGTGCTGGGTTGCCCTCTGGTGAATGTAACTTGTCTTTGGCTGTGCATTTTATAATACCTTACAGGGTGAAATCATTCTCTTATTGAGGTTTTGGGGAGTTTTTTTGCTGTTGTGTTTTTTGGGGTGGGAGTAGAGAGGGTGCATGTGATTTGTCCATAAAGAATACTGCAATGGCTCTGCCACAAAGCTAATAATCTTTAACTGTTGCTCATTTATGGCATTGCATCACATTGCTGTTATGATTTTTTGACTGTAAAAATACTCAGTTGGAAAAATATTATTAAACTTGTATAATTAGATTGCACTTCCTCAGTTAATATAGTTTCTATAATGTAAACAATTTCCAGCCTACAAGGCCTATGTTAATCTCTGGACACCTGTGGTTTATCCAAAATAATTAAGTCTATGTGCCACATATCTGGCAAGCAATACTTCTTAGGCATCAGCCTTTGCAAGGGGCAAAATGGCACAGACATCATACCTAATTAAATGACAGGCAGCTTTTACCTGCATATAACTCCCTGACAGTATATATTTCCAGGAAAAGCATTTGTTCCCTTTTTCCATCATGCCTTATTTTCAGCAAAGTAATAGAGCGGGGGAAGGTAGCTTTTGACCACACTGGGAAAGGTGTCAGGCCCTGACCCGCGACCTGCAGTCGCCTGCTCCCTCGAGGCCAGAGGCGCCTTCCAGGGGAATGAGCTTTCTGCCCCTGTGCCTTCTCCCAGGAAAGGGGGGGACGACATGTCACACCAATTATCCGAGCTGTGGGCAGCATCAGGAAAACTGGCTGCTCTGCGAAGCCGTGGCCAGAGTCCCAATTACTGGATTAGGCAGAGGTTTTTTCCTACTGTTACCCCTGCACCTCATGGTCATGCTGCTGTGTGCCAGGACCTGTGGGGACAACTGGGTATGACTGCAGCAAGGGGCTTTCGAAAATGAGGTCGTGAGCCTTCACAGGGGACGGAAGTACCCAGGTTGAATTTAAATCAGTTTTTGCTTTCAAAACTCAGAGTTCGTGTTTACGGAGTTTGGGCGTGAGCCCCCTAAAAGAGGTGGCACTGCTGAGAAGCTGTTGTGCACCCAGGCAGCCTTCACGCTAGAGGCCTCCGTGGAAATGCAATGCCGTGGGCAGTGCAAGGGATACTGCGTGGGAGCGCCCAGGCTGGTGTTGCTCATTTAGTTATTCTTAGTTTTAAGCATCGCAACAAATTGTTAAGAGTTCCTGGTTAAGCAGGAGACATGAAAAAGGAAAAGTGGCGCTGGTATCTGGAACAGTGATAGAGATCGGGGTGATGCCTGGGTGCGCGAAAAGCTGCGTCCCGCTTCAGAGCGCTGTTTGGTTGAGGAAAGAAAAATAATCCATCTCATCCAGACTGTTCAAATGACAGCAGGGATTCACAGCAAATTCACAGCAAAACTCTGCCAAAAAGCATAACAGAATGTGAAATATAATAGGCCATCGCTTTATCAGGAAATGCAGCCTTTGGAAACAAACTTTCCTTTTTTCAGGTGTGACTAGAATATTCTCATCCCAATGCTTTATTTCCAAATGATACACTTTTCTGGTGCGTGAAACAAAATTGTGTTGTAATACATTTAATTAATATGCACAGTTTTCAGCAGGTGTGCTGACTTCTTATATGACACTGGGACATTCTGCTAAGTGCTGTGACACGATGGCAGCTGTGATGAATGGAGCCAAGATATTAAAATCTTTTAAGCAGCAAGAGTATTCCAGGTGAAATAAAGCACCAGTTTAAAAAAAAAATTGATTTATTTAGAGTTTCTAAGACAGGTAAACAGCCAAAAAGGTCCAGCAAGATATAGGTAATAAAATGGTTAACAGAGTGTTGCAGCTTACTGTATTTCCATATATTTCTCTTCATTTCCCTCAATAATATTTTGTATATGCTCTATAAAGCATCCTTTTTTATTGAGTCCCCTTTAAATGTATAGGCATTTGAGGAATATATAATACTGAAAGACAGTTTTTACTTGAGAAATGATCTGGATAGATGAAATAAAGCCAACTTAGAAATAAAGGCAATGAGACCAAAATAGTAAAATAGTAAAAATTTTAAAAAATGGAAAATCTACTAGAATATTTTTAATTCTTGTTATTAAGGTATACATTTACCACAGATCCCTCTGTAACACTTAATGGAAATTTGTTATGTCACTATGTGTGATAATCCTGATAAAATTTAAAAAGGATGGTTATGGAAATAGTTAAACAAAGGGATATATGAATCTTTAGTAAAATTAAGTTATATCTGATCATCTGAAATAGTTTTCAATAATCATCTATTGCTTGACAATATTTGGATGATTTGGGAATATTTGTGAAAATATAAAAAATAATATTTTGATAAATTATAGTGAAATTATTTCTCCAAATGTTAAAAAATTCCAATATGTCTGTTGCTTGTCATTTATCATTGACCAGTTTTTCAATTCTTATTCAATGAAGAAAAAGAAAAGATGGACAGAAGACAAGTGGCATAAGGCCAACTGGCTCTTATTTATGAAAACAAAAGTATATGCATCCCATTGGAGTCTAAGAATTTTAAAGTTTTCTCAAAGATAAGCAAAGAAATAAATGTGTTTGCCAAGGGAGGTTAAGTTATTCCATTTCATGAAGCTATTGAATATATAAATACTTTGCCATCTATAATGAGTAGCAATACAAATTCAAACAATCTGTAAAAAATCTAGCATCTGGAAACTGTCTTTGAAAAATAAAGACCCCCTAATTTATTAAATAATATTATATGTTGTATATAGTGGCAGTAATAATTTCAACAGCAGACTTGGGATGGCCACAGGGAACAAATTGCAAATACATACTTTACTAGCAAATACTTCGGCCAGGTCTATTTGCAAAAAAGATCACCAAGTAAGCCTATCTTTTGCATATGAGCATTTATTGTCATTTAATTTAGAGACAAGTACTACTGAAATAGATGTACTCACTAGTCATTTCTGGAAAGGCAAGAGCTAGACACTAACAGGAGGAAAATAAGAAAAGGGTCTCCTTGAAGAAGTGCTCTCCATCTCGCCAAGAAGGATTGTTCTCCATGTCTGTGTCCTACCTTTGATCATCAAGGAGTAAAGGTTGCACAGATACTACTGTTACTATTGAATAATAATAAGAGTATTTTAGTATCCATTTGATGCTCTAATCAGAACATCATCCCAGACATGCTCACTGCAAGGGACAGATCCTCTTAATGGTTTGGTTTGGTTTGGTTTGGTTTTGCTTAGAAATTATGCTCAGTGGTTTCATAACTTCTAGTTGTTAAGTTTAAAAAAAAAACTTTAGGTTCTTGTTCGGTGAAAATAAGTCATTGAAAAATCTGAAAAGGATCTTATGCAAAATCAGGTAGATGGCAGAAGAGCTAAACTCTGGTCAAAGGGTGATACTCAGTGAACCAAAAATTACATCCTATTTTGAGGAAAGGAGGAAATGCTTCCTGTCAGATGGAGCTTCTGTTTTTAAACTTAGTCAAGAATGCTCTTTAGAATACTAAAATAAAACTTCCTTTTCCTCCATTTCAGTTCTTGCAAAGGTGCTGCTGTCCAAGCACAGTAGATACTAGATCACTTCTTTTTTTCTTTTTTTGCATGACCCAAGTATGCAGAGAAAGGAGAAAAAAGAAAGCATGTGCTGTAGAGGTTTTTCTTTTCTCTTTTCTCCGTTCTTTTATTTTCCTTTCAATTTAGATTCCTTTGTCTGCTTTTCAGGGGGAAGGAAATGCAAGAAATTGTGACACATTCAAGGCAATTAATTTCTAGAATGAGGAAGAATAATTTTTAGCTGGCAGAAACAGTAGCTGCATTTTTCAGTGTGCTCGTTTTAGCTCCTGCTTCCTCATTTTTGCAGTTAAAGTAACAATTTAGTAAAGATAGGTTTTGTGATGCATTATGGTGGTCCAGTTGCCTGAATCATTGCTACTTAGCCATTCTATCAAAGGCTTAAAAAGTGAATCTCCCCTTGCTCATTGCCCCTGCTGAAATCCCTGGGTGTCTTCTGAACACCACAGTTACAAGAGTAAAGCACGTGGTCTCAAAGCCTTCAGCAGGCTCAGGTCTGAATGTCTCCTAAATTCAGATAGCTCCCCAGTTGTGTTTTAAATTCAGTTCCTGTCTATCCTCTAAAGCAAATGGCCAGGCAGATTCCACGCCCCAACAAAGGTCCTTTTTTAGCGGGTGATTGTTCTCATGAAGCTCTCTAAAAAGGCAAGAATGTTTGTTTAATTTTGTTTTGCCTTTCAGAGAGAATTTCTGAAGCCAGGGACTTTTGTACTGAGTATTCACTGGCTGACATTTTGAGCTAGTGTTTGAGCTATTTTAGAGGCTCCTATACGTATGCCTGCATTTCATTAAATATCCATCCTAAAGGAACGGAAATGGGAGAATGCAAAGATCTCGTGAGAGATACAGCTCTCCAAGAAAGATGTAATACTCCTTCCTCTGTGCCTTAGTAGTCTTCATGTCTGCAGCCGCAAGACTATATAAAGAAAATTATTTTTACTGTAAGTTCTAGCTATGGGATGTAAATTTGGTAATTTTATGATGCAAAATCAATGTCCTGAGTAATCAGGATGGTGTAGTCCTCGCTGGTGTGAGCTATAACATAATAAATTTTAGTCTTTGTTCTTCTAGTGGTATAAATCATTTATATTTTGTCATTAATAGCATAGCTTCTTCTATCAGAGTTATCTGACACTTAACTAGTTCCAGTCTGGGGCACACTCAGCTAAGAACCCCTCAGTACTGCTTCACTATCTTTAGTTTTAAACAAATGATATGTAGAAGTCATCACAATTACTAATTTTTAATTATTGCTTCTCCAGGGAGAATGAGACTGTAAAGAGATAAAAAAAGACATATGCTTTCTTCTTTATTTTAGGAATTTGCTTTGTCAGGCATTTTTTAAATTTATTTTTCTCCTAAAATTGTCCTCAATATGCTCTTAAAATAGAGCATATATAAGTTTAATTTTAGTCTGACTTTATGCTTACAACCTGGAGCAAATACCTTATATGGCATGGTTTTGCAAGCTGCCATTTTGTCTTCATGTAAAAGTATGTCATCATGTTTCAACAGCTATAGTACTTTCAGAGTAATTTCTGCTAAAATTATGCTTTAATTTCCTTTTAAATCACAGCTGATTTACAGCTCTCTGAATTCCCATTTTTTCCAGTTGGAAAGCTACTTAAATTCTGTTATTTATTTCTGTCCTTTTAGAGCTGTACTAATAAACCTAGAAATATATGCGTAAGTTAATATTTTTTTCAGTGTTTGCGAAGAAGTGGTGCCATAACTCAAGAATATCATCTCATATTGTATGCTTCTACATTATACATTGTTCTGGTTTGATATGAACTCGAAGTAGAAATAGCACAAACAGCAACAAACCCTGGCGAGGGAAGGAGGGAAGGCAAAGTTGCTTGGAGTCTCTTCTGTGCCCTGGTGTATTCGGAGCAGTGATATACAAAAGGCTGCTCTGAATTTCACTTGCCTCAGTGTTGCTGCCAATAGCTGCAAATGGCTGGAGCACTGGGTGATCTAGCCGTACATGAGCAATCCCCCAGGTTTCATTCAGGAGTTTGTGCATGGTGTGCAAAGGGAGTGAGCAATGTAAAGGTGGAGGGGACATATCTGCCATCCTTTATGTTACTTCTTTTTTCTCTTCTGTTGCTGCTGGCTCCATGCCATCCACCTTGCTCTTAGCTAAGCTGCTACTGAACACTGGTATCTCTAACCTTCAGCCATCCCAGGCGCTTCATCTTTGCTCACCTTGTCCTCTGATGTTGTATGCTACTACTACAGGCACGCATAATGAATTTAACTTCTGCATTACAGCTCTGCCTAATCCGAGCCAATAGCAAAATTGCCATCAGGACTAACCTTGCTTTATTTTAAAACACTCTTTTCTCCAAACATTTGTAGGAAATATAATTACTTTATATGTGTCATGTTCTGCATACCATTGTTGGTTATTGCCTGGTGCTGTGGGTACTATTTTTTAATTTCCTAGCTTGCTTTAATAATGCTTAACTAATAGGCACTGAGAGAGGACAGAATGAATGTCACTTAAGAGATTATAGTTTCCTACATCTTCTTGCCTGTACTTTCAGCAAATTGGTCAACTAATTTGCCAGAACGCACTGTTTTTTCTTAGGACTGACTTTGTGAGGCCAAAACTGGCCTCAATGAGCAGAGAAGTAGGAAAAGCCAAGAAATGGGAAACAGTATTTGCAGGTTTAATAACAAATTTTCAGAGAGAAGACACATGGGCAGTAATTCAGGTGTGATGATTATTGTTGTTGGTATTCAAAGTATAGCTATTTATTTATTTATTTATTTATTTTTGTACGGGAGGAGAAATAAAGTGCTTTGGCTTACTCTTTTTTCTCCAGTCATTCATGAGAATAAAGAAAAAAGGACTTCTCCCATCTCAAGACACAAGCAGATCTGCCAGTTTGACACATCTTTTTCAGATTTACCTTAGCTCATTTCCTCTAGCTTTACACGAGTCTGATTAAAATGACACAGCTTGTTCACACTGAATCACAGTGAATTCCCTTTAAGGAAAAAAAGCAAAAGAACGCCACTTGCATCCCTCAGTGAATTACAGCCATTGTTTTTGATTTCCTAGTGGGTAATTGAAGGCTTTTACAGCTAGAAGAAATTATTTATAGAGTCATGAAAAATGGATTAACTTTCCTGAATGCTTCATTGATGTTTTAGGCATCTACTTTATTCCAATTAAACTTATAAGATCCAAAATCAATGAACTTCTTTATTTTAGAGAATAAATCCTGCAGAAAAATAATTTGTTTGGCCTGTGTGAACTGCCTTATTTCCACATATTTTATGTATGTAATCCCTGAAAGGAAAGAAAGAATTCAAAGTGCTGGTAAGCCAAATACAGATAGAAATCTTCCCCCAGTTCCTTCAGCACAAAAGCCTGACTCTAGACAGGAGCCTGGGAATTTTCATACTGGGTTAGACCTATGTCCCTTTAATAAAATATTATACAGAGGCTGCTACCAGATGCTTTGTAGGAAGGTACGGGAACATGCAGGAGATATGAAAAATGTCTCCAAAATTAGGTTTGTCTGGGTTCCTAATAGGTAGAGAATTTATCAAAATCAAAATATACCTTAATTATCTCTCGTGAAACCTGTTTTCTGCATTTTTTCATGTGCAATATGCATGTTTCTCATCCGCAAATTGTAAAATTTGATTTCCAATGCAGATCAATCTTTACTGTTTTATCTCAAGAGAATACTTGGCTAACTAAAGATAAATGAAAGGTAAAAGAATTCGATGAAGTCCTCAGCAGAGTTCTTACAGGTTAAAACTGAATTCATTTAAAAAATACAATACAGACTTTATGCAGTGAAAGATTTAATTCTCAGTCTGGACACTGAAGGATGCAGTGCAAAGATGGGAAGACCTCGCGTTAAATAAGAGTAACCAGAATGGGTCACTGTTATCATGTTAACAATTAGCCTCAAGTGTTGAGGTAGCTCAGGATTGGATCCACAAAGATACTTAGCTCAAGCTTGTTCAAATCATCCTGTATGGGATGACTTTTTACCCATTTATAAACCCCACACCTGTCTGTGTGTCTGTGCCCTGAGATATTTTAGATAGGCAAAGATTTTTATTTCTGATTTGGTGAATCATGCCTGGATATTATCCTGGATAAACTGGTTAATATGAGACATCTGAACTACATCCTGTCACCTACAGGAAGCATTAAGTTGTTTTTCTTCAAAGATTGTTCAAGAGGCCTGCTTGAGACAGAAAAAATATTGATTGAGAAATAGAAAAAGTCCTATTTTTTCCTGAATACAATCTCAGCTTAAGTTTCCTCTCCAGAATATAAAATAAACTCAAAATCCTAAATAAGTATAGCATTTGGCTAGCGTGCAAAATTCCTTACCAGAAAAATGTTAATTGCATTTTCAAGAAGAGCTTTGCAGCTTGCTCTTACAAGCAGGCATTGAACACATAATGATCCCATTGCTTAAACTGAACGGTTATCTCTTGATAAGTGTGTAAGCTTATTTTGTTTGCTGCTGCTCTTCAAAACTATCTGCTGGTTTTCTGCTTCCAGAAGTAAGATGGGATTTTGCCGTGAAGATGGTAGCAGAAAGTGAGTTTTTAAACACACTTTTTCTATAATTTCATTGTGATAGGAAAGCAATCTCTGTCATGGTTTTCTAAATTTGCAATTAGCTATCATCACGCTTTCATTGGGTTAGCACCTCTGATTCATTTGATTTAAGAAACATCTTTATTTTACAAACATGTTTAATGAATGTGTGGCAGTCAGCAGATTGTTATTTTAGTGGGAAATTATCAAAGTATTCCTAAATTCAGAGTATAGTTTTTCAGTTATTCAGCCTATCCTTTTAAGCTGTTCTTTGCAGACATAGTGCAGATGAAGTCCTATTTTAAAGAAACTCAAGCAACCTTAAGTTTAAGGCAAGCCTCTAGTTTCAGGCAGTTTTTAAAACAGACAGTTTTAGATTGTCTAATATGAAATTAGAAATTCATTATTCCACTTTACCTCTGTTGTATCAGTAGATTGCATGAGGCCTTTACAGTGTTTTCTGGAATAGCTTATCCAAGGGGAAATGTCAACATCAACATAATTTAAAATGCAATAAATATTTAACAGTGAAATACTCTATACCATCAGACTGATATGCAAGTATAAATTTGCATTTTTACATTGCATTTTTAGTAAGATACTTCATGTCAAATCAGTAGAAGATTTAGGTTTTTTGGTTTTTTTTAACATGGCACTGATAATATCCTTCTTTGAACTGGACATTTAGTTCAGCTTTGGAAGAAATGCAACAAAAACAATTTGAGTAAGGGAAAAACATCCAGTAAAGTGACAAATTGGTAAATCAGGATGATAACACTGCTTACATAGCCACCTATTTTAACTTATTCTGGTAGATGTAATTTTCAAGGATGTAAAAGAAAATTATATTCTAAATTATTTATGTATAGAGATCAACAATCAGTTGACTCATATAATGACTTTCTGCTCCTGACAGGAATCAAAAGCGAAAGAAGATAGCTAAGTGTAGAACTTTACCTACTTAAATACAGTAGAAAGTCATTACTGAGTCAAATAAACTGAGGTCACACAATTTTAGCTATCTTCTTTTGCATTTATTTCTTATTTTATTGCCTTTATATTCTTCCCACTCTTCAGGTTATTCCAGTTGAACAGTATTTTTTCCTAGTAGTTCCTTATTGTTGATATGTTACGTACCCATAAGGCAAAGTACTTTAAATACCAAAAACATTATCTTGCCAGAGTTTTCCTTAGCTATGTAATCTTCCCCCAAACCTCCTTTAACCTTTCCCATAACCACTTATTGTCAGAACATTCATTTCTTATTACTTTTTCATCTTATTTCTTATTATCTAATTCAAATGTTTTCTGACATAAAGAATTTATGTCATCTGCAGGAGTTCCTCCTCTGCCATCTTCTTTTTCTTTCCTTAGTGTTGCTGATGTGGCCTGTCTCAGCTTTGTGAGGCTTTTATTTAAAAAGTCTGTGATTATGTACAGTTCATTAGGTTTTGAGCTTGAATCAGAAAATGAAACTACCTTCATTCTCCACAAAAAAAAAAAAACACTTAGTCTCTGTTTACTTTTGTTGTAAATGAAATAATTGTACTTTAAACAGGCATAAAAATTTCAAGATTGGCGTTGTTATTTTCATAAATAATACTTATACTTTCAACTTGCGTGAAGATATTTTATATTAGTTTCTTGTTGGCTGAGTCTGTGGCTGAAAGGATAAATTGGTCCTGGGATGCTCCCCACCGTGTATGAAGTACTCAGCCATTTCAGCTAGCTTTGTTAGGGCACTAATTCAAGATCATATTCAGAGCCCTAAGTAACGTGTTGATCATTTTGAGACATGCCAGTATTAAACTGTTTGGTCACTTTTCCTGTCAAAAGCTTTTCTTCAAGATCCTGATGCTGCTATCTTTCACTATGAAACAAAATCTCTGGCCAGAGCCACTTCTTTAATGGGTGCAAATTGTACCATGTATGTAATGACTTAGAGAAAACTACCACTCTCCTAATATAATATGCTAGTCAGGAAGAATGACTGAGTGTTTTCTTTAACTGATTTAAAACACGTTCATTTGTTTTTCTCAGAAAATCAAATGACTGAAAATAAAGTATTGCAGAGTATCATAGAATAGTTCAAGCTGGAAGAGGCCTCTGGAGCTCATTTGGTCCAACTGCTCGCTCAATGCAGGGCTAGCTTAGATCAGGTTTCCCCAACAAATAGTTGAAAATTGTTAATTGGTTTAAAACATGGGTGCAGAAAATTTCACTTTTGCAGAATCTCTGAAACTGAACTTAGAAAACCTTTCTATCTGAAAATTTTCATCTGGAGAATTCTATTTGTTTTGAAGCAAAGCTGTAGCCTAATTTTCTGTTACATGAGAACAGAGTTATGCCTGCTTCTGCTGTGCTGGCGTAGCTCAGGAGCTGAACTCAGTATGGAGGGAGAGGGAAGACTATTTTGGTGTTGTAACATTAGCACAAGCATGGCAAGTGTAAATAAAGAGCTGTAAAGATGAAACCAATTAATCTCTGTAAAGACCACTGCAATCTGTATATGGAAGGTGATGTAACATGTACCAGCTTATTGTTCTTATCTGCATGTTGGCTCAGAAGGCAGGAGTAAAATTATTACCACCCCAGTCAGATTCACTCCTATTTAATTTCTCACTACTTCCAGGATGCATGCATACAAATATGTATTACAATAGGAGAGCACAAGCATCAAAGAGATGTAATACATGAAACAGATTGCTCTTCCCAAATATGTGTCATATTTTGGCTGCAGGAATAGTTGGTGGGCAAAAAGGGGAAAAAACTATTGGGTAATGTTTGAGATGTGTGCAGAATAACTTTCTTCTTCTTTCCATCTTCTAGACAGAGATGCTAGGCAGCAGGCATTTATATACGTCTCCTCCTTTTATACACACACAGAGGCATAGAAAGCTGTTCCTATGAATAAAAAGATATATTATTAGGAAAAAATCCCCAATGGACTAACAATAATCGGTTGGTCACGGGAAACCTACTCACCTTTGAGAAAGATGTGGTTGATTCTGTGCTGTTCCTACCACAAGAACTACATCACCTTGTGATGGCTTAAGTAGTCTTAAGGAGAGAGTGGGTTTTGAAGGTGAAATACACTTTACATGCACTGAGAGAGCAGGTATTCAAAAGCAGTATCTTGAAACACAACTACAACTAACCTATTGACTAACCAACCTACCCTTTAGTCAATAGGTTAGCTGTAGACATGTTTTTGAGATGGTGCTTTTAAATACTTGCTCTTTTCAGATAGCAATACAGGTGAAATAGTGCTTTTTTTTCTGTACATAGAGTTTACGTGCAATTAATATTATTTGTAGGTACCGAAATGATCAGCACTAATACAAAGACATAAGGACATGCATTTTATTGATTTCAAAATATTAACATATAAATGTATTCATCATAAAACGCCAGTGTTCTCGTGCCAAAATTGGAATGAGGAAAACTTCTTCTTTAAGACAGAAAAAATGGACATATTGTAGATTTACTTTTTTTTAAAACTGCCAAAAAATTATTCCTGCAATCTTTTCTACCTGCATATGTAAAATATTGTCTTCCCTAGAGGAGACCCTGATGATAATACCAGAAACTTTTATGGTGCGCAGTAGTCTTCCAGTTCTGGAAAGTGATGGAAATCTGTAATGAATACCTTCCAGTCAGATATTTAGTGATCTTGTAACTGGCAAAAATGGATTCTTCATTTCATTTACAATTTCAAAGAAAATTAAAATTATATTTAATTGAGAATGAAAATGAAATATTCTGAAATGTTAGTAGGATTTTTTACATTCTTTCCCTAAATGTATTTCCTATAAATTTCAGGACAAATTTAAAATATACTGGTTCAAAATTATTTCAGATACAAACTAAACCCTTTTATTAAAAATGTGTCTCAAAAAATCTGTTTCCAAATATTTGTTTTCCCCTCAAAAAGATAGATGTTTGATGAAATATAAAATTATTTTATAAAATGTAACCGTTTGGGCCCAGCTGTGCTCCCTGAAGTGCTAATTCCAGTATCTGTTAAATTCAAGGGAAAGTTTGGATTTCTTTATTTGGAACTGAATCAGGCCCACAGTTTCACTTTCAATAAGTATATGAAAATCAATATGCTCTAATGTAGCTTATACTATTATTCAGTTTCCATCTGCTCCTTTCCATTGCCTCTTTTTGTGACTGACAGCATAATAATTGCTGTACCAATTAATGCCCTTGCAATCCAACTGCATCGTTACAGCAGAATAAATGTTTTGCTTTGTAGCAGTTTGCCCTAGCATGAAACTTTGCTTTAGTTATCCCAATCAACTAACGGCAGAAAAGGAAAAGATGCTTTCTCATCAACAGCTCAATAGGAGATACTGTATATTGAATACAGAAATGTTGGCAGAATTTTAACCAGTATCAATTTATAAATAGGATAACAGCAATCATTTATTTTCTGCCTTAAATGAAACTATCCTATTTGATGCAATAATAGCCACTTAACGTGATTTGAGATTGTAGTAGGGTTTTTTTGAGAACCATTTTCTTTACCCAGAATAAAATATGAATTTTGTCTTTCTTTGCAACAAAAGCTCTTAGGAAGATAAAAGCTTCCATCAGAAATAAGCAGTCATAATAATTTATTTTCTTGCAATAAGTGTTTTATTTTCCCTAGTGGACTCTCAATGCATAGCTGCAGTGACCTTCCCATTTTGTGCTGCATCTTTACAATAATGCCGCCAAGAATATTAGACATTGAAGCATCTTGAGACATCAGTCCCCATCAAAACCATGTCCTCAGTACAATCCTTGGGCCTTCTCTTATATATTTCTACTGCTGTTGGAAAAGTCCTTAGAAGATATAAATCTAGATTAAAGGCTGGTACTAGTTTTGTGGACTTTTCTGGCTGAAGGGCCACATTTATTGCCTAGTGGGAATTGTGTGAGAAAACAAAATGCAACTAACTCTTTCTCACCTACATTTCATTCCTCAAACATCTGTTAGCTAATTGGGTTTTTTTACACCTCCTTGCAACATCCTTTGTGAATAAAATCTCATCATCTCAGTTTCACTGACTTCCAAACTGTTCTGTTTATTGTGAATACCAGAATTTGCAAATGGATACTTCTAAAAAAGAAAAGATTGCTTTAGTGTGCAGAGTGATTTACTTTTCTAGCTCTTAGCTTGAACTGACTAATTCGTATAAATTTCTTTTTAACAACCATGTTTTTCTATAGCATTTGCAATCACAGAACTTTTGTCCTCATGAAGTCTCAGAGCACTCCCATGTACATATATACAAAGCATATTAATAAAGATATCCAATTGGCTTTAATTTAATGACTTCAATTTTGTGCTCATAATCTTGGGAATGAAAGTGCCAAGTTTTATTTTCAAATATGATTATTATCATAACCTAGAAAAGTAAAACTACATTAGAAGAACATCATTTTGTTTGTAAAGTCATCTGTTCAGGGGGTTAGGAAGTCCCAGATGAAAACTTGCTGTGCAGCTGCAAAGAACTGTTTCTATATTTTATCTAATGACTATCTAATATGAGGTACTTA
Source organism: Apteryx mantelli (assembly GCF_036417845.1). Lineage (NCBI taxonomy): Eukaryota > Metazoa > Chordata > Aves > Apterygiformes > Apterygidae > Apteryx > Apteryx mantelli. Next base: position 61,745,712 of record NC_089979.1, read on the forward strand.
AAAAGCTCTACAGCAGAAGCTGAAACACAGGAGTCTCTGGTCCTATTAATTTTTAATCATTGTACTGTAAAAATATACATATATTTTAGATATTATAGCAGGACAGTTTAGCCACAGGGTTTCAAAAGTGATCCTGCATCAAAAGCATCAGTAGTCTGGTGGCAATATCATTCTCCTGAATTTGGATATGTATTACTCAGGTCATCATTCTCCAAACAAATTTTCTGGCACCGAAGCCAGTCAGAGAAAAATCTCACCATCTCTTGCCCTTGGCTGCTTGTGCCTGCTCCTCAGCTGTGCCAGTGCAACGATTCATTGGGCTGTTTGCAAACCAGATCACCAAAGGGCTGCAGTCTGCAAAGGAGCTAGCTGCAAGGGCACAACTGAGGGACAGCCCTATGGGTACAGAAGAGGAAGGGGACATTTTCAGCTGATTTTCCACTACAGAAAGTGCAATGTCAAACCCTGCCCAGAGGGAGAGGGGCATTTGAGGCCAGGATTTGAACATCACGGATGAGTGCTCTAACCAGAGAACATTGGATAAAAGAATCCCTTGAATTCTTGTATTAAAAAGAAAAGTGTGACCCTGTCTTCTTTTAGAAAAGAAGTGAACCAGGCCCCTGCCTTCTGGTTCAGATTCTGAATTCTGAACCCCGGAGAGAAACATTTCCCAATAAGCAGCAGCAAAGTAGCTTTTAAAACTTGCTCAGTTGTGCAAGTTTTTTCTTAGAAGCTGTGATCAATCTACTTATATAAACACCCATCACTCTGTTACTAGGAAACCACAGGGTTTTTCCTCTAAAGAATTGTTATAAATAAGTACCATGTCATGATATAAGATCTTTATGTATACTGCCTCTGTTTCCAACATAATTAAGATCAGGAAAAATCTAATTTTGGTCTAATTTGCCAGATTACATTAAATTATCCTTATGTACCATTCATACTTAATTGGTTTGGACTACAGCTTCATTGCGTTCTCTGATCCTGACAGTAAATCTGAATAAAGGCCGAAGTAGACTGAATAATACTTGCCTTTTCAAGGTCCTGTCTTAGAAAAGAAAAAAATATATTTCCTATGTAAGCCACAAGAAGAAAGCTCCACCAACTCTCCTGGTGTCTTCAGCTCACAAAGCGTGTAATATTCAAAATCCTCACACTGACTTCAGAAGAACTGTACAGAAGAGTTTATCTAGTATTCTTGAAAACAGCTGTGGTACCAAAGAGCTGCAAAGTCCACAAACAGAATTCTCCTACTTCTCTCTTAACCTGTTAAGACACAAATATAACACAGCAAATATTCCAGCAGAAGCTTAGAAAACTGTGGAATTTATTTCTTTGCTTCAAAAGCTTTTCCTGTATCTTTAGATTCAAAATCTAAACCTTAACTGTAGAAACTCTGCAATAGTTAAGACTCTGTAAGGCTGGTGAGATGATCAGTATTAAAATAATTTTTAGTAAGAATGAAAATGAAATAGTGGATTATAATTTAGAATTTCCCCTCTGGGAAATACTAAATTTAAAAAAAAGCTCTGCATTGAACAAAACCCTAAAATTCGGAAATTTTCCCATTGAAAATCTTAAGTCAGCCTGAAAACCATGGCACTATTTCATTGTTTTACCACTGTTAGATATTTTTATTCATTTTATTTAAATGCTGTGATATAGTTTCCTAAACTGACAAATTCTCTATTACCCATAGCTTGCTCATTTCATTTGATCTGTCCTCTATTCTTTTTATTATTATTTTCATAGAATAATGTTGTATGTTCCGTGAATGTTATGTTCTATGAAAATAGTGGCTTGGGCCGAGCCCTGGCGTCTTAGACCTTTTGGCTCTGTTGAGCGGCTTTTTTAATCTTTTGGATCTAAGACAGTCTCCCTCTCTGAGCACATACGCAGCCAGGGAGGAAGTCACTTAGCCTCATTGACCCCTTTGGTTACAGAATGGCTTAAATCAGTCCTGTTGTGAGATTTAGCGGCTACAATTTTCTTTTAAAGATCAGTAAGAGACGTGCTAGCATCTAAAGCATACATTCAGGAAATGAAAGACTTGAATTTAATCTCCTTCTTAACCTTAGTACATTCAATTGATCTTCTATATTTTAAGAGATGGCCTTAATGCCTTGTCTAGAAATTATCTTAGGATGGGGCGCTCTTCATCACTTTACAGAAGTTGGGCAAGGAATTCAGAATTGGTCAGATGAGAGACAGAGCACACTTGGCTGGCAAGTGTTTCTAGTCCTGCTTCTTGTTGCAGGGCCTGTTTGTTTTACTTTTTTTTTTTGATTCAATACAATAACGGAATGGAAGAAAATGGTACCTTGACATATTTTAATGATCTTTCTTGGTAAGAAAGAAACAAATTTTGCAGAGCCAATCATGCGACTGGATTAAAAGTTCCATATGGGCCATTAAAGACTGTGATTCTAGCCTCTGAGTAAAAAGAAAATATGGCCTTACATCCTTAGAAAGAAAAATGACAGATTTGGAACACCAAATTAACAGTCATTACAGTCATGCAACTTTCTATAGATTGGCTTGCATTAAATAAAAAAAAAAAACTAACACTATCTGCAATGCAAATACCAAATAAAAGTAAAAATGTGTAAAGACCTCACTTAATATTCTCCCTGGTTAAAATTTGCTCAAAGTAGAGCTTTTCAGATTATTCTCAGACAACATGCTATCTGTTTTTTCAGTACTTTTAGTTTGCAGCTCAGACCTTACAGCCACTGTACGTTTCAATTCAGTTTGATGCAAAAGCTTCTTGAAGCAGAAAATATTTAAACTTAGCATCTCAGTCAGGGTTTTCATAGCCAATGTGGATTTAATCTAGTGAATGAATAATAAAGATATGCATACAGAAATCATTCTGCTTTGTCATACTCTGAAAGGGAATTCAGTCTGTAGTTTTATTGTCTCCAGTGTCACTGAGATGTACCTTTCAGTCTGTTTTTTATTTAGTGTGTGTGTGGGGGGGTTGTTTGTTTTCTCTCTCTTGGCCCTAATATTGCCACTGATGTACTCATTTTTGGGTGAATTGAGGTTTTCTTCATGAAGCAGGCAGTAAGTAACAGTTATTATAGCCAGACTTTTCCAAGTACAACAGTAATGATAAAGTTTTGCCAAATCCAATCAGCAGCATTCTTAGTTCCAGTACTACTAGGTCAGTCTAGCAAACTGATACTTATTTTGAAGTGTTTCAATGTGAAATGAATTATTCAGCATAAGAGTATATACTTTGTCAAAGCCATCCTTTAATTTAAAATCTGTGGTTGAAGGAAAACTATTATTTTGTATTCCTACATATAATACATGTATTAAAGACATTTCAAAAAAAATTATCCAAAACCATTTTAATTCCAGGCTTCAGTATACCTTTCCAAAATTGGAAAATATACTTTGGATGAAGATACATACTTTGGAACTAAGAGCAGTCAATGTTGCATCAGTCTTAGTTACTAATGAAATCTCAAACTCAAAAAAGTATTTTGAGATGGGTGAGTGATCATGATAGAGAATCATCATATGAGCGATATTCTATCGCCGGCTTATTTTGATTTTTCACAATCATTTCCCACCTCCTCAACTGTGAGTGAACAAGCCATGATTTTGTGAAACTCACTAGGACTTCTGAGAAAAGATCACAGATATACTTCTTCCCAACCAGTATTCTCACACACAAACTATATCCCATCTCAAGATTGATCTTGAAATGACTATTTTTACCTGGCACAAACTAACATCCTATATTCCAGTGACAATAAGTATGTGAAATGACATTTGCATTACTAATTCCTCTGAAACCACATGCATTACTTCTGTGATTTAAGCAGGGCTTCAGATATATAAGATGTGCATAAGTTCTTCATCAGCTCTGTCAAATATCATTGAGATGATAGTAGATGATGAAGGTATCAAATATATAGATGTGATATTCTGAAAACTAAAAAAAAAAAAAAATTCTGACTCTAAATTATGTTTATGTTGGGTCTGGATAGTTTCTGTCTCAGCTAGGCATCTATCTTCCAGTTGTGCTTTAGGTGTGGGCACAAAGCCTCCTTTTAAGCCCCAGAAGAGCCCAGCATGGTAGGTCTGCTCTCAGTGCATGCCAGCAGCATCAGATTGAATGGGAAATACAGAAAGCTCAGTGACTTTTGTTTGCCAGACCTGCTAGGAGAGTGCAGCCCCTCCTTGCGCTGCGTCTCGGGGCAGTGCTTTGCTGTGCTGCTGCAGCTCTGTGCAGATTGGCCAGCAGAGGCTCAGGTGGCAGCCGGGCAGTGATGCTGGTACAGCAAGAGATACCTTCAGCCTTGGAGGCTGGCCCTCCCCACCGACGGGGCCACGGGCCAGAAAAGTCCAAATCAGTCAGCCAGAGCCCAGTGTTCATGACTAACAGGGCCCAAGTAAATTAAGGAAGCTGAGTTATGGTAAAATTTTATAATGCTTTCGTTACTCTTATCTCTGACCTCTAGGTCACAGTCTCGGTCCAGGGAAGGTGTCTCGGGCACAGACATTTCCCAGCTACCCCTCGGAGCAGGGCGAGGAGCACCAGCAGTCCCTGGCGCTGGCCGGCAGCTACGGATTCAGCTACAGCTCAGGCCTCATCCAATGACACCCGGAGAGCAGCCGGCCGAGAGAGACAGTCTAGCCTGGAGCCTGCCACTGGGGTCAGGAAGCAACGTGCGCCCTCCGCACCCACAATTTGCAGTGAAAACTGAGGCCGGCCAGCTCCAGCCTGGTCACAGCAAAGGTTGAACCCTGAAGAGGCAGCTTCCCTGAAGCAGAGGCTAAGCTGTTATTTATTTATTTTATCTTTCCTTTTGTTAATATGTTTAGAAAGGAGGGGAGGGAGGGGAAAGCATTTGTGTTGTAAGAAAGTGGTTGAAACAAAAGAAACTGTGTTGGTGTGAAGGTTTCTGCATGACGGGAGAAGGCCCTCTCTGGGCTCTATCATGATGACGCATTTTGACATTAGGGTCTTCCTACCCATCTCCATTGTCAGGTTAGTTCATCTGATAGTGTTTTTAGGTCCTTGTTGCAGCCCACTGATTCCAGCTGGAATTGTTGAAATGCTGCCAATTAAATAAACAGCATAGATAATGTAGATGTTACCCTTAGAATCAAGTAAAGTTGCTAATTACTCGGAGGGTCAAGTATTACTTGAATCGGACTCCAATAAGTACTGGAGTAGCAGGCGAATACTTAGTTATTTGTTGAGAATAGAATTTGGTGCATTAAGAGAAGGTTACTACCTAGTATGTGTCTAACCTTAAATTCCTAGGGCACAAATCCTGCCCTTACTAATATGCGCATAGCTCCCATGAATACCTCTAAGAGCTGTGGATGCACATATAAGCAGCAAAGTAGAGCCCTTAGAACTGCCAAGAAGTCTTCTCATTTGCAAATTATTTAAATAATCATGCCTGCAAGCATAACTTTAAACAGCAGGAAAGCTGTTCTTCAAACAAATAAATGTGGGCTGCATTCCTGACTGGCAATCTCGTATTGTATGTTGTGGGCCAGATATGGTACAGAAGCTGAGCTCTGGTCTTGTCTTTCTGGTAAGCGTTACTTTGATTTTCTCTGTTTCTTTCTCAGATTTCTGTTTTAGATGCACACTGTATATTGTATGACCATGGATCAGGTATCAGTTTACATGGAAAAGGATGATGAGTGCATCTCAATGGAAATTTTCTTTCTTCGGAAGAGGTCTTTAAAAAATGAACTGTAGAAGGTGTGTTTGTAATCAGTAAGGAGGGAATAAGTTGGAAGGCATACCTGTAGGCAGGGAACAAGTTTTATTTATCCTAAATATTTAGATTTTTGTAAGTGGCATCAAATATTTATGTACTTCTTGCAATGCCCTGGAACATTTGAAAATGTGGAGAGAAAAATCTGCTCTCTTGCTATTGTATGAGCAGCCCTTGCATTCTGTTCCCAGTACGAAAGTCTCTGCCATGATTACAAGAGGAATTCTTCTCACTAGTTGTTTCTCAGGACAGGTTGAGGAAGCGTGTCAAGGAGGAGACACATAGACTGTTTTCCAATTAAACAATCAGTTTTAGCTATTATAATTTTACTGAAAAAGTGCTGTCGGGTTGTTTTATATATACACATACATATACATATATGTATATATCATAAAAAAGTACAGAAGAAACTTCTGCTTTTGATTAAACATTTACTGATACAGTATGTCCAGCTTTTCTTCAAACACTTTACAGACTAACAGACCTTACAAACGTAAAGATTTCTACACTCAGTGAACAGCTGCTGAATAAAAAAGTTTTGTGATCCATTTGAATGAAACAGTTGCACCCCACCACAACCAGCTTTATTTTTGCTCTCCTTTCCTGTCTCATTCACTACCTCTACTCCTTCTCACACTGCTGCCACACTCAGGAGTAGAATGGCTCCCTACAGAGAAATTTTTGATGAGCTAACACAATAATGAAAAACTGTTCTCCCACGCTGTCAGGGAGCTGTACCTATGGTACAGGTCTCTGAGCTGTACCCATCAAGGAAGCTTCATTCACACTTTCATTTAAGAAAAAAATGTGGTTGACATTTTGCTTTGGGAAATTTTCCAATTTGCAAATGTTGCATGCAAAGTGTGATACAAAAGGATAGATGCTCAGCTGGTACAGTTCTGTTATTCAATGGAGCTTTGCCAAATATACGCCTTTTGAGGAACTGGCCAATTATTTGTATTTCTATGCAACTGTGATCATTTTCCTTGCCCTAAAAATACACATTTTCTTTAAAATTCCTTGGAATAAGTTTCCAGCATGTTCTGCAGGTTTCTATGCTGTATCTGTAACTATTTTTCTTAGTGACTTAAACACTGGTCATTTAATGCTTATATATTCTTCATGGCCCCAAAGTAGGAAAAAGGAAAACTGGAGAGTATCAGAACTGCTTTATAGATTCAGTGCCCATATGCTTTAAAAATCTAAATCCTAAAGCTAGTGCTTTAGCTGTGTTTTAGATAAGAACACAAGATCTATACAGAAGTGCACTCCTTCCATTTCCTGGGGAAAGGTTGCTGTCTGTCCCAGATGAGTTTGTCTTCCTATGCAGCGAATGAGTAACGTTCAGTTAATGATAATGTAGATAATGTTTCCAAAAAAGAAAAATAAAAGGGACTGGTCATCTGGAGGAATTTTACTAAATATTTTGGTTTTGCTACATTATGCAACTATGCATTTATAAAGATTTGTGAAATGCCATCTTGTAGCAACAGTTAGAAAACTGAACTGCAGGACAAAGCCGGGAAATTGAGTCAACAAAAAGCAAAATTGACTTATCAGGAACACATTTCTTTCAGAGAGTAAACACATCCACACTGAAAGTTAAGTATGCAACTTCACAGTGTCCTGTAACACAGTCAAATAAAACTGGGCCCCTGAAGCACAAAGATATTCAGTGGCAGGTGGAGTTTGCCATTTGTGCCACTCCAGAACAGCAGATGATACCACTGTAAAATTTGTGTATTTGTATTACTTCCAGAAATGTTCCTCAGAAAAGCTCCATGAGAACCAGGCAGGCACCAGGCAAATAGTTTGCCAAAAATTTCTGTTTTCATGGAATTGCTTTAATTCCTGACATATGCCTGTCAATAATACAAGTGATTCCCCACTGAGACAACTTTGTCCAGCTCCTAGTGGTTCTGCCAGAAGGAAACTCTCTTTTGGCACCCGTGGTAGAGCTGCCTGCCTAGAGACTACCAGGGGCTTTTAAAAGGCCTGGGGACCCCATGGGTCCCCCTGTTCAAGTCTCGGCTTTCTTCATGTGCAAGGCACACAGATAATATGCCCACTCCTGACCCAAGAAGAGCTCTCTGTTTTCAGCTAATGTGCTGCGAAGAGCAGGAGGGCAACCAAATGTCTTCAGTGGTAACCAGGTGCAACCAGTGAAAACAAGACTTAGCATTAGTGCATTAAAAAATGGTAAAATTAACATAAGACCATTGCCTTCACTTCAGTTCTGAGGTATAGTGTGATGAAAATACTTCTGTAACTGTGATTTTAAATTTTAAAACATGACCCTTGATAAGAGAATATTAATTCTTATAAAAAATAACAGGCAACATTACTCAATGTAGTTACTAATACCTCTTAGCTGTGAATATTATTGATTGATGCATGCTGGTGCTTTTGATTTTGAAGTCACTTGGTGCAGAAAAGGAGAAATTGAAGAAGACAGGTAATAAATCATAAATATGATGCTAAGGTCACTGAGTAGCCCCCTTCTTAAAGCAGCTACATTATATTATTAATAGTTTAAATCACCTGTGAGTATATTCCTTTGGAACAAACTTGCCTGCCTATGTTAAAGCAAAGAGAATGTCTTGTACAAAATTCTGTTCTTGATTTTTTTCCCCAAATCCAGCAAGGAAAGCATGGAATCGTATTGACAAACCAAGTAAATTTGTTAGACTAGCTGTTCTCTTTTGTTCTGGCAAAAGTCTGCAATGGCATTTGGGGAAATTTTTCATTTAACAGTATGAGGATATTCATATTGGGAAGCTACAAACATATCTAATCAAGTCTTGTTGTAAGCTGATAAGACTTTACTGAGGGAAGAGTTACAATTAAATATCTGAGGTCAAAAATCTTTTAAAATGCTCTCTATAGCAATAATTTAAATGCCTACAGGCACCATTTATTTAGGAATTGCTACATGCAGGCAGACTGTGAAGACCCTTACCCATTCATGGCAAAAATTAAAAAAGAGTATTAATCAGACCTCTGAATGGCATTTATCAGAAAGGGCATGAAATTCATGCTTGTTCAGTTCTTGCTCTCCAGTGTAAAAGATACTACCACAAAAGATAGTGATTTTTCAGATATTAGAGCACTAGGAACTGACAAAGATCATCAGCCCGTAGCATATAAACCTCTAGTCAGATTTAGCTCACCAGCCACATTTGCTAGTTTTCAGCTGGTAACCCAGAAACTACAGGGTAGTTTTCCATGTCAAAATATCAATCTCTTGTATTGCTGCCCCTTTTAACATGAAATCTAGCATCGCCTATATGCAACTGTTTCTTCCTAAAAAGAAAGGAGGAAGATGTTCCAATTAATCTCTTTTTCAGTTTTTAATATCAGTGTATTTAGCCACTTTTTTCACCTGCTGCAAAGGAATAAATATGGCTTTTATCCACACACAAAATGAAGCAGACAGTGGAGAAAGTGCAGAAAGCTACTGTTTGGTTACAGGAATCGATCCAACAACATTCAAAAGTTTCTTTTTCCATACATCATCCTAATTATTTGTGACTCTCTCCAGAATAACTTATTACACTGCAAGTATATATTAGAACCTTATATTTTTTTACCATAGACAAGTGGTGGGGTGTCTGCCAATGTTTCGTTAGTAGAAGAATGGGTGCATACCATTGTAGTAGCATAGCTTCAAAATTGAAGGGTTTAAGGTTTTATATATTAATTTTGTGGGTGCAAAGTCTGGAACTCCATATAGGGTATGCTGTATGTTCTTGATATTATGAATAAATAATCTTTGCTTTTGATTTTAGATAAAAAGGTGTGCTATGTACATGCATCTGTTGGAATGAAAGAAATGTCAAAGTATATTGAGTACCCTGTTGTAATAAGAAGTTTGTCTTTCTATGTCCAAGCCTTACAAGACAGTAAAAGGTGATATAGAAAGGTGATGTGTATTCATCAATTATTTGAATGGTATTATGCTTAGACACCAGTTCAGCTGTGGATTCTGAAGATTAGAATCCACAGATGAACTGGTTATATTCAAGAGAATGAAAGTTTCACTATACAAAGATGTTTCTTGCATCTTTGCATTCATATGCAGCATGGCAGACTTTTACGGATATGGTTAAAACAGATATGAGAATAACTAAGTTTTAAGTATGATTAATTAAAATTAAAGCATTTTAAAATGTTGATGTTACGAGGGCAAAAAGTTATAATGGAGAAAAGATTTCTTTTTTAATTGAATGTAAGCTCTGAATTTTTAAAATGAAGCAGTTAATCTTTAAAATCTCACACTGATAGTCCCAAAGAAGGATTAAGATTTCATTGTTTTGTGTTTTTTCCTTGAGTACAGAAACCCTCATGAGGTTAAACACATTTACCTCATTCTGTTCTAACAGTCCTGGGATTGAATGGACACATTTTACAGTAGGTTTTTTTTGTTTCTATTTAACAATATTTGACATGAATGAAGTTAACCCTCATTTTTAATATAGGCTACATCTTTCCACCTTTTTGTCACTGTATGATAGCAAGATTGCAATAGGCATCTAAAATAGCACAAAATTAATCAACTGTCTTGGCAATTTGATACCAATTACAAAACTAAAGGCTGCAGTTAAACATTTATTCTCATCGCTGCTCCTGCTGCTAAAACAAAATAAATGATAGAAAGTAAAGTTGCCCTTGTTGATGTTAATTGTTAATTTTCCTGATTTTCCTTAAATGACAGGCTGTGACAGGAGCTATTTATGTTCTTGAACTGCTTTTTTGAGTTGTACTGATTTAAGATGGTTGTAAGGAAAACAGGCAATATAGGAAAACAGAATTGTGACTTCTTACCAAAGTATGACATATCCTCACCTTTTATCACTGCTCTCAGTTCCATTTCACTCTTTGAAAAACACCATCATAGAAAAAGAGAGAGAAGAAGGTTTTAGAAGCATAATGAAGCAGAAAAAAAGGAAAGGGTAAGAAATCAAGAAAAATAAAACAGATTCTTTAATCTCTAAAAAGATTAGGAGAATTTAGCAGACATTATAGGCACATAGCACTGAGTCATGTTGAGTACAAAATGTCTTTCCGGAGCATTCAACTTCTTCTGGCTTTATCAGGGTCAGTATTTTGTGCTTAATTCAACTCACAGGTCCGAGCTTTTCTATAACAGTGGACGCAGTAGTGTTGGACCCCCTTTCCGTAGCATGGCTGGAAGAACCAGCAATCCAGTTAAAGTTCATTATGCAAAATAGATGCTAGAATATTACTACTTTGTACAATGCATCATTACTGCCATCACATGATTTTGTGGAATTACTTCTGCAAGATATTACTAAAATTGATTTAGAGTATTTCAGAGCTGATCAGACTCAAGGTGATAAGAACAGCATCTGCATTTATGATGATAAAAATATGTACACAGGTGCTCCAGCCTTATGCTTCTAATTATGAAATGATGTGACAGAGTTCTGTCACAAAGCTCCTTGCATATTATGATTATTGTGTAAGTTATGGAAATTTAATATAAATTCAGATGATTTTAGTTCAGAGAAAAAAATGGTGTTGACAGAGAGCACTTGGAATACCTATATGTACTCCAAACATACATTCTCTCTCTCCAACCACACACACAGACCTCAGAACAAATAGAGAAAGATACTGGGAAAAAAGGACAGATACTGCGCATTTGTATGACTCTATCTTAGTATGATAATTAACTATTGATCACTTAAATCATGTAACAAAACTTTCTGGTTAGTATTATAAATGATTTACCTTCCTGAGGCTCTCTTATTTTAAGACTCAGTTAAGGGAAGTGGTGGCAAACTTACTATGCATTTGCCCAGGTGTTATCCAGATGCTCATCCTGTCCTCATTGCTGTTTATGCATTTTACTTGATACAGTGATTAGAAAAGAACAAGACAAAGAGTTGTGGGAGAAAGCAGAAAGGAGGACATCCTTATGTGAGTGCCCTAGCCACTTGCCTACAGGGCCCTGAAGGCCTCCTCCTGGCTCTTCCTCTCAGTCCTAAAAACATTGGTTATGTCTGTACAGAAGCCCAGCTTCAGCTGGAAGGGTGGAAAGGGCATGGGACAGGGTGTGTGAGTTTGGTGCAAGCTGGGGGAAGAACTGAACCAAAGTCCTCCATGTCCTGGCCGATGTAGCCAGTAGGATACTGCATGAACAAATGAGTGGTGGCAGAAACAGCTGGACTTTCATATGCCATTGAAAAGCCTTCTCCTGCATAGCTTTTTGAAGAGCACGTTAGCCTCAGGGAAGGACCCTTTCTGCTGGACCTCATAGGGCCAGAGCAATCTGCTGGCCACCCTGACTCCACATACATCCTGACACCACATCCCAGAGAGGCACAGCAATTGGGACTCATCTCGTCCTCAGCATCTCCTGTGGTCTAGCCCAAGGCAGTTCCTCAGGAATGTGTGAGTATTTCAAAATACCTTTTGAGTTGCCTAACTTCCACTGTGCATAACAGACACTGAGAATTTGACATTTAGTTTCAACTTTTGGGGTCCAGAGCTTACTCTGGAGAGTATTCACTGAGACAGAGTTTCAGCTGATGTAAAAAACTGCCATTCATTTGAATGGAACTTCACATAGCCCAATAACATACAGGGGTTTTAAGAAACATCATGTGGATAAAATAAAAATTAAACAATCACAGCCCTAGTTTCCAGAAATCTTTACGATTATGAAAAAAACCCCACTCAGACAAACGGAAATGAACCTGACAATAGCAAGGTCAGTCCTCTGAACGCTTTTCTTCCTCCAAAGCCAGATTTCTTATTTGAATCTTTCAGGAATAAGCTAGCATCCACCTACAATCAAACTAACAAATGTTGATAGCATCTAACCTTTAAATAGTCTGCCTAGTTTGCTGCATTGATCCTCCCCTCCTCTATTCCTGGATTAAGACTTGGGTAGGAGTTAGATGATTAAACTGCTCACTGCAGGCAGTTAAAACTAGTTGTTTCTGAGTGTGCTTGAGAAACTTTTAGTGCCTATTAGAAAAGGTGCCTAAGAATTTAGGGCAGGTTGCTGGTGGTAAAGAGGGTTATGTGCTGCGCTCCCCTGCCTGAAGCAGGAGTCTGGAGGAATCCAGTTTCATGCGGTCTGCAGTGGGTCCAGCCCTAAAAGTGTGCTCTGTTTTTTGGCAGCAACACTGTTTTATGCGAAGACTCACAGCCAAAGGGGACATGAAGAAAAGCAGAATTGGCGGTATCATGAAGGTATTCTATGGTCATAGAAATTCTTTAATGTATAGGGATGCATTTAAGGAGAATAACTGGAGATGATGTAATATACTGTTCTAACTTTCACTTTCTATTGTAAACTGTGAGTTTAATATTTTTTCTGTTCATCCAAATTCTGGCGAGTGTCTCACCTACACTCAGAAGTCCCAGCAAAGACTGATTTCAAATATCCTTTGTCTCTGATTTCTTTTTTTAAAGAGATGTGACTTTAAGCTGTTTAAAGACTTGGCAATACTATAAAGCACGGAATTTTCCGTTGAACATGGGACTTAAACATCCACCTTTTTCATCTACCATATCATGGGGGAAAAAAAATCTGCTTTCCCCTTTCTTAAATCTTATAGATCCATTTTCCTGTTACAAGAAAAGTAGTTATCCAGTGATTCAAGATTCAGTTGTTTAATAAAAATGTCCTTTATTATATTCATCTCCTTTCAGCAAAGTTTCTAAGGCTTTAAAACAGCAAAAAAGACAACATTATCCTACAGTTTGGATAGCATTCTGAGTTGGTTGCTAACTATGGTTGTGTCATATTATTTGCTTGATTTTTTTTTTTCCTTTTACCTGTTTGGGAAAGTAGTGCAGAAAGAAATAACACAGTAATTGTTCAGAATGAAATTTCTAAATTACAGTTGATTAAGTTTACCCTAAAGTATCTAAAAGTATGTGAAAGAAAAAGGCAGCTCTACAGAAAATATTGAAAATAAATTTTTTTTTTTAACCATTTTACACTGGAAAGCCGATTTACATAATCCAAACCCTGGCAAAGCACATAGGCTCTTGCTGGGTCCCATCCTGCCACACTACACACTACAAACATTTAAAGTGTTTATACGTTACATTTCAAATGACCTTTCTGGAATTTTCTCTTGTGCATAATTTACTAGCTTTTAAGCTAGTGCGAATATGATAAGGTTGAGGGTTGGGTTTTTTTCCTTTTTGTTTTTATTTGTTTCAGTCTCATGTTCAGCTGCTGTTCACTTGTACGACAGTACAAAAATGAAGCTGTTGCTTTGGGTTTCTTTATTGGAAAAATAATATATTGTTCTTACTATGCTATGTGTGATGTGATAATTTTCCCTGTGAACTATCCTGGTAGAAGTACTATGTCTATGGAATTTGAATTAAAAAAGATTAAATAACTGCAAAGATGTGCACTACAGATTTTTTTTTCCTTCCTCGAATCTCAAAAATAAGCAATTATTTTAAAAAATAATAATAATGTGCAGAAAAACTACAGGAGCCAGGAGAGGCAAGAAACAAGGGCATCACCAGAAATAAGGAAACCAATATGGTCTTGCAGGCACTTAAGCTCAACCTCTTCCCTTTAGGGTTGTATTCTGTCTCTAAAAACAGTGAAACAATACCAACTTCTCAGTTAATAGATATTTCTGTATCAGGAGTTCTGACAGAGAACTTAAATGTAACCAAATTCATTACAGTATCATTTTGGCATTTTGATATTTATAAGTGAGGTCATCAAAGAAACAACCCAATGCTACAGGGTTTTACTTGTAATGCTGTGCACAATTTAGAATTATCTGCTATGACATTTGATAACTCAGGAAATAAAACAACTTATTAATAGTACAGTTCTGTGTATCCTCATCAACTTCACAAGCAAGCATTTATATTTCCAAAATCCTTCAGCAAGTAAATGAAAAAAAGATATATCCCTTGTAAAGTGTATGTGTCTTTGTTCAGGAGTACACAAAACCAAAATGAGATGTTTTCTAATGGCATTTGACATTGCAAGCAATTTACATCTTCAGTGCTAGGTTAAAAGACCTTTTGTTTAGGTTTTAAAATTTTTAGCTGGAGTGTAGGATAACTGCACAGTGCTATTATCACTCAAGTAGTTCAGAAAAGCCTTGTGTCCCCATTATTGTCAGAAGAGCCTAGACTCCTATTCTTCTGTGCCCATGAAGGCTAAGCAAAATGTGCTTTTCACTGTCAGGCTGCTGATTCTCCTTCCTAGCCAACCAAGTGGAACTGGTAACTGAGGTGTAGGCGATAATGATGCCTTCCCCCAACCACCCCTTTCTTAAAAATAAGTAAATAAATAAATAAATAAATATATATATATATTTATTTAACAACATTTTTACTAATGTTTCAAGAGAAAAGGG
Source organism: Apteryx mantelli (assembly GCF_036417845.1). NCBI lineage: Eukaryota > Metazoa > Chordata > Aves > Apterygiformes > Apterygidae > Apteryx > Apteryx mantelli. The sequence continues at coordinate 61,760,845 of NC_089979.1, forward strand.
GAATCAAGCAGAGGTGGTCCAGGCATATACAGTTTGTGGTATGCAGACATATATGATTATTCGCCATCATGGTAACACCTTCATCTACTGGGATTCCGTCCTTGGTAATAAAGCAGATTTGTAAAAGGCCAAAAGATGTGTAGATCCTAATTCTCAGGTCTGCCTTCTAGTTCTGTTTGTTTGAGGATTTTTTTGTTTGTTTGTTCTATTTTTGTGTGGTTTCTTCTGTAGGTTTCAGCAGAATATATACACATACACATATGTATGTATGTATATTGTTTTGTAAATGTTCTCAGTCACGCTTTTTTCTGCTTTGCGCCATTTATCCATGTATCTTCCATGTTCTCATTTATTTTTTGTGCAACTAAACCTTATAATAAATTATTATTAAATATAACTTGACAGTGACAGAGTCTGAGTGCTTTGTTTTCTCCTGGGCGCTACAGAGTGTGTGTGCGTGCGTGTATGGAGCAGAGGCTAAGCTTCTCTTCCATCCCCAAATGGCAAGTGCTGAAATAAGCTGTTGAGTGTCAAGAAGCCTGTATAGCCATACAGCTGTCAGACAGCAAGCTTCTGTTCATAGTTTTAAGTCCGGGTTCAAGGATCCCTGATACCTTTGCCTTTGCCAGCTAAACGATACTGTTTGCCCAGCAGCATAATAACACCTACAGTGTGGAAAATTGTGGATGTTTGTTATTCTATAACAATTCTCAAATTCTCTGAATTCGAGATACAAAAGTGTCAGATATAGACAACACCAAGCACATTTTCTTTCTCACCCTGTCACATAGACTTCTCAGACACATAGATTTCTCAGATCAAATTAATTTAATGCAAGCATATGCAGCTCTGTTCTGCATATCAGAGCAGTTCTAAAATTATTGCTTAAAAATATACCCACTGGGTAAAAAAAATGCTTAAATTGTAACAATACAAATAGCCTTTACTTGTACATATGAATCAGAGCTGTAGGCTGCAATGTAGCAAAGACATATTTGATGTAATGTGAAACAGGTGGGTGCAGGCAGCCGCACTGCCCAGTCGTGGCAGCCCGGGCAGCGCTGGGAACAGCCGCTTTCACTCTCCACGTCAAGCCGGTGCAAACAGAATCCAGTGTAAGATGCAAATACACTGATTGCACTTTGGTTACTTCAGTCTAAGAAGGAAGTTAATAGTCTTTTCTTAGGTTTGTGTGAGACACTTCTGCAGTTGATGTAAATCTCCTCTGTCTGGCTGAGCGATGACTCTTCTCTTCTTCTTTCTGTGTTCTCTGTACCCTGAAAATTGGATCTTCCGTAACTGTTAACAGGCTAGAAGAACATTTAAAAAAAAAGGAAAGAACAAGTTAAAGGATTTCAGCAAAAAGTTACCTGAGAAAGGCAGAGTTCAGCCAAAGTTCAGCAGAAGAATTGCTTATTTCAGTCATGAACTGTACTAGGAGTGGAACTAAGGCCCAAGGATTTCAGTGGGCTGTAGGTTTCAGTTGCCCCCAGTGTAATAGCACCAGGACTGCCAGAAAGATACCCTTAAATAAGGGAAGCCTGAGGCTGAGATTTGTATGTAAATAGTACAAAACACAGATCCCTTTTGTATTACAGAAAGAAATGAAGTAGTGAAAGGGTTTGAGGTTTGAAAGAGTGGAGACAGGATGACAGCTTGCAAAAAGTTAGCATTTTTCAAACTCTGAGTTTCTCATATGGATCCAGATTTTTTGCAAAACAGCTGCAATTTTGAGCAAGGAGAAAAATGACAAATTCTCGTCATACAGTAATTTATTATTAGGAAATATACAAATATCAATCAAAATATTTTTTATCTTGGTGTATTGTGCCAACTAATTTCAGGTTCAAGTTATATGAAAAAATGTGCTTTGAATATATTTCACAGCTATCCACATCAGGGCACAGGTAAAGTAGCAGTGGCCTGCCTCCTTCCCCTGACTTCAGATATTAAAATAGTCACCTATGCTGATCTTAACACACTAATTATTCCAAAGATATTGACCACACTAAGAATTAGTAATATCATTAGGACAACTTAATGTGATGGTGACTTGGTTAACTGGCACAGGAAGATGGATGGTTTCTGCAGCAAGCAGCTAGTCCCTGGCCTGTGGTTGCCCCACAGACTGCTTCATTCTGGGCCAAACAGTGACCCAAAAGTCAGAATGAGAGAAAAGGAAAAATGCAGGAGGTCGGTGGGTTTGTAAGGACATATCTACTGTGGAGCTCCCTGCAGCATCACATAGAAATGCCAGCTGAGAGGGAACAGGTGAAAAGCCAGAGAGTCTCACATCCGCTGAGAGAATGGGGACATTTCCCTGAGCATGATACAACCTGATTCAGGTTATGAAGAGAAGAGGCAGAAGCAGCAAAGTTGACTCCTATCTTTCCACTTGTAAACTTCAGGCCTTAATAAGGATTATTACAAAAAAAAAAAAAATCACAAAGTTCCAAAAAACTGATTGTTACAGTACAGAAAGAAAGGAGAAGCACTGAAACAGCTGTCCAACAAAATATAGTGAAGATAAATAGAAGAAAAAATAAAGTCAGTGCCATCTACATCAGAGCACAAGATAAAATTTTTTGCTTCATTTTATCTGTAGCTACTTGGGCAAAATAGAAATTACCAATACACAAATATTAAAAAAGCTGGCAAGACAAAAAGAGCTATTTTGTCAATAATGTATGATGCAGTTGGGTCTCTAAATATATCTATGAAACATTAAATACCATTAACCAAAAAAATCATGAATAAGTGTTAGCCATAGTTTAAAATATTTGTTTTTTCTTGTCTGTATAGTTTAAGATTAAACAAGAAGACTCAAGGGTTATATACATCAGGCACAGAAGAAAAAGATATTAAGAAATATATAATACTGAGTACAAGTAAATGCCAGCTGATCTTACCCGAGTCTGAGTAGGGTACAAAGCTTTCGCTAAGGCCTGTGTGATCCTCTTCCTCTTCTTTCTGGGGACACACATTCAGTCAGAAACATAATAGAGAACTGCACCATGCGTGACAGCATAGTCCAAATAAGAGATAACACTGGTATAGTTTATTTTCCTACTGAAACCAATAACTACAATAAGAATCCAAGTAGCTTTTCCTCTGACTTGCAAACTGTAATATGCATGAGATTAGTACTGCTTCATCAATGCCTGGACCAGATAAAAAGACCTTCCTATTCAAACAGATCCAATAATATATTTCTAACAAGGTCCACCAGCTTTTTATCTTGTGATAAGGAGAAGAAATATTTTTCATGCTCACTATTTCTTTTCATTGGAAGTAGAGCTCATGAGTCAGTCAACTATTGCATATTTGGCAAGGAATACAGCAAACTTAGGTAATGTTTTAAATGATTAGTTCAGGTCTGTCCATGAACAAATTTGGAACATAGAATCAGAAGGACAAAAAGTGCTGGAAGATCTAGAAAAACCTCATGTCACCTATCCTTCTCTACATCCAAGATAGGCACACCTATGCCTGTGTTATTCCTGACAAATCACCCTTGGCATGAAGTCTCAGCTAATACCACTGTAAGCATTTAGCTGACTAAAGAGATTAGAGTAAGCTGATTTTTTTTTAATAAGAAAAAAGAGAAAAAAATATGAAAATGTAATTTTTTTTAATAGACTGAGAAGTTCTTTTCATGCTTAAAATTTTGGCAAGAAAATCTAAATTTTCACATCCACCTTTTTTAACTGGCTCTAAAAAGGATATTAGAGGATAAGCTGTTAATACCTTCATACTTTCATGTTTCCTCAATATACAAAGCAAATTGATTTGTTACTCACTTTTTGTGATAAGCAGTGGTGATGCAGATGATCAGTAAGAAAACTAACAGTAGAAAAGCAGCAGAAATTCCTCCCGCTATGTAGATAATAAACCACTGATGATCCAAAGTCGCTAAAATATGATTATAATAAATACTATTAGCATTCTGGAAAAACAGCATGAACTTTCTATGGTACACTAAGTCGAAAATCAACAGTTACGCAGACACATTACTGCATGACAGCTTCTGCTCAATATTCAGACCTCGCAACCATTTCCTCGTTTCTAAAATGCCTTTGTTATGCTGAACTAGCTCTTACAAGAGTTGTGACTGGGATGACCAAAGGTGAGTGAACACAGCAAAGCAGTATGAAATAAAGTAATGAGGCCTGGTATATTCCCTTCCCGTCTCCCTCCCTCCCCTGGTGAGGAAAGTAGACCAACAACATACACAGGTGACTTGATACATGGATAATAAAAGCACTCAGACTAGCTTTGTGAATGTTATTGGTATTGTAAAAGTCCTCCTGTAAGAGAAACCAAACAATCATGCAATACCTCCATAGGCAACAAGATGTTTTTCAGAGTACCAAAAAGAGCATCTCAGGCCCCAAGAGGTTTTTCCATTCAGTACTACACAGTTGTGTCAGTTTTCTACTGTTCTAATTCAAAGACAAATCTTCACTTTTTAACAAAAATATTTCCACAAAAACTTCTCCTAGTATGATGGAAAAAAAATTCTAACCCTGTATGGCACATGCTTTGATGACAGATGTCAGGAAACCCACCCTGTTTGTTCCAGTCGAAACAAAAATGCTTTCTTTGGGAATCACAACCAAGGCAGGAAAGGCTACATTTATATTAGCCTCAGCTTTGCTTAAAAAGCTTATGCTTCTTGGATACAGTGTCACATCTCCATATGAAGCTATGGGCAACATGCCCTGACTAGAGGGTAGAGATAGGCAAGACTATAACTTCAAGGCAAATGCTGTGATTTGATCACTTCTAGTATCAGCCAATATATTCTCATAGTACTCAAGATTGGGGAGTGGTTGTGTAATATTATTCTCATTTTTCAGGAGGAGAAAAACATTGAAAGAAAGAAAAGAAGTGGTGTGCCCAAAGTCACCCAGGAAGTCCACAACACAGGTCCTCAGTACAGTTATTAAGCATTTAGAACACTCATTGTGATTTTTTTTTTTTCTCTTGTCACAATTCTGAACTTCATTAGTGGCATTAAAAAGAAAATGTGTGTCAAACCACAAAACTTCAAGTCAACTTTTTGCAGCCTACCCCAGTGCCCTGCTTCCTGTTTCTCTGTTGCACCTCCATACTAGTTCTCTGTAGACTTAAGGTTGATAGCACAAAAAGCAAGCAGACTTAACACAAGTAGTATGTAATAAACATTACCTTATACAGGGCATATATGGCTAGCAATAGCAGCTACTACAGTGCACATCTTAGCTGGTTCATCTTACCAATGTCTTAATGAGGCAAACATTAGGTGTAAGTTTGTCCAATTACATGTTAAAGAAGAAATATTTCTTACATGTTCTTCAGTTTCTGAACAAGTAGGAGTAAAACAAAAACAAAAAGTACAAAGAAATGAGGGTGCTCTGGGGTGAAAGAGGAGTAAAAAAATGGTAACTTCACTATAAAGAAGTCATGGAGATGCCTCTTGTATTATTACAAGAGATGGTGGCCATATCTTATGGCCACAAAGCTGTTTCTTGTGTTATAAATAAAGACTAGCAATTTATGGGCAAAGGGGCAAAAAAAGTCTGTCTGTAGGTTAGTCCCTCTTCAGTGTTCTTGACACTGTACAGAGAAAGACAGTATCTGCAGATGAAACAGCAGTTGCCTCCAAGAGCTTGTGTTCTGCATACGCAGGGAAGTTATGTGCCCAATACATAGGGAAATTAAAATAATCAGCATCACTAATGACAGTAATCCCAGCTGGCCAGCTGCTGATCCATCAGCAGATGGCTTTTCTGTCCTGAACATCATGGCCAAGATAAGAGGGATTTGAAAGAGGATAAAACGGGTTCACAGCTTTTTACCTGGCTGTCCTGAATACCAGTTGAGACTTGCTAACTCTCACCTCTTCAGTATTAATGTGCTCATTGGAAAGGATAACAAAAATACTGATTACAGAATAGTCTTATCCTTGAATTTCAATGTTATTCTACTGGAAAGAAAAAGAAAGAAAATTCTCTCAGAAACACATGTTGCTGAAGGTATGTGACACATCAGAGATGGCTGCTTGATAACACAAGCTGATATCTTTTGAACTGTAACCACATGTAAAAGCACTCTACTTTCAGCATGGTTGCAATTGCTAGATACTTAAAATGGCAGGAGAGTGCATATATCTGTGCCCAACCTCAAGAAAAAATGATGATGACTTTTTTTCTAAGTGTTTAGCTACCCATCACTGAAAATCCTTATCTATGCCAGTGAGTAGTTACAGAGACGGGGGAAAACGTCCTGTAAGCAAGAAAGAAACTTTAAGATTTTAGCTGCTCCATTAAAAATCCTGTGTTTAATTATCATCATGAATGGGTGAATTTAGACAGTGTTCCAAATTTCAGTGGCCGTCCAGCCCTGTAGTCTGAGCACTCCAAACTTCATTTCTCTTTTCCTGAAGTTTCACTTTCAACTTTATCAGGCCAAGATAACAATCTCTGAGTGAAAAAAAAAAAAAAGAGAGAGATGGGATTATCAGCTGACAATTAAATTTGGATGAGAAAAGTCTTTAGGTTTTGTTTTAGAAGAAGTCATTGAGTTTTGTTTTAGAAGCAACAACAATTCAAAGCCCTTTTGTTTCTTTGCATTTGAGGTGAGCAAAACATTCCTGAGGCTTTTGTTTTCTTTAAATATACAATTACAGTAATTACTGTATATATACAGTATACAGATATACAGTTGTAATTACTGACACAATTTCTCTTAAGCATTAGATAACCTATTCCTCTCTCTCTTGCAGCTTTATATCTTTGGCTTTTTTTCTATAAGATAGCGAAATTTCTTAGGTGAAGGTTTTCAATCTTCAGGGCACTGGCTTTGGGTTTGTGGAGCAAGTACTGCTGGGCCAGACAGCTATTTGTTCTCACAAGAAGTTGGGCACTGTAAGGGTCTTCATACAGCTTGTCACATGCCTAGCTGGACTGGTACATATGGTATCCTAACTACACATCAGTTTCACCCACAAGTGAATGGCAGAAATCCAGCATGAATGCATTCACGCTCAGAAAAAGATGCTTTGTTGAATAAGAGACCCACAAAAAGACTGATATCTTACATTTATATGAAGGAAAAAGGAAGCTTATTTCATTCCTACTCTGATTCTCCTCATCCCCTACTGTTTTGGGAAATCTGTATCTATAAATCTATATCTATAAACTAATCTATAAATACTATCCTCCTTATTTTCTATCTATTTTCTATGGCATATAAATCTTCTCCCAGCTTAGAACTGTATGATAACCTTCAATGACAGGACATGGAGTCCCCAGCTTTACTTCTCATCTGCCACTTGTGGCCCAATGCTGGATTTGTCCTATTCTGGTCTGTTATTTTAGTGATTATCTGATTCCTGTTCTCTAAAACTGAGTAAGCAGTCTTGGAGCGAAAAGGTTCCATTATAGCTAAAAATAATATTGGAAGTAATTTAACAGTGTCCTGAGGCCTAACCAGCCCATCATCACCTGTTTTAGATGGAAGTTAACTGTTGCATGTGATTTTGATTATCTGGGAACAAAAATGACAATCTGAAAAATCTTAGGATGCCTGTGTCACTGTTCTTTAGAAATAACTGGCTCTTACAAGCAGGTATCCAGTGTCCACAAAGAGCTCAAATAAAGCTTTTGTGTTTTAAAGATGTTTTCATGCAGGACAAGTGGATCCGAAAAGATGATCAACTGTAACAATTCAAAACACATTATCCATTTAAGCCAAAGGTCCACCAGTAACTTAATAAACTAGGTATCCAAAAGAAGCATGAACTAAAAAAAAGTATAGACTAGAATCTTCTATACATCATCAATACAAGTCTCACTAGCATGCACCCAAATTCAATTCATCAGCCTCATGCATAAATTACCAGTGCTCTCCATAAAGGGGATCACGCTTAGTGCAGCCTCTCAGACTCTGCCCTACACAAACAGCACAGACATGCTGCTGATGTTGGCACTAGCAAGCCTAAGACCCTGGAGCCACCGCAGGGCTATCCGCAGCCTTTGAAAAAGTCAAAGTGGCATTTTAAAAATCCATCTATAAGACAAGATCAGAAGGGGAAAAGGGATTGTCTTAGGCTAGGATGTTTTTCTTTCTTCCCCTGTCAGTGCAAAGAGGTGTACTTGCACTGCAAGCTGCTGAGCTGTAGACGCTGAACTCACATGACAATCCTGGTTCACTGACAGCTGTCATGATTGTGAGAGCCTGTCACAGTCAGAGTGATGACTGAAGCCTCTGATTTTTTAACACTGAAGTAGCTTTGCTCACTGCTTCAGTTAAAGATGCCCGCAACCAGCTACCAAGCAATTTGCTGGGAAACTGCATTTTCACCTGGTTCTGACAAAGGGAAAATGGGGACCTGGTCTGTTTGGGACCCGCTTGCATCCTTCTGACCATGAAGCATCTGTGGACGCAGTAGCTACACATAGCTTTCACAGCTATGAAGTGTGTTTCGCTATGTTACTGTGGGACCTTCAGCATGGAATATATGAGCTGGAATCACAGAGTACTTTAGACTGCAGGACCGCTGCAGGTCATCTCATCCAACTCCTCAAAGCAGAAGAGTAGGGTGCTTAGGGCTGTGTCCAGCTGAGTTTTAAATATCTTCAAGGATGGAGACACCACAACCTCTTTGGGCAACCTGTGCCAGTATTTGACCAACCTCATGGGTTTTTTTGTTTTGTTTTGTTTTGTTACATATAGTTGGAATTTCCCATGTTGCAGCTGTGGTCATTGCCTCTTGTCATATCACTGTGCACTTCCAGAAGTAGTCTTGTCTGTAACCTCCCATGAGGTAGCTGTAAGTAGTAAGCAATAGTAAGCTGTAGTGTAAGCATGGAAGAGCACAAGGCCTCTTGGGCTTGGATTTGACCTCTGACTTGGAAGGACTGAAGCAGGCTGAGAGAACTAAATCTGCTGTAATTAATGTTCATAGTGTGTGCAGATTTTGCGCTGGCATAGACAATCCTCAAGCCTTAGTTTCCCAAGCAATGATGTGGTGTAGCCCAGAACCTAAAACTAACATTTATGTACTCTGAACAATCAGGGAACTGGGGCTGGCATAAAACAGTGTACAAAGCCTCTTAACTTTATAGGTATACCTAAGTGTGACCACAAGGCAGACAAGAGAGGGTCGGATACCGGCAGAGAGAGACAGTCAAGGTTCATATGGGATTAAACAGAATAGGTTTAATAAAGGACTTACACTACAGACTGCATGGGGAGCCCTGGGAACCGCAAGGAGGGGTTGCCGATGGGAGGCTGCTGGAGGCACAGATCAGACACACAGCTCGGACGCACAGGTGGGACTTGACTCGTTCCTAAGGGCCCCTTAAATCTGCTAGAACTATTTCCTTATCTCAGCTGTGCTAACCTTGAGAAACTACTGTCCGGGAAGCAGCTAGATGTTGCTGACAAAATGGAATATGCATGCCTGGCCCTGATGGGAATTTGGTCAGTGTGTAGTTTCACACGCTGGGGCTGCTACCACGTACTCTGCCAGTCACTGACTCCTCGCCAGGTCTTCTGCAGGTGTTGTCACTACACTAAGGTTACCACAAGCAGAAAATTTTATTTGCAGTAATATGGAAGCACCCTAGACAATACATAAAAAGAGTACCATTTAATATTTTTGTGGGAACCTTTTAAAACTGCATGCCACTGTGATCCAACTGGATACAGCTCTAATAATATTCAAAGCTTACTTTTTTATTCAGGAATCACAAAATTCACATATGCCCTTTTTCTGTTTCAAAAACATTAAAAAAGTCTATTGACAAAATCTAAAGGATTTACCTTTATATACTACTAAGAACACATAATACAGGTAGAGATTGACATTTTCAAACTTGGATGTCTAAGTCAGATAGAGGGTCAGCTGTTCAACTAGTATAAATCAGTAATGAAATTCTGACCCCTAAAACTGTGTTTAAATACAATCATTGGTCCATTTTTTCAGATCTACTGCGAACACACAGCAATGAACAACTTTTCCATTTTCCTTTGTCTGAAAGAGCTTGCTATCTCACTGTCAGCTAAAGAAAAATGAAGAAGAAACTTCACTAAACCTTTCTAAAGATGGCTAGATTTTCAGGATGGAATGAGAACTTATTATTCCATCTTTTTAATTTTTCAGTTCTTTCACATGACTTCTACCCTTCTTTCACCTATATCTACCAAAACAATGCATGGATTATTGTAAAGCCTGCTTCTTTCCTTCAAAAACATGGTAAAAAGCCTAGGTCTAATCAAAGGAAAAAGCACTGTAAGTAAATTCAGATGTGGGATCTGGTGACACAACCAACCTCCATATGAATAGAGCTTTCAAAAGCAGAAATATAGTGACAAACACATCAAAAATTAATCTGAAGTCTCCTGAATACATTATATGATTATGTAATATTCAGTCTTCTTTTTCTGAAACTTTTGTTCCACAAAAGGTACACTACCTTATGCACTCTTGTCACTTTACGCTTTCTAGGGTTTGAGGTCAAAGATGGATGTGCAAAACACCCATTTCAGCTCGGAATTTCTGTTACTGAAAAGCAAAAGTCACAATATTTAGTAGAATAGAATGGACAAGCTTAATGGCATTGAACAAGTCTCATGGTTTTGCTTTCACAAATGCTGGAAAACACTGAATATAGCTTGATGACTTTTACTGGTACAAATGCAAGAATAACAAACACTATCCAAACACTTGAATACCTATTCTCCTACATCTCCCTTCTTTGTTCATAGAAATTCCATGCTGTTTCTCCTTGCAGAAATACATTTCCCTGTAGACAAGAAACAAGCCTCTTCATTCTACTGTGATATCTCTCAGAATCAGTGCTTTTGAAACTATTATGAATTCTGCAAATAATCCCTAAATCCTATTTCCTTATTTCGACCTCCCTTCCCACAAGATTTCTCCTCTTCAAAATTTCTTGGTATCTTCTCAGCAGCAGCTTCTCCAAAAAATGTTTCCTGTCTTTTGTCTTATTCTCTCTCCACCAAAACAGAATGTCTCCCTATTGTTATTTAAACTGCAGCTATTCTCCCAACTCCTAGACTCAATATTTCAAAACATCTTTGGAACTGGGCAAGGTGAGAAGATTTGCAATATCCATGCATAATCACATCAGCATAAGAAAGACATTAGAAGAGTTTGGTAGCAAATCCAAGCTAGATTGTGGCTTCGTTATAATGCTAAGCCAGACAAAATGAAGTAACTGAACTGACAGAATGAAAAAAAAAAGACATATCAAGTTTTTGTCACCACTTGGTTCATTCAAGGCACAGATGTCAAATCAAGACAGAATAAGGCCCTCTGAGCTTGTAAGGGACTTTACTGACTGTCTCACAGAGTGCTGCACAAGCTGACACATGACCTGTCTCTCTCTTTCCCTTTAGTGTTTCTCCTTATTTCCCTAGAATTATTAGTCATGTGTTATGAAACAGTTCCAAACATTAAAGACAAATGATTGGAAATCCTTGTCAATACAAACACTTCCCTTGGAACTGCAAAAAAGTCAACATATGGCAGTGTGTCATACTGCAATGTGAGTGTTTAAGAGGGAAACAGCAGATATTTTCTGAATCACACTGTACTTCAGCTTTTTCACTGGTTTCATACCTTTTTTCTCCAATAAACAGTCATAACTGCATGCTGGCATTGTTGGAATAGCAGTGATTTATAGGATTTGCTTCAAGAGCCATAAAGCATGGAAACTCTCTTTTACAAGAAGAAACAGTTTTTGTACATAGAACAGATAATTTTTTGTTTGATTTTTTGATAAAATCATTATTTGATAGACTGATTTAGTTTTAGTATGAGAACCACTGCACTTGGAGTGAACAGAAAATATATTCATTGCTCTATAGTTCATATCTGCTGGATTATATGAATGTGGTCAAAATTTTGAAATTTGAGTGTTTAAAGTAGTCAGAGGTGAGAGAGAGGACTTCTACATCTGAAACTTCTCTGCCTTTTATGACATTCTGCTCAATTTCATGGACTTTTGTAGTTGATTATTTTCAGTAAAATAGGTCAGCCTTTTTTCCCCAGAGTATTCTCCGCTTCTCAAAAACCATATCACAGATTAAGGATATTCTGAAGTTTTATACCTCATGCCACAGCTCTTGACACTGCTAAAGGGCTGTCTGTTGAACATTCATTTATTACCAGGAACAAAGGCAATACACTTAAAGATACTAAAAAGCTTGACTGAATGCTACAGCAGGAGAAGAAGGACCGGGGTGGTACAAGAACCATATCTTCCAGATGTATTCTATAAAGAATAACCCAAAATTAGTCTTTTTTTTCAATCATAAAAGAAAATAGATATGAATGTGGGATTCAGCTCACAGTCTGTGTAATTTTAGTACATATGGATACCTAAGCTCCCATTATGATCAAACTGTGACAATGGTTAAAGCAAAAGCTAGAGAGCTATTCACCTCACCCTAAATTCCTTACATGAATAAGGTAGTGGCCATTTTACAAATTTTAACATTTTTAAATAGAAGGGTGCTCTTTGCTTTTTGTGGAACATAGGTCTCTCTCCTGTGACCTAAGTCTGCACCCTGCAGGGCATCTGTGCTAGTAGGGACTTCCTCAAGTGCCTTCTTCAGGGGAATACCAACCTCTCCCTGAAAATTTGGGCAGTCTCTCCTCTTCCAAAGTATCTCCTTCCTAACATCAAACTACTTTCTCACAAACAGTCCTGAAGTCATATAATAAGATCAGAGGAGCTTAAAACCAGTTCCTTACTATGGAAACAAACAAACAAAAAGAGTAAAGTTTGCTATCCTTTACATGCTGCAAATTTGAATGTGGTATTCATTTGTTATTTAAGTGTTACTCTCTATAGTAAAAGTGTGATACCTCAAAAGGTCCTCTTTGTGAAACCATTTATCACTTTGCTTCTTTACTTACCAGCCACTGTAAAACTCATTGCATAGGTTTTGTTTCTTCCAGTAGCTACACAGCGGTACATTGCAAAGTCAGAAGCTGTAATGTTTTGAAGGATGATCGTGGAGCTTGCCTCAGGAGTGCAGTCCACCAGTGTACGCTCTTCGAAATCTGAACCAAAGCTTTTCTCCCCTAATGTGTTACACAAGACAATGCTATCTATCCGATCTGCTTTAATCCTTTCCCACATCACTTGCTGCACTGAACCTCCAATATTATAAGGGCAAGTAAAAGTGACATTTCCTCCCGGCTCAGTAAACACAGGATTATTTTCTTTCTCCGGTCCTTCAAAAGCGTCTGTTGAAAAACACAAAAAACACCAAAAAAACTGCTTATAATTAATTCAAGTGAAGTTCAACATCAGCATTTCCTGAATGGCAAAAATTAATGAAATTGGCTTACAGCAGAAAGATATTCAATTTGAAATACTGAAAAATAGCATTTATACATATATAGACTATATTTCTATGCATATCTAGACAAAACAGTAAACTATGGAGCTATGAGCTTCTGTGACATTGCAAGAAGGATATTTTTATACATTTCAAACACATCAATGCATTATTAAAAGTTTCAGTAAATATTCAACAACAGAAATTATAGGACCATTCTAATTAAGCTTATGGTAGTCTTGTCCTTCTAAAATTCTGATTTCATGCTAATTATTAAAAAAAATAGTTTTACATGACCCTCAGGACATTCCAGCTTATGAATAACAATTGTCTCATTCACAAACCTTATCACTTAAAGATATAAAAAATTTCTTAACCACTTGCATGCTCTACTTTGGAAAATCCTTTGCAATATTCAGGCTGTGGTATGCAAGGAGATTTCCAGATAAATTCAATAGCTCATCCCCATGTAAACCATAGATATATTATTTTTTAAATCATTTTGACTGAAATTTCTCTGCTCGGAGCTATTGCTTTTAGTAATAGAATTCACTGTTTACAGATTAAGAAAATAAAAAAATTCTTCTATAGAAAACTTGTCAGTGTTTCTGATATTCAGAGCATTCAATAGCCATTTGGTTTCTAAAGGCAGCTTTGTAATGCATATATCTCCTAAGTAAGGACTAGTACTGTCAGCTTTAGTGTTGAAAGAGATTAACGTTCAAACTGCTTTGCCTGCAATGTAAAATGTCTGATCTTTCAAGCTGTTCAAGGAGTTTCTTTCTCATTAGATGCCTTTATGTCAAAAAATGTCACCAGTATATATTTCTTATATGTTTGCCTCTATATACAGTAGCAACTGGAAGCAGAGACAGAAAATTAAAATGTGCATAGGAAAAATGACAGTCATTAAATGCATCAAAATCTGTCTAGTAGGTTTTAAAATGAAGCTGTAAACAGCGATTCATGGAATGGTATGGATCCAGTAACAATCTGGTTGGAACAGATTATGCTGTAAGACTGTGTTAGGTTTAGATACTGCTTGCTATAACATTTTTATCAAAGACCTAGGGGAAATAATGCTGGTAAACTTTATTGCTTTGGATGCTGGTAGTGCCAGGGTGGCCAAAATTGTAAGTACTGGAGAAATGATTGATACAGAGTGATCTAGCCCACTTCTTAAGCTAGGTATAAACAAAGGGTAATGGAATTTCGTGTGGCCAAGTATACTACCCTAAATCTAGGAATAAGTGACTCCATTCATGTTGGACAGAAAGGCAGCTTTAGTGTGGAAGCCTGAGAATCTGAAAAAATTTGCACGCTCTCAGTGAAACAATGAAGAGCAAGAATGAAAAAGGCCAGATATAATTTTTGAATATTTTATCAATGGAACACAGCACAGAAAAATTACATTCCCTCTGCCTTTGGAAACCAGAAGTATGGTTAAAAAATTTAAATGCTGAAAGACAAAAGGAACTGTGTCTAATTAGTTTACCTAAAAAAAATTAATGAGTAACTTGACTGCATGTAGATTGCAATCAAGGAGACAGAAAGTTAATGATAGACAAGGACAGAAGCGAGATAAATTCAGACTAAACAGAAGGTACAACATAGTTAAGGTAATTAACTCCTTGGACAACTTGCCAAAGATGGTTAATTTTCTATTGCTGAAGAAGACAGCCAAGGCTGGATAATCATGTAAGAGATCGTGCTAGTTCCAGCAAAAATTTGCTCACCGAAGTCTAACTATTACTCAGATCAGATTAAATGACTACTATCATGGGATCGCACACTTGCAAGAAATGCTCCTTGAAGCGCAGATCCCAAGATCCAATCCTTCAAAAGTCACTAAAGTAGAAAAAGGTCATTTCTTTATGCAGAGCACATTCAGATTGCCAGGTGAGAGGGCTAATTTAAAAAGGGCTTGCAGACCAAATCTCTCTCACTCATCATATTCTTACAGGTCAGATCCTTTCCTCCAGCCCCGCTTTCCAGACCACCAGCTTTCAGTAACTGCCTATTTTACAATAAACCACACATCCTTTCCTGAGTCTTCAATAAAATCTCATCTTCTCCTTCACTTCGATGCCTTTGCTGTCCCCTTCTGCTACGAGCAAGCCCTACTGCTACCTGCACTCTCCTCAGGACCCTCCAAGTGTCGCCCTCTGCGCCTGGGTCCTTCACTTCCTGCCAAAGCCACCTTGAACTGATGCCTTTGGCAAGAATCTAGGCATTTCTCCTATATAAACCTGCTTATTAAGGAAAGTATGTGTATGACAATGTTGCCACCCTCCTAACAGGATTGCCCCCAAGTCAAAAAGCAGCAACCAGGACCAGAGGAAAAAATAGCCTTTTCCCTTGCTGTCCTGCTGTACATTTGCTAAGAAAATATATATTACGCACATAGTGAACTGTGATCAAACAGGTAAAAGTCATTCCACCATAACCATGAAAATCCCTTCTGTCTGATAATTTATTAGTTAAATCCTTGTGTTATATTTGTCCAACAAGATATCCCAGGTTCTCAGTAATATATCACACATTTTTTGTTTTGCACATATTTTTTACTTGACAATATGTAGTAACATTCAGCCATTTACACTCTTAATAAAAGACTTTAAACAATCCCATTCTTACAATATGGTACTGTGCACAAAATATATGATTACGTAGGGCACAAGCAGTGGTAAATCAGGCCTACATAGCTGTAATAAAATTTCCCAAGTGCACTTAAATGTTTCAGGCTTTTGTTTTAAGTAATTGTCCCTTTTTATTTTTGCACCAGTATCAGCTTAATTCTTTCATCCTCCTTTTCCTCTGTTTAACCACTTTTTTTATTTAGCTCCTTTCTGAACACAGTTTCTTTGCTTTCAGCCTGGTATGTATGGGATGAATACCTCCCACTCTGAGAAATACTTCTGCAGAAAAAGGTACACTGACATGCCTTCACCCCCCCAAAAAAAACTCAAGGTAACAAGCACATGTGATTATTTCAGAAACGCTAAAAAAAATGTAGCATTTCATCTGATAAAAATAGACTTCCCCTTCTCTCTGTTCATTCCAACAACTGCAGCTGCTGCCCGCTCTGGCAATGTAATCGTCCTCCTGGATAAAAAGTAGTAGCAGGTGAAGTAGGTGCATTTGCCTCTGCTTACCAGAGAGGTGCTCTATGTTGAACACTCCTCTCAAGTCTCTTTTGGCATAGTGCTATCTCATTATATCTTATAATTACCCATATTTCCCGCTGTTTTAGGACCATTAAAAACATAAAGGGAGGGGAGGGAAATCTAAGCTTTTATATTTTTAAAAACATAATCTCTCAATATTTTTCTTGGAAAGAGTTTAGAGGGTTAAGCAACCAAATTCAAATGCTGCAGCAGGGAAATTGTTGAAGTTAAGAGAGTCCATTCTGGAAAATAAAGCAATGTTTGATTTTTCCCCACAAGGAATTAAAAGTCAATATAAATGTCATGTAAACATCAAAATGGCCTACTTTTTTAAAATTGAATGCTTCTTATTAGTTTGATTCTCATTGTTTTGGCCAGGGAGATTTCAAATTCTCTACTTTTTGGTTCGATTTACAAGAGGTCTTATCCACAACCATTATTTTTCTCATTTTCTGGTCTGTGACAGGACTAGCTGGTTTTGTTTCTTCAATGGAAAGTTGTTTAGATATCTGGACTTGTTTTCAGCTAGTTTATTCATTTTTAAAGTCAGTATCTATGACATTTTTATTACTGCTCATCATAGGTTTCACTAGTCCCAGATTTATAATCTTGTACAAGGCTTCCAGAGTTTCACTCATGCACATAAATCCCATGCATTCCTCCTGGTTTAAAGCCATACACACACACACACACACACACACACACACCAGAAAAAAATATACATACTTCAACATCAATCCTGCAACCTCAGAAAGGCAAAATTCAGTGCAGTAAAGTAAAATTAATTGAATCAGTTATGCATTCTTTGGGCTTTAAATGGCTCTTTATCTTTGTTGAGGCTTAAAGGTTAAGTAAAGGTTAACTATTACTGGCACTATAACTATTACTGGCTAGACAAACAGTTACATCAACTTGTGCAGGCAACACACACAGCCTAGCAGTGCACACAGTGAGTAACACCACATATCTGAGGACCCAGCCAATTCCCACATGCTCCAATGTACCGCAAGATCAGCAGATGCTCATACTGAAGGTAGCAGAGCTACCTTCAAAGTAGCCACCTTTAGGAAGTAATGTTTTCCATCAGAAATAATAAATGACCTTAGCAGATTTTTCAAAAGTGTAAAGCTAATTTGGCTATACATTAAAGACAGGTTCCACTTTGTTTGCCCAAGCTCTGAGTACAAATACAATTTTCTTCTACTTATAATAAGAAGTGACAAATAAATCAAACATGAAAAGTAGGCTCAAAATTTTATGAAGATGAGTTTTCTCCAGGGCTTTCTATCACCATGAAGATCAGCTTTCAGATGAGAAAATACTTCCAGAAGAGTGCCCTCTTCATTCTTCCTGAATAAGTGAAATATGGGATGATATTTAACCCCCCAAAATAATGTGTTCCCACTGTATTAACATATAACACACAATTTTGTAGAGTTTCTAAAAAATATTTTTGCCATTTTTTGGATAAGACAGGGACATGAGGATGCACAGCTATTAAATAAGTTGGAGAATTAATGGCCAATAAAGATTTTTATTTCCAACAAAGTTTTGACATCACTTCTACAGTCAGACACAGAAACCAGCAGTAGAACAATGCTTGATAAGAATGTATTTTTCTAACAGTGACTATTTGGATTATAAAAGATAAAATGAAAGCATTCATACTCCTATGCTTCTTAAAACATCTCTTTCATAATAAGTGATATTGTAACAATTTGGTGAACCTGTCTGTACCAATTGTTAATTCTTCATGAGGTTATAAACAATTTGCATGTAATTTTAACCCATCTGCCAATTCTAGTTTGTTTATGCAGATTGCATCACTATTGCTATTTTACCCTGTCTTTAAAACTGAACATTAGTTACTTGAGATGCAAGGAAGGGGAGAAACTGAAGAGAGGAAGAGAGAGTGCAGTTCTAATAATAGAAAGAAAATCATCCCCTATTCAGACACAAACATTCATGGATTTCTAGCAAGAAGAATTTTATTTTTTTTTTTGAGAAAGAAGTCATTCAACAAGAGCATATAATGTGCTATCCTGGAATTCAACCACAGGAGTCTAGAAAGTACGAGAAGTCAGGATCCCAGATTTTCATCCTCTACAGGAGTCATCATCTCAAGATGAAAGGAATTTACCAGCAGTAGGAATCCAATAAAGAGACAGAAGAAGTGACACAGACTATTGTACCCAGCCTTCACTTTATTGTTAATGATCCACATTTTCCCTCAGAGGATGAAGAGAAGTGTTATACTGTGAAACTGTGTGTCACAGCACATGCGTGCGTGTCTGTGTGTGTGTGCATGTTTGTGTCTGCCTACTCACATCGTCCATGAGACTCCTGAGGGTTCAGGCTTCAGGTAGGACAGAGGAAATGATGCTTTAAGCCACACAGGACAGAAAAGGCAGGGGAGAGGGGATGGGAAAGGGTGAGAAAAGTCAAACTGACCCCTAAGGACAAACATTTGAATGGATCCCAAGGCAGCGGACAGCACACTTTTCCAGCCTGCCCAGTCCCAGCAGTGTTATACAGCACAGGAATGCTGGGTCAGGATGCTCTGCGGCAAATTTCTGCCCCACATCTCAGAACCTATCTGTTAGCTTTAATGGGTTGTTTTAAGGACTGAAAATATATTGGAAAAGAAAGATAGATACAGTTTGTTTCATAATAAGTTTGTTATGCACTTTGGTACCATCTAAGAAAATAAAAGAAGTCAGTATATCATCAGTATCTTTTATTGAATGTTTCCTTTCCATTTCTTTCTGTCCTTATTAAATTCTCATTTATATCACCTGACAGGCCAGCTGAATGCAAGGTTCATCATTAGAAATATCAGTAGCAGAAATAGGATCTGCAGATGGAAGAATTTAAGAACTTAAAAAATAAACATCCCTTAGTGATTTCCTTCAGAATATTTGGAAGCTTAACTATTTGAATCTGTAGTTCTTTTTACCCTCTGCTTATCTTCTGCCACTATTCATTCCATAACCTAGCATGTATTTCCCCCACATAAAATATTGTTCAATCTGTCCTAGATAAATTAATACCATCTTCTTAGTTTTAAATATTTTAAAGCTATTACTCTGTGTTTTCCATTGTCCCCTGCAATTGCATACTCTAATGATTTCCAGATTCCATTATCTCAAAATTTCATTGATCACATTTACACTTTCAGAAACAAAAAACAAGGTTAATAAAACTCTTGAGTCTGCACATAACCACTGGATGCTACAGAGGTATTGGTTGATATTAGAGATAATATCATGCTTTAGTTAAATTGAATTTTAGCATGGTTGCTGCAACGGTGCAAAATTAGGGAATAGTAGCTGGGAAAAGTAAGTATTTGGGCTTATATAGGCAGGGAAATACCTGAGAAAAGAAAATCCAACTGAAATTAAGGATTTGCTGTGCCTGATGGTTCCTTTCCCCTTATCTAATTGCCATCTTTTCTATGCCAGACTATAATCACTTCACAACTGAAATTACTCAGCTTTCCAGGTGAATACTATTATTCAAGAGGTAAGTGGAGCAATTATTACAGAATCACAGAATGGTTGAGGTTGGAAGGGACCTCTGGAGATCATCTAGTCCAAACCCCCTGCTCAAGCAGGGTCACCTAGAGCATGTTGCACAGAATCGCGTCCAGGCAGGTTTTGAATATCTCCAGAGAAGGAGACTCCACAACCTCTCTGGGCAAGTTGTTTAGTGTTTGACTACCATCACAGGAAAAAAGATTTTTCTTATGTTTAAGTGAAATTTCTTGTATATCAGTTTGTGCCCATTCCCTCTTGCTCTCTTGCTGGGCACCACTGAGGCTAGCTCCAGCTGGTGTATCAGCCACTCCTCCCAGTTTTGTATCGTCTGCAAACTTGCTGAGGGTGCTCTGTTCCATCATCCAGGTCATTAATGGAGAAGATAAACAGTATTGGCCCCAGTGTCAACCCCTGGAGTACACCAGTAGTGACTGGTCTCCAGCTGGAGATCACAATCCTTTGAGCCCAGCAGTTCAGTCAGTTTAATCCATCTCACTGTCTCATACTTCATCAGTTTGTTTATGAGGATTTTATGGGAGGCGATGACAAAAGCACTGCTAACATCAAGATAAACAACACCCACTGCTTTCTCCTTGTCCACCAAGCCAGTCCTCTCATCACAGAAGGTTATCAAGTTGCTGAAGCGCAATTTGCCCTTCATAAATCCATGCTGACTACTCCTGATCACCTTCTTGTACTTAAAATGTTTGGAAATGGCTTCCAGGAGGTTTTGCTCCATCACTCTCCCACAGATCGATATGAGACTGACCAGCCTGTAGATCTTCCACGTCTCCCACATCTTCCTTCTTGCCCCTCTTGGGAGCGACATTTGTTTTCTTCCTCAAGAAGTCCTCAAGAACCTCCCCCAGTCAGCACAACGTGTCAAAGATATTTAAGAGCAGCCTCGCAATGACAATGGCCAGCTCCCTCAGCACCCATGGGTGCACCCAGTCAGGTCCAATATGCCTTTGTCTGTCCAACTCGTTTAAATGTTCCCTAACCTGATCTTCCTTCACCAAGGGATGCCTTCCTTGCTCCAGACTTTCCCACCAGTGTCAGGGACCCGGGATTCCTGAAAGCAAATCTTACAAATAAAGACCAAGGTGAACAAGGCATTGACAATCTCGGCCTTTTCTGTGTCCTGTGTCGCCAGGTTTTCTGCCCCATTCAGCAGTGGACCACATTTTCCCTCATCTTCCTTTTGCAGACGAAGTATTTGTAGAAGCCTTTCTTCTTGCCTTTCACATCCTTCACCATATGGGCTTAGCAACTCCAGATGGGCTTTGACTTTCCTCACCACATTCCACATGCTCAGACAGTGTGTCTATGTTTCTACTGGTTCACCTGACCCTGCTTCCACCTCTTATATGCTTTCTTTTAATGTTTGAGTTTAGTCAGGAGCTCCTTGTTCATCCATGCAGCTCCCAGCCACATTTGCTTGATTTCTTGCTCATTGGAATGCACCACCAGAGGATGCGATCCATGTGATCCAAATCAGCCAGTCTTTCCTACCCCTCTCCTATCCAGGGTCGTATCCCATGAGATTCTTCCAAGCAGGTCCCTGAACAGACCAAAGTCTCCTCTCCTGAAGCCCAGGGTTGTGATCCTGCTATTTGCCTTGTTCCCTCCTCTCAGGATCCTGAACTCCACTGTCTCATGGTCACTGCAGCCAAGGTTGCTCCTGACCTTCACATCCCCAAACAATCCTTCCTTGTTTGCAAGTATGAGGTCCAGCAGAGCACCTTTCCTTGTCAGATCCTCAGTTACCTGTGTCAGAACATTATCATCAGTGCAGAAACCTGGATTGCTTGTGCCCTGCTGTGTTTCCCCTCCATGGATATCAGGGTGATTAAAGTCCCCCAGGAGGACCAGGACCTGCAAATATAAAATGTCTTCCAGTTGTCTGCAGAAGGCCTCACTACTTCTTCCTAATCAGGTGGCTAGTAGCAGACCCCCAGCAAAGCATCACCCACTTTGGTCTGCTCTCTAATCCTGACCCATAAGCTCTCAGCTGGCCCCTCACATGTTCCCAGACAGAGCTCTATGCATTCCTGTTGCTTGCACATAAAGGGCTACTACCCCTACTTGTCATCCCAGTCTGTCCTTCCTAAAGAGCTTGTACCCATCCATTGCAGCACTCCAACTGCGTGAGCTATCCCACCACGGCTCTGTGGCCCTGATGAGCTCACAGCCCTGCAACTGTACACAGAGCTCTAATTCCTCCTGTTTGTTCCCTGCTGCATGTGTTGGTTCACAGGCATTTCACATGGGCGTCCATGGGCATCCAGTCATGCTGAGTTCCCAGAAGAGATGTGAGAGCTTCCCCAAAATGCTGTCCTCACAACACTTCCTTATTTCTGTATATATCCTCAGGATGGGCTTCCTTCTGCCCTGTTTTGTTGCAATGTCTCTCTTGTCCACATCATCCTGCACCCTTTGCTTGCCAACCTTGTCCACTGCTTCCATACTTGTTTGTGAGGCATCGGCTCCCTTCCCCGTTGTTCCTAGTTTAAAGCTCTCCTCACCAGACTGGCCAGCTGGTTGGTGAAGATGCTTTTGCCCCACCTGGTCAGGTGGATCCTTTCTCTTCCTAGCAGTCCTCAATCCTCAAAGAGGCTCCCACAGTCATAAAAGCCAATGCCCTGATGTTAACATCAGTTGCACAACAAGGTGTTGATCTGCAGGATATGCCACCTGTTCATGAAGCTTTTCTCCTTCATTGTCAGGATCAAGGTGAAAACCACATAGGATCCCATAGCTTTGATTTTAATCCTTAGCACCATGTAGTCATGTTTGATGTGCTCCAGGTCTCCCCTGGCCACACGGAGGTGTTCAAGTCAAAGAGCAGCAGGGGATAGTAGCTTGAGAGCCAGTCAATTCCCAGCAGCCTCTCTGCGACTCTCTGCAACAGCAAACCTCCTTAAACAGCAGGTTGGGTCAGCAGATGAACAAATTAGAAGTGAGATTTGCCCCTAAATTATCAGGCAACAGCAAGTCAGCTAATAGTAAAACAACCTTCAAGTTTTATCTCATCACAGCAAAAATGCAGCAGTCTTTGTGGACGCTAAATGTGATCTCTTTTTTCTTCCTTAACATAGTACATTCTGATGCAAACACTGTAACCAAGAGTACATAATAGCATCATTATTCTTAGTAACTAATCAGACATCTAAAATGGTAAGAAGTAAAGAGAAGAAAATTAAAAAATAAATGTCAAAAAATAGTGATGAATAAAAGGGTCTGAATGTTATAATTGATTGTTAGCTGAACAATGTCAACAGTGTGATACTGTTTCCAAAAGACTGATTTTCTCAGGTATATGAACAGAGAACTTATATAAGACAAAGCAACAGCTAGGCCTTAGATGGAGCATGGTGTTTTGTTCTAGGTATCATATTTTACTAAGGATATATACAAACTGGAGAGAATTCCGAAGAGAACAAGATGAAATTTAGAATCATGACCAAAGAAAAAATTTAAAAGAACTGGGTTTGATTAGTACAGAAAAGATGTCTGAATGCTGGTATCATGAGAGCCTTACTGTGAGTAAAAGGAAAGGACTACAATAAATAAGCTCAGTTTTAAACAAGAGACGTTTGGGTTAGATATAATAGAAAAGATTCTTATTGCAAGGCTAGTTAAGCACTAAGATGACTGTGTAAGAATATCGTGCATATGTTTTCCAACATGGGAAACAGGGGTGATTCAGATATGCTTATCCTGCATCAGACCACAGAGATGGATGAGATGAATTTACAATGTCTCTTTCTACCTGAATTTTTCACAATTCTATAATTCCTTTTGATCTAAGCTTTCCTTCGCAAGAGAAGAGGAGATGTCTACTCTGCTCCCAACAGTTTTCTTTTCCCCTGGTCCTTTATACTGAAGGGGCATCCAATCCTTAGCTCATCACAGAAGATAAAAAGAAAGAAAAGCAGTACTTAGCAGGTCAGTAACCACAGCAGAGGTATGAAGAAGGCAGTTTTACTTGGCTACATCCTCCTCCTTTCTAATTAGGTGCTGACAATGTGGTTGACACTGTATAAAGATGCAAAAATAGTTCTTGCTCTGGGAAGCTCAGTCTAAGCTAAAGAATGACAATCCCTCAGGATTAGCTCTTGCTTCCATGTGCTTTAAAGGGCTGATAGTTTTTCACTGTAGACCTATGAATCACATTCTGAATTGGGACAGAGATAAATAGAAAGTAAGCTATTTCAGGTGAATAGGGACTTGAAAAAAATCTATGCAACGTACTGCTTTTGGCAGGCAGAAGAACAGTAATATAGAAGGAAGTGCTGAGTGGCATGGATATCATCACGCTAATTAAGAATAGAAAAGCTCTGTCTCTGCTATCACAGGATAAGCTGATCACTCTATTTAAAATATGAAAGTACCTCATAGTACATCTGGTATTTAAATACTCTGTTAATGAACTTCCATTTTCATTCAGAGTTGATAGCAAAAAATATCTCCTGAGCAAATGGTCCATCCTCACTGACTAACAGAAAATCAATTTTAGCTATGAATTAAAAAACAAAACAAAACATACAATAGTATGAAAACAAAGAACAATAATAATAACAATTATTGTAATTCGTATTACAAGATATAAAAGTCACTATAAATGACGAAAGAATATTTCCCATTTCATCCAGAGCATGGACTGGGAAATTTTAAGTTAAACTAAGGATTTATTTATTTATTTATTTATTTTACCATCTAACTGAAAGAAAACTATGGAGAAAATAAATGTAAGATTCAAAATATACCAAAAAGTCATGTTAAAATTCAACAATTTTTAAAGGTAAGTAAGCAAACACAGAACAAAAACATTCCAGTTAATTTTAACTACTTCTCCTCTTTCTGTAAATAAACAAAAGACATTGCTCTGTATAGCACATAGCATTTTCCTTGCTGAAGACTTTTGACCTTCTATCTAAATATGTAGCAAAGGCATAGTATATAGAACAATATCAGGTTTTGATCTCTCTTGTGATGTTTATTATATTCTATTTTTCAAATTATATCTACACTGTAAATTTGAATGTCATGTGTCTTAAAATTGCTAAGCCAACCTTAACAGATCTAATTCTGTGCCACAAAGCTCTTCACAGGTTGATTTACTTTGCTTCTAAGAGTTTTTGCCTACACTCAATCATCTCTGCTTCTATTAACCTAAAAATAGCCAATATTCTAATTATATACATATGTGGAAACTTAAATACACACGAATTGTTACATTTCAAGGCAATGGTACCTGTAGGACTAACCTATTAATAAGTCAAAGTGGCCTGGGAGAATGTGAAAACCATGTGGAGTGGTTTGGAGCTTGATGCACCTATCACTATTTCTCAAGGCAGAATGAATCAGAGGATAGTTTGTGGTTGTGTAGGAAGCATCGATACAGGGGGCTGATAATGTGAAAACTATTGCACTGAACTCCAATTGTCAAAGAAATGTCTCATACTTTAATAAGTGCAAAAAAGAAAAGGGCAAGATTATCACTATGGGAAATGATGGTACAGAGCTATAACCAGGTAGTAGTGGTTGTTCATGTCTCTTCAACAAACATCATCAATATGAAAGTGCAGTAGGAAAAAAAAGTTTTAAGTTCTCACTGTATAGGAAGCCTGAAATAAACTCATTAAGTTCAAGGGAGTATTGTACCTGAAGGACATTTTAAATGGAAACTATCAGTATTTTATTTTGTTAGGATGAGAACAGGACATAAATACCCTTCAGATTTGTTGAAGTCTTAAGATCCTGATTTACAGAAATTTATGGAAATCACAGATTTGAACCAAACAACATTGATCTCCTCTTAACCTTTTGTATTTATATATCTACATAACAATATTCCATGGAGTCAATAATGGCTGAAAAAGAACAGAAAAAAATCAAGAACTTAAAGGCAGGCATCCATGACAGTGACAGGACAACACCTTCTTTTCTGCTGAATAAATGATGGAAGAGGCCAGAATTATTTCTTAAACTCTTTTTCTGTGAATTGATACTTTATGAAAACTTTAAAAAAATCCCTTCATAGATGTATGTTTTTGTAGTGATGAATGAATTGAAGAAAGAAGAACCAAAGGACTGAAGACATGTCTGGCAAAGGACCAACGACTGAAAAAACAGATGGAGCTAAGCCCTCAGTGGCCATAGGTAAGTAAAAGTCTGGACAAAACAGGAAAAAAAAAAGGGGGTTACTGTAAGAAGAAAGAAGGGATTTTGCCAATACGTCCTTCAGTTCCTTTGGAAATAAAACCCATCACCCTAGTATTCATTCTAAAGTGCTAGAAATTGGAGAATTTTCCTATATACATTTCTTTGTAAAGGTTTATGCTTTAAAATTTATTTTTTAAAGAAATATTGCAGAATTCTTGTTGCCTCTTTCTTATAGTTAGGTACATAACTGACAACACTTTTTTTTTTTTCTTTCCCAGGCAAGTACTGTGCTGTTTCGAGTGGCCGCCTGAGACCACAGTTAAACATGCATTGCTAAGCACACCTCCCCGATGGACTAACCATGTACACTGTTCCCTGAATGTTCTTTTATCTAAAAGTACAATTACAACAAACTGCAGCTTCAAATGCTTTCCCTTCTGGGCAGCGAGCATAGGAATTAACATCTTTTTGATGTCCAACAGCTCCTGCATGATGTTTCCTACCCTAATGCTTCTTCCATTAGTAGTGACTTTACTCTCTGCTCCTCATGTTTTATACTGCTTTCAAAACCAGTCTTCAGACATACATGTCTAAGCACTGCGTATAAGGAACTCCAGATTGTCCTTAAACTATTCCCTAAGAAAAGTGAGATATTACAACTACTGACCATTCCTACACAATCTTTAAAATATCTTATCCAAAAATTTAAAGGAGTTTTCTCTGTAGGTGAGGGTTTTGTTTCTTTAGTGCATGGAGTGTTTATGGCTCCAAAATGAAGGAAGATTAAGGGAAAAATAACACTGAACAGTTCTGAAAACTGCTGGATGTATGTTCACTCCACGAGAAAAAAGCAACACATTCACACAGCTGGCAAACACCTTCCTGAGGGATAACTAGAATACTCTTTGCCAATATATTCACGGGTAATGGTGGCAGAATATACTGAAGTTCTTCACAATTATGTTACAGAATTTCAGTACTGAATCCACCTATAAAAATATCCTGTAGGTAAACATGTGAAGTTTCCAATAAAAAATCCCTAATATTATTGCTTTTCTGCCTATATGTTTCAGTAACTGTCAATAAAGAAAGCATGGATAATATTGTGCAGTCTGGGAGAATTCTTTCTCATCTGTTACACAGACTTCTCAAGAAAACTTAAAAATTTAAAACAAAAAGAACAAAACATTTTTATTGTATCTCCTGATACAGCCCTAGGACTGAACTGAGATCACATCTAGTAAAAAAATCAATCAATACAATAACAATGTCAAAAATTTGATCTAAGTGGTGATTTATCACCACTTCTAGTGTCTTTCATCTGCCAGTAATGCAACAAGGATAGTGCACTGAGAAAAGATCTCTATGATGAGAGCTATAATCTCCTCTATCTCCTGGGATCCCAGATCCCTATGACAACACAGCTGTTCCTTGCCCAGGATTAAGATTAATCTTTTCCCATTTTTTAATTTTGTCCCTGGTTAAAAATGAATGTAATTCTCCCCACACAGACCACGGTGGGGTGACCTGGTGTTCTGTGGCCAGAGAATAAGCCAGGAGCAGAGCTCTAAATGGAGTTTCTCCAGTATTATTTTGCCAGCTCTCATACAATGGCAGTCTCTGGGGAATCTTTTATTCATTTAATAACATCTTTAATCACATATGAAAGACTGTAACAATGGAGGACTTTTTGTTATAAAAGCACCTTTAGCTAAAGGGAAAGACATAGGTGTGTTATTGAAATAATAATAAAAAAGGCATGCCTATTTCCTTTCAGTATTTGACTGCTTTCTTTTTTTCTGTGTTTTGTTTAAAAACTCTTTTAACTGCTTAATGTTGTAAAGCATCAGGGTCTCATTAACACTTCTGAATTACTGGGTCTGTTGACATTAATTTGACAGACACTACTTGTCGTATTTACTCATTAAGCATTAGCACTTGATGCTTTCTATTACACAGATGAAAAATGTTCCCAGATCAGAAACATATCAATTTTACCCACTTTGTATACACTTAGTTCAAAGTTTTAAAATTTACACAAAGCATGTGGGAAAGGAGAATCAGTCCCATGACCTCTGTTGTTTACCAGTAGTGATGCACTACAGCAACTTTGAACTGTTTGAGTGCAGAAGCATTCATTATTTTGCAAACCAGCAAGTACTAACCCAACATATTTCATCCAAGTTTATATAACTGCCAACAGATGTGACTGCCATATGAGAAGCATATCACCTTACACTTTAATCTAGTTAACAATCACTGTCATGACTAATAGTCTAACAGTATCCATGCAAATTCTGAAAGCCAGTCAGATATTCTGGGTCCATATTCTGTTGCTAGCTTTCATTGAGGTCTGTGCTGCAAATTCATCCATGGTATACATCCTGCCTAGTGTGGAAACGTCTATAAATCCCACAGTAACTGATCCCAACTTTACAGATAAATCCCGAAATGTCTCAATGCACAGACCACACTAGTTAAATTATAAACCAGGCTTTGAACAGATTTAATCAGTTCTGATTGACATAAAAACCTTAATACTATCAACCTAACCTCATCAGTGCTAATTTACCAGAGCAAGCTTAAATGCTGTAAGTGTCCACAAACAAAGTTGTATCAATTTAAAGGCAGTGTCACTGCAAACTACTGCTGTTCAGGGGCTACCAGTGCTCTATCCTTTTCCCACTATTTCTTTCTTTATCCAAAAAAGAGAGTTTAGGCCCAATGAAAGCACATTCTTCACAGAAGCAGAGACTTAATCAGGAAATACTGCTGATGATTGAAAACATATAATCTAAAACTCGATGCCACCCAGAGCACATAGGGAAACTTTAAAAAATGAATCTAAGCAAATGGTAAATAATGTCTATTTGCAGAGAAGTAGAGTGTCTGCAGTCCAAAAACTCTTTTTCACTACAACACCACTGCAACAGAGCTATAACGACTGCAGATTCAGCACCTAAGCTTGCTCATATGTGTGAGTCTGTAAGCACTAGACATTATGAAATTCCCTAAAAATATAGATTTCCGTCTCTTACAAGTTTCTTGACCAGTTGTTGCAAATAGAAGAAATGGATTTTGCAGTCAGTTGTTTGTTTATCTGGGGCTGTGCAGGTAAACTAATGCTTTTGGAAAAGCAATGTGTATTAAGAATCAATAAATTCTAAATCTTAATTGAAAAAAAATGCAATTCAAAAATTACATTGTTCAGATTTCTGTACACCAGAGAATGTCAAATTCCTTAAAAAGCACTTCATTTTCCAGGAACCTCAACTCCTGAATAGTGGATATTCATCCTACAGAACAAGACCCATATCCCAGTATTAGACCAATACTTAGCTTTCTCAAAGCTCTTTCTTTGGTGCAGAATACAAAACTTTAAAGATAAACATCAGTGTCCTAATTTTACAGACTGAAAGATAAAGAAGAAAAATTATGTATCCATTGATGGCAGCAAGCTGAAATACTGCTTGCATGGAAGTGAATTTAAAGTTTACTGTTGATTTAATCAAGGCAAGATTTAATCCAGGGAGTTTAAAATATTTGATAGTGATGAATGTGCTAGCAAAATTAGATAAAGACTGATACTGTTCTACTATAACCACTGTATTAATAAATACCTTCTTCAAGCTCTGTTTTTAATAACATATTTAATTTGAATTACAGAATGAAGTTGTAATATTTTATCTTCACTGGTAATAAACTTTATTCTCTTGAGATCAGTGGATATAAAGATCATGTTTATATGCAACTACAGGGATGCTGAACAGGATAGTTCCTGTTCTCAGAAATCTTGATTCTTTAAATGGAAAAGAAAAGGATTAATTTCTATACAACATTGTTATCACCCTCTGTGGCTTGATTAAGGAGACATACTTGAAACGTTGTGACTGTTGTTGTTGTTGAGATTTGTTGTTGTTTCAGGTTTGTGTTTTAAAGTGCTCAAACCAAGAGAAAAATACTATATACTGAAAATCCTGAATCCCACAGTATCATTCAAAAAATACCTCTGATAACAGATCCACTTTGTGTTTGGTTTACACTGTGCTGAAGTCTGTAAGTGGAGAAGGACGATATCCCACTGAATAACTTGCTTCTTGCATCACTTCAGATTAACCCCAGACAATAGTGATTATAGTTAGCTCCCACCAGGGGAGCCTAGTCCTTTGCACAAGTCAATTGACCAATACTGAATAGGCATGGAAAATACTAGAAAAGGGTTCTTTCTCCTTTTTTTACTTATAGAGTAGGGAAGACTCAAACTGGATGAGTGGCTGGGTAGTTACAAAGGCACTGGAAAGCACAGGGGTAGCTGCACTGAAAGTACATGGACATAACTG
The DNA here is from genome assembly GCF_036417845.1 of Apteryx mantelli. Lineage (NCBI taxonomy): Eukaryota > Metazoa > Chordata > Aves > Apterygiformes > Apterygidae > Apteryx > Apteryx mantelli. Next base: position 61,791,418 of record NC_089979.1, read on the forward strand.
AATTTTTTCTTTTTTTCCCGCCCCTTTCAATCATTTAGTAGTGCCCTTTAAAGAAAAGGTCTTTTTCTTCATTTAAACTTCCCTAATTGCCTCCCTTTTGTTGCCACATCAGTCCTAAATGGTTATACTGTTGTCAAAAAGGCAAGAAGAGAAAGCTTCTAGGAAAAACAATCCTAGTTTGAGCCTTAGAAATGAGCTGGGAATTCCCTCACCATTGACCATAATGAAAAAATATGATACCCTCAAGTGTAGATACACGGTTTATTCATACTCTGGGGGAGCTCCTGTAACAGGTTGAAACGCTATGAGAAGCTTGTTCCAACAGAAATATCACTGACCGTTAGTACCCAAAGACTGCCATGTAACACATTGCTGCTGGTATGGCTGGATGGCTCCTCCAGTTCACTCCCTTACTTGATACTTCTCCTAAAATGACCTTCTGCCAGACTACTATAATTCTTTTCTGTCACGCTAGCACTTACCTCCAAATTACTCCATTTCCATAAGTTATATAACTGAAAATAAAATTTATATTGTCAAATACTCCCTAAGCTAGCATGCATTTCTGTTTTACATATACCATAAATTTATAGAAGAATGAAAGATTCACTTACCTGGCTGAACAATTTGTATTACCTTTTCCCAGATTCCATCTGGATAAGTTTGAATGGAGCAAAAGTAAAGACCAACATCTTCCAAAGTGCTCTTGATGAAGTATAAGGAATTGTCTTCACTGGAATCATTTTGAAAATGAATCCTTCCTTTGTAATTGTCTTCAATATGTATGCCATAGATTGGATGCACGACAGCTATATTTTCTTTATGAGTTAAATTACTTTTCACCCAGGATGTCTGGATTATCATGGCTCTCTTTGGATATACGCAATCCAGTTTCATCTTCTCTGTAAGCTTTACAGTTGAATCCACAAACTTTCCTTCCACATTCGCTAAAACATATACATAAGATTAGTCTCAGAATTAATGTCATTAAACTTTGAAATAATAGCAAAACTCAGAAATAACTTTGGAAGCACTACAAGCAAAATGCTGAAAAGTCTGAATAAAAGGTGCACTAAAAAAAGAACCCTAGGTGTTATCATTACTTTTAACTTTTGAGCATGACTGAACACTTAAAATCTGCCTAAACCTTACAGTAACCCTCGTGAATTGTGATCATATCTTTCACGATGTAAGAAAAAAAATGAAAGTATGTTAGCTAGGAATAAGGCTAAGCATAAGCTAGGAATAATAAATCTTACTTCCATAAAGCTGGAGAGCAACAACAAGAAAAGTTACATGGTCCATCTCCAAGAAGGCCAAACTCAATTATTGTGAGACAGGATTTTATGCAGTCTCTGTGCACTGGGAGGCTTGCTCGCCGGAAGCTTTTACCTTTGAAACATGAAAGATATCATACGCTTTTTACTTTCACATTCTATAAACACCAAGTTTGAGATCTTGGTGCAGCTGCATCAAAGAGACACTAAATGCTAATCAAATTGACTTGAGAGAAAAATTTCCATTATCAATGAATCTCTAGGAATATGTATGAATATTATAAAAACTGATGAAGCAGGGACCTTTGATTTTCTCAGCACAAGTAAATAAAATCCTTCTATGGCATACATCCAAAAATCAATAGAATTTCTCCATTTTTCTGCCATTGCAATTCAGCATTTATCTCTTATTCAGGGAGTATGAAATTTGGAAAAGAAGATGAGACAGTTCCCATCTGTTAGAGGTTATAATTTTGTGACTAGTTGTAGAAAGTAAAGTCTTAAGGTCTGAGACTTTATTGGTGATAACATGTTATGAGATAGTATTTTGGGATTGTAATTATGCAACTTGAAAATTCTTGTTTAAGAATTCTCAGTATTGGTGACCCATGTTGAAGTCTGTCAGAATAAAATACATTCTCACAGTTCTATGTTTTTTTCTCAAAACAACTGCAAGCATTTTTGCACTTGAGCAGGCTATACTACAGTTTTATGGAGCTGTTTAAAACTGAAAAAAATGTAATGATTGTTTTGATATCAAAATTAAGCTTGAATCAGCAGGTTAAAATTATCACATGAATAAACAGATGCAATTTGAACTGAAGCTGACCACAGAAATAAATATTTTAGGTGAGTGATACATTATAACAGCTTGAGCCAGACTTAACATTAGTTCTGTTTGAGAATCTTCCCATAAAGCAAAGACATGTCTGGAAAACAAAATTTATATGTATTTACCTGTATTAAACCAGACATGTTTTAGGAAAATACAGCTCTTTGAATGTCTGTAGAAACTCCATTTTGCCACTTCCTTCTTCAAACTGTAACTCTCCATTGTTGTTGTTGCACTTATTTCTACTCTACCTTGTCAATAAATACAGATCTATTGATTTAACAATGAAGTCATAGAAAAATTGTGCTCTATACCAGTTTTTAACTCAAGACTATGCTCAATTTTTAACTACCTGAATGATAGCCTGCATTTACTCTCAGGAAACAATAAAAGGCAATGTATTTATAAACATATATTAATAATGTGCTGATTAAAATTTAGACAAAATAAAATAGTAAAGATTACCTTGCTTGATCTCTTAAGCTCATATGATTCCTATATTCTTGTTATCTAGAATAAGCTTCACTGAAGATTCAAGTCTTTTATTTTTCTTTTTCTGGATGGCCTATCCTAGGAAGGGAGGAGACCTGAGATTCAGCGTGAAAAGGCAGTAAAGTCTGTTTTTCTTTGTCATGGTTTTTATTTTTTAAAGGGTGATTTCCTGTTTTTTAATGTCTGAGACCTGTAGACTCATTAAGTAAATGCAATTGTTCTATGCAATCTATTCCTCCTCATAATAGGAAATGTTAATTTTTTGTTTGTGACAAAGTTCTAGTCTTTAATTCAACAGGTAGGCTACAGATCAAAAGCTCCTTAGAAACAGAAAAATAGGGTAAGTGAAATCTTTTCCGAGAAAATTGAGCTCAGCCTTCCAAAAGATCCATGTTTGACAAAGATGACTCCTCATAAAATTTTCTAATGACCTTGTCTTCACAGTCTCTCCATTTGTGTATTGTTTCCGTTTCAATTACTTCTACATTCTGAGCATTTCCTTAAATACTGGAACTTCACAACAGCGCAAACTTTGAGGAGTAACAAAAGCTAATAACTCAGCCTACTTCATTTAAGCAACTTCATATTTTCTAAGACTAGGACCTGCTAATAATTAAGTAATTAAAGTTTTCCTAGGCCAGACTAAAATCTGGATTTTCAAAATATTCCTAGATAGCCAGTGGCCCATCTGATGCTGGGTGTAAAACTTTAAATAGAAAAGAGTTGAGTTGAAGACTCAGTGTTGTTTTACTAGTATTACAGAGTTATCTTTTGCAAACAGATCAAAAGATTACTTTCTATTTAGCTTGTCTCAGGAAATAGAGGTATTACTGTTAAGAAAAGCAGGAAATGGGAAGCTTCAGAAACTAAACTACAGATTTTGTATTGGAGAAGAAGGGATTTTGTGAAGCAAAGAGGTCTGGTCCCTGGATGCTGTATAGCCTTGTGAGATGCCTTGTGGCTTTTGAACCAGCTATGCAGGGTCTGTAAGTTCTCACATTTAAATCTTTAATAATCTCAGTGGCTAGCTGTTCTCAAACTGTAGTTGTAAGTGAGGTGACAAAAAGTCTAAGTACCTCTCTAGCTTGAAATATTATTCTTTATGTCATGTTACACGTGTATATTGTAGTGCGCAGATCTGTGGTATTTCACAAAATCTAAAATGGAAAGAAAAAGATAAATGTATGTTAATAACTTTTTTTATTATTATTACAAATCAAACTTCCTACACATCTGTTTTCCTTAATTGAAACTGAGATGAAGTATTCAGGAAGTCTCCTAAATGAAGACAAATTCCCTTGAATGAAAATTATTCCTCACTCATCTGTTTATATATAAATTACTATTTTATTGGTCTGAATTTCATGCTCATTTCTCTCCATCTGGCATTAAAAGAAAAACAGAAGAATATTAAGGTCCAGCCCCACATGGTGACTAAGTACCATTGATATAATGTGTTGTCTAAAGACATTTATTTGTAGTGGAACAGGCACAATTACTATAAAAGTCATGCCAGGGATTCCTGGTCATCTAATTCCCAAAACAGGGTCCTTTGCCTTGTCTGCTAAAAGAAGCAGCCTGTAATGGGAATGTTACTGGGTCACCCTGTAAAGACTGAAATAAAAGTCCCCTCTGGATGCCTGGGCAACACAGCCAGCACAAATTAGAAAACTGCAGGCTCTGTAAAAGCTGACTCTACAGATGTAATTTGGGAGCAGGCACACACTTCCAGTACCATGTTTTCACATGTATAAAATGTAACTTAAAATAGTATAGCTAGAAAAGCAGAAACACAGACCATCTCTACCCTGCTGTCCTAGGTAGCACAAGTATCAGCGCAGGTAGCAGAAGGGCAGGTCCATCTTGCAGCCTGCTCCCTTCTAGCCTCCTGCCGTGATCTCCTTTCCTCTGATCCTCCCTGCACTCCCCAGGACCAAAAAGCTGGAAAATTCACATATCTCTGATCTACTCTGGAAGAAACGCCCATAGCAGCAACACAATTCATGCTCACCCCATCGCGTTAAGGCTCTCCCTCTCTTGTTCTCTGCCCACCATCCTTGCTCTTCTTTCCTGGGAATCCACCTTCTCTCTATTCTTTGAAGCTCAAAGCAAAAGAAGGAGTTGATCCTGAAGACATTCAAGCTGTATTTAGCTAACTGTTAGCTAAATGCCAATTACATTTTTGAACATGAAAACAGCATGGTGGAATTCTCCAGCTGAATGTTTAACTGTAGGACGTGGTTTAAAAGAAAAGATAGAAAGAAAGATGAAGAGAAAGATGACTGTGCAGTGAACATAGTGGAGAGCTACAACTTGGATTTTAATATTGACTTGAACATACTTTTTCCTTGATCCTGGATGAGTCATTTCACTTCCTGGTGCATTAATTTCCCAAACTCCAATACATAGATAATTTATAATGAGCACAGCTGTTTCAAAGTATGTCAAAACGATCTCTATAATGAGTCTTTTTAATGGAAATTGCTAAACAAGTGTGAAGAGTAAGACATATATATAGGGCCAGCACCATATGTTAATATCCTTTCTAATGATTTATTAATATTTAAGATTTAACATATATAGATAGGCCTGTAGCAATAGTGGAGAAAGAGAGGCAAATATACTTGCAGACTGCCGCTGCTGCCAGAAAAAAGGCCTTGACTGTGGCAGTATAGTGAAGCAGGTGGTAGCTAAAAAGGGAGACAACTCCAGGTACCACTTCTATACCTTCACCTCTGCAAATGATCTGGATAGGTTTCAGTGTCTGGATAGTTTCAGTGATGCTTCAGTGAAGATAAGGAAGCAAATGAGGTGAGCGGAGGGAGGGTTTTGTAGTCTTTGAGCTGAGTCTGAGCCTCCCCTGTGCTTAGGTCTTCCCCCGGAAGCCAGGTTAACCAAACTGGAAAGGCAGTTCAATTACGAAACATATAATTCCCTATTTCTTTATGGATGATGGGCCTCCTGTTGCTAGCCTACTACGATTAAGGAAATTACCTCCTTTTCTGTTCACCATTCTATTTTTCCTTAAACAGGATGGCCGAGTGGTACAGCAGGCTAAAGGCACAATAATTCAATTTGCTTTTTCCTATTCTGCATCTAATCTAACTCAATCAATAAATCCCAGGATTGGATTAATGCACAAGCATGCCTGATTCAGTAGCATAATAGATAGGTATCTTTAGTATGTATTCATTAACCTCAGAGGACAAGTTTAGTTAACACCAGGTATTCTTCCAAAGAGAAAGGAGAAAGCTGTGAATTAAAAACAATCACATTTTAGAGATATCTTGGCAAAGATGATTTAGAGAGAAAAAAGTTGAATGTAAAAGGCTTTCCCAAATATAGAAAAGGAAAGAAAATACAATCTACATAGTCAAGCGCTCAATAATTTTTTATTATTAAACATAATAGCCTCAGAGAGGCAACACTATATAAAGTATAGTATCTGTAATAAAATGCTTCAACACAAAATTATCTATCTTTGCAAGAGAATATGTGCATAAAGGACTATATTTTTACCTTTGTGGCACTGGAAAATTATTAATTTACATTTTTGGACCTGGACTACAAACTAGATTCTCATTCTGCCATAACACTGAGCACCTAAATGGGTCAGGAAGCTGAAGACTATTGGTGATAAAACAACAGCTATAACATGAAGGCTAGATGACACTAAATGTTGAGATGCGGGAATGGTAGTTTCTCAGGTTTTTCAAGGAAATTAATCATAACTAATCAATGACATCTGAACTATGTTTAGTGATAGAATGAGCTAATGATGAGATATAATAGTAGCATAAATGTGTGATTAAGGAAGTGGAAGAAACACCACTGCTGAACAAATGTAGAACTAGAAGCACTTGTGTCACAAACTATCAAGCGAAAAGGGTGTTGGTAGGAAATAAGAAGGTCTGTGATATTTTTTAAATTCACTGTGTAACTACTGTTCCTTTGATGTGTTCATAGCAAGAGAGTTTGCCTGTGACAACTTGCTGAACTTTAGTAAAGTTTGCATGTCTGCATGTGTGAAGGGGAAATTCCTAAAACAGCCAAATACTTCTGTCCATTTAAAGAAAACAAAAGTGGAAAATATGACAAAAAAGTGAACTTAAGATAATTCTTAAGATGATTCAAAAAGACAAGCTGATCTACTTTAAAAAAAGAGGAAAATTTCAACAATAAATCCTGGGAAAATAAACAGATAATTTATTTTAGATAAGAATTTTCTTTATATTTTAATTAAGTGATTACTTAACAATAGAGGCTATCACAAGGCATTTTCTATCTAGCTAAACCTTTTCTATTGACTGTAAAATATATGCCACTGATTAGCACAACAAGGTATCAAAAATATCCTTTAAAAATATTTTCTAAACTCTTCCTCTAGTTGTAGAATAGGAAGCAACTATTGGATTTCCCATTTTGCTGATAATTTGTTTTGACCTTGCATTTTCATCTGATAATAACGCAGAAGACAGCATTTGACAGACATGAAAGAAACTAACTTACAAAAGAAAGTAGCTTATTACATTTGGGTCTCTATAAATTTAATGTACTAATTCTGTTTAGTTGACTATGCTTAGCTTTTCTTTTTTTAATTTAGTTCTTGTCTTCCTGTTGAAGTTTCCTGTTTTATTAGTTTCCAATAAGTGATATTATTTGCAGACCCCCCAAAAGTTTAATGTTAATGAAAGAAAAATCAAAGCAAAAAGACTTCCAAGGCTCTCAAACAAATCCCTTGTTGGACTGGGAAATAGATTCTTCCATTTCCAGACACAGCCCTTCTGGTGCGCCTGTTATCTTTCCAGAATTATTTCTTTTTCTGGTTCTACTATGCTTTTTATGTCAATCATTTCCCTAAAAAGTAATGCGCTCTTACTTTAAAACTGTTAAAAGCCACTTTCAGGAACTGCGTATTGCTGAGTTTGTCTCTTGTTGGCAGAGGCTGCCAGAGCTGTTTCCTAAGCCCTGCCCTCAGCTAGAGCCAGGGTGTAAAGCCTTCCTGCAGAGGCAGGTCAGCTAAGGCTGAGGCCACCCTGAATTATGATGTTGTCAGCTTAGCCATGTCTCCAAGAAAGATCTGTAACTTATACATGGCAAATAAGTTTATGGCTGTAAAAATGGCCTTCAAAAGCCAGAGAGAACACTAAAGAGAGAAAAGAATGCATCTTTTTTATATGGCATCTCTAACCTTTTTTTTGTTGGCACCACCAGGACCTGACGAAGTCTACTTTTCTAACAAAGAAAGGTATCTTTTGTACCTTCTTTTCTTCAGTCCTTTTTGTGCCCCATTATTAAAAAAAAAAGGGCTTAGTAAACAGCAAAGTGACCCTTTTTCATTTTCTGATAAGGCACATTTCTGTCCTTACAAGAGCAAGTCAAGCTGCTGATGCTATCTAAAAGCTCCCTCCCTCTCATAAAAAACCCCAGAAAACTAAAACCAGAGGAAACCCCCTCAACACCAAACATCCTGGAGTTAGTAGCGATGAATGCAGCAAATGAGACAACTGCTTTGTTCGCTCTTGCCAGTTTGTGGAGCCCTGTATATTGCTTTTCTGTTAAGAAAAAAAAAAGGGGGGGGAGGAGGTGTCGCTGGGCAGCAAAGGGGAAAGGTGACTGTCCGTGCTGGTGGGGCTGCTCAGGGGGCGAGCAGGACAGGGGGTCACGAAGCAAAGCGCCTGCAGAGCACGTGCCCACCAGACAGTGAGGGGGGGACCTGAGGCACGCAAGAGCCCTCACCTCCATCTTAGCATGCCTTATAGACGCTGGGGGCTGCAGAGATTTATGCAGCCATGGGCAGCTGAAAGGCTTCGAAGCAGAACTGGAGGAAATAACTGCTCCCGTGAGGACACAGGCTTCAGGGGGAAATTTATTTTCAAACTCTTTTATTTAATCTGTCACACCTAGGAGTTTTGAGATCTATCTTTCTGAAGGGTTACCTTGACATGGTTCGCTACTTGTGTCCTGATGAAACCCAGCCCAAGGCAGCGCCACTGCAAGGTTGCACCCTGGGCACGGCGACTTCAGGAGGAGCAGACACAGTTCTAGCTCCAGAGGCCTCCTGATCTAGTGATCCGTTACACAAAAAGGGCTGATTTGCAGATGGCTAATTTAGCACAAATGCACAGCCACATTCTTCATAACCAACTAGCAACCTCTTCCCTAATAAGTATACTGCTTAAAGATATTCAAAATGGAAAATGAAAAAATATTGGTTAGCAAATTCTTGAAGAGATAGGGGACTAAACTCTCTCGCCACTCTAGCGGGGAGAAATGACCTGAGGAGTGAGGGAGGGGGAGAAAAGTATAAAGAAATATTATAGAACCAACTATCTCCTACCAAATCCTTATATGGGTAATAAAATGGAAGAATCAACAAAAGACAAATCTAAAGAGAAATTAAAAATTCTGTTCTATTGTACGCAGGATCTTATCCTGCACCCGGCATCCAAGGATCTGAGCACTACTGAGCTTTTTACCTGATTCCTTCAGTCTTTCACAGCCCCAGAAGAAAGGCTGAAAGAAATACAAATGCATTAGAGGGAGAGATCATCTGTTGCTCTTTTTTTTTCACCTCTACACCCCTATGCACAAATACATTGCAATTCTTCAAGTGAAAATCCCCTCCCTACTAAAATCAAGAATAGATGTTTCTGAGCACGATGTTGCTTTACAGAAGTTTATTCACTTAGCCAAAGGTGTCACAGTCAACTGTGAATTAACTGAATGAAGGAGTAGCTGCTGCAATCATTTCCTTTAGTAGAAATAGTGTAATTGTACCATAACCTCCTGTCTGATTCACTACAATCATATTACTTCTGTCTTATGCTAAAGCAGTTCCAAAGAAATCAATGATATTTATCCTGACATAAAGCAATAGTGAGTCACAGTCTCAATTAGTGTCTTCAGTTTGAGAAGGAATATAGATTTTTTTTTATTTTCCAAAGCAACCATGCTCGCTGATTTCCAAGAACCTGAAAGTTTGATTACATTACATCACTATTGCATCAGAGCACCCATTTCAGAACGATCACAAGTTATTTTTTGAGGATTTATCTTTTGAATTGAAATATTGTGACTGCATTTTGTTTCATTAGTGTGTTTATAAAAAGAGGCACCAATCTCTGACAGGTTTTTTAAACTCTGTAGATGTGATCTATACGAAGCACAAAATTTCTGTAAAGTAGCATACCTGCCAAAGGATCTCTTATCAACTATCCTAACAAATTTTATTGATTTGCTACCAATCAAAAATATTATGCTTTTATTTTTATGCCTTGGTTTAATTTCCCTCAATTGAAAGCATGTGTGAAACTTCTACCAGTTTGAAATACATTCCGTTTTAAACCTTTCAAAAACCTTTAAAAGCTGTAGATACTTCTTTTACTACATTAGGAGTTTTCTATTCTTAATTGCTATTTTGTTTCTTTTTTATTATCATGAAAGAAAAGAAACAAAAGAGACAAAGTAGTGATCTGAGTTTATGGCGTCTTATGTGCAAGCGTATGAAGGCTTACCAGAATAATCTGCAGCGTGACATGAGCAAGAATTTAAATGGGGGGGAGGCTAACGCTGCTGTGGCATCTTCAGAGTTGCCTGACTGAGTTTACGGTGATCAGAAATAATGATGAGAGACGCTGGCTTCGGACGCACTTCATTCGTAAAGTTCTAACAGGAGAATGTTCTTCGCACACGTGTCGGACTTTCGCACAGGCAACTTTATTTTTCAGGTTGTTCAAGCTAATAGCCTAGATCAAGATAAGCAAGGTCAAAATTGTGTTTATCTTGTAGCTTCCTTGCAGTGGCATTTGTATCAGTGACAAGGTATATTTATTTTTCAACCAGAAACCTGGACACATAGCAGAAGTATTTTATTGTTTGATTGTTTTTCAGAGCAAAAAATAAAAGATATACTTATATTATTATCACTACATTTTGTTCCTGGATTCCTGGCGTGATTGAGAACTTTGTATTCTGGCTTTTGTTGTTGTTTTTTGTTGTAGTTGATGATAAATGGTATTTCCTGGATATTATGTTTGAGTCTCAATGGGCATTTTTTTCCGCAGCTGAATCAATTGTATTCTCTGCTAAATCTGAGACAAATGTATTTGCCCCCCTTCCATTTGAGCAGAAGTTCTATTGCTTCAAAAAACGTATATATAATATACAGAATGTGGCAGCTGAGTTAATTCATCAAAGGGAGAATAGAGTCTTCTGGGAACAAAGATACAAATTTCATGTCATTCTGATATAAGCCATTCTTTATATGAGACAGGTAGTATCTAAAGTATCTTAAATAGTCTTGATTTCACTTTGATTAAATAAATAGTCCTGATTAACACTTTAACAGTGTTAATTACATCTAAAAAGAGAAATTTCTGACCCTCTGAATTCATTTCTTCCTATCTGACCTGCTGCTTTTGAAAAAGGCCATCAGGTTTGTTGCACTGCTGCAGGCAATGAAATTCCTGGGGAAAAAAAATTACAGTTAGTTTTGTTAGCTACCAAATAAGGCATCTCTGTGTCTTCACCAAAACATACATTTTAATTCCTCTGTGAGGGGACTTCTGAGAGAGACTACTAAAAGACTAATTCCTTTTGAATATAGCAGCAATAAAATGCACTGACGGCAAGACAGAACAAAAGCACAGCTCTACCCCTCATTTTCTTCAAAATTCAAAAACACCTTGCAAATATAAATTGAGCTTCATAATGCGCCACGTGGCAGCCAGCTTGACTTTACAGACAGGTGAGCTAGTCCCAGTTTGCCAGGGCCAGACCCTGGGGACAGCTTTGCACACCGTTTCACTCTGTGCTGGGCAGCAGCAGATTACCTGTAATTCTAAATCAGAGTGGGTTAGTTTCTGTGAAATCAGAAGACAAGACAGAACATTTCTAACTGACACTAAAAAAGAACTACTCTCAGAGCTTAGGGGAACGGCACAATGAGGACATTTTCAGCAGAGGAATATAAAACTGCCAGACAAGATCTTCTTACATTCCCTTTGTTTTCCATGAAAAAGATCAAGGGCTTTGCTGTGCACAAAACTTACACTTCTGTGCTGCTAAAGTTAGAGCAATGTCATCGTCCTTGGACAGATGCAGTTACACCAATAAAAAGTTTATTATTCATTTATGGTTTCATTCATATATGAGAAGTAAACATATATGTGAAAGTTATCTCTAATACAGTTAGTATAATAGTTACAATAGTCATAATAATAAAATAATACTTACACTGGTATAGAAAAACTTATAATATTTTAACTAAATTGCTATAAAAAAATCCAACCTTAAAGTAGTCAGTTACTCTCTTAAGTGATTGTTTAGTGCCAGACGACTGCAATTCACGGGGTAAGGTTCAACAAAAGTTTCTGGAATGGCAGTAATGGCAAACAGCTTAAGTAGGTCATTACCAAGCAAAAATAAGTAAGAAAATAAAGATCAAACAAATGAAATTCAAACAAACTATGATGGCCCAGATAGTTGTTGTTTTCACAAGTGTTGTACAGCTGTGATGCTCTGAACTTGTTTACTACAACATCAGGCTATTTTACTTGTTATGCTCTTTCTCTTCTTTTCACCTATAGTTTCAGTTAGATTTCAAACCCTTGGTTTAGTATTTGTCAGCTACCACTATTTCCATTTGATGAGTTTGTCTCAAACTGAAAATAAATTTATGCCAGCCTGTCTGGGAGAAAGCACCGCATATTCTAAAGAGTCATATGAAAAAGTATGTAGGCTGTTAAAGATCTTTCTTCTGATATATTATTGCAAATACAGTCCCAGCACCAAATAAGGGGATTTATTACCATTAAGAGATATTTCAGTTCAGAGGTAGTATAAAATAATTTACCCTGAAGAGCTACGTTCTGGGTGATTACATTTTGACCTCAATTCCTGCTGTCCTCCATACTGAATTTTTTCAAACAATAATGTTTCCCCTGCTGGGATCTAGTCCAATATCTCCTAAAGTTAGATCTTTCTATTCACTTTAATGGTCTTTGGTTTCTTAAAATCAGTTGCTGTTACACTCATAAAAAAATTTATTTGCATGTTGCATGATAGTTATTTTGTCATGAAAAGCTTTTAAAACCATACTGGATAAAAACCACAATGTCAAAGTACGTGTTTAACCACACACAGACTCTAAGTATTACTGATGGAAGAATACCAACCCTTACGAACTACTTTAGTGGCAGATTTTTTCCTCCTTTTTGTTCCTAGAAGATGCAAACTTCTTGTCATTAAGAAAGTCAGATTTAAAAATAATATTCAGAGTAATTTTTCTGACTCTTGCCTCAGTCATTTTGCCACCTAAAATAGTATTTATAGCTTTATTTAAATTTTTTTTTTGCCCTGTTTATGTATGAGAAACCCACCCACATGAAAATGGCAACTGACTATAAAATAGAAGCAATGGAACTGCACATTACTGCCAACAAACACCCAAAATGAGCAAAATACTGTTTCTCCTATAAAAGTTAAATGTAAAAATGGTAAAAAAAGCTTCTTCAGAAAGAATCACTAGTTTTTATGTTAACCATCACTATTTACTTTCAAGTAATTCTTGCTATTTTAGCCATCCTTTGATTACTAACTTTCCAACCCGCTGTATGGGGGTGGTTGGAAGGGAGTACGAACACAGAGCAGGGGAGAGTTTTGCATATGAATAAGCTTTTTGCAAAGATGCTTTGCGAATCTTTCGTTATGTACAGTAATTTCAGACAACACAAGATCTTTAATTTAAGTAAGTGGAGCATTTTTAATATGTAAGAAACCAGTATGCAGGTGAATTAAATATTCCTTGTTTGCAACTTATCTGTTTTTAATGCTGGAAACAGCACATTTTGCAGGTGCAAAGCAACCACACCAAATGATCTAGGAAACATTTTCCTGGGCTCTGGATTAAGGAGCAGCTGATGACTTAATTCATACAAACAAATTAAAAACTATACCAAAAGTTCAGAGACATTTTGAATTCTAGTGACACTGACTTTACAAGCAAGGAGAAGCTTGTTTTAGCCCTTGAAACTTACTTGCCATTTATGACTTTTAAACCGTGGAGGATCTAACCTGAAAGGCATTAAAACACATGAATAGGCCCAGTATTCAGTAAATTCCAGCTTCAGGAAGCCTCTGAAATTCTGATAAAATATCTTAAATTGGAAGTAATGCAGAATTTTTATTCAGCTCTTATTCTTCAGCTCTGGAAGATACCTTTCTGGAAAGATCTCCTGATGGGCAAGAAACTCGGGATGAAAACAGAGAGTGAGTCACCTTCCAGTTGCCATGGCAACAGGAAATGGCCTTCTGGGCAAACTGTCCAATGCGGAGGGTCCTGGACCAAAAACTTACAGGAAAGAATTTTCCCCTTCTTGATTTAGTAGAAATCACTTCTGAAGGGGAAGCATTTTGAGCTTTTCTAAAATACTCTAAAGTTGGGTTTATGGGAGCAGTACTGCTACTCTGATGTTAGTACATTGGCTGCTGTCGCCTCAGTTGAGAATGCATCTTTCTCAGTTCAGCTAGACTTTTGACAACCGTGTTCTCTCAAAAGAGCCTTTAGAAAGTCAAACTTTTAAAATTCTTTCATATTGCTCAGGCTTATCGTTCGGTTTAATAATTGGCACTAGGACATTCTAGCTGGTCTCTGAAGTAAGGTAAGAAATCTGACAGCCTAAATGACAACCTAAACCGTGGAAAAGGTGGACAGCTGCACTTGGAGCTAGTTGAAGTGTCTGTGTTGCTCTTCACGTTCAGCATCAGGAACATCTAATTATGATAATCAGCTGGGAGACAAGCAAGACAAGCCTTGTCTTTCCATCACCCCTGCACCTGCTTTTGCTGCAGGCTGCTGCCTTCCTCTCACACTCTCTGCAGAAAGTTTTGTGAAGCCCCAAACTTTTTCGCCACTGCAGAGTGCTCATTAGCTCTCATGGAGAGTCTCTCCCTCCCTCCAGCAGGTCCCTCAGGCCCAAGTGCAGTGGTCCTGTCATACCCAGCTGCTGAACAAATACATGTAGCGATTACCAACAGACGAGCTGAACAACTATCAAATAAGATACAATAATTCTGTTTCTTGGATATACTTGTCCATGAAGACACAGATAACTTTTTTACGGAGCAGATAAATAAGGATTATATATATTCTTTGGGGGCACCAAATGGCATTATTTTGCAAAGTCGGCAGCTATGGGACGTAGGTTAGCTTCTGGATGATGCTGTAATAAAAATGTCTAGTAGGTATATATCCACACATCTAGATACTTGGATATGTAGGAGCCTGTGATACAGACCGGACACAGGAGATAAACTGAGGAGGCATGATCTTCATGTTAAGTATGCTGTATGCAGACCTCAGCTAAACTGGCAAGCAAGTTTTTGATTACGTATGTTTTATTATTCATGGATCCAAAGCAAGGACACAGGCAGTCATTTAACTCCCTGTACATGTTACTGAGTCATATGTAGTGAAGATTTCTGCTCTCCCCCCAGTTCTGTTCCGTCACAGTGAAGCCTTGCACTGCTCAGTAGTTATTGAAGGAGGGAGAACAGAGAATATTTGGTTTTAAAAGGCATTCCTTACTGATCATAACCTTGTATGTGTTTAAGTTTCAGATCAGCCTTCTGAAAACGTTCTCAGTTATGAAGCATTCCTAAAACTTCCATTTATAAGACAGGCAAAACTTGTGAAAAATCACAAGGTGGGTAAGTAAGTTGCTTATTCTAATAGTAAACAAAATCCTGTATCACCTACACGAAGCACTGGGAATTGCAAACCTGTATTCTGATAGCTTTAAACATTTCAAACATTTGAATCACTAGCAGTGTTTCTTGTCTCATAGTATCCTACACTTCTTGAAGTAGTTTTTAGAAGCACATTTCATTTTCTACAGCAGGAGAAGAAAAAGAAAACACGCAGTTTTACCTCCCAGTGAGAAGAAAAAATAGCTCTTCCAGAAAGTATGTAAGGATATGCATTGCTTGTGTATTGCCTTTTTCTTCTTTTCCAAAAATTCTGTCCAGCTGAACCAGTATTGCACTAAAACGGTTGACAAATCAATGAGAAAAACAATAGATTCTATGTATCCTTCTAAGCAAAGGATCCAAGAATATCTAGGACACACCTAAATCAGCTTTCTCCCATTTTCAGAGATAAGCAATGAACAAATAGGAATTTGATTGCATTTTTGCCTTGCTATCAATAAAGTTAGAAACTACATTTAACTAGAACTTTTCTATTCTAAATAAAATGAATCAAGAGTCTTTGACCATCGTACCAGTTTAAAAGATGTGGGTGAATGCAGTCTATTCTGTCACTTAGAAACTAGGTTCAGCTCTATGTCTTCACGGACTGCGAGCACAGCTCTCAGCTGAGAAAGCTTTTGGCCAGTTCTCCTCCAGTATAATTTTACTGTGAAATAGCTATGGACTTTTGAGGATACTTTTTATTTCTATTCTGAAAGTGGTTTCTGTTGTATTTCACTGTATGCCTTAAAATCTCACAATATCTAAGTAAATAAAATACGATAGATGAGATGATAAAAAAATTTTTTTTTAATCAGCTACATTTGATTCTACAAGGTTAAGGTTTGTTACCAAATGCTTATTAAACAAATATTCCATTATAAGCAGAGAAACTTTGCTTGAAGGTTAAAGTACTACATACAATACGTTGTATAAAATACTTAGAACTTGGCACTTTTGCTACCATGCAGAAATTTATCATTAACAAAACTTCTTTGCTTCTGATAGATGTCTATCACAATTACCTATTGTGATTATTTCTTGCACTGGAGGTACAAGGGAAGAAAGCAAGATTAGCAAAGTTTTCAGCTTTTTGCAGATAAAAGCACATTCTGTAAGTTGTAAGGCATATCTCTGACAGGCTAAAAATAACAACAGGGGCTTGTATGCATCACCCATGCTTTGTAAAACCACAGACCAACAGATACCTTCAAGCTTCTTGAAAATCATCAGTTGCATTTGGCAGCAAGAATTACCATTAACCTCTGCGATTTCAATAAAATCATGCGGATGCTGGTCTTATGTTGGGGAAAGTAGGAGTAACAACAGATGCTGCTTAGAAAAAATAAAGAACAATAAAAAATGATAATAATGCTTATTCTTTTCAACAAATTAACAAACTATTGAAAAGTGTCTGGCTTTATGACTGAAAATGTCAGCATCATGTTTCAGATTAGTTTGATAACAGTGGCTAACAATTTCAACTGCATAATTACACACATTATTAAGAAGTATTAGAAAGGCCAAAGCAAATTCAAGATTCAAATACTGGATAGAATCACTGGCCAGAAAAAATTTACATTTTTAGGTCCCAAATAATATTGGATCTACAAGGTGAATAACAATGTGTTAATAGTCTAAAACAGAGGAAAAGAGATAGAATAAAAGTTGGAAAACACTAATGTTGAAGTTACTCAAAATTTGTTTAAAAATTCTGAAAAAAGTATAGAAATGAAATGTGAAGCCAAAAATCTATTTATGAGTTTCCCGAGATTTCTTTAAAAGGTTGATTATTTTTATTTTCAGCTAAAGAGGAAAGGAAATGTAAAAATTTTGTGGAAAGAAAAGAGAACCTGTTTCCAAATAGCCCTAGCACATATTTATTAAAAAACTCTGCTAACTGCAACTGTCTCCCAGCATTTCCATTTTGAATAAAATAATAGAATTGTAGGAAAAATCATATACAGTATTTATTTCCATTAAAATTATGCTTCTGCCCTGCAAAGACTTGCACAAATATACTAAACTTCTGAAGACGAGGATCTCAGAAATGCAAAACTTCATACTCCTGCGGGCAAACAGTCAAGCAGCTAGAACGACGGCATAACGTTCGGAATGATTATTCAGAATTGACACTTTTTATTATTTCCTGCTGTGTTTACAAAGAAAGAGCACACTTGTGAACTTGAGTGTGCTTGTTTACTGTAAATCCCAGAGAGATTATCACTCTTCATTTTGGACACGAGAAAGCAGCTGCTGTAAGAACCTGCTCTTCCAGTGAAAATGGGCCTGGGTTTCACACAGAAGGGTTTTGTTTCCTGAAAAGGTTGTGGTACATGAGTTAGGGCTCAGAGGGGGGAACATCCGGCTGAATAACAAACGCAACTGCAAACCCCCTGCTGTTAATCTACAGCATCTAAGGCTCCAGGTATCCAGACACAACTTGCCCAAGCCCA
Organism: Apteryx mantelli; assembly: GCF_036417845.1. Taxonomy (NCBI): domain Eukaryota; kingdom Metazoa; phylum Chordata; class Aves; order Apterygiformes; family Apterygidae; genus Apteryx; species Apteryx mantelli. The sequence goes on from NC_089979.1 coordinate 61,809,225, forward strand.
GGTGGTGCTGAGGCCAGAGGATGACTCTGGCCCGAAGTGCCAAACTCTTTCAGATTCCCCAAAACAATGCCGAGGGGCCACGCTTGCCCCGAAACTGTGCCTGGAAACTGAGGGCAGGGAACAGCAGTAGCTTGTACATGCCAAACCTGCGCCAGGCTTCTTCAAACTGTTTAACACTATAGACATTTGACTTCTTGTGCCTTCCACTGGCTCCTGTCATTATTTGACTTACTAGTATAGATCTTGCTTGGGTGTCTTCAATTAATTTACTGCTGAAGGAGGTCAGGTAATCACCAAAAAGTGAATAGGCTAAGGAAGAGGTAATAAATGAAGAAAGTATGTCTTCCACAGTGTGGCCTAGGAGCCAAAAAATGAACTGAAAAGGATTTAGGAATTATGAAATTATTTACCGCAACTGTTTCTCTTTCTTCTAACGCCTTGATAGTATGACTGCTATGGCATTGGTGTAGCTGCACAAGATCGCTCTAGGAGGCCATCTGAGGGAAAGGTCTGAAGGGATCCTTTTTTTATAATCAGAAGAAAGCCCAAGTGGGTAGTAGAGTATCCCTAGACTCCTTAGAGCAAAGGAGGAGGAAAATCTTCAGATGTCTTTTAATCAATTTTTACTCCTAAAAGACAATAAAACACTTCTCTGAAAGACAATCATATCTGAGAAACTGTCTCAGTAGCCTCTTTGGAAGCTGTGAATATGCAATAGATGACACATCAGTCCTGAAAAATCTAACAGCTTTATTTTATGTATGTATCTCTTTTGCATTTAAATAACTTCCCACTTAATTATAAACTACAACTAAGACTGTAACTAAGGAAGACCATAGCATATCTACACTAGTGCAAACTGATCGTATTCTCCTGGATAAGGATTTTCAAAAGACTCCTAACTTGCATAGTAATACCTTTCATTAAAGAAACGAGATGCATGCTGTAAATCTCCTTTCAGTCTAAGTTCTTTAGTCTCTTCGGGGAATCCCCCTCCACTTTAATTGCTCTTTCCTCTGTAGGAGGAGAAATTATTTTACAGCTTTTAAAATTTGAAGGTCACAACCCTGAAAACAGATGCACTGCCAAAATTCTGAAATTAAGCTTAACTGTGAATGAGTCTCAAGTTTTCAAATTTCTTTCATGAAACCTATTAAGACTTTAGGCAACTGTGAGCATAATTACAGTCATCTAGTATCACTGAGCAGAAATTATAGGGTCACATGTCCTCATAACCCTCCTCATCATTATAAGATCATATTCTCATGCTGGGAAGCAGGACACACCTACTGCATCTCCCTCAGTTTAGGAGATAAAAATGATGAAGAAGGTGCTGTCCTTCAATCTCACCTTTGAATATTAATTTTAATTTCCATTTTCCTTAATCTTGAAGGGGAGAAGTTTCAACGAAGAAACTGAAAACAATTTTCTTCTGAAATTCTGTGAAGGCTTTTCATTGAAAGTGAATAGAGATTTGATGTCCATGCCCTTGGGGCACATATTGTGATTTTTCTGAGAAGCAGTACCAAATAAAAGTATTTACTTATGCCACCGTTGGGGGTTGGGGTGTGTGTGTGGGGGAGACGCCTGCCTTCCATGACTCTAAGATGTTGCAAAATACTGAGAAAATAGAAGTTATCTGCATGCTCGTTTGGGCAAACACACCACTCATACCGTAAGACTTACCATAATAACAAATGTATTAGCAATTTATCTGGATTTTTCCATATTAATAATTTCATAAAGAAAATGTATAGCTCAGGAAAATAGAAATGTTTAATACAAAACAGGCATGCAGTTCTTTTACGTTCTTATTGTATTGTACTTGCATTTAATAAAGCCATTCAGCTATAACTAGCTTATAGATATTCAGAAGAAAAGAGACAAACCACTATCCAATACGCTGTAAAGAGATACTACCTTAAATAAGCAAACTCTTGTCTCTGCAGGTTTAAACAGTTCAGAGATGGAGATCAGTTTGCTATCAGGGTTACAAGCTTTCAAACACCTCTTCATTCATGCTCTGCAACTTAGCATAGTTCCTATTTCTTGAGGATATACTACTTTCTTTGCAAGGTTAGAGATTTCCAAGATTGTGGATCCCTAAAAATATTTTAATATGAATCAGATAGAAACAAGATTTAAAGCTGAATAAGCTTTAAAAATGCCACCCTCTTTCATCTCACTAGATCCATGTGGATTTCTGTACTTTGAAAGAGCTCTCTCTTTGTCTTGCTAAATGAATAAAGTTATTTTCATTTAAATGAATTTGGCATTGAGTGGTCTCATTTTTTGTGTCTCTGAAAAGGGAAGCAAACTGACAATCTGCATGCTGATTTACAACTTGACTTAGGAGAGAAATCACCAGGGGCAAGTACGTAAGAGCCTGAAAAGAACCAACGGTTGCTAATTTGAGGAGAACAGGCCTTCCTCCATAGGCCAGACCCAGAATAACGACTTCCAGAGCTGTCTACCCACTTGTGAGTGTTCGGATCCTCGACTGCCTTGCAGCTTACACTTCTGCAAAACTCTGAGATGAGCATGACAGTATTTAATATCCACTTTGCAAGTTACAATAATGATGCAAGGTATCAAGTGGAAAAGAATCAGGCTTGGGTGGTCTCCCCCTTCTTTGTTTTCAGAGGGGTTGTGTTAGCTGATACAGAGTCACATTTCTGGTAGTGATCTAATCCAGCCATTAAAAGCATCATGGTTATGTCTATTAAATAATATCACATCACACATTATTTATAAGCATTGTCAAAGAAAAAAAAATCCCGTTTTGTCTGTTGAAAGTGCTTTCATTATCTGGTTAGGAAGAGAAGGCTACTGACAGGTAAACATGACCTTGCTACAAGTCTTTTAGAGATGTTACCCAAGATTTGCTTTCTGTTTGCTCATTTTTACCTGTCGCTGACAGCTCACACAACTACAAGTGTTGAGAGAAATCCATAAATACCCTCTAAAATATTTCAGAAGTGTTTGCAGCAAATTTGGCTGTATGTTGACAGGCATCATTTTCTGGCATGTATTTCCCTCCTAAACTCATTTTGTACAGAATATATAGTAGCAATTTAAAGGACACATAGACCTAAATAACATACTGTTTTTTTCCTCAAGGCAGAAAGAGTGCTCTTTTTGGAAATGTTTATGAAATGGGATCCAGCAGATTGTCTCTCAAAGTATTTTCTACAATATTGTAACTAAAACTGATGCACATACCTCATATCCTTTATAAACTGGTGTGTTAACAAAACTGCCACCTGTAGTATCAGTTAGTGGGAGCTCTTTTTCACATTGTTATCATTTAAGGAAAAAAATGCAGCAGTTTGAACTGAAAACTCCTCCAAAAAAAAACAAACAAACCACATTTCTATTCTATATCTAATAGGTAAAGCACGCAATGACTGACCTGGGAACACTTTCAGTTCTTAAGTCTATTTCCTCTGTGTTCACCTGTGGCATTGCAAATTACAATCCATAAATGACAAATACTAAACTGAATTAAAAAAAAAAAACTTTATTAAAACTGATCCAAACCAGCAATTCTACTACTTTACAATAACATTTGCAATGCATAATTTAAGAAAATTACTGATTTTTCATATCTGTTTCCTCTGTACATTCTTTCTGCTACATAAGTACTATAGATAGTACCATCATTATAACTTCCCATTGGGATTACAAGACAAATAGTTTCAAATCATATTTAGTGCAATTCTTTGATTCAAGGTGATCAACTCCTTCCTCAAAGACTTCGCAAATATCTTCCATAGCATGCTGCTGCCATAAATCCAAGGATTAGAAGTATTTTCTTTAAATTCCTGTCCCCTCTTGAGCAAGCTGTCCAGTTTCAAAATGAGAAGTCATCTGATAATTGTTAACAACCGAGAAGCTGCACTACATTCTCTAAGCATTTTAAGTGGTATGCATTTAGCTGATTTCCTTCTGGCTGTGGAGTAGCTAAGGAGAAGAAAAAACATGACTTAAACTTCTAGTTGATTCTTAGCATAAAATGATTTTTTTCAAAGATTATATCAAATGTGTGGTTGAGGATTCATGCTATTTTCTAATTTTTTCCTCTATATTGGGAGCAGCAAATCAAGTACTAATACTTTATTTTGCAAAATGTGTTTTTAAGAAACCTTGACAGAATTAAGCAGCTGTCTAAGCCTTCACTCAGCTGGGACAAAGAAATGAAAACTGCCTTTTGATTATGCTATATTACAATACAGGTATGCCTGATAGTTGCCAAAACCTCTGGGAATATTTGTTTCTACGGTCCTTTCTCCATGTGAAGGACAAATTTGGAAATGAAAAAGAACAAAAAGTGTGTTGAAAAATTCCTCCACTTGTACTCAGAAGAACAATCTATCATTCTGGTTATTAACCCAGACATCACTGTAAAGTGATCAAAGCTTTATTAGGGTAGGCTAGTTCAGAAACTTAATGCAGGAAAATATTAATGACAACTTCACATGACTAAATGGTTAAAATTACAGTTCCATAAAGCATTTTATAGTCAATATTATAATTTTTTTTTTAAATTCAAAATGAATATTTCAGTCTAAGATCTTATGTTCTAAAGTAGTACATAAATAAATAGGGATCAATATTGAGGTGCTAGTCTGTAAAAACTGCAAATTTCTACCTTGCTGATTCAACATGTTAATTTGAAAAAAATCTTTGATCTGTGCTTTGATATATATACCACAAATACTATAAAGAAACAGATAAATCTGTATTATTCTTTATCAGCTATAACACACTGAGTACATAAAACGTTTCATAATGTTATGATTGATGGTTAACTTAGTAAAGGAAGAATCTGGAACAACAGAACATAGATGAAATCAAGGGATGAGAGTTACATAGCACAAGAAGAACTATCATGAAATGTTCTAGCAAAAATACACCTCCTCCTTGTTAGGATATTGCCAAATAGTGTTCAATGCAAGTAGAAATTTTGTGGCAATTCCGTCCTGCCAGAAAATTTAGAATTTTAAATTCCTGCACGGGTAAACCTATCTGAGTACAAAATACAGCAAATGCAATCAGTGGAAAAATGAACAGCTTAAAATGAAACACTTGCAAAATTGAAGTCTTAACTGCAACTACCAAACCTACTGCTAGCTATTGAAGTTGCAGCTACAGACCAATGTCTGAGCATCATTTAAAAATGAATGCTCTTGAGTTCAAAGTAATATATTGTATAAAACTACTCAAACTACAGTTATCTTCAGTTACTTAAAAAAACCCTCAAGTTTTCAAAAAGCCAGCTAACTCTTGGTACAATATTTTCAGACTGGTACAATGAATGGTTCTGATCTGTTCTCAGTGTAGTTGAATACAGTAAGGTTGAACAACATTAAGCACCTCAATGTTAAATGGATAATTTTTCTAAACACTAAATTTAAGAACTAACAAAGCACAGCACATAGTAAAGAAAGCATTTTGCTGCCATATCTTTAAAACTAACCTTAGCAATTTCTCAGGTCTTATTTACAATTTGTTAACCAAGAGACATTTTTGTATATCTGTATTTAAGAGATGCATAACTATAAACCGTATCACTATTTGTTATTTTAGGGATAAAAATAACCTCTCAAAACCTATGTTTTTGACTGTGATGCTGTAACTTAGAATGTACTAATGATCTATTTGATGGAAAAATTACAGACTGGCATAATTCTTCCAGATGGAAAACAGTTTGTTCAAAACTTACTTTTCTTCACTGAAGAATAAGCTTCATCTATTCTCCTCCTTATTGATAGATTCTTCAAAGTCACTTTTGCCTGTCACACACAAACAAAAATAAAGCAGTTTTACTTTTCCCCCACATGTTGTCACTTTATTAATGAAGATAGCTCTTCTACTTAAAATTACAAAATGACAGTAATTTAGTAGAACATGATATCCAGGAATTTTAGAATTAGCATATGACTGTATCATTGTACAGTTTACATTTATGTAAACAATCACAAACCACATCAAGCTGCTTACATTTCATGTTGTATAACATGACCTGAGCAAATGATTAAAATTGGAACTGCTGCTGTAAACTTTATTTTTATTTATTTAAAGGTTATTTTATAGCATAATATTACAAATTTTCCTTCAAATGCACTTATTTTTCTTAAACAAGTGTTTATCAAATACGAACCTTCTGATAGTTGTGAAGCAAAGCCCAAAGTGAAGCTGCTCCAATTCTCTGAACATCAAGACTATCACTTTCCAAACAGGTAGATAGCACAGTGATAGCTTTATCTAATGAGAGAAAAAAAAAATCACCTAGCAAAAAACATCAAAAGTGCACAAAAGTATTTACACTTCTGAGTATTTTTATGATTGGAGTGTGCTTATTTCTATGATATCTATCTATGACAGATATTGGTATGGCACAGGAATTACAGAAATTAACTAAATATGTCTGAAAAATTTGCAGATTGCATTGTAAAGAAGTGTTAATAAGCACACAGCAAAACAAAAATAATCATATCTAAAAAATTAAGCCATAAATAGTAAAACATGTACATGTAATGTACAGCCATCACCTATGCATAAGTACTGAGTAAGTCATTTTCATGAAACTGTTTTATAACTCCCAGTAGCCACAATTACAACCACACTGGAATAAAAATTAAGATGTTCCTTTTTTTACTTAGTAATTACTATGTAGGTGATTTGTAAGTGATGAGAAATTTGGCCCCCACCTGAGGTCCCTTAATTTCCTAGGCTTACTCTGCTCTGTTTGTTCAAGTCTGCTTGTTTACTTCATAAAACAAATGCACTCAGTAGATGATATAATTGAATAATGTGTGTCTAGTTAACGCAGTGAATCAGCATCTTGGAAAAACAAAATAAAAGTAAGGACACTACAGAAGACCTACTGAGAACTTAAGGAAGACAAGAGTTTTCTCTCTGCAATTAAATGGAGAAAAAAAATATGGCTTTTACAGACAGACACAGAGAAGTTCACTCCATGTTGTTATGTTAAACATATATGCTACAATCACCACAACACCTATGATTTGTTGGAACTAATAAGGTTCTGTCCAACTGAAAGATAAGAACTTCTGTGGTGGTAAAAAAATCTGAAGGAGCTTATTTCAAGATGACTGGCACAAGGAATCCTTCAAATCTCCCTCTGAAAAAAATTGTAAAAATACTTAGAGTCATCTTGCATTACTATATTTCTCTATATGAGAAAACTGTAAAAATACTTCCATTCATGTTGCATTACTATATTCAAATGACCAGTCTCGGAACAAATCCTGAAAATGTTTTAGTTATCTGATACATTTGCCTTTTTTTTTTTTGCTATATATTCTTATAAGTACATTTCTGCCAAAATATAATTTCTATAATCACTTCTATGTTGAAAATGACAATTATTTTTATAAAAATATTTTCTAAGTAACAATATTGATTTCTTGATGAGTAACCCAAATTGCAATGAAAATTTGGTATTCTTGAAAACATCACATTCTCAGAGTAAAACAGTTTCAATACCTTTCAGATACTTACCATTAGCTAGTATCTTGGGTTTGTTAACTGGACTAAAACAGATGTTATGTAGAATAAGAAGTGCTATATGTTGGTTGCTCTTGTGTTTGTATTTACACATCTCCACAATCTGGTCTAAAGTACCATTTATCTTCATAATCATCTGCTGTCCATCTTCTCCCAAAGATATGTTCAGTAGCAGCTTTAGCCAAAGAGTAGACACATTACTAAGATTTTTATGACTTCCTTTTGGTAATGACAGAGACAGAAAGTTCTGCAGGAAGTTACTCTGTAGGAAGAAAACATGCAAGATATTAATATTTGTATTATCGTATGCTTTCATTGCTGTTTGACCTTCCAATCTGTAAACTTGAAATATGTATAATAAAACATCAATACTATTTCTTGGTCAAGAAACCCATTATTATTCAAGAATGTTTAAAAGAAATATTTATGAGAGATCCATGTCTTGTTTAAAAAGGTAGTTTGATAAAATACATTTACTTCTATAATAACTTACACAATACTGATACTTAAAAGTTGGTCCAACACAAAATATTTATTTAAATGGCAATATCAGTCACTCCACAAGTTTTTTGTTTTGCTTTGTGCTTTTGAGTTTCTGCTCAAAAATAAGCTGGAAACAATTTATTCAAATCAGTATAGTATTTAGTATGTTCTTGATTCATTAATTATTATTTTGTTATTAGCAAATCTTAAAAGTATAGTATGTCCCCTTCACTGTTAGGCATAGTACCGCCTCCCATTTTTGTAAACTTTGAAGAGAAAGATCTTTGTCTTGATATCTCACACACTACTATTCCTATTCTCAAACAATCTCCACTTTAAGGAGATTTGGAGCAGGTAAAAATCTATTCCACTGTTGCAAGAGAGCAATGTTGTAAACAACAACATTTCTACCATGAAAAAAGTCCTTGGCTAAATATTCCCATCCTCGTAGACCTCATACAATAACGCATGTAGGTATCTGGCCACCAAAGCAAACAATCCAGCAGACAAACTCACTGTGGTTTTGTTCACACAAGTATAATATTGCTGACTTAATTCTAACAAAAGGAATTAGCAGTTCTTAGACTTATGCAAGCAGAGCCCAGGAGAAAGAATGAAGAAAAGTAACATTACACTAGACTGAAACTCTGAGGAGAGCTATAGACAAAACAGTTCATTTAATAGACCAGCTTCTATAGAATGAAGCATTTGAGATATCTTTTTTAGAAAAAAGTTTCTGAGAATAACAGTAAGAGTATAATCATTTTTCAACATAATTACTGTCATAAAAGGATCATATTTTCCTCCTTTTCTATTAGGTAATTAGGCCCAAGAAAGAAAATGTTACAATTAAACTACTACAAAAACTGCTAAAATTAATACACTTTTAATAATTGCTGTTGTGTTAGCTATTTTTATCAGGTCACAACCATGCTAGATCATCTACACAGTTTGACTCCCTGTCCCAAGGTGTTGAATTTCATTAGATGATGAAAGTAAAATTAAAAAGAACAAAACAAAAGAAAAAAACAGATCTTTCTAAGAACTTTTGATAAAACAGTGTAAGGACCATTCAGTGTACAAATTAAAAAGGAAAAAGACAATATTTATGTGTATACAATAAAAGATGATTTCTACGTAACACCCAATTACTGGTATATATGACATCTTCTCTAAAACCTTAACTTTTTAATCAAGATTTATGCTTCACAAAGTATAACTATTTATCCAGTGCTTAATTTCTCATTTACTCACATGCAGTTTGTTCTACTGTATGCTCACACTCATAATCCAATAATATATGGGGATATTAAAAATTCTGCAGCCCAATGAGGTTACAAAAAAACCATTAAAAACTATAAATAGTGTAGTTCCACATGCTATTTCTGTCCAGACTACTATGAATATGACTGAAATACAAGCTGCACTTACAGAACAGTAACACAACTCCAAAGTCCCACAGGTTTTGCTTCCTGTAGAAGCATTTCCATGATCCCAAGACACTCCATATTGAAATTGAGGGTTTATTAAGAAAAGGAAATTGCATGCATTGCAGTGCTAAAATCAGTAAAGAATATTATTTACTTACTTTTTGAATAACGCCTTTACAGTCATGAGATAGAGCAAGGTTAGAAAGAAGACAAAAGACCATCTGCTGAATTGGGCTGCTCTCATTCGATATTCGGGTAGCCAATTTCATGATGTTATGCATTAATGAATTGCCAGCTGCACTTCGTACAGATGGAAGCAGCGGTTGTCCACCACTCGCCCAACAAAGTGAACCACAACCTTAAAGAAATGAAATCCTTATCACATGAGAAAATTTCATATACATTAAGAAAAGATTGAGCTGGGACTGATGCAAGGTGTTTTTTTTTTTTCTTTTTTTGAACCACAGTGAAGCAATGGGATGGGCTTTGAGTAGAGAAGTGACCTGGATGAGACGGTTTACAGGCATGGCAGTCTATTGTTCTAAAATCTAAGAGCATATTCTGCTGTTAAAGAGAAGTTGTTGCTTTATTTCAGAGTATTTCCTTAAAAACTGGAACACTGCATCTAAGACATTATTGGCATGAGAATCTGAAGTGACCCACTGAAACTGTCCCAGAAAAGAAGCCTCTAAACTTCTTCTCGAACTTTTAATATTTTTCTTAAAATATTTTTCTGACAAATAAAAATGTTGTCTGCATTTGTCATTACCTTGTACCATAATAACAAGCAAAATTCTACGCTACAGAACTACAAACTCAAAACAACATCAAGGAACAACTAAGTTACAAACATGATGTATGTAAACAAACATGCATATACACATTTTTATTTAGTGGCATTTGCCACCTGCAGCCACAGTTACTTTCTTACATGGCAACAGTAAATGAAAATGGGACAGTTCATTTCTTAACTGCTATAAGCAGCCACAGGCATTTCTTTGTTCAAAGACACTAAAGGGAAGTGGTTAACGAGTTCAGAGCAGTTAAGTCTGGGTCACCTCATAAGCCAACTACCCTGAACAACAGGAGAAAACATGATTAATTCAAAACCACATCCCCTTAATAGCAAGGAGAACAAAATTGCAACCTAGAGCCACACAACTGAGGAATAAGAAAGGCCATCAAAACTTCAATCCTGATTTCCAATATATCACAGGACATTACATTCCTTGCATTTAATTCTATATCCTGTAGTTGGCTAATATGTATCGACCTTTCCTCAGTCCATATTAAAAAATATGTTGTTCATGAAAAACAGCATCACGAACTGTTTGGGGCCTGGAGAAATTAACTTAAAAAGAGTGTAAAAAAGCTCATGCAGTTAATGTATTTTAATTATGCCATATCTTGAAGGTAGCTTGACAGGGAGAAATCAACAGATACTTAAAGGTCTCTTCAAGCCACTGGAGAATCATAATCTGAGTCAATAACCAGAATATGAAATGAGGCAAATTCATACCAGAAAAAGGAACAGGTTTTTAACAGTGGGGATAATTACTCATCAAAACAAAACAAATCAACAGAAATAGAGGATTTCCCCCAATCAAAAGAGAATCCTTATGAAAAACTACTTTAGTCAAACACAAGTTACTGAGTCCAATAACAGAAATAATTGGGTGAATTTTAATAGGGAATTAAACTAGATTATTGAATGTGTCAAAGACGGAATCTTCTTAATAAGGGCTAAAGTATAAAGTACTGATATATGTTCTCTCTGATATAATTCCTGGGAGTAGTATCTCTACAGTATACTTCTCAGTTTGGCAGGACTTTCGGTATAACCTTTAGACATGGTTTGAATTAAATGCTATTTAATCCTTTAATATAATTGTATTCTTGCTAAACCAACCCAGCTATTGAAAGTCTTGAAAGAGGAACTGGGCAAAAATCTTGAATGTATTAAAAATCAAAACTCTCAGACTGTGATGAACCAGCTTTTGTACTTTGCTCTTATGGTAGTAATAAACATCATCATTCTTTTCCCCTTATTATACTGTTTCTATCCTCATTATTCTAGTTAAATATTTGATGTATTATATCATAGAGTGACTCTCATACCTGCAGGATAGTTTGCAGTGTAGACCCAAAGCAAATGCAGAGCTATTTGCATCGAGGAGTCATCTAGTAAAAACCATGGCCATAGTGAATGCAGAACAGGAACAAGATGAGCTTTGAGCGCTGCCATCTGCGAGAGTATGAGGAAGAATTTAGAGAACTCTATTATTTAATATTTTGAAAAGATTACACCATTTTAGCAAAAATTTAAAATAACATTTACTTTAACACGAAGGTCTTTTTAATAAAGTGGGAGAAGCATATTTTTATCTTATTTTGTCCCATTAGTTCTTTTAAATGATTGTACAGAGGGAAGTGACACCCTCATTTGAGCACCAAAGTAACTTCCAGTATATTCCACAAGACAATAGCTTAAAATCAATCTTCAGTTTTAAATATTTTAATTGAACTATTTTCAGGGAATACCTTAAAATTATCTTTAGTGATATGTATACCAACACTTTGCCATATATACCTTAATATTAGAAAGTTTTGGTAGCAAGTTCTCATGTATATATTGATATTTTTTTTCCCTTCAGCTTTGTAATACATAGTTACTGAACATTATTTGCTAGGAACTGAATATATTGTTCTGGAAAACCATACTGATGTTATCCAAGAACCACTCTAAAATATTTTAATTACTATGAGATATATAAAATAAAAATAAAGATTTATTCATTCTAACCGAGTTCCCAGTCTACAATTTTATTCTACTTAATTATACTAATTATTAGAACTCAAAAAGCAAGGACACAGGAGAGTACATAGGAGAGCTCTACAGAGCAAAAAAAAGCAAAACATTTCAATTATCAACAGCAAACACCTCTCCTTCAAGCAACTGTCTCTGCAGACCCCTGATGAAGGCAATTAAGAAAAAATAAATACTCAACAATAATCTCATCTAGTTTCTGCCTCAGTGGTGGTGAAGCAAAAGTTCTTGGTTCCACAGGGGAAAGGTTGCATCACTGTAGTCAAAGCACTGATATATGGGAACCTTAGGAATAACCAAATAGCTTATTCAGGCCCATAATATAAATGGTGTTCTGTACACAAAAAAGTTGCTAACACATGCCCTCAGCAGCAGTATTCCTGGAAGGTCTGGAAATCTTCCACCGAGTTGCCCTAAGACCTTTGCTAAAAGTAGCAGAATTTGCATCACAATGCCAAGACAAATTAAACTGTGAAAGAAAAAGCGACCTGGAAATAACTGCGTTAAAGGTATCAACTGTAAGGAGTATGAATAGTAGTGATCAGAGAGAAAGAATGCAGGAAAGAAAGAAAGAAAGAAAGAAAAATCTGAGCCACATGGAAAAATAAATAGGGATAAGAGCTGAAATAGAAAAAAAAAAAATTAACAAGCACAGAGAAGTGATGAAGAATGTAAAGTGAAAAATGGAAGACAAGATTCTGAGCAAAAGAAATGAAGAAAAATCAAAACAAAATTGGACCCTGCAGGATCAGTCTAAAACATGCTATTATTTTACTAATTTAACTGAGACTGTATGAAAAGTAAATGGCAAATTAATTTTTAGGGATTTTCTTTTCCTTCAGAAAGGGAAAAGGAAAAGGAGAGAAGAGTAAGGAAAATAAAGAACACATCCTTTTTTAATCTTTACAGGCTTTCTTATTCTCCTTTCTTATGACCCCACACCTTTCTTCAAATCCATTTTTCATGTTATCTCTTTTGAAAATTGGATTGATTGATTTCTAACCAAGAAGAAATAGGTATAAAGGATGACTGTCATCTGCAATCTTTGGGACACAATGTTTCAATATGAACACTGAATATCTAATGCATGCATAAGATATTCCTAGGGCAGGAATAATAATGAAATTTGAACTATTTCTTGCCATTAATATCAAGTTTAAATCTAGTCAACTTGAAAATATTTTCAAAATAGAACAAATCTATGATCTTTATTCACTATCTCAATGTGGTGGCAATATTTTAATATAATAATACTTACTTTGCATTCTTCATTTTGAAAGAGACAATTTCTGAGGAGCTGCATAGCACACCTTAACTGCTTGATAAGGCTATCCTCCTATTTAGACAAAAGTATTTAAAGATCATCAACATAAAATCAGGATTAATTTTGTGCAAGGGAGAAGAGAGTTTCAAAGGTCAGGTGCAAATCTAAAGGTGATAATGTTCAGGTCAAACCTGTTCTGTAGAGTTTCTTTCTGATCTTAGATAGGATTCATCTCATCTAGCTTTAAACAGGCAGACATGCATGTACACTGCAGACATTTACAATAAGTTACTTGTGTCATCCTCATCTCTCTTTATAACCCACAGATAGTATTTCTAGAGGGATTGATCCAGCTAAATGCAGAGATCTGTAAGGTAGAGCTCCATTTCCCTTACAACTAATGAAGGGGAAGGAGGGAACAATTTTGGGGTATGAGTTATTCTATCATAAAGCAGACCTGTAAGACAAGCCAGACGAATCATCCCTAGAAGCATCTATTTTTCTTCTTTGGATATAAAACAAGGATAAACTAGTTTTATCTCGCAGATCTCTACATTTAGTCACACCAATCTATCCTTATCTTCTCTGTGTCTTAGTTCCCTAACCTTAATATTGGAAATAGAAGTACTTTCAGCCTGATAAGAATATTGTGAAGATAAATACAGACCTTTGAACAGCCAGGTACTATGCTGAGATTTAACTATGGAAGTAAACAACGCATCTGTCTTCATGGTTGTGCTGTGACACTAAAGGACTCTAGCCATGGCTGACCTCTAACTTTGAAGTGGTTGACATGTTAAACCACTTCTGAAAGATGATCAAATTCCAATAAGCTCGTTCACCACAGGCAGCTATTTCTGTTTTTATCAAGCATAAAGGAACAGAGATGTATGTAAAATAGTATTCAGGCCTCATCTCAAATAAAGTGAAGCAACAATACTTGCCTTTAAACGATATCATGTGCAGCTGATGACATTTAGTGATAAAGTAAAAGTCTATCTCAAAAACAGCAATGAAAAAGTCAAGCACAGTCGGTGAAAGACGAACGTACATGTCATCATTACAGATGCCATTTATAACGGGTTTGTCCCATTTTTAAGTAAATAAAATGCAAACATTGAACAGTTCCTTCAAGAACTTATGTGCATTATATATAATTCTCTATTTATTCAGTAAACCCAAATTACAATGAATCCCACAAAATGCCATAAACTACAACTAAAACCTAGTGTGTAAACTGTTACCAGGTTAAAAAGATACAGATAGTGTGGATACCACTACTTGTTTGGGTTTTTTTTTTTGGGGGGGGGGGGGTTGGAAGGTGCAGATGATGGGACACTTCATTTTTACTAGGAGCCTTTTTTTTTTTTTTTAATAAAGCTTGACTAAGCTAACCATTTGGGTCTTGTAAAGCATTTAATGCCATTTGTTGTCATTATGGTAATTTATTCGGGAGAGGAAAGGAATCTCAGGTAAAATGCTTCCATTTTTCCTTAGAATAAAGCTAGGTCAAATGCATTATTTTTCCCAGCAGTTAAAAGAAAAAGGAAAAAAAAGATAAACTCTCCCTGCTGGGGAAGGAGGTCAAGACCCAGTGAACATAACATTGGGCAATGGAGTGATTGAGGGTGTGAGATAATCAAGTAGAGTAAAAGCTCTAAACTCATTGGTTCTTAAAGAAACCCCAGTACCCAGATCCACTATGGGTTGTCATTTACTCTGTCTCACCCATGACAGAAAGCCAACAGTATTTGTCTCAATAAAAAACCTGAAAATGCCTTATCATATCAGCCTTATGGATTTTACCTTTTTTTTCTGTGTTTTCCCAGGCTTTAGGGAATCCAAATTCATCTGTGCATGAATATGTTTCATCTGTTCTACACAGCTGTCTATCAGGTCAGCTGAAAAAAAAAAATCATGAACATGCATCTTTCTTGCAATTATCTTGATTACTGTTACCAACTTGAACTGAAACTTAAGGGTACAGATGACCAAATTCTGAAAGTTCAAGAAATATTGCTATCTTTTTGGTTTCAGAAAGTAACTAGCACACTCTGGGATGGATTGAGTACAGTTGGATGATCTCAAGAACCAAGAAAATATTTGTCTCCTCTTGCAAACAATTTCTGTGAGATGAACTCTGAAAGAAGGAGGAACTGATAAGATGGAGAGAAGAGGATTTTTGATGAATTTTTCTGATTTTTTTTTTAATATCTATAGTTCTGTATTTCCACAGGTTGCTGAAACAAGGCAGATAGCTGTCAAAGATGGAGACAACAAGGTTGTCCTTGGAAAAAAAATTGTGGGGAAGAGGATTGCAATTCATAACTTTTGACTTCTTCAACAATGCTGCCTAGAAACCTAAAGGCTGAACCTTCAAGAGGTTAGGGCAAATAACCACATACATTTATCTTACCCCCATCTTCCCCCTTGCTCTTGGCAGATTTGCTATACCTGAGGAGGAGACAAAGAAAAGCAAACATTCCAGTGGCTCAGAATCTAAAATGTTAAGAGAGGCTCTTGTGACCTAGAGCCCTTGAGTTATTACAAGATCATAGGATTATGCAATAATGAATGTTGGAAGGGATGACCTCCAGAGATCATCTAGTCCAACCTCCTACTCAAAGGAGTCAGCTTTAAGAACTGACAAGGTTATTTGGGGCTTTATCCAGTTGGGTCTTGAAAACCTCCAAGGACAGAGACTGCACAACATCTCTGGGCAACCTGTTCCACTGCTTGACAGTCCTCATGGTGAAAAAGTTTCTTTATAGCCAGTCTGAACCTCTCTTGTTTCAATTTATGCCCATTGTCTCTTGCCCTCCCACAACATGCACGACTGTAAAAAGCCTGGCTGTGTCTTCTTGACAACCTCATAGGTACTGGAATGCCGCTATTAGGTCTCCCTGAAGCCTCCTCTTCTCCAGATTGAACAAGGCCAGTTGCCTCAGTGTCTCTTCAAAGGGCAAGCGCTCCAGCCCCCAAACATCTTGGTGGCCCTCCACTGAACTTGCTCCAGTTTGTTGATGTCTTTTTTGTGCTGGGGAGCTCATAACTGGATGCAGTATTCTAGGTGTGGTCTAACGAGTGCTGAGTAGAAGGGGATAATCTTTTCCCTACATCTACTGGCTATGCTTCTGTTAATACCAGCCAAGATGTTACTGGAATTCTCTGCTGCCAGGGAATACTGCCGGTTTGTGTTCAGCTTGCTGTCTACCAAGATCTGCAGGTCCTTTGTAGGTCCCCAGGCAGTCAATTCCCAGCCTGTATTGTTGTAATGGGTGGTTTCTTCCCAAGCGCAGAACTTTGCATTTGTCTGTGTATGTTATCTGGTCCCTTAAAAAGTAGTCCTTAAGAACTGAAGAGTTGGTGTTAAAGCTAGAGACATCTTCAGGACATTGCTTTGACATCAGAACTCGATCCTCTTCTCATTTGTGCTGCATTACTGCAAGGTGACTTGAAGGCTGCTCTAGCACAGGAAATGCTGAACTTTATGCACTGATAGTGCCTTCAAAGGAAGATGAGTCTCTTGGGTGACCTCTTGTGACACCAATGAAAGGAGAATCCTGATTGAAGCAAGGGCTAAGTGGACAGCCAGTATCTTGGGGAGGAGCAGAAAGTGGGTATATAATGCAGGATTAGAACTTTGGAGTTTGATGCCAGTACTGAGATCACACACTGAACAGATACATCTAAGCTATTTCAGTGTGATCGAGGTTTAAAGAATCAAACCAACCAACATGGAGATGCAAATACATAGAAAACAACCCAGACAGAAAGTGTATTTGTGTTGATCAATAGATATTAAGTGTATATTACATGAGAAATGCAAATGAGCCAGTCTCCCCTGCATTCTGGTGGACTCAAAAAGTCTCTTACCAAAGGATTTAGTTTTACTACTGAAAAGCAAAAGCCTTGAGCATGGAAGTTGTTGCCTTCCAAGAGGCAGGCAGGCACTTTAAAAACTGTAGAATGGGAAGAAACGAACAAACAAAAGAACATTTGGGTAGAGAGAACTGAGAATGCAAGGCATGCTTTCACCTACAACACTATATTGGCAAAGCATGAAACAGTTAAGAAATGGAGGAATTCTCTGAAGACACTGCCAGTGCAAAGAGATCTCCAGTTTCACACGGATGAATATACCACTGGCAGTAAAAGCTCACGTTTCTTCTTACTGTAACATAGAACGTGATCTAACTACAAATTTTAGACTGGTTACACCACAATATTTTATTTCTATCTGAAAGCTTTAATTATTAATAAATGTTATCTGTAAAAATTTGTTAAAAGTGTTACTGAAAATTAAGTCTTTTGTTTTGACAAAGAACGTTATGATTTTTAAAATGTGAAAAACACCAGCAAATATTTGATTTATAAAGCATTTAACATACGTTTTAAAATGTATTTCCTTATGCTCACCTTCTAAAGCACATTTCTGGGCATTTTTACTGACAGCTAACAGGGATAGTAATGCACTTGCAGCAACTTGTTTCAGGACATCCTTTGAAGATTTTCTTTCATAGACCTACAAATAATGCAAGATAAATGACCATAATGGAAAAGTGGTCATACATATTAAAAGTGGTCATACATATTAAAAGTGGTATTCATACCTGTAAATATATTGTTATAGTCTATATTCTCATTCTGATGATTCATCAGTGTATTCCTATTTGGAGTTCTCCCTGCACATATTCATATTTATAGCTTATCTGCATCAAAGTGTTTCACTATTTTCTTAACTAAAAGGTTAAAAAAAAAAATTCCTTTGCTCCTAAGCCCAACTCTTCTTATTCTTTTCTTTACATTCTACCTTCCTAAAGAACAGATTCCAAATTTTGGCATTCTACAGAACTTTTCTAATCTGCAGCCATGCTATCGTAGACAACTCAGTAATATTCCTCCAGTGCAATCTTATTTTCCTTCAAAAGAATGTTCAAGAAGAGACATTGAATATCTGTGAATTTCTTTAGAATAAACACATCACTGACACAAATAATTTTTAGATACACTTCCAACCAGAGAAAAACCATAGTTTGTCTTATTTTTGTATCCATGTGAGGCCTTTGTGAGCACCGTATTTCTAGTAACTAATAACAATATAAATATTCCTTTGGAAGTATAGAGATTATATTTATTTGGAGCCATATAACAAGACAGTTGAAAGACTGGGCGCTGTCTCTGCTTTATATATTATCCACTAGAGAACGTTGCCCGTCTAGAATTTTTACCTAAAATACAATCCCAATACTGATATCCAATATAAGTGAAAATGGTATGTACTAAAATCAGAAGAATACAGTAAAACTAGAACTAATGTTGGATCATTGCAGAAAGAAAAATATATTTTAAAATTAGCCCCAAATACAGCATCCCAATAAAAATCTTAATACATAAGATAGAAATCTCATGAGTACCAAGCCAAAGGACCTCATAGATTGGACCTCTATGTACATCACATACATCACTTTAATATTGGCTTTTGTCCTCTACCTAGTAATTGCCTAACACATTTTTCAAATTTTAATATGCAATAAAATATCAATGTTTGCTCTAAGGTTATCATTTATTGAAATGCTCAGTGCAGTCAGGACTAAAAAGGTCAAGAGATGAAGAATAAGAAGTTAATAACATGAAAGAGAAAACTCAATGATATGAGCAATTGATGGCAAATTAAAGCACCAACGCACTGACTGGGTTCTGCATTTATAGCTAACAAAAAAAAGATCGTATTTAGACTACAACCAGTTTTATCAGATCCCAAATGAAATCAGAAAGCTATAAGCAACATAAGAGTTGTCTACCTATATTGACTATTTTCCATATTGATAGGTGGTGGTTTAGTTCTACAGCAGAACATTTAAATGTTTGAATAGTTTAAAAAAAAATATATAAAAAACCATAAATGTTTAAACTTGATGCTCATTTACCCAAACCACGAAACAACAAAATGTTGAGTTCCTTTAATATTGAATTGCCTAATAAGTAGATTTCATGATTTATCCATTCAAAGCCTTTTGCAAGAGTAAGTGGTGAAGATTTTATTTCTACCCTATTAAATTGCTAACTGCCTATATTTTTCCTAGTATTTAGGAATATTGTAATCATGACAATATAACATATTACCCTGATAATCTCTCGAATTTTTTCTCCTTTAATTAAAATAGTATGTGGCTGATTACTGATTAAATAATTAAGATTGGTTATACTATATTTGTATCAATTGCTCTAAATTTTTAATTTTCTTATTATTTTCTAATTTTATCTTAAAAATTACCAAAAGTTCATCCTTTCTTGAAGCATACTCCTTAATAATTAATAATTGACTACTAGATACATAGAAAAACAACAGTATGTAAATTTATAATGGCTTCTCTCTGCAAATCCTATAGTTTTTAAACTCAGTATTATAATAGTGAAATGAGTATGAACACATTCAAATCTTTTTGCAAATTATGATGTGTAATAACTTTCAAATGTCCCAAAAGTCCTTAAGGGTTAGCTACATCAACAGATGTAGCTATGTCAGTCTGCACCCATTGTAAGCTAGTTTAAGGGGAGATCAAAGACTTTGCAAATCTTTGTACAGCTATACCTAGGCAAAAAAAATAATGTCTAAACTTGAAATTTGGTGTTTGGATTATGGTAATAATTTCATTATTGCTTTTTTATTTCTGATCTTGCAAACATATATACGGGTGTTAAGGTTTATGTGCAAAAAATACAGAGACCTTTTAAAGTCAGCATGTGCATGTTTAAAAATTGGTGTATGCAATAACACACATTAATTTAGGACCTGGTCTGCTAATATTCACACTTGCAGACCAGGGCCTAAGTTTCAATGTGCCACTGCCTATCATCCATTTTGTAGATTTTATGTAGTTAAGGTGACTAATGGAGATTACTGATTGTTTGACAATTCTTTCCTTCTCTACATCAGTCAATTATTTGCTTGGGTACTTCTCTTGGAGAAAGACTATATTTAATTTTTTTGTTTTGTTTTTTTAAACTAGATTACTTTATTTGTCCTATGGTCTCCTTTAACTGCCTCTCAGTGATGACCATGGTAAAAAAAAAAAAAAAAAAAGTAATACATAGATGCATTTTGAAAGTAACACAATACTGGAATGCTACGTCTTACTGGTTTGTAAATTTATTTTTCTATTTTAACTGTTAAATTTATCTTTCTCCCTTTATCTTTATAATTCTAAAATTAACAAAAAGAAAGCATTAGTAAATGGAAGTGCTTCAGCTTTACTCAACTACTTAGTACATTTTATTCATGGATCACTATTATTGTTACAGGGACAAACTGCATATGATTTAAAGAAGGACAATGACTATGTAGATAGAAGAACTGACTTGTGAAAGAAGATAAATTAGGTACAAATTTCATATACATCTTGTCTTACTGGTAAGTAATGGAAGAAATTTTAACAGTCTGTAATAAATGAAGGATATAAATATGAAGGAGGTAAAAGTAGTATTTAGGACAGTACAAACAAGTATAAATAAGAATAATGAGATTACATTAGGAAAGAGAAAACATTCAGAATGAGTATCTAGAAATATGGCTTATCAGTAATATATATTATGTTGGGCAACAGGTTCCCAAAGGAATGAATGAAAATATAATATCTGACAGATTTAAAACTAGGTTGGAAAATACACTATTATATGTTCCCATACCGCAACAACACTAAACTACAGGGCTTAATGGCTCATTTTGGTTCACAATTTTTATGATAAGGAGCTTGTTAAGAACAAGGATGCTGCCATTTACAGTGGGAATAACTATATTTTGAGTCTTAAAATCCCACTATATGTTTGGAAGAATAGAAAGAAACATTTCAGTATGTGGCCAAATGTATTCTACTCACGCGCAATCTTCCCCATGTAAGATTTCATATCATGTTGTTGCAGTATGACAGTAATTGTCTTGAGAGGTACTGCCTAGAAGTTGCTTCTCTGCAACTTGTCCAGTTTATTACACAAAGTTCAAAAATAAGTTTAATAGACACAATGGATGAAAGATGTCTCAGTTCATAACTGGAGACTCAACTAATTTTTCACTAGATAAAAACATTCCTTTCTAACAAAGTACAAAAATATATCCTACAATCACATAATCCAAGTTTAAATACCTGAATTATTAATCCAGTAAATTGAGTTACTGATGCCTGACATCCTTCAGCTTCATCCAGAAGAAAGCTAACAGTTGGATTCTGGCATATACTCTGTTTATCTCGGAGCTGTCTTTTTCCTTCTTCAGTCAAAAGGGCAGAGAGGAACTGTAAACTAGCCATATATAAACCAGGACACGCGGCTGACAGATTAATACAATCACAAATGGTATCTGAAATGTTAAATAAAAAAAAATAAAGATGTTTATGTTTCATTCTGTAAAAAGCTAAAGTGCTTCAGAATTTCAAAAGATTGATCAAAAAATGCGGGAGCCAAGAAGCAGCTTCATTGGTGTACTTCACAAGGAATCCTACAAATTCTATGCATTTGACAGTAAGTCTTTAAAAAAAGTAAGACAGGAAAGTTTGAGTTTTTCCTAAGGTTTGAATGAATTATTTGTTCTCCATTAACTTGACTGAAATTAAAAAGTTACTTTCCTTTTGCTAAACCATTCGTTTGACATTTTTCTGAACTCTCCTCACTTTATTCTACAGCTTACATTATAGCACTGACAGTAATCACATTTGCTTGATATGCAGCTGGACTTGCACTCACCAGATCACTCAATATACACCTGACTGAAGTCACAAGCTTGAACGGACTATACTCACAGTTCAATGTTGAAACATGTTAGAGAAGCTTGCTGACTCAGAGCCCTGACTAGACAAGTAACTAGCAAAGGAATTTTAAAAATGACTGTATAATATCTCGAATTGCAGTATCCCTCATCTTCCCTCAAAATTTTTTGCTTTTGTTTTATGTAAGATAAAATAATACATATGAGGAAAAAGCAAAATGCTAATTGACCATTTCAGGCTCAAATGTACTGTATTTGGTTAAGGTTTACAGTTAGCAACACTACTATGCATGCAAATAAAACTTGTGAATTTATGTAGCAGTTCAAAAATTAGTCTGACTGTATAAGAAAGAATTATAAAAGTTGAATAAAGGAAAAAAAAAAATCAATCAAGCTCTCTTAAGTGAAAACCTGGCAAAATAATGTTTATCATTATGGATATGCTGTTTGTATACAACTTGACAGCATCTAATCAGGGATGACCTCCTTCCCCCTCACTGCCCTTTTTATTTATTTATTTATTTATTTTTAATTAGCTGCAAGGTTACAAACCATCCAGGAATAAGCGTTACCAATTACTGCTGTCCAATGATTTGCAAGAGCTGCTGTCACAGATGGAAAAGATATTTGGCCACTTTTCCACAGTAATGTGGCTAGAAGATTGAAGTAATCTATCCATGTTTCATGAAGTGCAGATGTTAACTCAGCATCTGCAAAGAGAATGTAGAAAAATCAAAACATTTACGTATGCACACAAATTTGAACAGCCAAGCCTGACCACAAGGTTTGACACTTTAAATGAAGCTGATACTTAAGTAAAGACCTGCATCTGTCTGGCTATTCTGGAAACAAAATTCTTTATTACCAAGCCCATCTTTAGAGCGAATGGAGAGAATTGTGAAGCTATTTCCCAGGAGAGGTTTCAACAGTTTATCCTGGATTACAAGCTGAGAGTCCACCAATAAGCATGATTTCAGAAGCCTGGACACAGACGATAAGTACTGAAGTAGCAGTAACACCTGTTAAATATTTTTAAAAAGATATGAAATTAAGGCATATATTTGCACTTTCCACATATTTTTGAGTTAAACACATTACCTCAACTTATCCATTTAATTTTGAATTTATATATACCACTTAAAAGAAATCATAGGACATAAATTAAAATTTGTTTTCCTAATTTTTACAGTAGAAAAAGAAACATAATTCCTACTCTGGAAATGCCTGTGTGAAGTATTCTTTCTAGTGAAAAAGTATTAAGTTCCTTATGAGAAAGTCATGGCTCGTGTAGACTGTAAGAGTTTACTGGAAGCTCAGAAGGGAAAACAGAAAAATAATCACTAATACTGATAAATATATGCATATTTCCTGAAAACAGGAGCTTTGTTTTAAGCTTTAAAAAAATTATTGTTGGCATACTTACTCATTTATTCTCAAAAAATTTCCACAGCAACACACTTCCTTAATGGTCTGGGTATTTTACTTCAAATTAAATATTTTGATACAAAAGTAGTCCCATTGGCAACCAGTCTATACACTTTGCACATACCACAGTTAGTTAAGAACTATGCAAGTGTCTACAAGACTGGGGACAAAGCAAAGCAGACAGGCAATAAGTATAGAATTTAGGAAGAATCTGTATATGAAAGCTGTTTAAAATTTCAACTAAATGCGTCAGTAACTGTATAAGGCTAATACTTCAATACTCCACAAAGAAATTCCATCATGTGATTTTTAACTGCTCAATTCAATTTGTATTTTTAAAACACAACTGGTTTTTATTTGTTCAATAGTTCTAGGTATAGTTCTTTTAATAGAGAAATAATTTTTTGTATGTTGAACATAGCACATCGTTCATTTTCTCCGAAACCTTTTCATAAAAGCAGTGTGTCACCTGAGTGTTACCTATGGCAATGTGTCTGGACTATATTAACAAATATAGATTATATAAACATAATTAACTTCACCATTTAAAGAAAATTCAAATGATAACAAATACTTCTCTAACCTGAACTTTTACATGTTCCACATGACAGGGATGACCCAAAGGAGCTTTCAGTTCCAAAATACATCTCTTGACTAGATTAGCATTTACAAGACTAAAATAAAGCAAGTTGATAAGAAACATGTTTAAATACTTAAAAAGTCTACTAACTTTACATTAAGAGTTCATTTTAAATAAACAGAGTAAAATAAATTATGAGGTAACTATCTCAAAATAGTTTTTTAAGCATTAGTTGTAGTGCAACTGCAACCAAAGTAGCATAAAGTAGTTTCAAAACTAGACTCTTCATTTCTTCTTGATTGCTTATTTTCTCTCCTGTATAAGAATTAACAGTTTTGTACTAATATAAACTGTATTCAAACAGAATTTGTTTTTATTAATTTATGTGTATAGAGTAACTACAAAAGCTTTTGAAAGTCTTAAAAAATAATAATAATAATAAAAAAAATTTCACACATCACTTCAGGACTTCCAAACACTTTCTTCACATAAAAGAATCTGTTCTGACTCAGGCACAAACATGGAGAGTATACAATCTGAAAACTATTTCAAATTGTTCTTCCTTTAAGAAAAGAACCAAAATATTAGGGTTTTGATCTAATATTTTCCCCAAATTGCCAAGGATTATTTACTCTCTTTTACTGTGACAGCCCTTGGTCCGTCCTCAAAATATTCCATGCAAGTAAAAAAAGAAAAATCATACAATGAACAGACATGATCTGCAACACTGAATGCCTGACTGCATCATATATTACTCTACTAAAGAAAAAAAATCAAATCCCCAAAAGGATGACAAAATGTTCATCTAGATGAAACCTAAAACATTTCCAGAAGAACACAGTAGTCCTGGGGAAGAACACCACCACAACTAGAATCATCAATATTACTACCTCTACCTATAAAAACCTAAATCCTCTTCTTCCGCTATTTGTGTTAAAAAAAAAAAAAAAAAAAAAAAAAAAAAAAAAAGCGCCTTTGTTAACATCCCAGAAGCAAGATCTGATCAATATCTTTAACAGTTTTGGTATGAAACACTGGTAGATCTCATTTCATTCTTTTTACCTCTATTACTACACCTGTTTGTAGTTCAGCAGTTATTGATCTCCTACCTGCTGAGAGCTGTTAGCAAGTGTGCTTGTTGAAGAGCAATTCCAGTATCCTTTGGAGTGACAACAAGCAGATTATGCAGAAGGCTGCAAACAGCTGACAAGAGAGAGGGTGTGACTACGGCACACTGTTTAGACAGGACAACAGACATGGGAGAACCATGTTGACTTGGAGATGCTGTTGTGGTAGTATCACTCTGACCTAGAATGTTTTTAATAAAAACAAATGAGAAAAACAAAAAAACACAAACGAAAAATTAGGGCAGTTACAAAAACAACTTGTGCTCTATTTTTCATAGAATATCCAACTTCCCTATATACTTAAAACAGTACATTCTGGAATTAAAAAAAAAGAAATCAAATACAAGAAAAGTGTTATTTAAAATCATTTCAAAATAAACTGTTCTTTCTATAGGACACTAGTTATTATTAAAGATAAATGGTAAATTTGTAATGATAAAAATTTTGTTTTCACTTCTTTCCTTCACAGAAAAATTGTGTGTGTGTATGTATGTTTATCAATCTACCTTGACAGCTTTATTAAAATTGAGTGTTTTGAAAGGGTGACCGGTTAACAGGAATGGAAACTAAGTCTCACAAATGTGTTACATTTCGAACAAGATCAACCATTACTATTTAATGTCAATGTATTTCACCTTATTTCATTTTAAAGACACGGGTTTATGCTTGTCTTCTAAAACAACCACTAAAAGTGTCAGAGTGACTGTTCCAAGAACACACAAGATTTATATGCATATACAAATACTGGAATATGGACAGGCTAAATAATACATTATATTCATCATTATGTTTACAAAGTCAATTACAGTTTGGCTTACCTTGAGCCATAAGCCTATCAGCTGCAGTTTCAGGAATAAAACTGGTTGAATATGTTGGGACTTTTGCCTGAAGCTCAGTAACACTCCCCAGGGATGGTGATGCAGACAGAATCTAGAAAGCCATAAAAAGCAAACTAGCTGATTCAACCTTTAACAGAGCAGACATATTTACATTTTGCTTGAAGGAACAAAAATAAGCTTAAAAATTACTCAGTGTTCAAAACCAATTTGATTAAATTTTGTTAAAAAAATATAAACACCTGAGAATTGAAACTACTGAAAACAGGACAATATGGACAGGCTGAAACATTTCAGTCCACAAACTGGTCAATGCCCAAGAATGATACTGGAAATTCCTTCTCTTCATCCCTCTTTTTTTCATCCATATGATTGACTCTATCCACTTTTTGATGAGGAAAGAAAGGCATGACTGAAACATTTAAAATAGAGATTCTTGTGCACTTTTGCTCTACAGAGAGGATCAAGGCTTGTCCACTTGTACAAGGACACACTTAGATAAAATATAACGAGTGGGCTACTCTCATCAGCCAAAGCTTAACTTCTGGAGCCTTTCTGACTCTGAGTGCTTCTCTTAACCTTAGTCTTGTGATCCTCAGACCTGTTGGTTTTCTGGTGAAGATACATTTACATCACAGTAACATACTACCATGCTGCTTCTATTAATTGAGCAACTAAATCACCCGCTGTATTATTAACTTTGCATGCTTTCAAAGGAATTCTTAATGCTCTTGTCACTGTGTTTTAAACTGCAAGCACAAAATCAGAAGACCGAGACTCTACAGCTTAATAATACACTTTGTGACCTGCCAGGACCAGTGACCTGTCTCAGAGCACCTGATAAATACCTATGCCCGGTTACTTTTTCACTTCTGTTCTTTGATTCCTAGCTGGACTATTCACATAAGATAAATACTTTTCAAAGGAGTCATTGTTGTACAGTGTAAAGAATACATAATGTTGGGGACAGTAATGGAATCCCAAGTCAGGCACAGCTTTAAGAAGGACAGTATTAGACTTTTCCTCACAGTGAGCCTTCTAAGGAAGACTGAAATATTTCAAAGGTTTTCTTTTTAGAGTATTATTAGAATATCAGTTTGAATAATTTTTACCTAAGGAAAAGTCTGAAGTGACCCAAAAGACAAAACAAAACAAAAAAATGGTGGAGGGAAGGAAATCATGAATTCCTCTCTTACCCACTGAACCCTTGCAGATAGGTCACTTCTTTCCAGGCTTGGTTTCAGTTTACTGAGTGGCATTCTGAGTTACAGAAAACACTCTACACAGTCTTTTCTCCTCCCTAAGAAAGTTTTCTGTTTTCCCCTCATTCTTCCCAGTCACTTCCAAACCTTGTCAGGCTTCTAACAGCACATCTTTACAGGACACTGAATGTTTCCCTGCATGAGCTGAAGGGTTCCACTTCTGTGCTGCAACTCCCTTCTCTCCCCCATTTTGCACTGGTTTCCCACTATTGTCTGCCCTATAGTCTTGACTTTTTCTCTGCAAGCATGCTCAGTTGGTCCTCAAAAAAGAGCAGGGGTCACTAGCCAAGCTACAGTAAGATTTGGGGTGCATATCTGAATCCCAGGACCACATAATCACTAGGACATGTTTGGGTACACTATATTCTTCCTGTAAGCAAAAAACAGTACCAAATTGCATCAGCCCATTGAAAGTCAAACATATATGTATTTTACATATATAACTAAAAAGCATATTTACAAATTCAAATAAATTAAAAGCTTTCTGCTTGCTGATTTACATCATTATTTAAATCAATAATTTGTATTAGAGTAAATCAATCCATCATGACACTCGGCAAACTCTGCATTTATTCAGCACTGTACTTTAATTCTAAGCACTTTAATAAATGTCAAAAATATATATTAAAATATATGTGTGTGTGTGCATGTATGTATGTGTGTATATATATACATACATATACACTTACATACATACATATATACACACATATATACACATACACATACACACACACACACACTTATATATATAAAGCACAAACCCAAAATACTGCTTCTAACAGTCCTTACAGTTCTTCTGCTATAACTACAGCTCTGAAAGAAATTATTGCTCTATTGGGACTCATCTCAAAGATATTATTATGAATGCATACAAGCTTTCACGTGTTAATAAATCAACACGTCACCTACGCTGCACAACATGTATTCTTTCTGCATCCTGTCAAACTGTCTGAAACTTATGGTCAAAGATATAAAAATAAGGTCTTATCTAACTGAAAAAAAAGAAAAAAAATCAATAATAGCTTTATCTGGTTGGAAAAATATACCTTATTAGCTTCCCACACTGATGGAACATTTATTGGTAATTGCTTCACAGTGGGATATGGGGTTAAAAACAGACATTTGCTGCTATCTTAACAGAAAACATACAATAACACAATGAAGTCATTTCCACAGTGTTCTGCCTTCCAGGAAAGAAAAGATATTACCACTTTTATAAATCACCCTTGATAAGGATGATCTGGGGGTCTGGGACATCATACCCAGTAGAGGATATTTACAATTATTATTTATTTACTATTGCCACCATATTCTTTCTGGGAGCAATGAAGCATTCTGGTGCTTAACAGTGAAACACAGAAATTTTGGAAGGTGATGTACTGGGGAGAAAGAAGTGGGGGGAGAGAACTGCAGATTAGAAGAACTAATACAAAAGAATACAGAAATTGTCATAGGAGAAACAAGACAAAGGTGATGGTTTTGCCATTTATCTACTAGATATGAATAAAAGGTCTTTTCTTAACCTCTAGTATAAAAATCCCTCTGGCATTGCTTTAATAGGTATGCAGTGATTAATTCTATTCAGTGCTCTTCTCAAAGGTTTAAATCACTTTAGTGTAGAGCACTCTGGTATCCATGGATCCAGCAAATAAAGCATACTTTTTTTTAAAATATAAAATAGCAAGAAGATTTCATGGCCATGACTTAAAGCTATCTGGGAAAAGTCTGTAGATCCTTTAACCTGCACCATTCTTAGCCCAAGTTTTTAAACAACTGTTCATTCTGCTAAGCAGTCCTGGGCAAACAGACCTGGTATATTTATACAATGTGAAACAAGTTGGTATCTCCATGCTGATGGTGCCTTAAAGCATACATATTAAAAATAAAACAAAGATGTTCATTAAAATAAAAGTAAGGATTTGTTTCCTGTCATGATAAATTGAGTTAATGTTTACTAATGTACTAGTTCTATAAAAGACATTATTTTCACAGAAGTGAACTCTTTGTAATATCCACACTACCGTTTACAGAAAAAAATAAGATGATTTTGACAAAAATCTGCAGTCTACTGAGATCTTAAAGACACTAAATACAGTGCAGATCAGTTAACAGAGTACAGGCAATTCAGCTCTACTACTGCCTTTTATGTGACCTTGAGTCATTGATTTCATCCCCACATTGCAATTCTTCACTCTATAAAATCAGGAGAGTTGCACTTACTGCCTCTGCAAGACCTCTGACAGACTACTTTATAGACTAGAGTAAATAAGAATCATTTCTGTTATTGATGTACTTGCTTTTTAATTTTCTCATTTTTAATTTTTACAAAGTTGGGAAAAAAAGATGAAGCCAAAAAGTTAAATACTATCTTCATTTAAATTTATGTGAACCCAGCGTAAAGTCAGCCTTTGGATAGCTCAAATTAACTATTAATTACATGAAAACTGAAAAGGAGAAAACTAGCAGTGTCTTTTTCTTTTTGTCAGAACTGTTTTCATCCATCCAAAAAAATTCAGCAGACCTTTTCTCTGTTCTTAGAATTCAATAAAAGGACAGAGCTTTTGCTTCCTCAAAGATCTTCAGGATGTGGCTTACTGAAGCAAAAAGCAGTTTCAGCTTCCTAGATTGGCATTCTTGCAACGAATGGATAAAGACAGATTTAGAACATTTATTCATTTATTTAAGTATTATTATTAAAAAAAGTAATTAAAATATAAGAAAAGAGCTTCTGATAGAAACAATTTTACTTGGATTGATAGCTGCTAACTCTCAATTATTTGGGACTGTTGTCATCAAATCTGTACCAGACACAAATGCATCAATATTTTTCCTTTTAGTATGACATGTGGCTTCCCTTTCATCTGTGATGGGGAAACCATGCCATCTAGTGGGCTTGGAATAATTATATCCTCATCAAAAGACCAAATTCGGAGACAAAAATCTATAAGCTTTTTGCATAATGACTTCATAAATGTTTTTCTCCTCCTCATACATCAAAATGGAAAGTTTTGGGCCAGACTGTAGGAAAACAAAATGTAAGTGTATAAAAAATAAATTGCAAGTACCTAATTTTAAGACAGTCTGAGTTTTTAAAATATATCTTAACTTTAGACAACAGATAAATACTTAATAGTCACTAGCCACTCTTTGGAATACAGTTTCTATTTAGCCTCAGTTCCCTTCTGCTGTCTTTCCTCTCACAATTAATACCGACATTGGAACATCAGACCTAGGCGTCTCTCCTTCCAGTGTGGAAACTTGCCATCTGTCATGTCAACACGGATATTTTAAAGGTAAGTAACCTAGTCAATAAAAAATAGAGTTTACAGCTGCTTATAAGGTCCATAACGCTAATGAATGTGAAGGACAAATGGAAATTAAATAATCTTTTATAAATGTTAGCTTTTTTTATCTTAAAAGAGAAAATACAATCAAATAATTGTTTTGTAAAATCTTTATATTCAGTAGTGGAAGCAAGAAAAAAAAATCCTTGTATATAACTCTCTTACATCAGCTGTAAGAGCATAATCCTCCCAAATACATATAAAAAGTCTGACAACATCTGGAAGATTGATACAATTGAGTACATCATCGTATCACACTGTGCTTTCAGCTATAAATAATTCAGAGTTTTCCATTTGTTAAATGCAACTGTAAATCTAAGTCTTTATGTTAAATAATAATGCTCTTTTACACATATAAACGAAGATGCTTTAATCTGATCTAGTAAATTTCAAATTGGACTTTTCTTTTTTTAAGTCACTGAAGCTGAACCTCCTCTCAAATAATATGCATAGAAAAAACTGAAACTTGTTCCACTTTTACGCTTGTAAGAAGGTGACACTCAGATAATTCAGTTAGGAGCAGTTTGGAAAAAACTGCTTTTAAACAACTTGAGATTCCTATGTATTTTCTTAAAGAAAAATTTTATTATATTTTTTTAGAAAGTATTCAAGTTAGCCCCTATTTCATGATTTATAAACACTCAGTTTTCAGTTTCAAATATTCAGCTCTGAATATTAAAGTTCAAAATATCTCCAGGGTTTTTTTTTAATAAATGAAAATCAAGGTCATTAATAAAATTGCTAAAAAGGAGAGGAAAAAACCCCCTAATTTTTAAACTAAATTCTAAATTATTCAGAATTTTCCAGATAACAGTAACGACACTTGATAGCAATACATTGATAATAATAAGTCAAAGCAATAATGAAAGATGACAACTGTGAAATATTTTGAGACACAAAATTTCAGTACTGGTTATATTTTCATTTTCATCATCTTGCACAGCAAAAAACTTGCATAACATTTTGTGAGTCAATAAAATAGGATAGTAGCCTGTTGCATTTGATAAGTCTTTATCAAATCAGCACATCTATTCAACAGAAATTTCTAGAGAATATGTCTTGCTGAGAGAAGCTACAAAATCCATCATTGCCTTATGCATTTAACTAGATAAATTAAGCCATTTTATTTGTATTTGCTCAGGTAAATACCATAAAAGTTTTTGTTAGTGTTTAAAGCTAATTTAGAGTAAGTTTCAGTTAAGTTTCAGCTTTTTCTCTCAGCATTTATAACTAACTAATTTTCTTCAAATCATTTCAGGAACAACAGTATATTTAAAATAAATGGGTTACTCTGGAAGTTACCATAGTATCAGATGTTGACAGAGAATGTGAAGACTGGCTTTCAGTGGATGGAACCTTCCAAAGATTAACTGAATCATCAAAATCTGTAGGAAAACCAAAAAAGGATTTAAAAAAAAAATGAAAATCAAACAGAAAAAGTTTTCTTTTTCATTACCACAAGACCAGCAGAGTGCTTTAGCAAGCTTTCCAAATCATTGTTTCAGTGAAACAGAAGTAAATGATCAGTTTTTCTTCTGAAGATCTCAAAATGTTTAATAGGTTTTCACATGTTGCACCTATGAGTTATTATCCAGCAAACCCCTCAAACAAGCAGTAAAGAAAGTATGCTATATTCAGCTACAACATAAACCTAGAAGAAAAATACATTCAGCTCAAATTGCAGTTGCAGAGGCTTTACTCATTTGAAATAGTTCAGCTTTAGTTATATTTACAAAATAATAAGATAGAAGTATTGAAGAAATTGGGTCTCACAGCATAAATAGGTAATAAGCAGATGCTCTCATTTTCAAAAAAAACCTTCAAATTCATATTTTAGGAGAAGGTAGTTTAAAGAGAACCAATATTGATAAGCATATTGAAGGCAGAATTACTTTGTAAATCTGTTTCAGAATAAAAAGCGCCAAAATATTGTATAGTGGAAACCTGTCAATAACAGGTTTTCTTTGGAAGCTTTTATACATTGGAGAAAAAAAAATAAAAATAAAAATAAAAAAATAAAAATCAAACAATATAGCACTAGATTATACAGTTTCCAAATTCAAAAATCACAGAAGTAAAAGTCCTATAGATATCTGAGCTTATTACTAAGCTCTTAGCTATTTAATTTTATTTTTAACATACCTTTATAAATTGGGTAAGGTTTGAGTTACTGAAAAATGTGAGGAAAATACATAAAAAAATTACAAAAATAATTTCAGAAAGATAAGCCAAAAAACATGTGGGCTTAGTAAGGGAAATAGCATTCCTCTTCTGTATGTTTCTGTAACATTTATTAGTTGAACAGAAACAGGCCTACAAGAATCTTTCAAATCTGCAGCTTTAGGAGATGAAAATATAGGATCCTATATGCAAAAAAAGCAAAGAAAACAAAGCATGAACTTAATTTCTTTTTCCTCCTTTAAAAAGTTTTTACTAATTGATTTCTTTCAAGAATTTCCTAACTTGGTAAACTTGAGTTTGAAATATATATTTGGACAAGAACGTGTGTTCCCACAGTTCATCATAGTAAGACTTAAGTATATTACTCAGAAAATTAATAATCTATATAAAAATGTATAAATCAATATTAAAAAAATAATAATGATCTGGGATATTCCAAGGATATACAGGTTAAAAAAAATGTAACCAATCTAAATACTTAATTATTTCAGTCTATGAATTAAATTAGATCTGCATGTCTTAGAATACAGCTGACAAGCACCTCGGAGGCCTTTCCAAATTATAGACCTTTAAGTTGAAAATAAAAAGAAAAAAACAAAAAAAACACACACAAAAGTAGGAGTGTATAGTTTTAAAAACAGTCCATGTAATTTTTTTTCCCCTGTTCCCTTTTAATATACTGGTCTGTCACAAAGTCACTGCTGTAAGAAGTATTCTTTCACCAATATTTTGCAAGAAAATGGATTGTAGAACCAAATACATCTTTTCCATTAATAACTTTTTTGAAGATGTAAACAAGAGTTCAGAGCTACTTCTCAGATATGTTGAACTAATGAACTATCTACTCTTAGATCTTAAGGGCAACCTTTTAACTTAATAGTATATCCAATTAGTTATTCAATTTAACCTCCATTTTTATTAAGAATTACTTGAGGTAAACTACTCAAAACTGGAAATTATTTAACTAGATTAAGAACACAAAGTTAAATTAGTGTCACTTACCAGTCATACCACCTTTTTCTATGATCAGATTGTCTCCCTTGGAACAATTCAAATCAAACATGTAACGTCCTAGGTAACAGTGCTTCACCATCTGATTCAAATGTTCATAGAAGTGGCAGTGATAGAAAAGGGCCTGAAGTGCAGGTTTTCCTATCTGTGGCAGACCAGACTCTTCATCATATACACAGGGTCCCTGAAGACATGAAGTTCATGAAGACCATTTCTTTAAAGGAATCTTTAACATAAAATAAGGTCTGCCTATTGGAGAATATACTGTCCTTACACTACAGCTATCTATTCCAATCTGCTATAATAAAAGACTTATTTAGAAAACAAAACATAAAAAGAAAGAAATTCTCTTTGAAGACTGTTTTGCATTAACTTGTTTTTAAATATCGACCTCAGGGAAAACATTCCAGAGAGTTGGATTTACCCTAAAAGAAAGACTTCATAGTATTATTTCAAATCAACAGTTTGATTTGCCTGCTTTTGCTACAGTATTTCTCCAGTGCTTTTTACATTAATAGAAGAAAGCAAAAAGTCTTTGCTCAGCTAAGATATAACCTGTTTTAGATGGACCATAATAATAAAAGTGTTAATTGGCAAAAGAACCCAGATTGAGAAAAATTCAAACCAATTACATCCTGCAATGAAGTTTTTTAGTAGGCATCTGGCAGTACTTTAACAGAAACTATTTAAAATTACAGGAAATAAAATTTATCAATGCTATTTAGAAACTTTCTTTGACAGTCAGGAGATAGTTGAGTTAAATCAGCTGCAAATAAGTCATTTGAAAAACACTGCTTGTCCTCAACAGGCTGGATCTGATCCAATCCCACCATTTACACTGAGTACAAGCTTACTTTGCAAGAAAAAAAAACAATGGATAAAGTGGAAGGAGTAAAACTATTTTGTGTTATAAGTTATGGCTAGAGTTTTGGATGGCTACTGCCTGTTCTTTTTGGTTGCTGTAACATATAAACAGATTACTTTCATTATTTGCCTTTTATACCAATTAATGAAGAACCAGATGTAACATAAATAGTTTGAAAAAGAACACTACCTCATGTAAACTGTTTATGATGAATTATAAAACTGTAATAGTGCATGGTCAGCAATATAGTTGGATGGTATTAACTATGACAAATGAATACTTCAGAAATTTTGTATACATAAAGTATGATTACATTTAGTCAAAGTTTTACTATCCAGCATTGTCTTTGCCAGTTTAAAATACTATGCCAGCACTTTATGGCACAAGGGCTGCACTGGAAGAGTCATTCATCAGTCACATTCACAACATGCTCTGACTTCAGCAATCTTTAGATAACACAGTATGTTGTAGTCTCATAACACACTACACAGGTTGATTTTACTCGTGCCACTTTTCAAAGTAGCATAGCAAAATGAATTATTATAAAGCAAATCAACTGCATAACAGCAACACAACATACATTCACATGAAAAAAAAAATCCCTATAATCTCTAGGAACAGCATTTTCTTTTCCAGCCCCCTTTTCCTAAGGGATAAAACAATAATGCTCTACTTTAGCTATGAAACATTATTCCTGCTATTCACCAAATCCTCTTATTAGCTTTCCTTTGAACTTTGCTTGCATTAACTGTTCTACAGACAAACTATCTCATTTTGTGCAAGGCAAAAAATAACTCTCTGAAGTAGTCTTATAATTTTAATTGTTGTTTGCATTTTCAGTTTTCATTCATGTTACCATGAAGTGTTGTTCAATATCTTCAGCATGAACATGTATTAAGTGATAAGCAATTTCCATTAAATTGCACTTTTTAATAAGAATCACAGTGACTCAAAGCTCGTATTGATAGCACTGGAATTCACTTGGAATTCTGCAACTGGATTCAATTTTTGTCACCTCATCATAGTCCTTGAAATGTTTAAAAAGGATTAAAAAGCAGCTTTTAATACAGTTTAGATCCATAAGTTACAGTGTCTGCCCTTGCAAATCCCCTGCTATTATAAATTTAAAGAACTATGATTTATATTGATAAAATATAAGTATCTAATGCAAAGACTGAAACAAGGGCCGGATTTGAGACACTACCTGAACATCTTCCTTTACTGTGAGATATAAAGGAAAGATAAGACATACTGTAAAATGCAGCTCTGGAAGAAACAGCATAACTGATTTTAGGTGCAGCTGGACCACAGGCAGCCTCTGCTGATAAAGCAGTAGTAGTATCTTCCAGCACTAACTTGATCTTTTTTGAAAAGGAACAGATAAAACAGAGTATGTATATTTCTCCAGAAGGAACCTACATGGGTACCATTGTTCTAAATGTAGGTAAGACCTCACAGAGCAGAGAAAATACGGCCAGGCAGAATGGGTATCATAGTAACAGGAGGTGAAAAATGAGGAACTCTCATTCTAAGACCTTTACGTGAAATGAATCAAGGTTGTTGATGGTAAGATGAGATGACCGGCTCCAGATCAGAACTGGAAAAGTTGGTACAAGTATACTGGAGAAGAAAAATAAATGTGATGAAGTGATTAGTTGCCACAGTAGTTGGCAGTCCATCTGACTGAAGGAGAGTCCAACTATTAATAAGTCACAAGAAAAAGATAACCAAAAGATATTTAAACTTCCGCATCAGACAAGTCCAGAACTGGGGCTATACAATATATGCTGAGATGGGACAATTCAGACATCATCACAGAGATTAAGAACAAATTGTATTTCAGTTTGATCCTCAGCTGTTTTAAATTCACCTGTAGCACCACTGCATTCACTGATGATTTACAGATGTTTTCCTATTCGGGTATCAAATCCAAAAAGCCAGGAATCTTGGTAAATATAGTCATCCTTGAATACTTCACTGATTTAGTCCACTAGTAAACATACTAATAAAATAATATATTTTATTATAGGAAGAGGAGGTTTCACAATGGGAAGTTCTGCACCTGGGGAGGAATAATCCCATGCACCAGGACAGGCTGGGGGCCGACCAGCTGGGAAGCAGCTCTGCAGAGAAGGACCTAGGACTCCTGGCGGACAGCAAGCCAACCATGATCCAGCAATGTGCCCTTGTGGCAATGAAGGCCAACAACAATCTGGGCTGCATTAGGAAGAGTGTTGCCAGCAGGCTGACGGAAGTGATCCTTCCCCTCTGCTCAGCACTGGTGAGGCCACACCTGGAGTGCTGGGTCTAGGTCTGGGCTCACCCGTACGAGAGAGACATAGACATACTGGAGCATCTCTCATATGAGGAGAGGCTGAGAGAGCCGGGACTGTTCAGTCTCAAGCAGAGAAGTTTCAGGGGGGACCTTATCAATGTGTGTAAGTACCTGATGGGAGGAAACAAAGTAGACAGAGCCAGACTCTTCTCAGTGGTGTCCCATGATAGAACAAGAGGCAATGGGCAAAAATTAAAACAAAATTCCACTTAAACATAAGAAGAAACTTTTTTGTGTGAGAGAGTAGTTGAACTTTGGAACAGATTGCTCAGAGAGGTTGTGGAGTCTCCATCCTTAGAGATATTCCACACCTGACTGGACATGGCCCTGAGCAACCTGCTCTTTTTGACCCTGCTTTGAGCAGGGGGTGGGACTAGACAATCTCCAGAGGTCCTTCCCAACCCCAACCATTCTATGACACAATTTTCATGCCACCTCCAATACTCAGATCCACACTTAAAATCTTCAGGCATATACAGAATAGAAACAGTGTTTTTTTAGACAGCATTCAAAATTACATATAAGTAACAAGCTGTTTTGTCTCTTTCTGAAAAGGCTTGTTTCTAGTCACTCATAGATTGATTTCAAAACATTTTATAAGCATCACATGCATAGCATTTCTCCTTCCTCATACCACTCAAATCATGTAGCATTTCAAGTCTGGGCAAAATACATGACCAGTTTGTATCCTAAAACATTACTGACACTATGTAGGTAAGCTTTTTTTTTTTTTTTTTAATAGATATACTGACATGTTTTTATATCAAAAAATGTCTCTCTATGACACTATGACCTTCTCATCAAATGTAATAGTCACTCACTTGCCAAGTACAATCTTTCACATCTTCAGTAGGAATTGGGATCACAAGGAGATTCTGTAGAATAAAAGCAGCCTGAAAGAAATGAAAACATCAATATTCCCATTGCTACATTACAACTCAATAAAACATCAAATTGAACAGCACAATCTACATATTAACTCATTGCTCTAGACATATGCTGAAAACCACAACCTAAGATGGCAGAAGGACACAAGAAACATACCTCCCTGCGCACCATGCTACATTCAGATTGGTCCAGAAGGATATTTATCACTGTTCCCCATAGTCCTCCTGAAATGTTTTGGCAGCTTTCTGCTAAAGCAATACATCCTACTTCAAGAGATGTAAGAGCTGATCCTATTCCAAGTGAGGTAAATCTGACCTAGTACAAATAAGCACAATACAAAGCCACATTTCTTACAGTAATAAGCAACACTAATTATTAAAATTCTTATAGAGTTAGAGGAACTGAATCTGTAGCTTAGGAGGAATGTTTTTAAGAGCAACAAAGTTTTTTCCTAGATTCTCTCTGATCATATCCCCACAATCACAACTATGTGTAAGTAATAATGATAGAATTAATAAAAAAAATACTTTGAATATTTAAAATATTAAGATAGTCTTCAATATTCTTTATATTTTACCACTTAAAAATAGTTCTGGTTAACAAACTTTCATAAAATGTAGCAGATTTACACCAAACATATTTGCTCTAAATTTGTAGTTCATGTGTGTAGTTCAGTGTTTCTGCTTTGCACCTAAATAAGGCAGTTTTCATCAACACTGCTTTATGAATCATTATCATGAGTGACTAATGAGAGGAAAGAAGATCAGAGATGTAGGGAAGCATTGCTCAGCTGTTTACATGGAAATATTCCCCCACAATTGTTATTGTTATTC
Organism: Apteryx mantelli; assembly: GCF_036417845.1. Classification (NCBI taxonomy): domain Eukaryota; kingdom Metazoa; phylum Chordata; class Aves; order Apterygiformes; family Apterygidae; genus Apteryx; species Apteryx mantelli. The sequence goes on from NC_089979.1 coordinate 61,848,213, forward strand.
AGGATATAGTCAATAATGTTTTGAATAATTCAGAACAGTAGCTTTAATATTAAACAAATTAATGAAACAAAAATATTGCAAATATTTAAGTGCCAAAATGAGATATCAACTTAACATTGTATTAACTAACCTCAGGGTCTCTATCTACCCATAAAGGAACCAGCCATGCCAGACCTAGCTGAGAAGGAACTTGCTCTTCATTGTTATCATAAGGCAAGGACCAAAGAGATACCCAGTCCTGATAACAGAAAATAAAGTAAGAAATTATTTTATAAATCCTTCAAATTCATGCCAGCTTACCAACAGCCTGAGCTATCAATTACATACTAAAAGTCTTTAAATTCACGCAGCACTGATATTACAGGAAGATTTTGATTCTCCTTCTGTAAAGATATGCTTAACTCACTGACTTACCTGCTGAGTAAAATTAAGTTTGTATCTGCTTCTTCACAAGATTAGGATAGTAGTGCTAAAGAGATATTAAATATTTCACTTGAGTATTAGGATAATGATTTCTATTCAAAAATTGCTCCTTATATTTATTTTCACTCATTATTAACATCACCTTTCTTTTTATACATATACATAAAAATATCAAATGAGACCAACATGCATTTGCTTCTTTGACCATAATTCTTTCCTTTTCTTCATGTACTTGTTACCTGATTTAAATGAAGTCATGCACAGTACCACATACCACTTAGCTGAAGATTCCAGGAAATCAAGCTTGACCTTGCAAATTCATTTCCTTAGCTCAGGTCAAAGAAACATACCTGCAAAGTGCTTTGCATAACCATGTCACTACACAAACAATGCAGTGAGTTCATAATGAATCATGATATCTAAAATTTTAGAGATATGTTTTCTGACCAACTTAGTTCTATAGATTTTAACACAGCAGATGACTCAAATTTCATTTGGAGCACAGTATTTTGCATGGATCTTCTCAATACAAACAGTATCAATAACAAGCATTGATTTTTACAATCTGATTTTTTTTTTGCATTAAAATACAAAATGAAACACAAAACATAAGTCAGTGAACAAGACCATAAAAAAAGAAAGAAAAAAAGAAGATAGATTGCTATAACTCCAGTACACCCTAAATACATGCTTTATTTTTTATGTTTTCCTTATCGTAAACACGTGTTAATCACCTCCGTCCATCAATCTGGGCTAATGGATCTAATGTTTGACCCAACAAGGCAGCTCTTTTAATACTGAAAAAGCAAGAATGGTCCATAATAATGCAAAGAAAAAAAAAGTTGTTTTAAACTAGTTTTTCTTTCAAGTCATTAAACTGTGTTTTTTAAGTTGGTATGATTAACAACAATTTTTTTTTATTTTTTTTTTAAACATGGTTATCCAGAGTACCTTTTGTCTACTGCTGCTTGCACAGAGGAATAAGGCTCATTTTTTTATTCCTCTCTCCATAAGATTTGACACTAAATCACATAATTGTAAATAATGGCCAGGATTTAAAATTTCTTTATGAGCATAAGTTATTAGAACAGTCCAGGTAGTAACACTGTTGTATACAGAGATTATGATTCATAGTCACAAACAAATATACCACTGATCATTATACAACCATTCATATTATTCTGTAAGACTGTTTTAAGAAACAGTTCAAGTCTATTCCTCCTTCTATGCACTTATGATCTAATTCTCTAGAAGTTGCATTCTTCCTACAGTCTACTTAATTCTCTGTACCTGGTAATTTTGATAAACTTTGTCAGCACTTGATATCTTGAAGGAGTACACAAACAGATGTGGAATTTGGGGAAGCAAGTATATTGCTATTTCTAGTTACAAGGAAGTGTACTTGATCATACTGGAAGTTTTTCACTTGTGGCCACCACAGATATTAACTAGAGTGGATTTTAACTTTCCCATATGGCTTATACTCAACCACTGGATTTGCTTTAGCTGCGTCAAGATGAAGGCAAATTTTTCTAAACTCTCAAAAATTGTCTTTCAAAATATGCTCATGGAGACATTAAGCATAGACATAGAGTTTGATTGTAAATAATGATAGCTCCTTTTATAAGTGAAAAATAATCAGATTCTTCCACGTATGTATATACATATGCACGTACATAAGTCAAAAAGCCTATTATCTATATAAGGCTTAAGAAATAATGTTGTTATAAAACCTTGAAGTTATTAATTATACATAAAATCTTGATTTCTCATTCTTTATACAAAGTCATACTTTGTTCTGAAAGAATGCTCTTCTAAATCTACAGATTTATTTAGAGAATGATGCTACTCAATTTCAGTAAGGTAGAACTGAACCTTCAGCTATTTTGTAAAAAATATTGTATCCTATTAATTTATCCAACACTATATACTAAATGAAAGTACTAGATATATATTTTTACTATTGTCACATAAGACTTTTTTGTCTGTTGTTACATAAGACTTGTTCCACCCACCTTGTACAAAAATTAGATTATAATTTAACTTCAGCAGTAAAAATACATCCATGCATAACCCTCACAAATGACAAGGTAAGGACAACTATAGCATACTCACCGCATCCTTGGCTTGAGCCATCATTTCATGGGACAAGTGAAGCAAGCAAAGAACTGTGCTTTTCGTAACACCTTTTCCCATGAAGGACATAGCATTACCTCCCCATTCAACATAAAATGATGAAATGACCTGGGAGTGGAGGAACAATTTCATGGTAGCTTTACTGTAAGTAGTATTCAGATAAGCACATACTGTCCTACACACTAATAAATCATAATTTAAATTCATGGAAAGATGGTAGACTTTACCAAATACACATATTTAGATGCACTTTAACAGCTTTTTATTTGTTATAAGTCACGTGGTCATACATTGTTTTCTTATGTGGTTAAACCCCTGAGGTTCAGTGTTTTGCAGCTGGCTGTTATTCAGCTCTAGTGTTCTTCATTTGAAGAATGAATCCTGAAAAGAAACCTGAAAGTATGTGTTTTTGCTGGAAACATTCCATTTATTGTGCCCAGTTAGTTCTATGCTTGGAATTAAAAATATTGTTTCTTTTCAAAATTCTGTGCTCAAGAAAGTGGGTCATTTAGATCTTTTGTTTGAATTGGAATAATGTTTTCTATATCAGATCCTAGTGAACAGAAATAAAGATCACAGAAACATAATACAAAATAAACTATTTCTGACAATGTAATTAACCATACAAGTTAAGATGAGAAGTGTATAACAAAACATGACCAAAATATATATATATTTTTATTTATAATCTTAAGACTTACACTTTTTAGATGCATTTTTCTCCCCAAAGCATGGGGATTTAAAACCTCTACATTTCTGTTGTTCTTTCTTTCACTGTCCCACTCTATGCAAATTCCTTTCACTCCTCTCCACTCCTCCTCCCCAAAAATGAAACTTAAATTTATTTTCACACTTGGGCCAATTAAAATTACATAACTCTTCTGCACATAGAACTTGTGTGTTACCAGCTGATTTCATCTTAACTGATGTTTTATTACCAATTTGTCTAGTAATAACATTTATTCCATACGACAATATCTACAGCTTAGTGCCATTTTTAATCTAGATTTCAAACTGAAGAGCTCATCTAATCAAGCAGCTCTAAAATATTTATTTCTATTTCAGAAATTTTGACAATTTAAGACTTTCCCCTAGAACACTATACTTTGTTTCATCATGAATTTGATTAAAATAATCACCTGCATGCAAGCTTTCCAAGTAGGCATTCATATAATTCAGAATCACAAATGAATTAAAAAATACATTCTAAGACTCTTTCGAATCTCTAACAATGCAACAAACAAATTTTACTATTTGAAACTAAAAATAAAGCTTCTAAATGTACCTTACTGTATATCTGCAAAATAATCTATCAGAAGGCCAAATCTTTGTTTTTCATACATTTTTAAGCACCACAAAAAATTGTAACATAACTGAAGACTGGCCATTTTGAAAGATGTAATTTTAGGAGCAAATATTACTTTTCTATCAAATCTATGGACTTAAACAAATGGGAACACTGGAAGTAAGGGATCTACCACCACCACCATCTTGAATCATCTCTTTTCTTCTTTCTCTGTGTTAATAACCTGCCTAATGAGTTACTGATTTTTTTTTCCTTTCACCCAAGGTTTTTGCCTGTGTGAGAATAAATTGTTTTTCTCTCTTTAGCGCTTCAGTTATAAAACACTATTTTTAATCTTGCTTAAAACATTGTCACTTGACTTTACCTCTAAAACAAAGGAAGAAGGCACATACAATATAAGCAATCATCATAAGCAGACAACAGTTTATTTGCTCTTCACAGAATCATAGAATAGTTGAGATTGGAAGAGAGCTGTATAGAACACCTGGTCCAACCCCCTGCTCAAACAGGGTCAGCCAGACCAGGATGCCCAGGGCTTTGTCCAGTTGGATTTTGAATATCTCCAAAGATGGAGACCCCACAACCATTCTGGGCAACCTGTTCCAGTATTCAATGACTCTCACAACGAAGAAGCGTTTTCTTATGTTCAGATCGAATTTCTTGCAAATTCAATTTGTGCTCATTGCCTTGTCTTGTCAGTGGGCACTACTGAGTTGGGTCTGGCTTTGTCTTCTTTATGTGCCCCCTTCAGATATTTATAAACTCTGATAAGATCCCCCAGAGCATTCTCTTCTCCAGGCTAAACAGTCCTAGCTCTCTCAGCCTCTCCTCACGTGAGAAATGCTGCAGTCCCTTAATCAACTTAGTGGCTCTTTGCCATGAGGGCAAATTCACTCCAGTAGGTCCCTGTCTTTCTTGCACTCTTGATTTTTTATTTATTTATTTATTTTTAAAGTACAGACTCACATCACTCAATCTAGTCTTCATTTTCCTGCTATTTACTTAGCAGAATAAAAATGTCTTTCCCAACCCCTATTCCTAGCGATGATATCCACTAAGGAGTACAGCTTAAAAACCATGTCATTAATTACATTGTGCTTTATAAGCATTCACACCAAAAATACGCAACATAAGCTACTTACTTCAAGAAGACCTGTTAAATATTTCTTACAAATTGTGATAGGTTCAACCGTAGCAGAATAGGTACTCCAGTCTGGAAGTGCTGTAACATGAACCATTCCTCGTAGTATTCTTTCCAACGAAGGGAGTCCATAAAAGTGTGGCGCATCCGTTAGCCTTAAGCATTGTAGCAGCTTCAGAGCCAGCTCTGTTCTGAAAGAGCCCGCAAGTTCCAAGCCCTCTCTGGGTTAATTGTAAAAAGCAAAAAAGGATCAGCTATCAGTATCAGTATGAAGTTACTATAATGAATCATTTTACAAGAGGCCAGTGCCTCATTCTTCTTCTATTATTCTGTCAGTCTCAGTATCTGAATTAGTAACTATCACCTCATGCACAGAATAAGATGGAAGCAAATATGACCTTTATAGTCTCACCCAGATTCTGAAAGCATAATATTGCACCTTATTATAACAGGACTTCTTAACCAAAAGGTAGGTTTTTTTATTTATGTTTATTCTGATTCAAGAGGCAAAAGTTTAAAAATGTTTCAGTCAGTCTACAATTCAGCTAGAGACAGAACTGGCAAAAACTTCTATAATCCTTTTTTTCAGCTGTCAAAATTTAATAAGTTGAATAACTGAGTTGGTAGAAAGATGATGATACTGGTTTGAAGACAGTATCTTTATCAACTATTCTGCTTTGGCACTTAAATATATATTATGTCAAGCTGCAGTTTTAATATCTCTTAGAATACACTTGGATGGAAAGATTAAGAGTGGGAAATTATTTTAGAGGAAAAAAACAAAACAAAATAGAAATTCATCTTTGTATTTTCTTGATTGGCAGAAAAGGACTGGAACTTCATGCAGGAAGTAGATGTCCAAGCTAATGACTAATGTGCAGAGATGCACTTTATTAGGCTAAAAAGGAGCTGGATGAAAATAAACATTTGTTGGTATTTCAAATATTCTATTGTTTTATTTCCTATAAATAACTGCTAGGAAGCCAACCAAGTTATCAAATTTAATTATCGTTTCTTGAGAAAGCGACCACTACTGCATACCCTTCCAGGTTAATTTCCTAATTTTGTTGTGAAAAGGCCCACCAAACTTTGATCTTCAATTCAAGAGGGGTATAGTCCATTTTTACAATTTTAAAAAATTGTGTCACCATGTAATTATATATAAATTCTGACTGAGATACAGTCTCACTAGATATTATGTTCTTCAGTTGGAATTATATGGGCAGATCCCTTACAATGTACCTGTCAGTCACTGACTTAGAGCAAAATAGCAATGTGTTAAAAAGACGAATGAGTTCTTTATCCAGTTGCTGCCTGACAGCTGTCTGTATTTCATCTATTTCACCCTGCACTTGGGATTCTGGTCGCACCAGAAGGTCCAAGAGTGAATCTGGCTTCTAGAAGAAAGTAATAAAAATACATTAAGTAATAAAAATACATTCACACAATGCAGTATTGACATCCTGTTTTAATACCTACACTAAAACCATTCTTCTGTTCATAGCTTGCAAATCACAAGTCTTATAAATCACAAATTCCATGATCATTTCACTAAGAAGTATTTCTGTAAAAAACACAGTAAAAACTTCCTACAATTACCTATTACTTGAACGTACTAAATGGCATAAAATAATGTACTGTTACTGCCTTTAAAATCTCCTGGTATTAAGCCATTATACAGTGTATTTTGAATCAGTACAGTCAAGAAAAATTGAAGTTACACGTGCCAATAACCTGCAATGAAAAAATAAATCACAAGAAACAGAAAACACATAGTAGAAATACTAGCTCAAGATGCATCTTGTACAGCTAAATTTCTTGAAAGATTGAAAATCACCTGATTTAAAGCTTTTATATGAATATATTGAATGAGAAAAAATTACAAGAATTTATAGGATTCCCAGTTAGCCACATAGAATTCAGATACTTCAGTTTATAAGTATTAGCAATGAAGACTACCAAGCCTTATTTGTAAATGCTTAGATTGTATTTTGAAATGGGAAAACACAAGTACATGCAGATTGTACTTAACATAGGATATCTCTTGTAAGACCATGAACAAGCTTACTTTGAGGGCAGTGTATTTGAGAACAATACTTTATAATGCAAACTTCCAAAACAGAAGCCATCACTATCTTTGGTACTCAATAATTATTTTTATACAGAAAGATTGGGTTATTATATTTTGATAAATATAATAAAAGCTTTGTTATCTTTATTTTCTGTTTGTTCTTATATTTTCCCATTTCACACTTATATCAAATGAGCAGTACTGGATAGAATGGCTCTCTCAAATACAAAACGTGTCTAAAAAACTGAAAAGAACAAAGTTACATTCTTGCAATACTATTCGTGCAAATTTTACTATAGCCATTGAACTTTATGCTCATATAATACCTTCCTCAGGGTTGTAAAAGTATTTCACTTAGATATATTACAACTACCTTAAATCGAAAATGAATTGACAGACATACTGAAAGAAAAAACTTGTCCTAATTTTCAGTTCTTATTCTTAATGCAAGACAAATAATGTTTACTTGTATCGCTCTGCCAAGCAGAAAATTCTAAAACACCTATATGAAATCTGCAGCCTGAAAGAAAAAACCTGTGAAGTCATTCACACCTACCAGTCGTACAATTTTCCTGCAGTAATATTGTAATAACACCAGTAACAGTAGACTGCCAAATGGGTTTAATAAACATTTTGCCTTACCTAAATGATTTCAACCATGTCATCAACAGTAAGCTCCAGTATAGAGAGGATTTGTCTTTTAAAAAAAAAACAACACTTATCTCTACTCTTTATATTGCCTCGTGAAAAAGAGAGACAGAGAAGACAGTAAGTTGACAGTAAATTGAATCATTTATCTATCTAAATTACATAAATCTCCAGTATATAAAAATGGATAAATTTCATTTCTACTCTTGTGTAAAATAATTTATAAAGGTATTTGGAGCTTAAAGAACTGAAGGAGAAGTGATGTTTGTACCAGATATTTAGAAAATGGGTCCTAAAAGTAACAGAAACATCTCAAGTGGCTCCAAAACAAAGTTGGAAGCAAAAGAATAGAAAATACAATTAGAAAACAAATTATCAGAGAATATGCCAAGGTAAACAGACATAACTGGCAGCTGTCCTTTGTGTTAAGTACTTCCCTTTATCCTGTCTTTTGCCGAGATGAGCAGCATACTAGGAAAAGAAAGCTAAGTGAGTTATGGCTTGCAAACTTTTCCATAAATATTCTATAAGCTTATTCAAAATGCAGAAATCTGTTACTATTTTAAGAACTAGAAAAGAATTTGGTATTACAATTATAATTTTGTTCACTATATTCATAATAGCATAGTCTCAGGAAGGGCAAGCAGAATTCCCATTTTTCCTAGTTCTACATTAAAAAACAAACAAACACAGAAACATATTATGTTAGTAAAGGATAAATACAACAGACTATTCATAATTCTAGTGCTCTAAAATAATGACATTTAAGGAAAAGAATATGCTGTTACCTCACTCACTATCCTCTTAATGTTTTAATATTATAAAATGGGGAACAGAGGAGTGACTGCAATACATAGACTGCAAAGAATAGTTTAGTTAAAATCTTAGGATTCACTTTGCCTTCCAATCTTTGCATTAATACCATCAAATGGAAAGTTTCAAAATTATATAAGTCTGTGTGAAAAAAAAGATACACTGATGTTTTTATTTTTAACAGGTTCTTGATACTAATTTTACTGTAAACCTACTGCTAAAAACTGCCTGAGGTACACAAAATAAAGCTATCTGGAAAAGTTAGCATGTACAACATATTACCTCATCCTTTGATAGCACCAAAGCAAACTAAACACACAGGTAGATGGTTTTTTCTACATTTGGCAAATGTAACATTCTGCTTTAGAGAAACAATTCATATAACAAACAAAAGAGAGAAGGTAATTCTCTCTTGTTCAAAGTTAACTGCTCCAAACACTAAAATTGTAGTACAGACCACAAAATAACAGCCATTAAAACTACAAGCTCTGATATTTTTTGGTTTTGTTGAGAAGTCCTTTTCCTAGAGCAGCTCACCACAAACAAAAACAGGTTACAGTTGCATCATTTTGTAGACGACAACTAACTTAGATATATTCTTACATTCTTATGCAATGTTTTCAGCATCCACTTTAGATGGTCTGTTTCCAAACTTGCTCTCTGCTCTCTAAGCAATTTGTTTAGAAAATTCAGGACATCCACCAAAAGCTTCTCATCCTCAACAGAAGCTGGAAGCACTTGCAGAAACCTGTAATGCAAACAAAAATACTTTCTTTTACACTTGCAGCACATTAAAGAAGTTTAAGATCTCAGCCTAGCAGGATTGAAGTCACCTGCAAACATGGAATTATCTATATTAAACCTAAACTGAAAAATACAAACAGTACCATAGACCAGATTAAAAAAAAAAGGAAAATGTTTGTTAGCTATTCAATATTAGCATTTAAATGTAGTATCAAAGACTAACTAGGCATTTTTGACAATTCTTATTCTAAATACAGCAGTTAGATCTTGTGTTCTTACATTTTGCCATTTTTGTATATGTAAATAGGCAGATAATAAGCCAACACTAAAAACTAATACTAATTTCTTCAGGATATCCAACTATTTCCTGCTGATTCTTTTGACCATTTCCTTCCAGTTTTTTTCAACAATTTTACAATTGTTACTAATGAGCTTTTGGAAGTGATAAATTTCTTCAGGCAGGTGGATGTCCATAAAATCGTCTCTGTATTTAGCCACATCCCAAACTAAAGGGTTGCAAAAATTTACTTAGACTTGGCCAAGAGCGTGACCAAGATAAGACAGCATTTATATAGTGCACTAGAAGAACATCTGTAGGTTATGAGAACTGTTGTCGCTTAAGCATGGAAGGGAACAAATCACTCTTCCACGCCCTGTCCTCAATGCAGTACATAGGGCAAGACTCTCATCGCAAATGTTGGGATCCCAATGTGGATAGCTGGACAAAAAAGCAAGTTGGGTCTCTTTCTCTCCAATTATCCAATATAGAATATCCTAAAGTCATTCTGGCATTAAATACACAATTTGTGCTGTAGTTTAGGCAACACTGATTTACCAGAATAGCAACAATCTACACAGAACTTTGCAATTGGAAGTAAGTGAACCTATGCTTTGAATCATGAGACTGCAAGCCAGCTATATCCTAGCTATACAGTCACTATCAGTGAAAACTGCACTGGAAATAATAATCTCCACTGAGAGGTAGCTTATATTCAGATTTAGTGCCACACTCACATGTCTTCCGGCTGAGCTGGGTACAGCCAGAACAAAGTCACTTTTGCTTGCAAATAACTACAGTGCTCTTTTAATGTCATTAAAGATTTATTTGCAAACAGGTAGATGAATTTTAAGAGTAGAAATTACTTCTTTTTTTGCCCTAAAAAAAAAAAAAAGTGAAACCACATACAAACCAAACACTCAGAACATCAGGAAATTAAAAATAAATAAATAAGCTGAAATAACATACTGGCAAAGCCAAGATTAATGTTACCTGCCTTGGTTGGTCTCACCTGTCAGCTTCAGTAACCACTAGGAGACACAGTTCAACTACAGGACCACACACTATTTTCCATGGGACCATTCTGTTTGACCACATGGGTACAAAGCAATCAGAATCAGAGATGCAGGGGCAATTAATTCCATAAATTTCCTAGTTTTCATATTTTCAACTTTACAGTTTAAACATCATACCCTTAATGTATTTTTTCAGTTAACGTGCTTACCTGTTTAATGCTCTTTGCCAAAAAAAGCTCTTCAAAGTGTTTCCACAAGGCCCAGAGTTGTATTTTAAAGCAAGTCTGTCATTCAGAACATAAAAACTTAGCCTAGTGACAGCAGCCCTAACATCTCTGTGGGATACTGCCTGAATGATTGAATTAAAACATTCCTGCAGTCCATAGCTTGTGTGTGTTATCTTCAGTATAAGAATGTCTTCTGAGGACAGTTTTAGCATGTCTAAAAATCTGACAAGGCATAAAAGAACAACGGTTAACAGTCAGTATCTTTAAACTATTTCAGGGAGCGTCGACTCCTTCATATTCTAGTCCAAATGAGAAAACAAATTATAAGCTGCCTTACGAATTTATTTTCATTAACTGATTTTTCCACCTCTTTTTAAACACTTAAATCCTGAGCTGTTTGGGTTTTTTTTTGAAAGATGGCTCCTATTGAAAGTTAGTATTTACATGGTTTGTAATGAACTTTTCCTCCATGCTGTTGCACTTGGCCAGTTAGACAGTAGTATTCCTTTTTAAGAAATCACTTTTTTTTTTTTTTTTTTTGGACTTGAGGGAACTTAAAATAGAAGTGTAATCAAAGCATGCAGAGTTTTCTATGGCCCAGAACCATATTATTTACTAATAAAACTTGTAGGACCTCTTAAAGGACAAAACAAAATCTGTAAAAGAAAAGTCATCAAGATGAAAAGAGGTATAGAAACAAACATTTTAGTCCTATTAAATGAAGTATCTCCTAAGATGAGGAATTCTGTATACAGAATATTCTCAAACAGAGAAATTATGCATAATCAAGAGATAATCGAAAGATGTAAAAGGAAATTTCTTGATTATCCACCATAATTCTTAGTATTAACATTAAAAAGTGTAATTTTATGGAATTTATATTCCTAAAGAATAAACCATGCAACAACTCAGGGGAAAAAAGACAGCTCCTTAGCAAAAAACAACAAAAAGGAAAACAAAAAACCCAGTCACAAAATAAGATGAGTTTCCTGTTGTCTAATTCTGCCTGAGTCTGGCCATCAATATAAGTTGGATCAAGCTCTAGCCTTCATGTGCAGGTGCAATTTAGGTAAAACATTAGCCCTTGACGTCATATCTACAAAGTCCTGGGATGTGATCCTTTACATTTAAAAATACAGCATTCTCAAATCATAAACAGCTTGAGCTGCAGTTTGAAGCTGAAAAGCTATTTAACCCTGAAGGACCGTTAATATTATTGAAATGTGTTAGAATTTAAAATCAAGATAAAATGGCTTACATTTTTGCTTCCTTCTCATAATTTACCAGTTGCAACAGGTTTTCAATCCCACGACACCATGACAGATTCCAAGCTACCTTAAGCATGTCTGACACAGGCTTCATAGTCAGGCAGTCAGAAGACAATGGCATAACAACAGAATTGGGGCTAACAGCATGATGAGCAGTGATTCTGACTGGAAGATGATACCTTAAAAAAATAAGTTGAAATACTCAATTAGAAGAAGACTTTTACATTTGCAAATAAAGTTTTTGAAAGCCTTTGTCAGAGGACAAAGTCTTGGAGAAAAAACTTCACATTTAAAAATAAAGACAATCTTATTTTTAACAAAATGTATCCCCTTTCTCTCCTGTTTCTATCCTTCAGGGTTGACAGCAAACAGAAAGAAGCAAAGTTAACTGTAAAAAAGCATACCGTCTAACAACAGCAACAGGCAAACTGAAGGAAGGTAGGTCAGTATCATTACTAGATATGCCATCAACCCTGCAAGAAAAAGATTAAGTTATAGTTATTATTCACTAATTTAAACCCTACTTTTCTACTAATGCTCCTATTTCTTCATTATTCAGATATAGCTGTATTTTTTTCCTCCAACTAGCTCTTTGGTAAGCCACTGATAAATACATTTGTATTAATAAATATTTCTTCATGATTATGCAATTTTAAGGTATTTCTTAGATCACGCATATACTAAATACTTGCTGCAGGTGTACTGCACATAAAAATGAAATTAAAGATGACTTATCAGAGCACATGGCTTTTTAAATTATATTTCCATTAGAGAAAAAACAGGCATTATAATTCTTTTCAGTACATTTCACATGTGTGAATTCTAACAGCATATTTTTTCTGAATTACATGCAAATTTCAAATAATAAATTCTGAAATATTCTTCATAAACTGAAGTCTTTTTTAAAAAAGGACAACTGCTACACTTAAAAGCCAGAGTAAATGGGAGAATTCTTACTAAAAAAAAAAAGAGGACAGATCAGACCTATAGCTTTTTATTTGATTAGTGTACTTTCTCTTTATGGAAAGGTGTCAGAGAGCAATAGGGGATTTTTGAAAACAAAAGTAAACAGAAGTAACAATGAAAGATGAAGCATTTATACTGTAATAGTACATCAGGTAAACTTGTACAACATGCAGCACAAATACTGAAACAATTTGTTTGGCCTACACAAATAAGCAATTCATGTAATTTTAGAAATATAAAACTTCTGGCAATGATTTGTTTGGGTATATATAAACTGACTTTCATCAAAACCTAAAATTTTGACTAGAGATATATAATTAAAATGTGTTTTTTCATACCATGTTTCTTGTCTTGCTACTTCATCAAACAACAGAAGACAAAGCAATACCGTAGTTTCAGTTAGAACAGCACAATCATTTTGGAATATCAGGGAAACTGAATAAAATAAAGATATTTAAAAAATATGTTAGGAAAACATGAATATTTAATAGAAGGACATTGGTTAAACACTACCGATTTTTACAGTCATTTTGCCAACATCTTCAACAGATGCCACTTCCTGGGTAACACTAGCAAACAATGATTTTTCTTTTAAATATTAAGGACTCTGAAGAGATCCAAGGTTCTCGGGAAGGCTTTTGGTTAATGTTTCACATGCGTTCTTTCTATCCACATATTAAAATAAAAATAGAAATAAAATCTTTACCTCTGAATAACACAAGCAGGAAGGATGACTCCTGTGCTAGGGACAAACGAACAACTGGATCAGCATATGCAAGTTTCCATAAAAGTGTTAGACATGGTAACACTATGCATTCCATGACCTGCAGGACCATATTAAATATTAAATAAAAATATCAATTAGAATGATCTACTGTGAGATGCTTAGTACAAACGTTCATGCTATGAACCAATAGATTCTACTTTTTGTAGCAGAGAAGCCTAGAACTTTCTTAGACAACCACATTTGATCCAAGTGGTTACAGCACATTCATTCAAAAATATTTAATCGCTTCTGTTTTTCTTAGTAATCAGTAATAATTTTATTGGCCTCTGGTCTCCTAACACATTTATATAACACTCATTTCCAAAATACATATTTTGGAAAATACATAAGTACATACAGAAGCACATACATGAGCTGAAGGATTTCCAAAAATAAACAAATATTTACACTCATATAACCTTATTCATTTTTTGATGCAAATAGCTATACCGTATCAGATTAATTTCCTGGGTCTAAACCTTTCAAATGGAGAAACCTCAGAAGTGGAAGCAGCTTGCTCAGCATTGAAATATCAGTGAATGGCCAAAAATAGGGCCGAGTCATTGCTCCTTAGAATGAGAAGACAGTATGTCTTTCACAGATTTGTATGTACATTGTACCATTACTTTGCTTGCCTGAAGTTCTATGTTTAAATTTTGTTTTAGCTCCATCATCAAACAGAGTTCCATTTGATTTTCAATAGATAATAGCCATGCTTATTTAGAATGGAAAGAGGAGTCTTTGGCATAGCTATATTTATAACCTTATTTAAATTGTGCTTCTTCCCCTCTACTGCATCATTCATCCTTTTCTTGGTAGCCATTTCCCAAAGAGCATGTAAGCTTTTTCTTTTCTAACGATTTTAGAATGAAAATAAGAACAGTTTGAAGGGAGAACAAGAATCTGGGCTAGATTCCCTCAGGACAGCAACCTAAAGACTAGTTTACATAATCATATCTACATGCTCTTTCTTTGACCTAATGAAACACACTTCTTATCTTATTTTCAGATTCAGTTACATCAGACAAGAGGTAGGCAGTGCTCCCACTTCATTTATTATCCATCCTGGTGGTTTACTAACTTTCTTGGTAAAGGGTTTGAATTATCAGAGCTTGACGGAGCTAAAGATGGGAACTTGCTGGATGTGTTCAAGTGACAGGAGTAAGGATGGTGTAAAATAACTGTTTTACAGAAGAGACATAGCAGACCATTTAAGATCTGAAACTTTTATCATCAACACAGAGCTGACTGGCAAATTTCTGAATCTTAGCACTAGAAGAAGTGGAATTTCATATGTAACTGTTGGTTCAGCCTCTCTTGATGACTTGATGTTGAACCTCTCCTTGTTCAACATGGACAATTTTAGATTTCTCCTCTAAATCTAGGATTAAGTTACAGATTATAAAAGGCTAAATATTATATATATACACAATTTTCCTTTTTAAGCTTTATCTTAGATTCTTGTCTGACTATGAGGGATCTGTTTAAGGCAATACATTTTCCATGCTTGTATTCCTGTATTATTAACTAACTATGCTAATACCTACTCACTAGACAAAATAAAACAAAAAAGAAATATTTTTATTACTTTTTATCTCAAAAAGGTAAAATAATGAAGACATTGCCATTCTACAATAGACATTAAAAAAAAAAAAAAGAACCTTACATCAGATTTCCCCAACTCAGTATCAGGGTTTTACATAAGTACTCATATTCTAGCTTTGAACTTGACTAGAGATCCCTTAAAGCTACTGGGATAAAATAATCTTAGATACTGACAGTCGGGGGGGGGAGCACTACCATTACCATTACCAAAGAAGAGTGGCATAACTTTGACAAGTAGGAACAATTCCACAAAATGGCAACCAGGCTATTCTCTTTTGTATTTTTTGAAAATCATTACCATTTAAAAATTCTCATAGGATCTTAACATATTTCATGGTCTGGACTGTTGGCTTACTAGACTAATACTATTCAAGCAATTTAAGAAATACACAAAAAAATTAATCCAATGAAGTGACACTGAGCAACTTATAGCCTTATTAGCTATATTAGCTTTCATAAAATGATTTCAAATAATGAATTTCAGAAAAATTCAATACAGAAATCTTGCATCTGCAACAAATAAACACTCAATTCTAAATGTGATCTTGTGTCCTGAAACCCTCCCTGGTGAGGCAGAAATCTTCTGTTTGTCAGAAAATTGCTTATACCCGAACATCAATCTGACTAGTATATTCTCATATATAATTAATAAATGACGGTTTTTAATTATATTATATCTATTTGCTTTGGGACATAAGTCTGGAGACTATGAAAAAAGACATATTACTTATAAGTTTTTTAGCTCATTAAAAGTTCTATTTTGGTATCTTTAAAAAAACCCAGGGAGGCTCTGGCTATCATATTTCAGAACCACACTACCAAGCACAGTTAGTTCTATGACTAGTTACTATCATAGGAAGTAAACCAATCTTTTTTCATTAACAGAATGTTAGCATATTGAAAAGCGAAAAAAACTAAATACATATTGGGATTATATGTTACTAAACATTTGTATTCTGTGCAGAATCAATGCAGTAACAAGATTAGTGTTACAAGTACAGAAAAAAGCAATTATACTACCACCACGCTATGCAACATTTGCAGAAGAACCTGTGCCAGTATTTTTACCTTGCCATCTCGATGTATACATTCATTGAGGTAAGCCGAAATCTTTTCTATCATACCCAACTTTTTCACTATATCATGCATTTTGGTATCTGTAAGAAAAAGCATATCTGTATTAGGAGCCCCTGGCTCCATATTAAACTTCTCAGTGTGCAATCACAAATTTGTGCTGTTGAAAGCAACAGTTTCCCAAATCGCTAATAAACAGAACAAGTACAGCTCTAGCATAACAATGCAAGCCTCCCTAGAGTCTTATCAGCAATCCTTTAGTTAACCCATCCCAAAGAAATGTTACAAAACATAAATATTATACAAGTCTTCCTACAAAGCTTAACAATAACTGTGCAATTTGGGACAACAGTTTTAGATAGAGATGTCTGCCTAACAAGTGAAAAAGACCTAAGACGCTCAAACTACTAAACAGTCATTACAGGACAAATTTTAGCCAATAATCTCTAAGCCAAATAATAATAACAATAATAATAAAAAGATCTCCATTTCATTTGCAATCATCTGATTATATCAGCCTCTTAAACACTGTTATTAAACAACCTAAATATCTTCCCCCAAAATCTTTATGTTCCACACCTACAGAGACCTCAGTGTAACTCAAATGCTGGCCATCCAGGATTTCACTTTTAATATTTAAAGTCTTCAACAGTTTAATATGCAACTAAAAATGACATTAAAAATCAGTCATGAATCTGTCAATGAAAAGTAACGAGTTAAATTATTTTCCACTGAAACCATCATTCAGAACATCGGGTTCAAGAATATTTAACAACAAAAAAAGCCGTAAGTTGTTTGGGTTGGTGATTCTTCATATGAAATTTGTTCTGATAAAACAGCTACATTTTTTCTTTATAATTTCATCCTATGCTAGATTTTGCATTAATTTTTTTGTCATCTGAAAACTGTGGCAGCCATAGCTAAATGTATTTTACAGGATATAGGAGACATTTCTTCATTTTTGTGTTGTTTCTGTCAAGAAAAATCCTTATTTTAACATTGTCTAAGACGTCATCTTCTCATGGTGAAAAATTAATGTTCTATCATTATGGTTTGTCTGCCTTGAAGAAAACATATGCTTGAACCAGAGTTTGAGTAGGCAGAGTACAGACCTCCAGGTTTGAAACTCCAGAGTTACGGTCCCGCATTAAGTCAAATAATGCTCTATTCAAGATTACATACTTGCATCTTAACTTAATCAAATATTCTTTACCAGAATTCATCATTTTTCCCTTATGAGTAACACAATTATAAAAAATTGTGATGCAAATTTGTGATCAGTCACTTAAATTAAATCATAAAGAGTATAAGATGGAACACCTTTCCAGCAACATATTAGATTAAATAGCACAGCGAGCCTGCATCTTCATGTTGAAAGAGATTATAATCATGGAAGTTTATCCTGAGTTTACTGAACTCTCAATCACAGAAATGACATTTAAATGCACTTTAACTGTGGTTACTACTTAGGCTAACTCAAAATGGAAGAAGAAATTCTGGAAGCTAGAAGGAACTCTTCACTAAGTGTAAAACCCATTTCACTAGCCTCCATAATCTAAGAATTGACTTTCTTACCTGAAACTGAGTTGGCAATAGGAAAATTCTGAAGCATCATTAGTTCTAACATACATCACAAAATGACAAATATTAAAATGAAGAAGCAGAAAAAAACCTGTTACAGAGCTTACAGAATTAAGCTTACTCCTGTAGGGGAGTTGTTCTTTTCTGCAGTAAGAGCACCTTATTCTTGAGTACAATAACAACAAATAACTAAGTTCTGATTTGGACTGCTATCTTATCCACAACAGTGTTGCACTCTGGTCCAAAGATATATGTAAAATCTACATAAAATAAAAGCACCCTTAGCAGAAACATACACAAAACAGCCAAACTATAAAGTCATTGATGATCAGCAGATGAATAAAAAATTTCTAAAGAACATTACCTTGCAAAATTATGGCTAGCTGTTCGGCTGCAGACTTTCGTAGAACTAAGTCAACAGCATCAGAAGTCAAGATACCATATAGTTTTTCAACAGTTTCTGCCTAAAAGTAAAACCATATTTAGATTTACATACAGTATGCTATTGTGAAACAAGGTAACTAGCCAAATCTCATAACAGAAAGTAGAAAATATTCTACTAAATATTCTTTATTAGAATGTATTTGATTAGATTCCACATGTACGTAATAAGAAAGGATTAAGTTATCTTTTTGTAAGAAATCTCTAATAATTCCTGGGGTACATAAGAAGAGAATAGTTTCTAGCACACAACAGTTGGAAGCAGACTTCTAACCAATAACACTCAGTTTATGCAGGATTACAGAAAGCTCAAAACTACACAGAAATGCTGTAATACACTTCTAACTTAGTGAAGAGGAGTGCCTTTTTAATAGCAGCAGGGTTAGAACAATTAAAATAATCCTGCATTCACATACAGATTTAAGATCCTAACTTTTTTGAGGAAGTAGGGGAAGAGTATAAATCAAGTGTACAATGACTGGTCAGAATCAATTTTATCACAGGGGAAGCATCTTAGCTTTTTTTTTAAATGTACTGTTAACCTGCAAATGTTGAGTGTAACGGAGAAAGAAGAATGGAGTAGAGGTGGTAAGGAAACAGCCTGGCTGATTGAATAAAAAGGTAACTTTACCCATTGGTAAAATACCTGTGATTTGTTTTCAAAAGCTGTAATGCTAAGAAAACACAGACAAAAGTTTGTAATGCATCTTAGAATATTTCAAGTTAAAAATTCTTTGTGGCTGTTTCAATAAGAAGGGATTCTGAGTAAAAAAATTCTCTACTTGAGAAAAACCAGACTCTATCCATGCACAATTAAATTGTTGTAAGCACGGCAGGCCTGTATTGTTTGCAGTCAAGCTAAGTCTTACTGTTAACTTATCTGCAGAGAGGAAAAAAAGAAGAATGAATTCTTTTCTTACTCATTGTTGCACCTTGTAGTGTGAAAACTACTGTTAAAGTTCACATGGAGAGAATATATCTATGCATATATCTAACATATATATATTTCTTTTTATGATATGAGCCAATTTGTATGAAATATTGCAAGCTTCAGAGAATGATAAGTTACTGGACAGGTGGAAAAGAGTTGAGGAATGACAGAATATTTAGACAGATTTTATTCACCTTAAATACCGACTCTGTTTTATCATCCAATTTCAGCTCAATAGCTCTTTTTATTATAAACAAGTTTGAAATGCTGGACAACACACTACCATGCAGACGTGGGCGTTTCAGGCTGGCCCCTTCTTCATTCAAAAGATGGAATGATAAATGTTTAAGTGCTACAGAACGAACCCTAAAGGAGTAAATGATTAAAATAAATACATAAAGTCCTCATACTGGAAATCTTTAGCTTTACAGTTAAACATTACTTAGGTCATACAATTTCTATTGTGGAAAAAGAAATAAAGTACTCAAAGCAATATTGGTCAATCTGCCTTTTAAGTCAACCCACTGTACTACAGCATATTACTCACAACTGCTTTTTTGAGAAAAGAAGACGCAGAGCTGCCCGTAGTCTAGTAGCTCTAGGGAGAATACCCTCTCCTTTGTCAGAGGTTGTTTCACTCAAAGTGAGGATGCAGTTACCTAACGTATCTTTGGCATCAGCATAACCCTAAAAAAATTTTAAAAACCCAAATCAAAAGAACAGCTTAATAAATAGCAAACTAGACAATATAATTCCCCTTTATTTTTTATTTTTAGGAATGAGGTGGAAGGGGGGAAGCACCAAAAATGCAACAACTTTAATAAAACCAGATATTCAATTTCTGCAGATTAAAATTCCTCCATGAAAATAATTGAAAAAAAGCCCTTAAAACAACAACAACAACAACAACAACAACAACAACAACAACAACAACAAAACATGTCCCAGGAGTATTTTGATCTGGAAGTTTAGCCTTCAGTCCATTAGCATGATGCTACTCTGTAAGTTTCATTTTCATTTTAATAAATAAAACTCAATTATTAGGTGAAAATGGCTTCAAAACAATAAAGTCCTAGCTATTCTTTTTAGATATTTAGTCAAAGCATTTACACATACGACCAAGACAAACCAGAATCAGTTATATAAAATACTGATGTCACAACCATTTAAACAACATAGCAAAATAAAACACCTTTTATATGCACTGGGTGAAGATAGGCTTCCAGCAAGCTCTGCTCAAGTATCTGTTACACACAGCACACTACAAGCCACAGCAGAGAGAAAACTACTATTTGGAAAAATGAGAGTAGGGAAAAGTTCTCTTTCACATGTTTAACCTACAGCTTATATTAACCACCTACCTACCTAATCTTGAATATCAATAGAAATACAAGATATGTATGTGGGTAACACAGGAAAGTCGATATTACCTTAGAGCTCTTTCTCTCCCAGTAACCTCTCTACCACTTTCAGTTCTCATAGTGCATTTCCTCTGCGTGGCTTAAGTTTTCCTGACTGATCCTTTTATTTCATGAACCATCCTGTTGGCAATTCTGCCCCATTTTTGCTTTGATTTACGCACTTTACTTTGGGGTTTAAATTATACAAGCACTTTTTTCAAGTTATGGTAGTACAGAGGTACAGGCAATCTACATGAATAAATGGTAATGACATGAACAAGTAGGAATAATTATCGTGATATTTTTAGAGGAGGAATGTTAAGTGTGGGAGAATGGTTAAGTGAGAGAGGGCATGATCTCTTAGAAGTGAGCAATCCTGCCTTCATGATGAAGGGAGGATCCCACGGCGATGTGAACTGTCCTTGAGCATTCCTAGACCATTACAAAAGGGGAAGGCAAGTAGTGGTAAACAAGTAAAGGAGGGGGCTGACAAGCCCCTCCACGTGAACAGCAACTTTGCACCAATCATATATCCGCTTTAGGCGCGTGGACAGAAGTAAACCAATCATACAGCTATTGCTAGTGCATGCTTATTGCTTGTCTATATACTCTGTGTAAGCTCTAATAAAGGGAGAACGACCATACTCATATTGAGACTCATCGTTACTCCGGGTCCGTCCCCCCACTCCGACAGTTAAGGAACAAAAAAGGTGACAAAAAGTATACTTGGATGTACTAGTCAAATTAAAAAAAGAGAGAGAGAGAGAGAGAGAGAGAGAGAGAGAGAGAGAGAAATGTATGGCAAAAAGCAGGAAGACATAGATAAGTGCAGCAAGATATCTATCTTGAAGACCATAGGCAAACAGTAGAGGGGAAACCTCCAGCACTAGAGAAAAAGCATTAAAAAATTTGGATGGAGCAACTATGATGAAAATAAGACTGAGAAGGGGAAAAGCTCCTGTCAGATTGAGCTGAGAGTAAAAATAGGGGAAAGAAAATCTGCACAGTTCTTATAGAAATGAAGACTCAGGTCTAAGCATAATATTGACTATTGACACTTCTAATAAATGGGAAGAAAATTCAGAAACACCAAAATAGGCAGTAAATATAGCTTAGCTATTTGCCTAACACATACTTGATCTGAAAACTGTATAATCACACAGAAGTTATAAATGTTCAAATTTAAGAATTGAGGAAGGAGAAGCACTCCCACAATTAGACACTAATTTGAAACAGCATGCAGTATGTTTCAATCTATACTTGGATTTCCAAACATAGCTTAAAACAATTTAAGCCCTGGTAAGTACCTGTTAATGACTAATTTCCAATATATCCCTTCAAAATTTCAAATTCTAATATTACCAGGCTAAATTTGTTTACAAAACCAAAAGGAGTAATTTTGACTGGCATTAGGACCCATATAAAACATTTCTCCATCTGACAACTTACTATTTGTTAATCTATTTTCCAGTGTTGCTGTTTACATAATGGCATATCTCATACTATCTCATACATAACAGCACAGGTACCTGTAAAACAGGAATGATGGGATAGAGGGCCTCAATAAACTTGTTCCAAGTCAATACTGTCATTACTAGTCGTCCTTGCAATAGGTATATCAGAATGGACTTGGCAGCGGAGTTCACCTGCTCGGTAACAAACAAACAAAAAATAATAATAAAAAAGATGCAACGGCCTAAGTTTCTAGGTCAGTTTGTCAATACCGTAATAGAAAATTCTGTCTTTGAATTTTATACAAACACAGCTCAAAGGGAAAGGATCTATGAATAAAATGTAGTCACACTGCAGAACACTACTTTTAAATTGTCAGTCACATTAAATATTAAGTTGTAGAAAAGCCTGTCAGAGAAAACACACAAACTGTTCTCCTGTTAACAGGACAGACAAATTCTTGGAATTTAAAGCCTCTAAGCTCAGGATAATAATAAAAAAGTGAAATGCCAGAGATTCTTTGCAAGGTTACCTATCTATAAGATACATGGTTAATTTATTTTCACAGCCTTAGAGAGATGACTTCAGAGTGTAATTCCTCTCCAGACTACCCATGCAGTAGTGAGTCTAAGCACCCGATGTGCCAATGGTGAAATATTACCCTTCAAGTAACAATTGTTACTTGTATTGTAATTTGTTGTAATTACAATTATTGTAATTACAATAAATTGTAATAAATTGTAATATACCAAGAGTACTGGAGTTTGTTTTTTTCTTCCCCCCAAATGTAAGAATATGCCTGAACTTCACTGAGCTTTAATATATATATAGCTTAAGGACAGGTCTCAGTGCCTTTTTACCCAATCAATTTCATCTCAGAACTCTGGTTTTTATTTTCTACAAACATCAATGAATTTTTCTGAAATGAAAAATTATTACAGGTTATACACCTATTGGCCTCTCTGTCCTCCAGGTAAAACAAACTCTGTTTCTTTTCTTTCCTGACTCTACATTTCTGGGGTATTTAATTCCCAGTCTTTATGATGTATTTCTGGAGCTACAGGAAGATAAAAGACTCAAAACCTGTTATTTCATTTCATTTCATGGCCTCAGTTTCTTGAGGTAAACAGTCGAACTAAGAAGGTTATCAAAAATTTCAAATTGTACATGAATTCATTTGTAGCTCTGTATCAAAAAAGGAAAAAAGGTACGTGATATAGTATTCTCTATAGTCACCAATGTATGTTGAAAGCGTTTACAAGCTATAAATTATTACTGCTATAAAGGTAACAGAGGAAAAGAAAGTTCCTAAGAATTATTTTTCCTTGTGTTATGTTAAAAAAATAATAATTAAAAAAAATCTATCTTTAGCTGCTAAAAAATTGCATTTTATACCAGAACGAAACATTCTCTCACTCCAGGCAATAAGAACAACCTTTCAAAATCTCATTCTAGCTTATCTTTAAGAGTTGGGATTTTTAAAAACAAAACCCAGCATTGGGATACATGATTCTTCTCAATTTCTTCTCAATGTCACAAGCCTGAAAGATTAAGCTGACATTTAATGATAATTTAAATAGCAGATATACATCCAAACAGTAGAAAGAGTAAGCCTGGACATGACCTGATTTATATACATTGGTAGGAGAAGGGTAACCATGCCTTATAAGGTAAAGAGGGCGACATGAAATGATTCTTATAAACATGCATTCTCCATCCCAATCTTTTTTTTAAATTATATATCATTTGATATGCTTGACCAATAACCAAAAGAGAACACTTGCAGTTTTTTTAATAAGGCATCCAACCAAGCAGTCAATCAAAATTAAAACTTTCCTTGGAAAAGATAAATTATACACAAACTACTAATATATATAATCAAACATATCAAACACTTTTTATTTCTCTTTGTAAAATGTTAACCTCTGAAAAATACTTCCAAATGGAATTGCACACAGTGTTATGTTAAAAGTCTCAAACTCATTTCAGCAGACAAGCAAAACTGAATACTTGGATATTTTTCAGAAACAAAATTAAAATGAAACATCTGTGTAGCAACAACAAAAAACAAATTAATGATCCTTAAAACAAAACAAAACAAAACAAAACAACTCCCACCCCAAATTTGTCAATTACTCTTCTTTCACCTCTGACTCTAGGGACCTTGTAGATCAGCTATAAAATAGTTACAAATAACCTGAATAATTTTTTTTTTCCTCAGAAGTCCTCAGTTAGGACTAAAACTAAGTAATGAGTGGATATATGTTAAGGTTAGGACTGTAAACTAAGAAATGAGTGGATACACATTAAGCATTCATACATATAAATGAACTGAACAACTACAAACAGATCCTACTTACTTCTGTAACACTATACTATACTTCTATAATACATAAATAAAAACATAGATGTGTTCGCAGACATGAAAAATACATTTTTATAGCAAAGACATTGCAGATTTAAACTGTCTCTTTGCTCCTTAGCTACTGCACACATTTCAGAGGTCATCCCAACTTTGCAGAGGCTTGAGACTTCATGTTTGTCATAAATGTAAAGCATCATGCATACTGTTTTGTCATATGCCCACTTTAGTAGGGCTGAATATATTACAGGAAAAAATAAAAATAAAACCTACAGATTATTTTGTTTTCCTTTTGTGTTTATTACACTGAATAGCATCCCACTTATAGGACGTCGTTTTGTCTCTGAATACATCATAAAGGTATCCTTCAATTTACTAGATGTTCACTGTTTGCATAGTTTTTTTTAATATACAAGAAACTGAACGTAATCCAAACTTCAGCCTCAAACAGTCACGCAGAATATTAAGACCTATTTTGATGCACGCACATCAACTTATAAATATAGCTTAAACACAGTACCTCATTTTTATATTCCTGAAGGCCAAATGTAGAGATTTCATATAAAACTTTTGGATGAAGAAGAAAATGTACTCCATGGCAGACTGAAGACACAGGTTTAGCAACATTATGAATACCTAAACAGTCCTTCAGTGAAAATGAAAGACGGTTAATTTTAAAATTCAAGATAGTCTCTACTACTACATCTTGTTTTATAGACTGCCAGCAGCTGTCACCCAGTGAAAAGCAGCTAGGAAGACTACAATTCTGAAAGCTAAACATTTTGGTACTTAAACGAACACCTTCTTTGTACTTCATTGACTGAAAATTCCAGTTGCTACACAGACTGAAACGGAAAATCATTTTGTTTTAATTTTTAAATAATAGTAAAAATAAATCAGACAAACTTTATATACTGTTCAGTATTACATTAAAATAAGCAAAACCTAAAACAAGCAGGTACAATCTCACAAAAACATATAGGTGTCATTTGGTGGAGGTAGTTGCTTTTTCTGTGAAAGACTAGTTCAGATATCTTTTCATATTAGTGAATTGCACCATAAGTACAATATGAAGTTTAGCAGGTGCCCACTATACAAAATAAGAATGACAAACCATTATGATATTGAAAAATTAAAAGTTAAGTTTAACTAAGTCTGTACCTATCCAGAAAAGCTTTGTTCAACCTATTCTAAAAAGTACGTGTTGGGCTAAAGAGTGGACAGAAGGAAGAGTGAGGATATTTAATTTAAGGCCAACACTGTGGAGAGGCCTCGAAGAGTGTCTTTATTCTGCAGGATTAGAAGTCTGTATTTCAATGGCAACTTTGGTAACTTTTAGGAGGCTTAACCACACACCAGGACTTCATTATACCAAATGTTATATGTACAAACATTAGAGCCCTATTGCAACAAATTAAGGTCTGAGGCATATGCAAGTGATTTCCAATAAGTTTTCAAGAAAAAACAATGCCTGTTTAACTGCTGGCCTTGAAACATAGCCTGTATACTTTCTATTCATGCTTTACCACATGCAGTAACGATTGTGCAAGCTAAATTAAGTCTCACTGACATGTACATATGAGTTCTTCCAATGGAATTTCATAAATGAAAATGATTGCAACTCAATACACAACCCAGATGATAAAAAAGGGATCTGCTCTCTTACACCACTTGGTCTTGAAGAGCTAACTTTTGCAGAATGGTAGAGGCGGTAATTATTCTTTTCACTGATATGAGCAAATATTACTGACTACCTAAAGACAGCTAATGAATAAGACAGTCATTCCTATTATAGAGTATAGTCATGCTTTCAGGACGTTCACATTCCTTATCCCTTGGGCTATCTTTATAAATAACTCGTGAACATAGATCGAAAAAATATACATACAAAACTAAAAGAAGATCCCCAAGGTTTTAAAACTTTAAAAATAGTAATACAAAAGGACTGACTTGCTCTTAAATCCTCTCCAAGCTTATATAAATATGAAAAAGAGACATTTTTCTTTCAGATTTTCATAAAAGTTAAACAATTAAAACAGAATATAGATAAAAACATATATTATGAAAGTGTCTGTATTTTATTGGTATTTTATTGTTTTGTTTTAGTTTTCCTTCAGTAAACATCCTTGCAGAAAGCAGTCAGATCAAAATGATTGTATGTTAAGGTACAATTAAAAAAAATATAAGGAAAGGGAAAAGCTGCTAAGAAGAGAATGGAATCAGGGCAATCTCATTTCAGCAGACAAACAAAACTGAATGCTTGAACTAAAAAAAATAATAATAATAAAAGACAAGCAAAGTCCAGTCCTGTGTAGATCTCGGTATATAGTGCATTAAACAGATTTTTCTGTAAAAATGGTCTTAACTAAGGACACTAGAATATATATGCTTTATTTAGCATAACACCAAAAGCATTAGTTCTAACCTTAACCACTTCCAAACAGCAGCGATAGGCTTCAGTCTTTATGCTCAGCAAAGGATGAGACAACAGATGGAGAAGCACTTTCTGACTCTTAGCCTGGAGCAATGGGTTAGCCTGGGCAGACTTCCAACTAAAAAGGAAATACAGTTAAATTCACACAGTAGGATTAACTATGATTTGTTGTATGTAAGGAATGAAATTATTTTAAAGTATCCAAAGATGTCTACAAAGAATTTTCAT
This sequence comes from Apteryx mantelli, assembly GCF_036417845.1. Lineage (NCBI taxonomy): Eukaryota > Metazoa > Chordata > Aves > Apterygiformes > Apterygidae > Apteryx > Apteryx mantelli. The sequence continues at coordinate 61,875,523 of NC_089979.1, forward strand.
GCTAAATTTCATGATAATCCTTTAAAAATACTTAAGTCTTACTGAAAGGAAGGAGGCTTGACAGACAGAAGTTCAGAGATCACAAAATATTCACCAAAATCATAATTATCAACCGTTACATTTGTACAAATTTCAAACACTCTGGTAGAAATTAGGAACCTGATAAATATGCCTGTTCATCTGAAAATATTGTATTCTATAGAGCTTCAGTAGGCTCTATAGATCATGGTATATGATTATAAAAAATTCTATGCTTTCAGAATGTTTTCCTTGTAGAGGTAACAGTTAAAGTACAAAAATCAATGCAAATGAATTTCTTGTTTATTGAAACAGTAATCACACAATAATTCTAAAGCATTAGATAAACACTGAAAAGTGTTTCAACATTTCATAACTTTAAAACAATTGTTAGAGTACTGTTGAATGTAGTTTCTTTTGAAAAATCCTTAAAGTGAAATTATGAATCAGCGTAGTATTAAGATTTTGTATTTCTAATCAAGTGCTCAATATAGAATTTTTCCAGGCACCAAAAAGTAGCTTAAATTCTCTGTCTAGAGATACAGAAAATCGAAAAAACAAATAAATCATGTTATTTAATAAATGAGATGCCATATTGCAGTACACAGCATCTGAATGAAAAAAGTCCTTTAGGATTTCTGAGGGTAAAATAAAGGTAGTTACACAAATACACCTGAAACAGAGGAATTCATAAAATACTAAATAGAAAGACAAGCCAAAGTTTTAATACAATTTCTTTGTAAACCACATGGTAACTTTATAAGCACAATCATACAGTGTAAGTACTTGGAGAAGAATAATGGATGAGGTTTTCAAGCATCTGAGATTCAACTTAAAAAGAAATACCCAATAGGATGGTACAAAGAATTTTAAGAGACTTTTCAACAGCTGAAATAATGCAGTTGCTCAAATATAGAGCATTAAAAAAGTCTTGAGATTCTACAACTTGAGAAAGCTTTTCCATAAAAAAGACTGTATTTAAAAAAAAAAGTTTTAATAGTAGTTTACTTACATATTTGAGCATATGTGGATGCATTCCTGAAGCAAGGGAAAGTGCTGATGGTAAGGAAGACTGCTTAATGCCTGATCTGCCAATTCTATTAATTCAAAAAGATTCTTATCCCCCTGAAAAGTAAAATAAAGGGAAAGAACTATCAGTATTAGTAATATTAATACTATAAAAAGTTCCTGCACAATCTTTCAGAATTTATCATGTAATATATCTACTAACTATAGTTTGGTTTGTCCTTTCTCAGAAAAGTTATATAGTTAACTTGATTCACTAAGAAATTACAAACAAATACATTTTAGTACCTGCTCTCATTGAGCTTACTGAAAAACCTTCAGTTGCTGAATCCCAATAAACTTTTATTAAACATAATGGGAATAAAGAGTGGCTGATATTTCACAGCACGAATACTGTAACACTAGTTAAAACACTTTTTAAAATGGCCAAGAATACTTTCTTCCTTGAACAGTTTATACTTCAAATCAAAATAATTTCTAAAGAAAAAATAATATTCATTTTACATGAGAAGAGTATAATGAAGGATTTAACTACTAAAAATTTTTAATAATTCACTGTTAACACTGAAGAACGAGATTTTGAAATTTAAGTAAATATGTCTTCATACTTTTAGTTAACAAACATATTAAACACAAGTCATTTAAATTTGAGGGCATTAACTTCACTGTAAAGTATACTTAATGTAAGTAATAGTTTAGTCATAAAGTTCAGAACTTGCCAATATAAAAAAATGAACTAGCTTCATTCATCTTTTTTAATACTTTACATTACTGAATTTTATTCTTTTATCTTTTTTTCCTCCAAGCAGTAACAATGGAAAAAGCATTTTGCACAAGCAGGAATTACATATGGATTATGTGGATAATGGAGAAGAATATTTTAGTACTATGATGGAATCTCTTTACTAATAAAGCAAAGTATATTAGTTGTCTCCATAATGGAGAAACACACAGATAATAATCTCACACATTCTAGAAGAAATTTTATCTAGAGCTACAATTGCCAGGTAGTATGGAATTAAAGTATTCTAAACTATTTAAACAGCATACTTTATTTTTTTTTAAATAAATATATTATTCATTTCTTTCCTACCTCTTTGTCTGTAAGAGGTTATATGCCCATTTCCAATCTCCATGTATTCTTTCTTTTTCTTTACTTTGCGTAACATTTTTACAATGACATGAATAGTATTAAGTGAAAAGGAATGTAGATAAACTGCATCTGCTTAACACAGAATACTCATACCTATGGATTTTCCTCTGTATTGCTAGACTAGGGTTTTCGTTAGAGAGGGAGGGAAATGGAGGAAAGAAATTTGCCTACAGGAAATATATGTTGTCTAGTAAAATTCCACACCTCCTTATGAACTTCCATCATAAAGCTGCAAGTGCATTCAATCGAATAAGCAGCTTCTGAAGCTTGTTTATAAATACTGTAGTTCTCTGAACTCATCTGCTCCAAATAGGCTGCCGTGGATTCATGAACATTTGGATATTCCAAGGAGAAGGGCATGTCCAGAGACAGAAGAAATAAAGCATCCAGCAAATTCTTTGGTAAAACTTTACTTGCCTTCAAAAAAGAAAAGAACTGTCAGAATAAAACAGAATGAAAAACTTTCAAATACAGTAAAAACAACAGTATTTGCAGTCATTCAACAAGTGCAATCACTAATGCTGCTATTTATAAATTAGAGGAAGAGACACATATATCAAATGAGTTTTATATGAAGAAGATTTTTTTTTATTATTAAAAAGTGAGAGACCAGTAAATGTCAGTTTTAAGTCAGACCTGCAGACAGTCTCAGAAGATACATATGATCCAGTCACAACATGAACTACACAGATTGGCTAGGTCAAATTACTATCACACCACTAGATGGCAGAGAACACACAGATCACAATTATTTCTATACTTTAATCACTAAAAAGCTATCCAAAACCCCACTTGGTAATATTACACGCTAAGAACAGAGTCTTTTTGTTATGTTTGTTGTTGTTGTTTTTTACTACAAGTGTTTATGCAACTAAAAATTGTGACTTCAAACACAGCAATTCTTTTTTCAACTCCTATCATGCACAGAATTAAAAATTCCACATTAGGTATATAAGAGCATAGTAAGAAAAAAATATAAAAATTTATTGGAATAGTATCTTTATACTTATTTTCAGGGACAAGAGACTACTTACATCAATAATAAAATATTTAATGTTCATAAAAAAATCAGTAACTAAGTGAATCTGAGTAGTAGATTGAAGAATTTCTAAAAGAGAGCTACACTGCAATACAAACTGATAAAAACGTAGACATACAGTTTTTCAGGACTTTAAATACTTTAGATGCTTTAAATGTCTACTAACATCTTCCATCCCACAAAAATTTCCAAACATCAGAGCCCTGTCTAAACTGAATAGAAAAAACAACCCACAAGGTACAACACACAAATTTTAAAGAACATTAGAAGCAAAGAATATTTAAAATCACTATAAAATATAAAATACTATAATTTCTCACTATGTTCCATCAAATACATTGAAAGACAGTGATGATTTTAAACAGTAAGTAGTTCTAGACATACAGTGTTTACTATCAACAAGCGGGGGGCAGCATAGCTTTGCAAACCACACATGATACCTGATTAAAAAAACGGTATAGGAGGAAAAAGAATATTGAATTCTGAAAACCTCATTAAAATAAGAAGTATATTAAATAATACTTGAAATCTGAAGCAAACAGTGCAGAATACACTAAAGATGGGATAGAGCTGTCTTCTGTGCTCATACCACAGCCAATGTAAGTCAGGTGAACTTCCCTGTCCAGCGAGTATTCTTCCAGCACTAACCATTGCAAAAAGTACTTCTTTATACTCTCTTAAAATACAAAAATCAAAACACAACCACTTCTAAAATTAGTGATGACCTCACCTTTTCTACAGGCAGAAGCGTTTGCAGCAGTCTAATAGTGAAAAGTGAAATGCTAATAAATGCCATTCTGTGATGCACCAATACCACCTCAGGCTGCTCTGCACTAATATTGGTTTTATGATAGGAAATAGTTTCTCCAAGCAAACCAAAGGCCATAAGCAGCTTGCCCTTCTGAAAGTGAAATCAAAGATACAATCATTAGAAATAATTGTCACAATATTATTATATTATATTGAAATACTTATACAGTATTTGTACTATTTTAACACAATTATACAAACTAATTTAAAAATACAGAAATAGAACATAATACATGGAGTTTCATTTGTCATCTAAACAGAAGCGTGCTTTACAGTTGTAGACCTGACTGCATTTTCACTTGTAGTTCTAAATACTTTATTCTGTAATTACCCCTTAACTGGTTGCTCTCCCCCTCCCCTTTTTTAATTCCCCTTCATTCTGTTTTTGAGCTTTTGACATTTGATGTAATATATAAAAAAGTATTTTGAAGTTCACTTTTAATATAGAAATCTTAGGATCTAATTTGAATCTGTTAATGAAAGTTAACCATAAAAAAAAAAAAGAAATTTACACACACACACACATATATAAAGCTTTGAAAAAACAAATGCTTTTTACACCTATTCATTCTCAAGAAAAACAGCAGCACATTTATTAGATTACATAAAAACCTGCACTAGAATCTCTATCATTTGGAGAGATCCAGAAAAAAAGATCATCTGACACTGGAGAGAGCAAAGTGATTTTCTAGAATTTGGTCATCTGAAAAAGCCAAGTTTGTATTTAAGGATGCTTAACTCTGCCTTGCCTTCTCAGTCAGTGAGAACGAAATGAGAGATTTAGCTTATTAATTCTACAAATGCATTAAGCTCTATACATCTGACTCAACATGGCCAAAGTTGAAGAAAATGACAAGAAGCAACTGACTAAATTAAATAAGTCTTTTAAAGTAATTATCATCAAAAGTTATTTCACAGCAAGATGAAAAGGATGCATGCTCATCTTAAGAGTTCAAAAAATAAGTTTCTTCCTGCCCTACTAATATAGTTGGCAAAGGCAGTTGGAGCCTCAGCCTCAAGACTATAGGAATCTCAAATCAGCAGTTGAATCAAACTTCTTCCCTAAAGGATGACTGTCTCAAACCAAATGATCCAAAAATTTGAGAGGCTATGGCTGTAAAGAATCAAACTTTTTTGATAGGGCAAAAATCAAACCATACTTAAATACACATTGCAAAATTGGAAAGCAATAAAAACTTTACTTGGGGGAAGCTACTGAAAGAGTAACAATATAGGCAAAATACATACATTTACAATTAGACATATTTTTGAAAGGAATTTCCAAAATATTTATTTTTCACTAAGATATTCTTGTTCACAGAGTTTTTAAGCTAGATTTCAAACAAATAGTGTCAAAGAATCAAGCTATGCAAGAAGTGCTTTCAAGCTTCCTAGACAAGAGAGACATTACCTCTTTCCCTTGGAACTAATATAAAACATAAAAAGAAAACATGTTTTTTAAGCACTGAGGACTAACAACTCTATAAACACTTTATTTCTGATAAAAGACATTTTATTTGATGTAGTACTAAATACCATATAAGTAAGCTTAACAGTTAAGTTCCTGGAATTGTCCATTACGTTCAGTTATCTTCTACCTAATTAGTTGAACACCAGAAAAGATAAAGAGATGTTTTAAACCTCCTGCACGGCCAACTACTTTATCAAATTTAGCTTTACTTATTGGCACTGGACAGTCCAGATGCATCACAAATAGATGCAGATTCAGAACCTCAGTGGATGGTGAAGTTTATATCTGAAAAGTAATCATTTTACTAGTGTAGCTCATAGTTCTGCTAGTGGAATAAATTATACCACCAAAGCTTTACTTACATACATATACATACATACTTATATATATATATGCGTGCACATACACACATATACATATATAGAAATATCTAATTATCTAACTTGATGGCAGAGTTATGTTTGCTAGTAACATGATTTTTCCAGACTACTAAGAGCCATCACAAATAATGTGTGTGATGCTGCTCATAGTTTCTACTGTAGTTCGACAGATTTGTATGCATGAGTTATTTTCCTTCATGACAAGATTCTCTGTCCAATGAATATATTTGTTCAGGTCATACAACAACCAGACAAAAGATTTTAATATTAATTTTTTTAGATCAAATGTTCAGTAAGGCATCTTCAGTATAGATTGATGTTAATCAATGACAACAGATTTTGACAAATGAGCGTCAGTATACTAAAGCAAAGAAAAAAGTCCACATTCACTGCTAGTTCCTATTAATAAGATACATATATTATCATGTCTGCAGGAGGCAGTAGAGAGGTAGGGAAGTCTACATAAAACAATTAATACCAATGACTGTAATAACTGGTTCATATTCAGTGGTATTTTCATACAACCTAACAAGTCATGAGCACCTAAGATTAAGCTTAACTCAGATTTTTAGATGAGTTGCAGTCTCTGCAACTCTGATATGTTTGCTACATACACAAACCATGCTGGCTAATGTTTCAGTCATCTTCAAAAAGAAGCAAGTCACACATTGTTATTTCATCTGGTAATTAATAACTTGACATTTCATAAAAACTTAAATTTCATCAAAAACTGTGGCAGATATTTCACAAGTTTTCAGAGATTGTAAGGGCAGATTCATCACTCTATGAACACAAAGTTTGGGATTCTAACATTCAAGGGTCTAGAAGACAACCAAAGGTCACTGGTAACTATACGTACTAAAAAGATGAAGTCTACACTTTATTACTTACTTAGCTATGTTAATTCGAAAGTTATAGAGGCAAATAAGTAACAGTTCTGGGACTGGAAAGCAAGTCTGCCACAGATACGCATGCACAGAGGATGAATGGCACCTGCTGTGTAATAGTAAGCTTTTCATACATTTGCAAAAACTTTTAAAAGAAAGGAGACCATTTAAGAGCAAAGACCTTCATTATTAGGTTTTTTTCTTACTGATTTTAAAAGGCAAAGAGCATACCGCAAATATTAGATATTATTTCCATCTTTATCATAGCCTGTTAAATGTTAGTATTACTATTTAAGTATTATTTAGCATGCTTTTATAAAAGTTGGTTTACCTGTGTTTAAATCAGGTTCAATATGGACAAACTCAAATTAATATTAATTCCTTAATTTATACACTTATTTCAAATGAAGCTGGCTTCACATTTATTCTAGAGCAGATCATGAAACTTCCCTACATATATTTTTCACGATATGAAGATTTTAAAACACTTCTGTTGTATTTGATAATAAAAAGTAAAATTATTAACATCAACCAACCCTTAAACAAGAGATTTAACTTTTTAGAGGCAAGTCTAATCTAAAGGAATAGCAGCCAAAATATGACATATTACATTAATTGATTATTACAGTCACCAAAATATGATATAATTACATTAATTAATTGGTTATTACAGCCACCAAGTCATAGAAATTTGGTAGAGCATAACTCTTTTTTTCAATTTGTGAATATGACAAAATGCCATAGCAAGTATCAACTAACCAAGCCAGTCCACCTTTTTGCCTTTCATAGGCTGGCATTTCAGCATTTGCATTTCAGCAAGTGTAAAAGCATTTCAATGCATAACCTTATTACATTTAAATTAGCATCCTATGATTAAGAAACGAATTAAGTTTCATGAACACACACCAACCTCATTTATCTGAAGTTGAACTACATTCTAAAAAAGCCCTTTGCTCTATTTTCCCCAGGATCACTAAGCAACTTCTTCAAAATATTCCAAGACAAATAACTAAAGCATACAGTTCATTTAAAGCTTGAAATTCTTCCCCTGAGGTTCTATAAATGTACATAACAACTTTCAACTGTGTTCAGGTACGTATTTCCAGCAATCAATTGTTCAGCCAACAGCACTTTAATGTTTTGAATCTCTCCTGAGCCAAATACAGAATCTTCCTTTTTTTCCCGGCTAAGCAACAGAACTAGGTATGGTCAAAATCCATGCAGGGATCTACAGGGATCCCTGCATCTGAAGCGGATACCAAAATCTGACAATTCCAATCTCGGATTTTAACAGTTATCACCCTAATTTTAAACAGGCAGTTTACATGGAGTAAATAAAGTGAAAGTCATCATTTAAATCAAACTGCTTATCTAATATTTGTAGTCAGTGCTTTCCCCCAAGGTCCCTTTCCCTACATTTACTTCTCTCAACATAACAGCCTTTTACTCTATGGCAAAAACCACAATGACTTATTTTGTTGAGATGAAATTTCAGTGTCCTCTAATACGAGATTTCATATTTAAAATATATAGAATGTGGCAGTAATAAAACCAATACTAAACTATTTAAGATTTTGAAAGGGGTAGCCTCAGCAGAAGATTAGATATGTATATGAACTACTGCAGAAAATGTCAGAGGCTTACAAAAGCAGACTGTTAAACATAGCTGATCAAAGCCTAAAGAAATCTTACCAATTCCAACCCAAAAAGGCTATCATCTTCCCAAACATCTTCAGAAATAGCATCACCAATAAGGTACATGTCTTCAACAAGCAATTCAAGAACTTCCATTGTCACTCTCCTACTGCCTAGGAATACAAATGATGAGACAGAAAAATTCAAATACAGACAAAGTGTTATAATATTCATAAAATATAATTTTAAACATAGGATTATTCCAAATGTGGAATTTTGAGATTTTAATTTTTCTGTACACTTCTACTAATTTAGTTGATGCTAACTGCCATCAACTAGCATGGAAGATGAATCATGGAAGATGACAACTAGCCAATATCATAATAGAAGAGATTAAAGCAGTCATTTACTTGAGAAGAGCCTGTATTTGCTTATATCCTGTAGTACTACAGAAACTTTATTATAGTCGTAAATCTGATTACTTGACTTCTCTGGAGTTTAGAATAAAGTTGCTTAATTTTCCTCCCATCCAGACAGCTAAGTTACAGAATTTGCCTTCATATTGCCTCTTCCTGTTAATCTGCATTTTCAATGCAGCAGAAGTAGCTTTCTTCCTGTACTGTTTCATTTGAGATCTTCTTTTGAAAGGCAAGGAGGTGAATGACTACTCTCTCTACTTATACTTTTCTCCATAACATTTTCTCTGCCTCTGTTTTTAGTCTAATATTTATTCTGTTTCATAGCTTCTTCTGACTCAGTAGCTCTTAATCAGAAGGCTAATATGGATTGTCTCTTAGTGACTTTTAGACAGAGACTTTGTATAGTTCTATGCTTACACATGTGGGTACAGAGAAACATAGCCTGAGCTAGATAGATTTAGATAGATAGACAGTTAGATTTTTACAGTACATACAACAAATATAGACCTCTAATGTCCTTAAATAACTGGACATTGGAGGAAAAGCAATGAAAGGCTAGCAGGTTTCAAAAAGAATAAGACAGAATATCTGGAGTCAGACCAAGTATTTTCAATCTCATCAGGGATGACCAGGGAAGAGGATATTCATGCAGTGATAACTTCCCCCAATTACTCCATCTAGCACAACCATTGGTTTAGTTACTTCCTGATGGTATGTTTGTATATGGAGCCGTGGATGGATTTCACGTAATCTCATTGAATTTTTCAACTGATTTTTCAACTACCATACAGATTTAGCATCCCTCAAGATCTAGTAAGAAGAAGCTCTACAGATTAAATAGACACTGTGTGAAGTATTTCTTTTGAATGCCAGATTTGAATCTGGCATTTGGTGATTTAATTTGATGTCCCTTGCTTCTTGCATTAGAAGAGAGAGTGAATCATCATTTCTTTGTCGTCTTTGCTATTGAAACTTTTGTAAATTTTATAGACTGCAGAAGCCTTGTTGATATACTTGAGAGGGAAAAATATACACATACACACATATATATGTAAACATGTATATGTATATAAATAAAAATTACATCACCAAAGTTCATTAATTTGCGGCCTAAGGGTTCTGCTCTGAATGAGCATATGGCACAAAGAAGAGCACAGGGCCTTTCAGAAGGCTTGCTTTTTCCTGTCTGGCAGAGTGCTGTTTTCCATTTATTTTAGGTAAAATGTTGCCAGTGACTGACAACTCCAAAAATCACTTTTTCTCTCTTCACAGTTATGCTGCAAATTTTCAAACAAATTTCCTGTGCCTAAAGCTTTTGAAGGCAACCTAGTGAATCATTAGGAATGTTAAAATCTTCCCGTTATAATTTAATTAATACTGCCTCACAAGCCAGTCTAGCTCAACAAAAGAAAAATTCCAATAAAAATCTATACCAGAAACAGAATATGAGCTTAACCGTAACATGTTATACAGTAAAAGACAAATAAGATAATTTTACAGTAGGCTTACTGTTTTTATTTTACCTATTAGAAGAACAATGAGATATGCACTACACTATATAACATCATAATAATGCTAGTAAAAGTGACCATTGATTCTACTGACAAAAACGATTCAGACAACATTACCACACCATCATCACAAAGTCATAGTGTGTCTTCAGACCGTAGGGTTTCAGATCAATGGAAACAGGATAAAATAATAGTTTGTTTTCTACCTTTGTCACATTACAGTACAGTGAAAGAAGTGCAATCTATTAGACTTTACAGAAAAAGCGTAAAAAAAGACTGAGTGCAAGAGAAACAAGGAAAAACAAACCTGATCTGAAAATGAAACTATTTTAGTTCGATGATAAGATACAAACAAACAATCTTGAAAAATGGAAGAACTTATATTTTAAATGTGCAGATTCAAAGTGGCAAACTAAAGAACTGTATGAAGTATCCTACTGTATACAAGTCATTCCCTGACAAAGGATTATAACCCTAGAGTTAGATAAAAAAAACATAAAAGCTACCAATGAAATTCTGGCCTGTTTTGCATCAAAATGAAACATGCCACTAAAACTGATTGCATCATCCTACAAGGAACCTGTATAAATACCAAGTGCACATTTCCATTTTTTCAGTAAATGAAAATGCAATCGCATTCCAAATAAATTAGATGAAAAATTTCCTATGAGATACTTTCCTGCTGAAGTTCTCCGACACAGCATTAAACAAGCAAACAAAAAATTCCAATAAACTGCAGAGGCAAGTACATTTTTCAGTTTATCAACGAGCATAACAGACAGGTTACACTAATTTTGCAAAAAATGAGCAACTGGCTGTAATCCATGTATCCATTTGAACACTGTTTTCTTTAGCATGGTATTAGCAGAAGGCAAACAGTGATTAAGAACAAATTACCTGTGGATTCTATAGTTCTGTTCTTCTGTTGTTTACAGAGGTAAATGTAATCAGAATTAAAAGAGAAAAGAAAAAAAAAACAAACACACACAAAACAGGACCCAGAAATACAACAATAAATATCAACAATGCGCACACAGGCAGGCATACACACACACACACACTTTATATATCTATAACTATATATACATACACACACAATTCCTTCTTTCTCTCTCTCTTCTCTTTCTATGTGTGCATGTATGTGTGTGTGTGTATATATATAGATATATGTATACAGCAAACTTTGATGATCAGATAACATTCTGATGATTGATAACAACCATGCTTGATGCACGCTTTGTATCATTGGGTTTGTCTTTACGCACAAGAAATTTTCAGCTATTCATTTTGTAAAGAATGTTATCAAAGAACATTCAAAAACCAACTGAAAATAAGATCTAGAAAAATCTAGAAGTAAGATCTGAGCAAAGAATCAAATTCTTCCTAAAATATGGAGATTTAGCAGATAGATGCTCAGATTCTACATGTTGCAAATGGAAAAGATGGAAAACTCTAGAAAAATTATTTTCTATCATAAATAAAGGAGAAGCTGCCAGAAGTCACGAACATGCTTTCCAACAGAGTTAGCATTTGAATATCACTATTCTGAAAGGGAAAAAAACAAATGTTTTGTTGTGTGAGCTTTTTTTTTATTTACAAAAAAAGAAAATATGCATTGAATAATTTTACTGAGGGACAAAGCTTAATATTGATGTTACAGTCAATATATAAGTAAAAGAGTATTTTTGATACAAAAGAAAGAGTCATAAGAAGTTAAACAGGCCTAAAACAGGACTAAACAACAGTAGATTTCATACATTGTATAAAATCAAGCCCCCAACCAGTTCTGAAAACGTTGATAAGCATATTCTGGTCACAGATACATTCTTCCAACTCCTATATTTGAAAACCTTACCACTTTTACCAATTTTGAATGATACTGCTTTACAACTAAATGCTGTTTCTGATAACCTTGGATGAAAAAGACTGTCTATTCAAAAGGTTTTGCAATTCAGAACCTTTGTAAGTTACACTAAGAATTGTTACTGATATTGAGACTACCATTACTTATCATATTTCTTAATTAATACACATGTATAATTTATTACTGCATGCATAAGAAAAAACCCAAACTTTTCCAGAATTTTTGTTTATTATTTCCTGCACAGAAGGAAAATAATATGCTCAAAGAGATTTAAAAAGAGACTTTAACAAAACACATTTTGTTAACGGTGGGTATTTTTTCTTTCTCTCGAATGACGTTTTATTCTACCATGCAAGTTTTCCCATACAACCATTTCTTCCTCCTTCCTACCACTACTCCCCATCACCAGTAAAAAGCACCCAAAATTTCTGTAGCACATCCGGAAATAACCAGAAGAATCTAGCTTGAAGACCTGAACAAAACCTCTAGGCTAGAACTGCTCTAATTAGTTAATATGCTTTGGTAATCATACATACCTCATTTGAGGTACTCACTTTGTAATACCAACTTCTTAGGTAGTTCATACAAAAGTTGTCTTAAGTATCAAGTTCCCCAAATGAATGTGAAGGAGATATATAAGTGACATATTTCATTCAAAACTTTCGCACCTGTTCTTAGAAGAGGTATAGCACTTTCCAGGATGGAAACACAGAACTGAGGAAGGCTAAGCTGTTTCATCTGTAATTCCAAAACATCCTCATTTTCAAGATCTGGCAGGTCAATATGTCCTACATCAAATGGGGAGTGCAGAGATATTCTCGAGTTTGCGTTTGCTTGAGTACTGTTTCCACTTAAAAACAAAAACAAACAAAAAAAAATTTCTAAAGAATAAAGTTTTCTGTTTTTCCAAAGAAGAAAATCCAAAGATGTTACCAAATGGCATCAAGTATTTAAACGTCCCCCTTCCTTCCAGGGCTCCTCTGCTCTCCTGCAATGTTGCAGAGAAAGAAGATTGTTTGTTTTTAAAATTTCAGAGTTGCTAACATGACAAGTGAATGCCTATTGTTTTGGAAGCAGTCTTCAAATATGCACTTAGAAATGTATATTGGAAGAATTCACACGTAATGGAGACATGCAGTATTGCAAGAAAAAAATTAGTTGGTTTGACACTTCTTTCAATGAACAAAGGATAATAGTTGCTTGAAGCAAGGCCACTTAATAAATTAAATTTTACTTGTACAATACCTGCTACATTAAAACCATTCTATTTCTGCAGCTGGCCACATAATCCTCAGAAGGAAAACAAAGTAAGAGTCCTATGTCAAAGTCTGTAGGGTTTTTTTGTCTGCTGTACAAGAAAAAAATATATTCTTTTCTCCCCCTGCCAAAAGCCTTAAGTGCAACTGAGCATACATAGTAAAAAAAATTAAAAAAAAAAAAAATCAAAATACTGTTCACAATTTTTATTCTTTTCTACCTGCCTTCAAAAGGAACCTAATTCTGTTGGCTGCACCATAATTAATAAAACTCACAATTAAGTTTTTCCTGTGATTACTAATTTTTCCTATCCAAAACAACATTTAGTTAAACTTTTGAATTGTTTTTAAAAATCTATAGGGTCTTTTTTCCTTTAAAACAACCTGAACAAACAGAATTGTGGCATGACAGTATTACATCATACTGTCTCTACCTAAAAGTAAGAGATGGCTAAAGAACAGCAATTAAGAGTTTAAAAGCTAAAGGATTATATGAAGATGATGCAAGAATATAAGCAAAAATGATGAGTTCACCAATAAGTAAGTTCTGATTACACTTACCAGAAGGTGAAGAAGGAGAGGGATCAACCATAAAAACAATTCAGAATTCAGAAGAGGAAGGGTTAAGTTTCCAGGCAGAATTTGAAACAGACAAAAAGAAATTGAGAAAGAGTCTCAAGACTCAAGAATAAGAAAAAAAGTTTACAGAATGGCAATAAATAATTCGTATTACAATTATGAAGAGTTGAAAAAGACAGATTGACTAAAACGAGCTCTTTAATTTTAAAATCAAGGATGTTAAAGCAGCATTACAGACATTTCTTCTTTGTTGCTTCCTTTATATTTTCCACTCAATATGATGGGTTTTTTTTATGCTGTATCTGGCTGGGTTAAATTGTATCTTTGTCAGAAATGTGACTGGAGAAGCCGTGAGCAGGTATACTGCCCCACACAGGATGCAGAAAATTTAAAGTGTACATTCATGAAGAAACAGTTCATAATATGGTCTTATACTTTCAAAAAATTATAATTTCCTGTTCCATAAATGTCCCCTCACTTTCTTGACTAGCACTTACTCTGTGAATTATCTGTGTTGACTTCCTCACCACACAGACAGCCTGGCCACCCCTATTTCTTGCACAATATTCACCAATTACTATTAAATTGTGAACTGTTCAACTTGGGAAAACAGTCAGGTTCTACAATGTATAGAGCCTGGAGTTCATTTACAGTGCCATATGAATACATAATAAAAACTGAATATATTAAAGATGGATAAAAATAACCTTTTAATATAATGACTCTCAAAATGCATTTACAGTTAACAATGTGAGCTATTCTCATCTGTAATATCAGTCTACTTTAAGTGTTACTGGATTATTACGCCAATATGGCAAAGACTCAAGAACTACCAAGCAGCACTCAATAAGGATTCACAAGAACTTTAAAATTCCCAATTACTAGGCAATAAAAGATGGTGATTCTGGAGCAATAGCTGTTAAGGCTGTTTTGTCAAGATGAGTAACATGCACACACATACAATAACCTTAATATTTTGAGGGTATGAAGAGAATTAGTAATTTCATATTGGAGTTGCATGTTTAGATAGTGTACAAATGAAATTTGCTTTAAGAATTTATGCTAGAATTTAGAGTTTAATGGAAATGTTTATACAGCATAATAATTTTGACTATACTGTATACAGTTACCCATGAAATGTTCATTCAACTTAAGAGTTTTTTGTCTCAGCTGCTGAAGAAAAAGAAAAAACCCTGACTTCAGTAATTGTTAAGGCAATAGTCTCAATAAATATTTGTCCATGTCTTACAAATACATGCACAAACAGCATAATAACAATTGATATCATGAGGGTTTTTTTTGTTTTTTTTTTTAAGGTTTATTAGGTACAGAATATGGTAGGCAAAATTGATCTTACATATTCTTAATACCATTTAAAGAACTAACTGCCTTTATCTATTTCTTTGTGTCACTTAATTACTTTCCATATATGTGATTTAAATTCTAGCAAGCTAATAAGACTCTCACATTGTCCCACAAGTTGGAAAGGAGCTGATGACATAATTCTATATTAATCATTTTAATTAAAGTCTAAAATTATTTCCTATTTTATTCACCTGGACGATGCTGCATCCCAGTCTTGACCATCTCCTCTAGGACGCTGAACTGTCCGACCAATAACAGACGGCCGAGGACTACTACTTCCAGGTGACAGATTCTGAGAATGAAGAGGACCTCTTGCTTCTTGACAGTAAGATATAGATGAATTCTGGGAAGCTGTGCCTTTATGTAACATAAATAAAACTGACATTTCATACATAATCCGTTACCGGAATCCATAATTCTGAAAGATACTAGGTAGTGAAGTAATGGTAAAAGTAATTAAGGTAGGATATGGCAAACACCAAGTAAATATTGGCAGCCTAAAACAACCTATCACTCACAAGTAGCAGAGTTTGGAGACTCAATTCCAGTGCAAAAACTGAAAGTTACAGTTAAATCATAATTCTTAAGTTAAAAAAAAAAAAATCTCAGCAGAATAATTTCTTGACATATTGTATTAATTCTGCTGTAAGTTTTACAATCGCACAGTGGAGGAAAACAATGCTAAAACAGTTACGTAAGCTTCAAATAAGTGTTTCACTATCTCTGGTCAACTATTTGAAGTTAAGCATAAACAAACCAAATTCAAAAATAGCCTCCTACTTTACTATCAGAATAAAAATATTAAAACATATCAAAAGAGAGCCAATGTGAAGACGATTTAGTTAATAACTGACTAAAATACAAACATATACAGTGTCTGACTAAGGTTATTGGATTTGCTCATGTTATAATTGAATTAGCAAAGATACAGCCAATAGAATTTATTGAGATTAAGACACTGAGTATAATGACAATCTTATGAAGAGAACCAGACTACCAATTTAGAGAAACATAGAGTTGATTAAATTCATCTGACAAAATGGAAACAGGAAAATCATTACAACTAATCTACATTACTAAATCTACAAAATTTAAGCATTAAGAACACTGTGAAACAGCCATAATGACTGTAATATCTGAAACAATGATTAAACTATTTTCAGCTATCAGAATACAAAAAGAGTCAGCATGGCTCATCCAATTCATAAATAACTTGTCAAGCACTAATAGCTTGAAAACTTTTTTGAGCTGCAACAGCTACCCACTTTTATTTTACAGACTTCTTTTAAGCTTAGTTAAAAATTCCTCTCTGACATACAAATAATTGGACACAGGGAAAAGCTGATGCATAGAGAATCACTGGAAATGATTCAAATGAATACTTAAAGTAATGCAAGTACCCCAGAAATATTTGCTAACATGAATAGCACCCAAAGGCTAGTATTGAATGCCATTATTGAGCAAAAGTTACAGAAGATTCCACTTATTATAAACTGATTTTTTAAATAAAATTATAGATAATCTTATTTATAGTAAAAACAAAACAGTAAGTATTTTTAAAAAACCCACCTTGCTCACTGGAAAAGAAGTTTGGATCTCTGTGAAAGTTAAGTCTGTTTCTTAAGAAGATGCATAACTGTTGCATGCACGACACAGCCTGCAATGCTAAGCGATGTCTTCCATCTCCTCCAAAAGCCAGCTTTAGCAGAGACAAAAGACTCTGCAAATGCAAAACCATTAACATTGGTAGCTGAACATTAACACACTCTTATGAACTATCACTACAGCAACCATCTTGATCTATATACAGTTCAAAATTGTTTCTAAGTGTTTAAAATTCACAGTAAAAAGTAAATAGGTTTAATTACTGTTTTCTTACTGAATGCAAGACTATCAGTCCTAAGGATAAAGCTGAGTTCCATACTACTCTATTTTCAATGAAGTCACTACTTTCATTATGGGAGTCTATTAGAGAATGCAGGTATGACATCAAAGCAAATTTATCTTATCCAGAAAAAAACGAAGCATTACTTCACAACACACTTGGTTACCAATTAGCAACACAGATCATTACAATCAAATAATTTTCTAAACACAACATATAGCTAACATTCTTTTGCTATGCACCTAGATTTTACACTGAGTGAAAGAGACTTTTCTTTAGCTACTCATAGAAGTAAATAGAAACAAAGTGTATCATTTACATCAGTTCTAACTTGGCACAACTTATGCCACAGCACAACAAAAACCTAATCTTGATGGTAATTCTCACCTGTACAATCTTTGGTCTTTGAAGGAAGATCTCAGCAGGAAAATCTTGCATAATAACATCCTGGAGAAGCTCACACGTACTCCAAATTAAACTGTGGTTGTTACTTCTCAAAGAGCTACATGCAGTTCATATTTAAATATGCAAAGAAAACATTAGTCATCAGCTTGGACAAGTTCTTACAAGAAAATTATAATCACAACACTGAATACCCTAACAATGCTGTAATACTACCACTATGCCATTTTCAAACCTGAGCTACTGCTTAGCTATAGTAATTCTGTGTACAAGAAAGAACAAACTCAATTCCATCTCTCATCAAACCAAATGTAAAATTAAGTTCCCAGAAGAGAAACAACTTTATTCATTCTGAGTTTGAAATTATGATAAGAAAAATCAGAAATTCCATGGAAACTAGTTATAGTATCAGTGGTATACAGTAAGCAATCCAATGCTTATCAGTAAGAAAGCTTTTCATTAGCAAGGTTCATGTATAACTTATTCAAATTACATTATGTGAGAAGTTACAAAAAGGAAGAAATTTAGTAACTATTCTCTAAAACTTTATCTTTGTAAAAAAGAATAACCTTTCAGTTATTCTACTTCACTTTTCCTTTTCCATTTTTGTTGTTTTAGAAACCACCATTAAAAATTCAAGTATATTCTGTTTCAAGGATCTATGGTTTTTTTCTACACTGACATAAACTAGAAAATGAAATATTAAAGACGTTTTCAAATTCCAGGGATCTTTTGAAAGGAAAAAAAGCAAAGAAACCTATTATATGAAAACTTACATTTCGAGTAAAACTGTTAAATAATCCAGTCCATCACACTGCATTGCTAGCTATGCTGAAAGTCTATCACAGCTCTGTATCAACTCATAAGCAATCCCAGTAACAGAACTTTTCCTTGGGCCACTTTAAACACTGATATTATAAATGAAAGTTAAAAAAAGGAGAAGAAAAAAAAAATCACTCCAGAAAGAAGATCTGAACAGCTCAAGGCCTGAATAAAAGTTTGTACCTAAACTTATTGCCTTAAACCTAGTCAAGCTACTAGTAGAAGTATGGACTTCTCTGCCAAGTGGCATTGGAGGTGAAGTTAAGATTTTGTTGCAGGTTGTCTAAAAAGGCTCTCCATAACACAAAATTAACTGAATAACATCTTTGACCCAGCTTGACAAATTTAAAAGAATGAAGCATCATGAATCAAAAACATACTCTGAATTAGACTTCAAGTATGAAGAAAGACATTAACAGGAAATTTCCCTGTTACAACTCATAGTTTATGGACTCTGCTAGTCTTCAATGCAGCTTTTATAATCACGTATCAAAAATTAACTCATTAATTTTTTACAGGTAGAGCCTAATGATGCAGAAGTACAGAAAGTTTGAACCACTAGAATCAAAGAAAAATAAAAACTACAACTGAATGGTAATGTTTCTTTTACTGTACCTTTCATTTGATGAAAGAACATGTCTATCTGTTGAAGTCAGAGTTAGCCAAGGAAATGTAGAAAACTTCAAGCATTTTACTGTTAAAAAAAAAAAAAGTAGATATTTGAAGTATACTTTATAGGGCTACTACACTCTACATTTCTGGATCTTCCAAAAAGCATCAACATTTTAAACTATTTTAAATATTATAGCATATTGTAGCAGATTTTTATATATTCTACTACAGTTATACAAGCTATTTAGTAGAAAAAGAGAGAAAGATTCATTATGATAAATGCTGTTTTATAAGCATTATAATTGAAGTTTCTGTGACACTAGAATTCACAAAATAGTAACAGGAAAAAGAACTGCCAATGTTATTTGTAATGAAATTTGATCTAAACTACACCTCCAAAAACTTTAATTAACATATTTGTGTTTTATAATTACACATACCAATTGTTCTTTTAGGAGGTATTTCTAACTGCTGCATGTGACTTCTATCTTGACAAAAGTATCCAGTGAATAACTCCTCCTGAGGTAGAACTAAAATAAATAAAGGGTAAGTTTTAAAATGTACACTGAAAAAAGAAATGCAAAACTCAATCTTCCTTCATGCTGTGCTTGAACTGCCTCCCTTTTGCCCTTCAGTTTTAACTTACTAATGAAACTGATTTAAAATAGTCTCAGATGATCAAGAAAGCAGGGTAGAAAGAATGTGTGACTGCATATTTTTATAATCATATTCTGCAACTGTTAAGCTTTTTCCATTTCCTTATGCTGCCTTGCATACCATGCAAACAATAGCAAATCAATTATACAAAATGAAGAATGAATCCAGTGAAGAATTGACAGCCACGAAAATGTTTTCTTCTAATCTACCTGGGTAGTAATAAAATTAATTTTTAAAATCAACTATTTAAAATCTCATTCTACCAAAACCGCTCTCTTCTGGCCAATGAAAAAGTTTTGTGTACTGAATGTAACATGTATATTACTATGTAATAAGTACAATTAATATATAGGGTATACAACAAAAAATATATAAATTATGTAACATTAAAAGCAACCACTCTGGAACACAGATGATAGCAATATTTGGTTCAAAGGATCAAACTAGACAGTGACCAGATTATAACCGTAAAATTTTTCCCAGTAACTGAATTTCAAACTGAAACTGAAATATATCATCTGTGTTGTTAAGTATTCAGACAGTTTAATCCACACATCCGTATAATTAACAGCATAAACAGGTATTATGTGCAATATTTCAGTTGGGTAGATTAGAAAAGGTAGAGTTTAAGAATGCATATGCAAAAGATTATTACATATTTTCTATACAGTGGCAATCTTAAAGTGGTAAAAATCTAGCTAAACTCTTGTGGGGACAGGAGGAGAGCAGAAGGGAAAAAAAAAAAAAAAAAATCAATGAACAGCTAGAACACAGTTGCAGCAAACTGAAACTCCAAGAGTTGGAAATGCTGCAGAAACCACAGAAAAATTACTTCATCCCTGAGATTGCATAGGATGGGTGCAATCACCATGGCCTACACTGCATTGTAAAACAGCAGTGTCTTTCCCACAATAACCAGGAGGATTAACTAGGGATTCTTCATGGT
Organism: Apteryx mantelli; assembly: GCF_036417845.1. NCBI lineage: Eukaryota > Metazoa > Chordata > Aves > Apterygiformes > Apterygidae > Apteryx > Apteryx mantelli. The sequence continues at coordinate 61,896,260 of NC_089979.1, forward strand.
ACATAATCTCCTCCTTTATAATTTTGTGCCTAAATATTTAAGACAGAAGAGGAGAATGATGTGGGTTTGCTTCTTGACTCGATCTAAGTGGTGCTATAAATCATTGTAATGATCACAACTACAGTATAACAGATTGACTTGTTTGTTTGAAGAGGCTAGATAATGGAAGCAAATTATAGCACCTCACACATTTTATGTAAGGATTATTTATTTTGCTATGACAAATGTTCATCCAAAACTAAACAGATAATGCATACAACACTAAACTAGTTTTAAAAAACCCTTCTACTATGATCTATCCTACTTCTATATTTTAATTTGAATTCCCCTCAAAGTTAAGTCTACTATCCAAAGAAAGGTAGCAAGGCATACTGGCGTAATTATTGAATTACTCAAAATTGCTACGCTTGCTGCCATAAAGCAGTCTTTTGAAGTTATTCCTGTGCCATGCCCTTTTCACATTATAACTAAAATGTTACAACATGAAGAAAAGGACAGAGAAGGTCTGATGACAGACAATAGAACTGCTCCTGTACTGAGGATTCCATTAAAGGAGTGGCACTATCCAACTAAGCTAATTCTAGGTTCACACTTTTTCTAACAGAATCCACCCTACCATACACTTCATTAAATTCCAAAACTATATTTGCCTATTATGACTGAAAAAATCTACTCTTCATACCTAGAAGCTTTTCATTTACTTTCTTTTCATTTTAAATAAGTCACACTTCCAAATATCTAATTTACCTGAATGATCTACTGAAGGCTGAGGCTGAGTTTGATAACACACTGATAGATAACTAGAAGGAATTCCAGAAGGAAGCAAGAACAGTCCATCCACAATCCCATCAATTATAGCCTGCAAATTTGGTTCCATGTTGGGGCGAAGCTGCGAGAAGAATTCCACTGCACCAATTCCAATCATTTGCTGGGCAGCAGATGGATGCTACATTAAAAAAATAATTGAGAAAGTTAGCTAGAAGAGTCTCAAAGTTTCTAAATCAGAGGGGAGGGAAAAAAGAGTTGTTATTAATATTTAAGTCAGATTTGGTCTTTAATTATCCTGGAAAACTGTTCATCAGTATCAAAGGTGGAGGATTTTTTTTCCCCCTCCTCTGCATAGTTGCCGTTTAATGATTAAAACTAAGAATGCAGTAAGAATGTAAGAATTTGAGATCTCTGATATTTCTGCAAAATTTTCTCAACTCTTCTAAAATATATTGTATCATTGTTTCAATCTTCACATTTCAGGAACAGAGCAAATACCTAGCTGCAAATCATGCCTGTAGAGGAAATCAAACACTAACTAAGAAACTGAAGAACCAGAGGAACTAAAGTAGAAACGCAGAGGGGTTATAACACAGCAAGTCACCTGAACTGTTTTCATTTCCATCTACATTCAGTGACTTTACTACTCCTTTTTTGTAAAACCTCATTACAAAGGGCTGCAAAATAGAATATTCTCCAATTTTATTTAGCTTTAGCATTCTAAAGGCATATACTTTAAATAAAAGTAGATGTTTCATGTCATACCTTAATCAAATTGTTCATGAAATTTAGTACTTCCTCCTTCATTGGTACCACTGGAAAATTGAACCACTCCAAAAGATTAAGGAAAAGCAGTTTTTCGTGGACAAGATCAGCATATGCAATCAAGTTATGATCTAGTTTAAACAGAATATTCTTCAGAGATCGCTCTCTTATCTCTGCCAGCTCATGACCTGCTCCCAAAAAGGTATAAAAAAATAAAATTATCTCACATAACTGATTTCTTATTTAGATAGAAAGAATACTGTCAAAGATTTGTGAAAAGCTTGCATTTGTCAGTGTTGTGCTTACCAGGAATACAACTACGATTGTACTCACCAGCACTAAGCTAGTCAAGTGTATTTGTATGGTGTAAAAGGGACAGAATATTACAGAACATACTGATATAAACAGGTGACAAATACAAAACAAGAAGAGGGCCTCTTTCTTGAAACGCACAACTAAATTCTGAAATACTCTCTCAGAACGTATAGAGGATGCTGAAAGCTGACCTACATTCGTGAAAGCAATCGGACAAAAATCTACCCAAGCCAATCAAACGCACACCACATCTGAAGGCCTCCAGCATATCTCAGGGAAGCATCACTGCGTGCTTGCCGCTCACTGTCTCCCACAGATCTGCTATAGGCCAAGGTGGAAAACGGGAGACGGGGCGAATCGGGCCTCCAGCCCGATGCAGCAGGGCCATTCCTGTGGCCGGGCAGGAACAGTCACCCTCCGTGTGGGAGGGAAACAGCCCTCACGTCCCCACCGTGTACACGAGTAGGAGTGCTCGCCTGCATACCTGATCGGTTTGTCTCCTAAGAAACCCCAGTAAAATCCCCCCAAATGGGATGACTGGGAGAAAGGAAAAAGGGGAGAAGCATAAACCGCCCTGGCCAAGTAACGCAGCTGAACGTAAGGGCAGGAGAGCCGCCAGCTCACGGCACCTAAGGGAGGCGGGAGCCGGGAAAAGAGGAGAAGTAACTCAGTGGCTGGGCGACAGGTCGCGCCTCCGTCTAGGGAGAAAAGCCTGTATAAGAGCGGGATGTGCACTGGGTGCTTGCTGTGAGAACAATGGAGCCAGAGGAGACAAAAGGGGGGCGGAAAAAAAACCCTCGCCTTCTCCCTGACAGCAGGTCTACGGCGGGGAAATGGGCCGTAGCGCCTGGCGGGGGAACGGCAACGGTACCCCTGAACGGCCGGGGCCCGGTACCTCCTGCGCCGCTGCGGCAGAAGAGGCGTGGAGCAGGAGCCCAGGGACGCGCAGGCAGCGCGGAGCGCAAGGGGGGCGGAGGCGGGAGCCGTTACCGAGCTTCCTGACGAGCGCGGATAGCTCCATACCGCCGGCGCACCTCTGCCCGCCAGAATTCAACCGCCGCGCCGGTTCCGCTACCAACAGCCTCCGCCGAGCCACAGGCGGCCGCGGTGCACCTTGGGAAGCGTAGTCCTTCGCCTTTCCCAACGGCTTCCTCATTTGCTTTTCGTTGCGCGCTAAGCATCCTGGGAGCTCTCGTTCCCCCCCGCGCAAGCCCCATCGCGGGGCGGCCTGCGGCGAGAACGAGAATAACTACAACTCCCGTCCAGCCCCGCGGCAGGGGGCGACCGGCCGTTACCGCCTGGGGGGCTCTCGCGTCGCTAGGGGAGCCCGCAGGGCGGGGAGATGGTGGCGGCGCTGGTATCACCGTCAGTCGGCCGTTGGCGGGGCGAGGGAGTGACCTCGCTGGTGGCCCAGGGGAGCTCCCTCAGGGGGGGCCGGCGAGCTACAGAGGGCAGCGTCGGAGTTACAGCATTCCCGCCAGCTATGAAAGAGCTCTTGCTCTCGTTTCATGTCGTTGCCTTGCTCTGGCCCTGCGTGCGGTGACTGGGCCGAAGCCGCTTACTCGTGCGGGCCAGCCTCGCCGCCGCTGGGAGCCCTGTGGAGGCCCCAGCGCCTGGCGCCCTCCCGAGGCCATTTCTTCATCAACCGCGAAATAGGACAGTCTTCCAGTATTTCCCCAGCGGAAGTGATTAGTTTGGAAAACGATGCTGCCAGACACGATTTTGTGGAGTTCTGCTGTTAAGAACCTCTGTCCATTTTTCAGGTTTTCTTGGCAGGAGGACTGACTTTCCCAAACGATTCCACTTGGGGGTCTGAATGAGCCAAATGAGTAACTGAAAAGTTGTAAAATCTCAAAAATCTACAGTAGTATTTTTCTGAGAGAAAAGGAACACTTAGAAATGGATTTGCATTTCAGTAACAATAAGTGAGGATTCAAAAATTTCGGTGCAAACAGGCTTCAGATGGATACATGCAATTATTAGCCTGCTTTTGCCAACTTGACATTAATTACCCATGTCCTCAAACTGCACGCTCTTTCCATCAGTATCCAGTGCAATACTCAGCTATGCTATTTACCATGAAAAAGTACTCAATCATGCTATCTGAAAATCTTTGTATTCCCAGCCTTATGGCTCGAAATGCACTACCTCAATAGTACTGCAATGGTCCTGAGGGTTAGTCTGTGAACACCATCTACTTACTCTCTAGCAGCATTCAGAAAAATAAGCACATCTGTAGCCATTGCAGTCCATACTCTGAAGGAAATTGCCACATTGGTGTTCTACTTGTAGCTTAAATATGAGCTCTGCACATAACTCTGGGAAGATGACTGCCGTCATTCCTCCATGTTTATTTGCAACTTCATTTCTAAAAATGAGTATTAGTTGTCTGAGTCCAGACAGTCAGGAAAGAGTCTATTTTCTTCATCCTTCAGTGCCCTTATGACCTGGGTTTGGAAACCAGAGAATGATGTATGTTTATAGTAATCACTGAGTACTTGCTAATGTTTCTTTGATGTGTCTGAAAACATTGCAAATAGCTCTTGCTGACTCATATATGGATAATGGATAATGGGATGCAGCAGGGGGAATTATGAAGGTTTTTTTTTCTTGTGCATGTAACCTAGACTTCAGAATTACATTGCCTTGTTCATAATGTAAGGCAATTTCACAAAGCAGAGTTTGCACAGAGTAAAGAAGCATAGAATATCATAGGATGTCTGACCAGAAGATTGATGGGTTTTTTTGAAAGATGGTACTTACTTCATAATTGGAAAAAATAAACTGATGGCAGGATAGCAAGTGGTGGATGTTGTTGCATGTGTATGCTCATGCAAAAGTTTTTGCATGTATCTGCAGATGCACAAATCAAAATGGCTGTAATTTTCATGGTTTATTTTTTGATGTCATATATTGCATAAGAAAAACATTTTATCTGCACCCAACAAAAATGTGAAAAGTGTCTAATTTCTAAAATGACATATGTCACTATCATTTCAGTTTATGCCTAATTGCAGTTCCACCCTGGTCTCTGTCACTGTGCTATTATTTCACAGTAAACTTAAATGAATGCCCTTCACCTGATGTATTAAGGCTCTACTAAATTCTTAATCGCAACTCAGAACTGTCCATCATTTTGCAAGACAGTATTGTATCTGTGAAGTAATAAAACAAAGGGACTTTATTAAACTAATTGTAAATGTACTATGCTTGCTGCAATTAGTTTTTTCCACAAGAGGCTGGATCTATCAGTGCTTTTCAAGCGCAATTACAAAGGAAGCATCACTGACTGAGTAAAAATTCCTTCTAGCTGTGCACTATATGCTCATATAATGAAAACTGAAGTGCTCCCATCAGACGGGTATAGGGCTGCTCACATTTCCCCTAGTAGGTTTGGTACAAACTTTATGAGATGCCATACAAGAAATTTACCATAATAATGGAATGTATTTGTATCTCTTTGTCAAGCAAGAAGGAATCGCTGAAGCAGTCATTTCCTGACATAGACTAGCTAAGAACTTTTCTTCAGGAAAAGGCATAGGTCAATATAGGACCTTCTCATCTCTTTAAATATGGTCAATCTAGATTGCATCAGGAATACAATATTTTCTTACATTGTGTTCAATGTCTGAATTATACAAATACACACGAAAGATGCACAAAAGATTCACAAAGTCGTCTTCAATACGCAGCACATGTAAACTCTCCGTTATCAATACACTCCTCTGCATTGTCAGTGCTATCGATTTCATTCAGATTTTCTTAACTGAAGGCCTGATTAAGTTCGACTCTGAAAGATATTTTTGGCCTTGAACAGCAGTTCCAATTTTGCTGCTCCTGTTTTTGACCAGAGATAGGATTGTGTGTACCCAAAACAATGATTTGGGGGCACACTGTATGAGCTGGTGCAATATATTTTATACTAACATGACTCAACACCACTATTAAATTAAGATGATCAACTGTAATCAAATGTCATATTCATTGTTACAAACATAAGAATGGTATGTTAAGAATGAAGTGTATCTTTTAAGGAAAACTAAAAATCCCTTTTACTGCATATTCAAAATGAAAGAAACTGGGGATGGATTCAGTAATTATTGTTAGGATTGTGATAAAACCTAAACAGGAGAAGACTGGTCTCTCATTACTGGAAGTGCTGATTCCTTACGTGCATACTCCTTCTGCTTTGGACTCCCACTAATGCCTCAGCTTTCTGGCCTACCTGCTCTTCCCATTAACCTTCAGATTCCTATAACTATTTCCCAAATCAGTTTGATTTTTTTCCTCTCCTTTGGCATTATTTAACACGAGTATCTGTTCTACCATGTATATTCTTATCGATCTGTAGTCAAAATGTGTAGGAGTTTCGCCACTGGGGAAATTAGTCACTGCATCTCATTTACAATGTCCCTTGCTGCTTCCTTACTGTATTCTACATATGTTCTGCATTAAAGAACTGCCTACTCCTCTCTCATCTCATGCTTGGTTTCTATAATTCAGATAACTTTTTTCAATCTCTTTTATATCAGCTGTGTTCTATCCCAAGCTCTACTTTTGTGCCAAAAGCTGTCTTCAATAAAATCTCCCAAATCTGTAGGCCCTTGGGTCAGTCTATTGTCATTGTCTGAAATGATACTTGAAGGTACAAATCTTTTAATATGGGATGCTCTTTAATTTTGAAATTTCCCTTCACCTAAATGTCTTAGAAAGAGATGAGCTTGAAAAAAGCTTTTTCAGAGTCTTTTTTTTTTCAGAGTTTTCAGAGTCTCCTCTTATTTGACATTGTAAAATATTTTTGGATATAATGTCAGTGAATCATTCAATGCAGGATAAAGTCTTATTTTCTCTACATTCCTTTATTAAAGCTCTCTATTCAAAACAAAATTTACTTCCTTTCCTTATGGCTTTTTAGTTCTGTCCTCTTATGTTCCTAAAGTTACTCGAAGATCACCATATCAGAGATTACTCTGATAATATTCTCACTGTACTTCTGAGCTTAACTGCTGCAACTTCTGATTTTCTGTGTATATCCTGCTATCTGACTCTTTACATATGCCAAAGAGCAGCAGCCTTATGTGTAAGAAACATCAGAGCATGTGGGATGCAAAAGACTAATTCCAGATGCCTCTCAGAAGAGAGCACCAAATAGGGACTGTGATACCCCAACCTCACTGACTGCTGCAGCTACCACAAACCCTACTACCTACTAGCTGAAAGAGGATTGCAAGAAGGAATGAAAGAAAGCAAAGGGAAGGGGAACATTGGGAATGGAAGGAAATAGAAATGGCAGAATACTGTGCTAGATTGGTCTTCCCCAATAAGGCATTTCTTACGGTCTACTTTGATCTTATCTGAGGAAACATATATCAGGAGGATTCTTTAGTTATTTGTCTCCTCTAAACGTTGTTAGAACAGAAAGGGAATACTGCTCACAGAGTTTAGAGAAATCAGCTTATTAGCCATTATAGCTCTAAAACTATCCTCCTGTAACATGTCATCTTTTAGCATTTGTCAGATTCCAAAACTTTCAAAAGAGAGATGTAGCCCACAGACTTTTTAATGACCTTTTTACAGGCAGTAAGAATCTTCTTCCCTCAGAAATATAGGACCAACTTAAAATAAATGTTGGATGTTTCTTTTACCAAAATGAAAAGGCTAGATTAAACTGATGTAAATTGTATCTGCACCCACTTCACAGAAAGGGCTGGCAATGCAACGCCTAGCATACAGCTGCACTGCTGATTGCTAGATTGCTTTATTTGAGGGCCCACTGTGTTACATAAGATTTCTGGCGCAGGATGCATAATTACCAGTCACAAATCTCTTCCTTTTTATAAACAAATTCTAGTTATATCATTGAAAATTAACAAATTATTCTGATAAAACACTGGATGTTATTGAAACAGCTAGTGGTTTAATTTATCTGTACCGATGCATTTCTTTACTGTGTTTAGATAATCTAGTGCATTTTTAGTGCATTCTGAAGGGACCTTCTTCTGCAGTTTATTACTTAGATAATATTAAACATCTCAAGAGGGTCTACTATTCTAGGTGCAAAATATACTCTTAAGAATTGGTAAAGTGTCATGGGGGATTACCTTCTGCTAACACTAATGCTGTACATCGTTGTCAAGGATAAAAACAGATTTAAAAGAATCAGTTCTTGAATTTGGAAGATATTCCCATTTTAGTCAACACTGCAATATTTTTGTTTTTATACCGATGTAGCTCTAACTAAATTATCAAATCTAGGTCAAAACAGGAAATAATTCCTCTTCAAATATTGATGGAATAATCATGTTTGTAGCATGTATTAGTTTATGGACTAGTAAAAACCTAGGGTGACATTAACAGAACTGAATACACTTTTAAATAATTAATATTATTTTAATTAATAATATTAGTATCTTCAACTTATATGTAACTTTTTATCTGGCTGAGAAAATGAGTTGTCCAAACTTATGTTATTATCCCTACACAACTCAGCCACATAGTAATATTCATGAGTCCATCCATTAATTAGCCATTACACTTACCTCATAGTCTCTGAGTTATAGGAGAAAAGACAAAGCTGTGCTGAGTGCCTCCATTTTAGTACTTTTTTCCAGTATTGCCCTTTCCTTGGAATGAATAAATAGCCAAAAACAGTGCCAAAGAAAGAGGAAATGAGATTCTGTTTCCATTCTGTCTTTTCAAGAATCTACCGAGTTCCTCAGACCTATGATTGTAATAAATAAAGGATGGCCTGCTGTTAATGCACAGGGCTTGCATCCAGCAAACATTCTAGGTTCACTCAATCGCATCAGGCAGAAAGGACAAGGGAGACAAAATTACCAATGCAGAAATTCAATTGTAAATTCCGTCCTGTCTTGAGTAGGGCACAATTTCTAAAGAGAAAGACAGTGATTCTCACGCAGCAGTGATTTGATCTGAGATGCAGCTGGAATTGTATATTTCATATTTCTCAACTCTTCTCAGTTTTGGGGAAGTGTTGAAAATATAATAGTCATATGCTGAAATATTTGGACAATGGAGTTCTTTGTCCCATGTTCAAGTGAAAGAAATATTATAAGGAACATTTTCTGTTGCCAAGATCCTCAAAATCTTCAAAATATTTTTATTTCTATCTTGAACACAATTTCAGAGTGGTATATGCCATATATATATCGATCGTCCCTAATATGGATCTGATTTCCTGCTTTCTTCCGTGTCTTTCCTAAAGTTGGAAACAGAATCTTGGAAAGCAGGTATCTTGATATATCATTCTTTGTCTTCTATTACTACTCTTTAGTACTCCTTGCATAGGCCTAATAACTGTTAGTGACTCTAATATTTCTCAGTTGCTATAAGTGAGGTCAGGCGAATGCTGTGTGACTTAACATTGCTCACAAATCTGACATCGTGACATCTGCAAGAAGGGTAATTGCCTGAATGTCCTTGGACAGTAATCAGTCTTTGAACGATGTGGGACTTTCTCAATTTTTTGGCAAGCTTTCAAAGCTTGTTAAGATAGACCTGGAATATTATGTACTTTTTTATGACTACAGATCTTAGAGCAAATATGCTGCTGTTAATATGATGTGTAAATTGATCTAAAGTATTTTGTAGGATTGTCATACAGTTGTGTTCTTTACTGTGGCATGAAATCCTACTCTACATGCCTTTTGAATAAACCAAGTGATTCTTAAAAAACTATTTATTTTTATAGGGACACACATAGCATAAAATTAAAAATGAAATTCTCAATCTTTTGATTAGGCTCACAGTCTGAATAAAGTCATCAAATGTAAGCAAGTTTGTATTCTATTAATAAAGATCATGGATTTTTTTATGTGTTTGAAATTAAAGTCCAGCTTTTAGATCAAGACAGCAGATGTATATGCAAAGCCTTGAAGGTTCTGGATCTCTACTGACTACAAATTCTGTGCTTTTTTTAAAAATTTACTAAAATATTCAAAACAAAAATAAGCAAAAATGGAACCAAAAAGCATATAATGAAGCAAGTGTTAATGGTATTAGCCTGTACCAAAAAGAAAACAATGCAATTATCAAATCAATATAATATCGGAGTCAAATAAGCAAAGCAATCTAAACATAGAATTTGAATTTGCTGTCAAATGCATTGCACCATTCCAAAAGCATATTTTAATGCTTTTTAATAAATATTTTAAAATAAATGTAATAAATATAGGAAACTGACTGTCTATTCTATTGTAAATTTCTAGTAAGGAATTTTTTTCAGTTATTTGAACCTGTGATTTGATGCTGGCCAAGTATCTTAATGTTAATATGAGGTTAATATCAAATATCTGAACTAGAACTAGATAAACATGCCTCTGAGGGAGTCTTGAGCACTTTCCTCCCTTCAATTGCAGTGAAAATACAACAGTTTAGACTTTAGCAGAGTATTTTTGGTAAGCAGAAATTAGTCAATTCATATTTACCAGAAATTTCGGCTGATGATCTGAAGTAACTTAGAATTTGTAAGCATGCAAAGCATTATCAATTAATTTATGAAATATTTAACACTGGTCAAAATTCAGAAACTCACTTTCTGGCCACTTTCCCATGTGAATTTCACAAGTATTCCCTTAAGCATGCATGCACTCAGACTACACTTAAAAAATACAAAGAGCAAAAGATCTCCCAAGTAATAAAAAATAAAAAATGAAAAACAGGACACCTTTGAAAGGATGTTGAAGATTCTTCATTTCTGGATGTCTTTTGGACTCTATAAAGTTGAACTGTGAATCTGGACAGGAACATTATATCATTTTGGCAGAGCCCTTCTTGTTAATGGTCCTTCATCAGCTCCCTGGATATGGGTCAAAGGCTGCCGTGTCCTGATGCCAGTGTCAAGATGTGCTCTGCCCAAAGTGATTTCTTGGAAACTTTTAAATATCTGTTTTCCTCCAGCAGCAGGAAAATTTATGGCTTCTCAGGCCTAGGACTGATTGATTTGCATATTTTCTCACTCAGCCTTGTATCTCTCTCTCAGTTGTTAACAATCAAAGACTGTCAGCTGGTGTGTTTTGAATGGCAACTCCTACATTTTTTCTGATCTTATAAGCACTTTTTCAAAAGCGGCATAGTGAAATTCACCTGTAATATTTCTCCAGGATACAGGGAATGCATGAAACCTATTTTCCATAAGAAACTTTGGTTCTGTCTTTTAAAAATAGGCAGTTTTCCAAATATCCTGAGAACATTTTTCAGAAGTCACTTTGAAAGTGTAACCATATGTATGCCTTCACCTAGTCATATTTTCTTAGTTAACTGACAAAAATAAGTTTTAGCTAATGTCACCCTGCTAAGTCAGAATAGCTGCCAAGAAACAAGCTGGATGGATCATATCCTGCCTCAGGAATTAATCACAGAACTAATTTTTAGCAAGATCCAGACTCTCCAGATCTCAGTGGTGGTGGGCAATGAATAATATACAGAGGAGAAGGGACATTGATTCATTTTCAGGTAGCTGAATGCACTGTGTTCATGTACTGGTATGTGTAGCCCGAGAGAATAAATGAGGCATTCACAGAGAGACACCTAGCATGGATGCCAACTTGTCATTTTTACAATATTTTCTGATCATAATTTCATTTGGTTAGCATACTAAATATAAAAGACAGAAGCTTCAGTCACACTCAGTGAAGAAGAGGTTATGTGTTAAAATACTGAAGCTGTCAGCACTACTGATGTCAGCACTACTTAAAAAAAAAACAAACCAAAACAAAAACGTGTGTTTTACCAGCACTGTGGGTTTACATATATGTGTAAGTAACACAAGGAGAAGATTACCACAAAGTCTGTCTTCACCAGTCTCTGATTTCCACCTACATTTGCCTCCGATTTTGCCAGGGTGCCTAAAGGTGTGAATTATCTGATGACATGCATTATCTGTGACTTTATTTTCAAATGTGGGCACTTTTAAGGGATGTGAATACCCCGCGGGATGGATAAGCATGAAAATATAGTAAGCGTTGTGTTGCTGTTGATGAGTCTGTTTTGATTGGTTGGTTTTCCAAGCATAAATGACATCAAAGTTCTGTCATCATCGAAAATTCTGGCAATGTCTTTTTCTAGTTTCATACAGGAAAACTTTATTGACAACATCCTAAAGATACCAGACATATGACACATGCTGTGCCAAAAATATTTTATTTTATTCAGTACTGAATTCTTTAAGATCTTGGTTCCCACATTCCTCTTAATCTATCTACTAGCAATTTTTTTTTACAAAATATGCATATATGGATTAAACTGTGATAAAATTAGAAGATGCTTTAATCTTCTTTTTATCATAGAAGACACATTCTCTTTACAGACAATGTTTGAACATTCCCAAACCCTATACTTAGTGAAGAAAAATACACTGTTTATTCTATGAATGATGTAATGGTGGGTGTTAGGAGAAATGCCACTGTTTTGTTGGACAATGCTGCTATTCTTCTGTTTTCAGGACAGAAATCTATGTTTCCTAACATAATGATACTTCTTTTTTTTTTTTCTTTTAAGTTGAGCACTTTGCAATTTAAATTCTGGGTATTGAATGTAGGTCATAGGAAAAGAGGGCCAGCTAACCATGTATACCTTCCAGTTCTTAATGTCTAGGGCAGAGGAAAGAGTAATTTAGTATCTGTCTATTGCTGTGCTCACTGCCTGCAGGTAGCAGATTTATACTTACCTCTAAGAAAGCAATTTATTATAGAAATATTCCATAAAATTTGTCTCTCAGTTTGCACTAAGCAAATTTTCAGAACTCATATTGAAGGAAACCTGGATTAGACAGCTGTAGCAGAGGTCCTGCCAACCTAAAGTAGTTAAACAGCTCTTTTAACTAATAAGAAAGCTCTAGCTGAAGAATGTAAAGGCCCTTTCCAGTGCCAGCAGGATTCTTGTTACAATTTTATTAGCCTTACAATTATAAAATAACTAATTTCATTAACAATCCATTTGAGCTGTGTGACCCTTTCAGAGAGAAGGATGTAAATTCTTTGTTACTAGTGCTACATAATCATTTGTCTGATATGCAGCACAAATCGCTTTGTTAGATCTAAATCTTTTCATTCGCTCAATTCAGAGGTCTATTACTGGCTCGCAGTTTAGTAAAAAGATGAGTGAGGGCTCATATCACTTCACTATGTATGGATTAAGCAGCATTTAGCTGGTGATGTTTCAAAATGAGACATTCAGTCCCAGATTGTGCCTCCCCGGATCTCTCTTTTAGCTCCAAGCCACCCATTTAACCGTCAGAAAGCTATATCACTACATAGACATCTCAGTGAAATGACAAGCTGTTGGATAGCATTTTTCCATAAGTGCATGCATTAGAATGAGGATAAAGAAGATCCTATTTTTCTGTTGCCTTGTTCTGTTTCCTTATTTTGCTCTTTTCAGAAATTAATGCATTTCATCAGGACCAGACTAAAGTGATTACCAAAACCTCATCAGCAGTAGGCAGTGGCTTTGACACAATGATGCTGTTCATGCACAGATATCAGCAGAGCTGAACTGGCAGAGGAGAAGGTGTACACGGCCCTCTGTAAAGGGAGCAGCAGCAGCTGCCGTGTATACCTTCCCAGCACAACAGGGAGCATCTCTGGGAACTGTTATTAAGAGAACAGCTCATCTTCCTTACTACTAGTGTGGGCTTAAAACTACAATCTAGCCCCAAATTACTGCACGATAGTTTGTACGCTGTAAAATGGCATGATCCTGCTCTGCTTCAACTGCAATATATTACTGTCGGAAGAAGACCAGCTGCAGCCTCGCTGCTCTGTGTTTATAGACACCCACTATGTGACATGCTGTTCATGGTGCATGAGAACTAATGAAAAGGGGGTTAATTTAATCTTTTGAACCTTTTGGGGGGGTCTCTTCTGTTTTTAAAGGAAATGTTTTAAAAGTGGCAGAGAAGTAGGCCACCCCTCTGGGCAACTTGAGCCACTGTAGAAGGGACCAGTGTTGAAGATCTTTTCTTTTTCTTTGCTCTGAGGACTGAAGCACAACAGAAGCAGAACCTGGGAAAATGGAAAATTGGGATATACACTAGATAGAAGCAGGATTTAGCAGTGACCTCAGGAGACATTCAGAAACAGAAGAATCTCCCACCACTATCTAGCCACTAGGTCTGTTATCACAACATAGTGCTTTCAATGAGGAGAAAAAGAACGCTGGTCATTATCCCTTAAAGACGTTTTTCAAATCTCCTATCTTAAGGCAGCAGTCCTGGTGAATTCATCCCACAACCTTTCAAAATAGCATTTCAAAATTGCTAATGAATATTCTGGAGCTTGCCAGGTTCCCTCTCTTCTTTCTGCACCAAGCTGTCGCTGGTTCAGATAGGAAAGTCTGGGACACCTGGTAAAAAACAGAATAGAATTCACTCATGGTCTGTAGGCAGTCAGAAGGAAAACTGATTTCCTGCATGTCCCCTTGAGGAATATTAAGCGCAAATTTAATGAAGTAAATGACTGCACTGGTATAGTAGCTATCTCAAGACAAAATGCTAAAGAAAACCCGTATCACTACATGACCTGTATCACTAACAAAAGAGAGGCTAGAACTATGCTTTAGCTTCTCAAAGGCTGTAGATTATTTACAAAATCTCTTTTCAAACACAAAATGATGAATTAGGTCTCAGATTTTTCATAAGCAGCTAAGATATCCAAATATCCCAGTATTATTAACAGTAATGGAAACTGGGCTAGGCAGCTCTGCAACATCCACATCTAGAAATTACAAATGAAAAAAATCTAGAAAGTCTTCCAGTTCATTTTTGCAGGGGGGAATATTCTGTATAATATTTATGAAGGCACTATTCAGCCTATTTTGACTGTTTCTAATGATTTATTTCTTTTGACTTATGTAATTATTCTGAACTCTTTTTTTTACTTTATATATTTTTGAGTAAGGATTAATCTTGTTTTTCTGTATTTGATTTTGCATGCTTACATTTTCATTCCCGACAGACAAATAGACTATTTCTTTCCCTCTTCGACTTTAACATCCTTTATACATTCATAAATTGGTAGCATGTCATTTATCTCAAAGTTTCTTTCCCATGCAATTTCTATACATACTAATTTTTATTAATCTTTCTTAATCTATCATTTCTTTAAGCTGTTCCTTCTCTGAATAGATTCAGTATTTATCAGTGTAATTTAAAAACTGCAATACATAAAAATGCAATCCCACTGACACCATTGCTAATTTCACACAGAGGTTAAAACCTTGGTCCAGTTAAGTCATTGGACATTTTTACTGCCTTAGTATTTAATCAAGTCAGAGGGTTCATTTAAATTGTTGACATATCACCAGCCTAAGGTGTATATATTGGTTATGTTTCACAAAGAACTTAGGTTCTTTACTCTTAAGAATTTAGTTTCTCTCTTAAACATTTTCCTAGGAAAGAAGAATTGTCAAATCCTAATACCAAAACATTAGGACTCAAGACAGAGGGAGAAAAATGTTTAATATTGTTTAATATTTCCATTTCATGTTTTATTCAGAGCAAGTCAGGGATAATTTAAATAATACTTTACAATTTATTTTTAAAATGTTTTCCAGATCCGAGGCCTTACATGACAAGTGTTCCTGCTGCAATTGTTGGACAATTACCAGCTTCAAAAAAAAGGAGCTTAGCAGGGAGACACTGAGATAACCTTAACTATTCTGCTGCTTCTAAGATAAAATTATATATTGCAGTAAAATAAACAGTTACACTTGAAATTCTTTCTGAGAAAATGAGCTGTAATTCACAACTAAAGGAGTTCCACTGACATCATAAGCTGTGAAAGTGTGAGTATTGCATGAAAGCATGCCAATGGAAATCCAAGAAGACCCTGTTACTTAAATATTTCATCAGAAGTTATTTGTTATTAATCTGATACTTTTCATAGTTAGCACAGCAAGCTATCTCATCCAACAGCAATAAAATGTCCTTTTCTAGAAGAAAAATGTCCTTCTGTCCTCATCTGTGAAGGATATTTCAGTAAAGCGTACAGGTATGAGGGTACGCACACATATCAAGTCAAAGGCATTTTGAATAGCAACACTACCCTCATCCTCCAGCCTAAAGTCAGGATTGTCCTTACACTGTCTCTCTCTATTTTTCAGCTCTTTTAGGAATTATTTTCATAGTGCTCATTGATTTAAGTTAGTTAAGAGTCAAATACAGCTGGAGACTGAGACAGGTATTTGATGGGGAGGAAGTACTGGAGGATGCCGGGGAGCCAGTCACCACATGCTGATTATGGTCTCCTGCAGAGTCCTGTGAATTAAAGAATCCTAGGGGCTCCGCTTATTTTTTGAACAATTTAGGAAGTGGTTTCATCTACTAAGTTCTCAACTGTATTATATAATTATCTTGGTATTTGAGGGAATAAAGAGACTTCTTTAGATGAAACATCCCACACTGGGCAAAGCTTTAAATAGATTACCAGCTTTAGATCAGATATTAATTAAGATGTTGATCAGGTATTATAAATACTGTATTTGTATTTTTCTGTGACACAAATAAAGCTAATGTGTCTGACATTTTTTTCTCTGCTATTCTTTGTTTAATCTGAGATGTTAACATTGCAAAATTTTTACTTTGAAAGATTCTAAACAGTTTTGAAGTTTCAGGCTCCAGTTGTAAAATACAGTTTTCTAAAGAAGACACTCATTCTTTTGATAACAGATGAGTCAGAGAAAAAATGTAGACACAGACTTCTTGCCTGTAAACTTGTATTAATAGAACTTCCTTGTTTGAGAAAATTGTTCATAACTTCAAAAAGAGATACTGGCCCAGTTAAAGTAAACACTCTTAAGTGCCCGGATATGACTAGGTTTGGAAAGAAAAGGTATTGATATTAGAGATAATTCTATTCAGCAATGTATCAGAAGAGCTGCAACAAACAGTGCAGCATTTCAAGATGCTGAAATGCACTTTAGTGCTTATTCCTGGCAAATGACGTGAAAACAATTTTTGCAAAAAGTGGAAAGATACAGTAAGGTACTTTGGATTGCCAGATATATGATCTTCATGGACTATAACTTTCAGTTTGACTAGAATATTATGACAATTAAAACAAAAATAAAATACTGTCTTAAGGAATAATGAGCTATCTAATCGTAACTAAAACAGATGGGAAATCTTAAGTTCTTTATTCATATGCAAAGGAACAAGTTAAGTTTTAAAAGGTCTGACCCTTGTCTGGGGTAAATTTAGAGATCTTCACTGAAGGCAAAAGCACTTTTATGGATTTATATTTTACCAAAGCACTGAAATAGGTTTGTAATTGCATGGAGGGGTTTATCCCTATCCATCACTGAAGTCAATGGACTATGATTCATAGCAGGTGAAGGGTTAGTCCTGCATGTTGCCTCATGGACATTATCTGTAAGAAGCAGGCAAATAAGGTCATTTATACTCAGAATTATACACTTTCTTATATTATTAGGTGTATAATATTAAAAATTGAGCATCCCAGTACTAATGCTTCCTTTTTTTTTCCTTTTTTTTTTTTTTGTTGAAAGGAATTATTACTCTTTTCTATGGCATTCCACAGGATTTCATGGCTTGTAAAATCTCTGCTGGAAATCCTAAACATATGGGAAGGTTCTAAATAGAAAGTCCTAATGACTATATTCAACTACATTTATATAACTGATACAAGAAAATGTTCCTGGTGGTTTTCAAACCAAATTTTTCAAGCCAAGGAAAAAGGAAGCAAAAAACAGTGTTAGCTAGGAAGCTGGTTATACATCTTTCAGCAGAAATTTGTTACCTGTTCTCAACTACACAATATATATAATAATTCCCCTACACATATATGAAAAGACAGTAAAATACAAGAACAGGAAGAGCTAGGAATAAGGAGAGGGCTGTCTTCCTTCACTGTATTACAGATTAGGCAACTCACTTGTGCCCAAGTTCTACACGCCCCACATCAATTTACCATAACATTTTGGAAATATTTTTATTATTAACAACATACAACAGGTCATTCTTTTATGTAAAGGACATGTCCTTAACAGAAAGTCAAATTCCAGGGGACGATCACTACAAAGAAGTTCAGCTCAGAGCTGATTATTTGAAAGGACTGCAGAAACTGTTCCTAACATCAGGTTTATATAAGGCAAACGTATCCTATGAACAAGTGCTGAGTCACACAAAATTATGTAAATTACAGACGGAACAAATTTATAAGATCAAACAGCCCATCTCTTGGCTATTACAGGATTGTTTTTTGTACTCTCCAGTATAGTCCACTTCATTATCATCAAAAAGAGAGGTTAATGTATTCTGAATTCCCAGTACTCAAGATTTTGCATTTAAGTGGATCTAACTGGCATGCCTAAATATTTTGCTATTTTTGGTCAATTCCAAAGTGACTAGTGCCCTCCTCCCTGCTCCCCCCCCCCCAATTTATTATAGCTTAAAGAGGGCAATCTCTGGGGGGCTAACACGTACACTTTCTGAGGATTTTGACATTTGGCTGCAATTGTCTGCACCTAAAATATTCTATAGGACATACTACACTTAAAGCAGTCAATGCTTTTAGTGCAGTTGTATTTAATGCCCTTTAAATATGCCTTGTGAGAAAACAAAACATGAAAGATACATCTAAGAAAATTTACAGATTGAAATGAATTTGCTTTTCAGTGTAAAATTCAAAATGTCTAATTTTTTTTTTTCTGGGATTTTAGAATTCTGAACCCTCTAATAAAGTGGATTTACACCTTTGCTTCCTTTTTCTTTCCAGGCGTCTCTCTATTGTTTCTTGCGTATGTGACCGACATCCCTACACTAAGGGCTGGAGGCTAAAAAAGGCTAAAGGTTTTTTTTTGTTTTTTTTTTTAGATATTCTTGTTATTAAAGCCAACGGATGTGGGCAAGTGGGAAAAATTAATGTTAACCTCTTGTTTCCGTCTTTATATCGCAGTCAAACAGCTATTTGCATACATTGTCATGTAGCTTGCGTTACAACAATGACTGTCCTAAATAGCACATTGCAGTGGATTTGCCTGAGTAACAATGAGAAGCAGTGAAGGCTCACAAATGGCTTTGTTTGCTAATTTGTAGTGAGGAGGTCAGCTATAATGGAATCTGCCCTTTGAGGGTAAGAGGAATTGCCCATATGCTGTTCCCAGCTCCAGAAACAAAGGCTCCACACATAGAGTGAAACTAGTGTTAAACTGCTGTAACACGGCGAACACTTGATTCTTTATTGCTTTGTTTATTCTGTAAGCCATTTTCTCAAAACTTGGTTACATTGGTGCAAATTGTAACCAAGATCTGCTCTAATTTAGCAAACTCTGTCACAGCTGAGATAAAAAAACTGACCAAATTGTTATAGGAAATTTCTTTTTTTTTTTTCAGAAGCTACAAGTCAGCAAAGCAAAATGTAATTTATCCAAGTAAAAAATAAGATTAAAGCACTAAAAAGGTATTAATGTTTTATTTGTTTTCCTCAGGGAATATAGTTTAGTACTGTTTTACTGGACGAGTATACTTTTATTGGTATAATTTTATTATTGGAGAAAAGGTAAGATTGCCCATTAAAAGAAGTAATAAATTAGATAACAGTATAGCTGCATAGCTTTCTACAGACAAGTTTTATGAAAATATTTTTTAGTTTGAGTTCATATTAAGTTTGCAGTTCCTGAAATTTGGCTTTCAATCTTGAAGCTCAAAACAGGTTATATCCAGCCAGTGGCAGTTTATAGAATTGCGGATCTGAACAACAGACTATTATGGTCAGTGAAATAATTATACTTATGAAACTCTGTCAGTACTGAGCAAAAGACAAATGAATTTCAAATATTTTATAAAGCTAAGTATATGCTTTTTCAGTTATCACCAAACTTGACTGACACTTAAATTCACTTAAAATTAAGGACAAACCTAATATAGATTTAGGTTGCAAAATATTTGTCAGCTTATTGGTAAAGCACACTGAAGTTATAAATCTTGATTTTGTAGATTAACTAAGAAGTTGCTTAATTTTATTTGTTACTTTGCCTTTCAGTTATCTTGAAATAGGTTGAAATTGCTGTTTTCAAATGATCACAATTGAATATACCTAAACATTAGACAGGTTATTATTTTGATTGTTAGGAAGGAATCACTGGTTATAAAAAATGGATTTTGAATATCAAGACTTGTAAAATCATGTATTGAAGTTTTAACACGGTTGATTTAGTCCTTTTTCTTATTTTTTTCTGAATAAGTGAAACAGAATACCATTTAGATTATTACCTGTCTTATGTTGGTTATAGTTTAATAAATTCAGACCTGTCTGTGACATATGGTCAGTATTAAATTGTATTTTGTACATTACTAATACAGAGATTTTCCCATGGTCTTTGACTTAGACTTTGACTTAGCTTTTCATATTATGCATATTAGGGTATGTAGGTGTTCCTTTCCAGTATAGATGACTATACTGCAACAATTGCATTAGTATATTTTCTGCAGGGAATATAGTTTGGACAAATATAGAGAAAACTGTCATTTCTGTCCAAAATTTGAATCCCCTAAAATGAAAACTCCTTTTTCCAAGAAGCTTTTAAATTTACTTTACATTGATGGAGGATAGTAATGGGGAAGTCCTATCCTAGCCTAATGTGCTAAATTTGATTGGCAATCACAAGCTTACTTGATACTGACATAAATCAGTGTTTGATAATGGAAATAATACTTGGACCGTAGATAATGATTCTCTTGGAGAAAGTTCCTTACAGATGCTAGACTGGTTGGATAATAGTCAATGAAATTACACACAGGATGAATTTGCTGCCATTTCTAATTAAGTTTCACAACAGTCCTGAGAGGTAGGTAAGGGATATGAATTACTTTACGTATGTGGAATGGCAAGCAGACTGATTAAAGGCAAAGGCAGTTTAAGACTCAGCCTGAAAGAGGAGGATGGCACAGTCTCCTGGCTGCTTCTCTGCAACATGAAGTGGGCATGCATTCAGCATGGCAGATGGGGACATTAGAGCTAGAGCCTCCCTTGTGTTGCTCTTTCATACCTCTCTAAAGACAACATTTGAAAGAGTACCTTCAAAGCGTATTTGAGTGATAATCCTTGCTTTTCCCAGGTCTGGTTTTCAGGTGTTGAATATCTGCATTTCCTCTTGTTCTCAGCTGACATATTGGAAATGCTTAGGTGTCTCTCAAGATTAATTCACAAGTATTTAAATCCAAAGACATTAATACCTAAAGTGAGAGGTCATTTATCAAAGAATATACTTTAGTTACTTGTTTAAGATTATCTGTGAAGTAGACACCAGCAGAAAAGCTGGATCTGTTGGCTTTCATGCTCAGGTTTTTAGTCATGCCATTGAACTATTTACCTGTGTGCATTTCAACGCGCCAAGGATCCCTTTTTGCATCAGGTCCCAGCTTATGCTCAGCTTCATTCATGTTAATGGACCTGTGATGCAGTAGAAGGCTGTGTCAATAGTAGCTCATTTAATTAATTTCTATTTAAGAATATTTCTTGCAGGGGTGCTAGTTATTATTTTGCCATTGTAGGTTTCTTCTGGAAATGCCACAGTGGTTGAATTCTCGGGAAGGTCTTATATAATCATCTCCCAAAGATACATGAATGGATTAGGATTTCCAGACATAAGATACCTTCTGTACGATGTCTTCCAAGGAAATTTTAAATTTTATAGCTGCACATATTTCTGATTTTTTTTAGAATTCCATGAAAATTGCATTTATTTACAAAATATGAAGTTTATTTCAATAACTTGCCACATTCATAATGTTTTAGTGTCTAACATAATCCTAAAATGCCAGCTTAAAAAGCATGCAGAGTTCAGCTGGGATTTCAGATATCCAAAAATGCAGAAAACTCTTTTGACTAACTTTCAAACATCAATACCATTATCACAAGAACACTTGGATGTAATTATAGGCTTTCTGAATGTAGAGAGCTGCAAATATTCTTTTGTTAAAGACCTATCTTCCATGCACTCATGAGCTTAAAAAAAATAATGAAGAAGCAAATAGCTATATTTAGTGGGATTTTGCTTCAGTGTTTATTCTCACCCAATTTAGATAAAGAGAAGCACGGCTGAAGGACATTTAACTTATCAGCTTGTGGCAGTAATTTTCAATAAAATGCACGATGATCTGAATAGAAACATTAAACATTTGGATAGTATCTCTGATAAAGGATAAACATAGATAAATAAGGTCAATACCAATCTTTAGAAGAAAGAAACATGGTATTGTATTCCAAATACTGTTCAGAGCTACAGGATTTCTCCTGATGGCTTTACAGCTCCTCTGTTAGGATTGTTCCAAACCTCTACCCTGTTTTTGTCTCAGGAACCTCATCAGTGTGGTAAACAAGAACTTAAGAAAGCTGAGTATCCTGACAGAGATAATTTTTCAAGTGTTTTCCAATGACAGAGGAGAAAAATAGATACCTAAGACTGTCTGAAGCTTCCACTTTCTGGTAGCAATCAGCCATCAAAACCTCCTGACGTGGTGGCCAAACATCAGACTGTATCTGATGACTGTTAAATACCCCATCAAACAATACGCTTTCACAAGATAAGCCTAGTAGAAGATGTGATAGCTGCTCACTCACAACTGGAATTTACCTGAGTGACGACATGTAGTTTCATTTTGCAAGCTTGTAGACACCTATCTTATATTACATTAGGTGATATGACCAGAAGAACTCTACAATTCATGCCTTCAAAAATACAGAGGCAAACATTTCTGCCATTCTCTATATCTAGCAAAAGCTTTTAGATATCCAAAAGACTTCAGTAAGTTCTTTAAATATTGACTGCCAGATAATATGTCCGTTCAACAGAAGAACAATTTTGTCTGGCAATTTGAAGAAGCCCTGAGAAATTTTGTTAAGAAAAAAAAGTTAAGACATGTCCTGCTGATGAGAAGAGAGGGCAGCCAGTACCTGGGTAACTGAAAAATTTCAAGTCAAACAGGATTTCTTTCCTGTCCTTTGATATTGCCAGTTTTAGCTGAATGCCTAATATTATTTCTAGCGTTTCTTCTGACTTTCCTCTTTACACTGATGTGCTTGCTCCAAATGCCACTCCTCACAGTGTTTAATGCAAAGGGATCATTTCTGCCATGCAATGAGAAGATACTGTTACAAACGCCACAGAGACTAAACAAAGCAACTTACTCTATAACACTGTGTCATCTAACAGGAAGTGACCTCTGGCAGAAAGCAGGTTGGGCATCTTGGTTTTTCTTATTATTATGACTACCTTGACAGCAAGTGGAAGAGAGGATATATATGATTTGAACTACAAATATGATCGTGAACCAAAGGCCTACACAGATAACAAAGCCCGTATTTCCTAATATTAACAGTTTAGCAATGCAATTAGTATGCTTTTCAAACGGATAGCAAAATTGTACAATTTTGCAAAAAGTTTTCTGCCTACAAAATTTTGCAATAATATTCTTCATAATTTTGCACAATCTGCTTTCTTTTGTTGTAAATTTCCTCAGGATGGATGATATAAATTAACTGGGAACATGAAGTAGTCCTACTGTAAGCTCTAAGATCTCCTTGCCCCCCAAAAACCCAGCCGCTTACTTTCTCTGCCTGCATCAGACCTAACTGCAACTCTTGAAAGAATCTGTTGTGAGGAAGGCAGATTTAGCTATTTAGAGACTAAAAAGCTGAGTAGCTTGTATCTATATTTGATTTTGTGCTTCTAGACAGTTAAAAAAAATCCAAACGTAATGCTTACACTGTTAAACTTTTCCCACAGCTTTACAAGAATTGACAAGGTCACAGCCTGAGGTAGTATGGTTGCCAGATGTCACACCGTTAGTTACAGTCTTAGACAGAATAGGATAAGGTGTAAGTAGGGAGAAGCAAGACTTAAAATAACTGTTCATGTAACACGTTTTCTGATAATGTTCTTCTAACAATGTAAATACTGTTTCTTATTTCATAATAATATTAGGAGGATCTTACTGACACTATTTTTATTTAACAGAAGTTAAATATTTAGCTCTGTACATTTAGCTATGTACAAGTTATGTTTTTAATTATCAAGCTTTTCATAGGAAAAATATCCTTGAACACATCAGATCCTATCAGTGACCTGTGATTTCTTTGAACTGAACATTCATACAAGATATATTTGTTATCCATTTCACTTTAATATATTGTGTTCTACAGAAAGCATGTTTTTTTTTCAAGCAAAGGCAATACTTTTTCAAAACACCTCTCTTAGCTTTGAAAGTCACTTTCTCATCCTGGGGTGCACATAAATAAATCATTGCCTCACTTCATTGGCTTTTGATGCTAGTTTTCTGCACTCCATTCTTCACTGAATGAAAGCTATATATCTTTAGTAGCAAGCTTGGTAATGTCAAGCTGATGGTGGTTAGTTGTTCTGAAACTTCCAGAAATAAGCTGGAAAATTGTAAGTCATTTTCTATACTTTTGCTTTTGTCCAGCCTGTCACTCCTGAACTGTGTATTCTTATTTCTCAGATTAGATTTAGTATGGAGAACTATGTTACCTGTTGAAGGTTTTCTACAAGTTATTCTTCATCATAGAACAAATTATACCTCTTAAAACCAGTGGATTAGATTTTCTTACTTCTGTAAAATTAGTGATTTAGAAAGAATAACTGATTAGCAGTTGTAAAAAGAAAAGAATATACATGGAAAATATATGTGTCTGTACCTGTATTCTGTTTGCAAAAGTGCTTGTCTTGATAGCACTGTACAGACCATTGTAGGCACCTGCATAGATGTGAAAAGGGATAAAACAACATTTAACAATATCCTACCATGCAGCTACCATTTCCCTCCATTTTGCAGCAGAATGGTGGAGGCCACACCCTGACACATTTCACACCATGGCTAGTGCTGTTATGCCAGTAGGCTCCAGAAGGAATATTCTGTGTGGTATGGATCACACATAGCTGGAAACACAAGACTGGAAAGTAAGTCTACATGTCATTGAATCCATTCACCAAATCCACATCCAAATGTATAATAGATGTTTAATCTAAGGAAGGTCTATAAGAATATGCATTCCCCTTCCAACATGCTCTCCAAATCATACCTAACCAGGCAAATGAGAAACTTGAAGCACAGGGAACAATAAAACTTGTGGTATTATTGAACAGTAAATCTGAACTTTGAAATGAGGAAATGAGCAAGACTGACTCAATAATATTTAAACTTATTAAATATTATTGCACTTTGATGTGTGTAAGTCTGGTAAACTGTATATAACAGTATCTTTCACCCTCACACAGAGCACCATCATTAAAAGGTCAGGTCAAAATAATATATAAATTATCCCATCGCAAAAATAAATAAATAAATAAAACCATCCTGTAAATAGATTGGCCAATGTAATATCATCAGCATATGTTCATTGGCATGGCAAAGGAAGTGGCCCATGTATGAGAATCTAGTAGATCACTGCATGTGAATAAATAGTTGTTCTGTGGCTATTTTCATATGATGTTCATTAGAAACACAAAAGAAGTGCCTCCAGCAGTTTTTCCTTAGAAGCAGACAATGCAGCTTTTGTCTTTTGAATCTGTATAAGAGAGTCACAGGCTGGAGTATAGCATATAAGTTTCCCCTAAGAATTAATGATGTCTAAAAATAACATGAGTGAAATATGATTTGGTTATCAGATGAATGTTAAAGTGTAAAAGTAAGGCTCTATTAAATTTCATTCTTAGAGAAAAATGACCCTTCAGATGCATTGCCTATTTGCTTAGGGCAATCTTACAAAGACATGTAACAGTAAATTATCATATACAAATTAAGCTTTGACATGAAGGGATCCTTAGAGAGCTGGAGAGAACTACTTGCATATAAATAGTCACAATAGGGTGTGATGAATCTAGTGACTTAGAGGGCAGTGATAGGTAAAACAGTATAAATAACTGTAAAGAAACAAAGTCACCATAGTGATTATCTTATGTGCTAGTAATCTGGAAGTTTTCACTGCAGGGCTCACATTCACTTTCTACTGCACCAACAAATGATTGGCTAAAACCAGACTCACCAGCAGTGTGCAGTAGTAGAATTTCACTGAAATAAATCCATTTTCATCAGATAAAGCTCACTCCCTTAGCATATATCCACGAAGCAGATTGGAAAATCTGAAATCACTGAGATTCTCTGAAGAGGCCTCCTCTGGCACGAAGTGGGTAGTCAAAGTTATTTTGATGTGTATGAGATTCCTTCCCCTAGAACCTTTTTAGTAAAATCAGGATTTTTCTGTAAATGCTTTTATTTATATTGATCATCCCATGCTGTATTCCTGAAGCCTTGGGCCTTAGAGCTCTCACCTGCTAAGAAAGATAGATTCATGAACCAGAGCAGCAGTAGCCAGATGAAGAAAAAATGCTGCTTGGGAAGGCTCTATGCTTGTTGCTGCTGAAGTGCTGTTTAACCTTGGTCAAAACACATCGCCTTCCACACATCTTTTACCCATCTTACTATTCACAGTGTAAAGTCTTTAAATCAGGGCCTGTCACTTCCTGTGTGCAAGGCCCAAGAGCGTGAGATCTTAATCGCCCTTAGAGCCTCTAGAAGCTAACAGCAGCACAGGAGTGACACAGCACAGGTACAAGGACAGAAATGCTCCGAACTGGGAGAGTCACTCACTTGAGTCACCCTCTGCAGGTGTGACGTGCCTATGACTCACTTACTCTGCCCTTACGGTAACAACATAATTCTCCAGAACTGTTGTCTAGAAAAAGCAGCACTATGCACATGGCTTAGTCCAGTGCTAACTGTAGACAAAATATGGTGAATTTATGGGTTGATCAAAAACACATTCCTGTTTTATGAAGACTCTAGTGAAAATAAGGATGTTTAATTTCCATCAATGTGCTTAACTAAAAGTATATTTTCTCATTTTTGTGGGTGTGCTCTTGGCAAAGGAAATCCCGCTTCAAAGACCTGCAGAACAAGTGGGATCTTTTTCCCACTGTATAAAGTGATATTTTATCAAGCAATTTATAAAGTGATTAAAAAAGTGCCAACATTTACTTAATCTTCTGTAAAAATCATTTAAAATGAAAGAATTCTTTAAAAAATTGTTGCTGTCAAAAAAATATTTTTAAGATGTGTTTGATCAGCTCTAGTTTTGATGGCAGAAAAATCCCACAATGGTGTTCCTAGACAATATGGTGCAGTTCACAGCTCATGACCTGGATTTCATCATTTGAAGTAGCAGCTTCCTTCTCCCTTCCCTCTGCCTCTTCTCCACAGCAGCAGCAGCAGCAGCAGCAGCAGCAGCAGCAAAGAGCAGTAATAGCCCGGCTCTCTGTCCATCCTGCCTTGGCTTTGCCAGTCCCCATCCTGTTCTTCATCTGCAACTGGAATATGGCTTTCTGGGACAGGCTTGGAAGAATGAATCTGATAAAGCTTGCTGGAGTAACCAGGAGAGGACAGGTGGGAAAGACAGACGTTTGCACATAAAATTGGGATAAGTTGCAGCCCCTGTGAAAGATGGAGAAGGGCAAAGTAATAGAAAACAGCTCTCCAGGTGGGGAGGGCTTTTACTGCTGGAGTAGGAAGGAAGTGGAAGGCAGATTCCTAGGGAGAAGGTGGTAAGGGGAAGTGGCTATTTCCAAGGGACAGCAGGCTGGGAGGTCCCCAAACCCCAGTTCTTATTGTTGTAGAGGTAGGACCACCCACAATACATGAAAGACTGTGGTTTAGGGAGCAGCTGCCTTTTCCCTCGTTTGTCCCCCGTGCTACCGCCTATGCTGCGATCAGTGCAGCTGCACTGGGAACTAGGCCGAGAAAGTGATCTGGAGGGGAAAGGACTTCTGCAAAAAATAAAGTATTTCTTAATTTCACTTTTTTCACCTAGATCCTGGTTCCCTGTGCAGCCACATAAACCCTTGTCCTGGCATAGGTGAGAGGTTGTGCAAAAGTGGGAATAGCAGCCAGAGGAGCAGGTGTGGGGTTGCTCAGGCAGTACAGCTTCACAGTTGCCAACTGTGAAACTGCAGCTGAAGGATGCGGTTACAGGTTACACCTAATCTGGTCTAACTGGGGGCTGCTGATAAATGGACAATTCTCCTCTTTCCCTCCCCGACCTTGTATCAGATCTAGCAATCACATAACAATTTGAGACAGATCAGCTTGTTGATCTGTCAGAAACCCACTGCCTTCCCTGAAAGACCCTGGATTGGGTTCAGGGATTCAGTTGACTCTCACCTACAGCCACACAATCTCTAGACTCAATTCAGGGGAAGCATCGGAGACACTTTGCTAGGAGTGGAGAAGGAAATAGGATTTTTTTTTTTTTGAAATGAAATCTGCAGATTAAACCAGCTTAAGTGTAATATGGCACATAAATCACGTAATTGTACGTATTGTAACTGGTTTCAAAATCACCATCCTGCTTATGGATGTTGGTTTTGTATTACACAGAGTTCAGATTGGGCAGGAAGTTAAATTAACCACGTCTCCTGAAAGGTGCCGTCCTCCCAGGCTCACATGCACAGAGGCAAGAGGCAGCTGCACACCCTGCATCAGAGGCCATACAGGCGTAACTATGCGAGTATTCTTGCTAAATACATACATGTATTTTACTTAAATAGATAATCTGAAAAAGATGCTGTAATCACTACTAAAACTCTAAAAACCATTCCCTCCTCCTCCACCCACCAGCCACACACACACAGGACTCCCATGTACATGTTAACTGTAATCAGCCACAAAGTTTTTCTTGGTGTTCAGGAACACTGGAGAAATCCTATAGGAATGAGGGAAAAGCTAACAATGCGCTACCATTTAAAAAAGGAAAAATGGAAACTTGGGTAATTACAAGCCTGTTATGGATTTCAATGATGCAAGACTTGAAGGAGAGAAATCTAATTAATTTGCCAGACATCGTAAGTTTATGAAAAATAGGTCTGATCAAACTAACCTAAGTTCTTGTGAAAGTAAAGTTTGTTTCCTAAAGAAAATAGTATTAACTGACATTTAACTTAATATTGAATAAGAGTTTGATTAAGAAATTAGAAACCCTCAGAATAAAAGCCTGCTAATAGATACATCTGAAGATATAAAAGCAAATGAAGAATTGCCACGGAACATCTGTGTTTCTAATGGAATTTCACTAAATTCATCTTTGACCCAGTGTAACATTGTATTAATGAGCTGAAAAATGACGTAAATTCTGTGCATGACATAAAGTCCATGGGAGTAGTAAACAACAAAGAGGACAGGACAGATACAGGGCAATCTGAACCACTAAAGAAACCAGGCACAGGAAAGCAGTAGATGTTTTAATACAGCTAAAAAACCCCGTTGTGACAATGAGTAGACTAAATCTCATTGAATGTATATATTAAAGTACAGCTTTTCACTTATGATACAGTGCAGCACTTTTTCCCCCCAGAACACAGGGAAATGCAAGATTTCTTAGGAATCTGGATGCTGTGGAAAAAGGAACTGAATTGTACAGTATTTGTTGATACTGATTCACTAAGAATGAAGAACAGTCCCAGCAATACTTTGGTATACTAATGAGTAATAATAAAATATATCTCAAAAAATTTTAGAGCATTAAACAGAGCATTTTTACAAGAGCAGTGGCCTCCTCTAAAGCAATTAAAGAAAACTGCTTCTGTTTACATTAATTCTGCTTTAGATGTTCCATTTGGATAATTTTGATGTTTTTAATAAAAAGGAGTTCAATTTCCTCTGAATATGAAACAGGAAGATTTTAAAATGATGTTCTGTTAGTTTTGCCTTTTGATTACTACTGTAAGTGTTTAATACTCAGAAGTATACACAAGATTGGACACTCCAGTTAATATTTAGGTAACAATGAGGAAATCACAGTCCTCCTGAAGTGAATAGCAATTTTGCCAAGGATTTAAATGGAATTAAGACTTTGTTTCTAACCACCAACTATAGAACACTACATGCTGATTGATACTTAAACATCTATCTTAAGTATCCAAGTATAAAAATTGCTCCCAGAGGTATATATTTATATATTATAAGCTTTTAAAACTTTTCTTCTTTTTATTTAACATGGCTGTCATTATGAAAAAAGTAGAATTTTACTTTTGTCAATGATGTGCTCCATCACTGCTTAAAATTAGAGTTGTATAATATGCTTCTGAATAATTTTGTTTCATTTTCTTTTTGTCTCAGATTAGACAAATAGGGACTTTATCATTTTCATGCATGATAAAATAACCTCTCTGGTCTAATCATAGTGAGAGTACATAGCATTTTTTTGTAGCTGTTGAATACTATTTAAATCAATTTTCCTCAATTCATTCTGTTCACTTTTGCTAAGTATCCTTCAACTTTACAGTGATGAATGTTTTCCACATTGCTTGTCAACGTATTTATAAAACCAAGATAATGTTTTATTTACAGGAAAGGGATGATAGAGATGAGTCATAAAAGAAAAGAAATTTTGAGTTCAGAAAACCTTAAAATGGCAAGGAAGAATATTTTTTCAAAGGCCTGAAGATCCACGAAGTACCTAACTGATGTCTTTGAAAATCTGCCCTGAATGCATGCTACTTAGTAGATTGACATTTCTTCCATCAAAGGAAGCATTTTCTTTTCTGAAATTTTAAATACAGCTAAAGACTGATTTTTTACCCACAAAAAAGACTGTGGTTGTGTATTGACTTTGTGAGCACATTTTGCAAGCATATCAAGCGCCTTTTTCTGAAAGAATAGCCTTCTCCATCAATTTCAGCTGAAAGCCCTCAGTCCTGGAGTTTAAGATTATATCATCTTTATGTTGCCTTTTCAGATGTAGATGTTAGTGTGTACTGAGGAGCAGATTCAAATCCACTGTATTTGCAGTGGGAAGAAGATGCTGCAATGTTATTTTGCATCAGTAATAATTTCCAGCTTTGGAACAGCACATTACATCTTCTCTGCTGCCCTTTTCTTTGACAAAGTTCCTGGATGAGATCAATGAGAGCTGGAGTACGATCTTCAGCATGTCCAGGTTGCATCCCTTGAGTCTATTTTTCCTCCAAAAGAGGCCATCAGTCACTTGCAGCTTTCCATACCAGAGCTGAGTATAATTATTAAAAGGGTTTTGATACTCTGTAACCACAATGAAAAAAAAAATCACCATTTCATAAATACAAAGCAGAGAATTTTTTTAGAGATCTGCCATGCTTCTGGGAAAGAAGTAGGCTTATACAAAAGATCATTCATTTACTACTAGAACTCTGTCTTTGGTCATTGAATAGCATCCAGGGAAGCTGGTAGAATATTTCCTGGCCGTTTTGCATACTAAGAACAACAGAATAAACTAGTTATAATCTGAAGATTTTTCATGTTTTTGCTTCTGAAGCTGTAGAACTTCATCTTGCCCTCTTGTGTATTATTAAAAAAAGTCAAGATACTTTCTGTGATAATTTTGACAAACTATTATTTCTGAAGAGCAACCCAAATTTCATGAACTGATTGTATAAAACATCCTCACACATGTGAATGTAAATGTGTCTGCCTATCCTTGCACAGATTTCTTCATAAATGTCATCAAGATGTCTTTGAAAATAATATGCAGAGGCACAGCAGAATATTTTCTAATGAATTTAATGCCAGTTAAGGATTTTATGGTGATTTGACTTGAGACCAAGGCCTATAAAAAAGTGTAGTGTGAGCAACAGAGGCTTTTCCACTCTGCCTTACCAGATGGCTTCACCTTTAATGAAAAATCAACGTATATGAGAGGAACTGTAATTGAAAGCTGCAGCTGCAATAAAAAAGTAGGTTTCAGGTACAACAAAGCTTTTCGCAGTAATATTTTATTACTTGTTGGGACAACATTAATAAATGGTGTTTTGGAAAATTGTAGAAGCCTGTGATGTTGACTCTTTTTTTTGAGAGAGGTTTCATTTTTAACAGAACCATATTTAAGCATGCATATTAAGAACACATTTAGATTCTTCTCTGCTGAAAAAAGTTCACCAGTTAGAACTGCTGCACTTTCCACTTCAGAAAAGGAGAGCATCAACTCATTTTATATTGGCTATGTAACAGATACCAGTTATTGATAGTTTCAATTTGCAGCTAATGAAAACCATGTTTGGATTCATGACTTAAACGTGAAAAGTTCCATCGTCAACTTCTGTGAGCCACCTAGATTTAAATATTATTTCTTCAATGACATGGAATTTTATTCCAGAAGTCTGTGAAGCATATTGCTTGACTGATGCAGCCTGAAGTAATTCCAATTAGCTTTTGAATTTGAGCTTTATAAGCATGATAAATACGAGTTAAAATTATTTACAGACTATGTTCAATTAAAACTAGCAGCTGCAGGTACATTCTGTAACGATAAGCTCTTGAGAAACAAGAGTATTGGGGCAACTCTTGATCTAGCTGAAAGTACATTATGTAATGATAAGCCCATGAGAAATGAGACTACTGGAGAAACTCTTGATCTAATTGAAGTCAGTGGGAGTTCTGAAAGCAAGAGAAATTGCTCGTGGCACTAAAGGCACAATCCTACGCTGTTAAAGTAAATGTAGGTCTTTTCTATGAACTGGAAGAAAAAGGATGATCAAGGTCAACCCAAACTGCTCAGCTGCAGATTTACTACAACCATAAATGCATTTTTGGGGGCAGAGGCTTTTTGTTTGTTTTTAATATGCTGTTGCCTATGAATTGAGCATTTCCTATGGTTTGAACAATTTTTAAAAACATATACTTCAGAAGAAGACTAAGAAGAACCCATCTGACCTTATTTTTCATAACTAGGGAAATGGTTGCAACACTTAAAGCCAAGAGGAACGGTTAGTTATTATACAGAAAGTAGAACAACATTAATTTCTAAGCACACCTGCTACTACTGTTTTTAGACACTTTTTAATTTAATATAATCCTTTGTAGTGAACATTCTGATTTGATATTTACACTTTACATTGCTCTCTTTTATGTGGTCTAGTGAACTGGGTATGATTTTTGATATCTAACCAACTTTTATTTTTAGTTAGTTTAATAAAAAGATTCTAGCTGCAGCTGTGTGCTTAGTCCTTACAAAGTCTGAACAGGAGCTGGCTGAAGAAAAAATGCAAAAACAATATTACCTCTTAGGTTTTCAAAAAGATTTTTCCCCATGAAAAAAGGAAGAATAAATCTTTTTTGTAACACCTATCCACTTTTTTATTCTGTCCTCTATTCCCCCTCAAAGATGTGAAAATAAACTACTGCTTCTTTTCCTTTTAAACAATCCTATTTAAGAACAATAAGCTTCTGGAAAAAAAATGTTTATTTTTAAATAACTATTTTCATATTTTAAAAGTTTTGGGTGCACATTTCTGATGAGCTCTACCCTGCAGAAACAGCTAGACTGCAACATTTTCTTGATTGGTTTCACCCTCCAGACATGGAAACTTGGAAACAGAGACCTTAAGAAATGCATTCCTTTGTCACAATCTCAGTCAAATCACATAAATTTCATTTGATCCTCCAAACCTATGACAACCACATAACCAAAAGTTCAGAACATTTGAGCATTATAAGGTGACATCTGGAGTTGTTTTGTTTTGTTTTTGACACTTGCTTCAAAAATTATTGTCTCGTGGTTAGCTCTATAATCCTCAGGCCAGTTAGTCCACTGTGCATACTTATGCAAAGGCTACAAAGCTAAGCCCATGAACTACACTGTAAAGAAGGATAAAGATTTTAAATAGAAGGAATTTGGCTACAGGGATAAAAATAATGTTATATGTATTTCTTTAAAGAGGGTCTGACACTAGTACCCATAAAAATTCTGAATGGATATACACTTTCCCCTTTTAAAGGAGTAAGCTTTACAAGTTGAAGAGGTTATGAGGCTTCTGCTCTTCCATGGTATAGAAAAATATGCTACAGTAGCCTTCTGTATAGTATTTTGATGGGGAAATGGATGAGATGAGCGTGTATGTACTGCAGTGCAGTAGCCTTGAATGTACAGGCTTCACATATACCGTCTTTGTCAGCTGTGTCCTGAGCCAGGTTAGAATTCACTGTGCCAAGAAATTCAGACGGGCCATGTCAGCAGTGCTTGTGCAGATGAGCTGTGAGCAGGGGCCAGTTCTCCACCTTGCTCACCTTTCCGCATCCGTAAACCTGCAGGACTCACTGCAGACCTGAGCTAGTCCACAAGCAAAGGTACAGGCAATACGGACAATCCCAGCCTAAGATCCGTGGGCCAACCTAACAGTACAGAGCTACTCACAGCGCATTTCCATGTTGCTTACCTGATGGGCTGTGGCAACTATTCTCATAATTTATTGTGTGTCTTTGAAGAAGAGAAAAGTAACATATTATTTGCCTGACTTTAAAAGAAACCCCATTTGTGAGGCCCAGTTAACCTGAATTTATTCAGCTTTTGGTCCATAGACAGAAGCAACTCCTCCCTTTCTCCTCGACTCAACAGAGCAGACTTTACTCTTCCTGTGCAGTTATCAGAAATGTCATTGTGCTGTTTTAACTCTGCTATCTGCCATAATAAAATTGTTAGAGAACTTTGATCTTCAAAAATATTGAGCTGTGCTTGTGCTAGAAACAAACACCGCTACCATCAACAGAAAATTTTGTAAAGGATTTAAGTATCTTAATTTCAGAAAAGCTCATCAATCATTTTAAAGTACATTTGCTCTTGAAATGAAATAAACAGATGAGAGTGACACTCAAAAATAGGTGAAAATTAGAAACAGGAATCTGTTTTGAAGGAGGTTATTTCTAATTTTTCTGTAAATAATCTTAATGAAAGCTATTTTTCCCAAGTTTCTTTAATTTCCCCTGAGATACTAGGAAATAATTTTTCAAAACGGAGTCATTTTCTGAAGATTTTACAGAATAGCATCAAACAAACCATCTATTTTTCTCTTTTATTTTATTAACACTTGCTTACTATTTAATGCATTAGCAAGTAATTTGATGTAGATAGATTGGTCATGGATGACCCAAACTATATATATATGTTGCGTAAAAAAAAACAATTTTGTTGTTGAGTTTGTATACCCACCGAACAGTACAGTAGAAAAAAATGAGTTTTTATCATAGATACTGTGAGTAAATTAGAACCTTACTAATGCAATTCTTTAAAAAAATTGCAAGACAATTTTAAATAAATAAGCATTGATTTTTTTTAGACATTTGTATAACAAATAAAGATACAGAATATCACAACATAACCAAAAGATGAAGTAGGAGCAGCAGCACTTTTCTCATTAAAATATGGCACCTGATTTATACGTATGGTATGGATAGTCTATCTTCAGTAGTTATAATGAGATCTTAACTCCATTTATAGCTTCAGCTGATTTCAGCAGTGCTAGTAACCACTGCAAATTTAACTCCAATATGAGACAAAAGGGGAAAGAACTCCCTGTATACTTCATATTTGCTCTTTTTTTTTTTTTTTTTACAGTAAGATTAAGCTGGGGTGGTGGGAGGTCCTTCCAAAACAGGAAAAAATAATACTTTGAAAAAACTTACATACATTAACTGCTGTAATGGAATTTATTTACAGAAAATCTACAGGAATAAATGAGAAAATAAAGTGGAACGCTCACCCTACTGTGATATCCATAAATTATAAGTGAAGATGTTATATATAAATGTTCTTAATAAATATTATAATGTAGGAACATAAATAAATGATATTATATAGAAATAAAAACAATATGATATATACAGTATTTATATTAAAAAAATACAAGAACCAGAAAACCAGAAAATTCAAGCCACAGTTATCAAAATGACCAACAGTACAATGATTTTGTGTATATCGCTTTCTTTGAAAGGCTATTGTTTTCCCAAACTGCTTGAATATTTACCATCTAAAAAACTGGGTTCCTGTAAACAGTTACAATAAATTGCAGGTTACAATAAGATGATGACAAATGCACTTTCTGAATTATACTTAATGGAAGTGGAAAAGAAGGCATTCAGTACATTGATCATTAAGCAAATGATCTTCCTTACATTTTTAATTTTCCCTTTTCCTTTGAATAATCGTCTTAAATTCACATAAAACTAAAGTTTTTGTTGAAGCTGTTGATTTTTAAAATACCTTAAAGATACAGGGTAAAAACTACAACATATAGCCAGTCCAAATGGCAAAAACATTGCACAACAGTGTATTCCCTTAAAATGCAATCATATACAATTACATGCCTGTAAAGAGCAATAAAAAGACACAAGCATTAACCTCCAAACACCATTCAGGCCAATGAGCTAAACGGAGAACAGCTGTCAGAAAACCATAGTAACCTGTGCCAGGCAGGTAGATAGCAATAAGAAGATAAAACATGGATACAGTGGCTATAACATTGGCTTTACTGTTAATGAACACTCATAATTTGGTCTCTGACCTGTGTCTCTGAGCAACAAGTTTGTTTATACACAGACTGGACTCAAATTTATGAAATCACATTTAATCATACTTTTTAGCATAAGAAAAGGGGGAAAAATATATCAAAATAAGGAACTTGCCAGCAGGCAGACCTTAGTCAAAGTAATTAGAACCAACTAGAGTTCCAGATTTTAGGGTTTATGGGTATAAGGACACGTGATTGGAAGGATTTGTATTACTAAAACCAAATTTCTAGTCCTCATCATTTTGAACAGAAGCCAGCAGCTGTGATGCAAATGTAATAAGGTGATATAAGTAGAGAACATTACAAGAAGATGGTCTGAAGATATGAACTGTCCAGCTTATTTCAGTATGTGCTTTTAAGCCAGGAACCAATTTATTTGAGCAACCCTGCTAATTTCCTCCTACGTTGCCACCCACATTGCAAGGCTAGTAGCACACCTAAGTGAGTTCAACCTTGGCAATAAATTGTTGTTCTCATTGGGATATAGCTGTTTGCTGACACATTTGGGTGCAAAAAAGTCTGCTCCAAGCACAAAGTTGTATGTTACAGCAGAGACAAACTAACAGTATACTACTACCACGTAGAGAAGATGGCAGTCCCTAATCCTCCTCCCTCTTTCTCTCTACCACTGCTCCAAATGCAGAAACCACCTCTTTTATTTGTGCAGGTTGTGATACTCATCTGATCACGTTGACTACATCAGTCTATTAATCCATTTGAAAGTATCGTTTGCTTTTTGCTCTTTTAATTTGGGTGCCTCCCCTGCCTTGAAAGATCCTGATTTTTCATAAACGGCTTAATGCAGTTCTCCACCTGAAAATGTAGTTCATGTAAAATGTTACAGTGATATATGATAAAATAGTTTCTAAATTACAGGAGTGAAAATGAAAGCACCTATTCTAACTTGAACTAACATGATTTATTGTTAGGCCTTCAAGAGGTTTAGCTAACTGAGCTGGCTTAGAGAGGTTCAATGAGCACTGCAGCCACCATAAAGAAAACAAAAGGAGTGCAGTGGCGAGAGGAAGGAGAGAGATGGGAGACAGAAAGAAAATGAGGAAGGTCACTTTTGGTAGCTATGCTAATTTAAGCCACATTTAGCTTCATCACTTATGAAGAGAAAGCTAAGGTATGGAGGATGAACTGTGGGAAAGCAGCTACAAAGTTTTTTGGATTACTTTCCTTCAGCACTGTAAGGTTGTCTATTAGTGCCATTTCTACAAAAAGCTACGCCTTTAGATTCCCAAAGGAGCCCAAGGGGACAGTTTCAGACAAGTGAAAGCCTTCAGCTGACACACAGACTAGATTACTTTATTATCCAGAATCAATATTTTTTAAATAAGATGTCTACAACTCTACCTTGAATAGCGTAGGAGGTTGTAAAACAACATTCCTAAGACCAAATTTTTATTTTGTTTTACATGCAAGATATTCTACTGCAGATGTTACCTAAGGCAAGATGGCAGAAAGCAGAAAAACATTTTTAGCCCAACTGGCTTCTTCAGTCATGGCAAGAACTCTGAAACTATGCTTTCCATTACTGCTGCTATTGGCCTGCAGCTGAAGACATTGGTTATATTAATACTACGTACGCATACCAGCTGGATCCTGAAAATAATTACTCATTCAAATGCTTGTATCCAGAAAAAAAGGGGGCATGAAGAACAGAAAAAAAAAGGGGGCATATAAGAACAGAAAAAAAAATGTATGAGAAACTGTCAGAACTGTGTTACAATTAAACTGAATCTTTACTAGTCAAAGCCCTCCTTTCTTATATGGGTCTCTTTCTTTTTTAATCCCCTTTTGGATTAGTCATCAAATTCCCGACAGTTTATCTAAGAAAGAAGGAATCTACTAGGTTGAAAAAAAGTCTTTATTATTGACTGTTTTTTTTTTTTCTTAGAATACCACTGCCAACCTAGAAAGTTACTGATATTATTCAAACTGGCAGTATTGGTTACACCAACTACACTCCATAAGCTTTCCCAAATGACCCATTTGGAGCTATCCTTCCTAGCTTAACTCTGCTTTTGAACAAAATACTCAGCTTAATTTGTTTTTAAAATATTAATTTATCTGGGACCAAAGATTTGAATTATTTGAATACAAGCTCTTAGTTTTGTTTGTTATACTACTGATAACATTTAATCATGATTATAAAGCATTTGCTAATGCAAAACATATATAAAAAAAAATCATTCTAGGTACTATATATCCGAAAAAAAAATCAACAAGTGTCACCTTTAACAAAACATTTCCTTTTGCAACTCTGTTAGAGTCACAGTTTCCTGAAATGGATTTGGCCTGCTAGCACTGAGCTGGACCAGATGCATAAAGAACCATAGGACCCTTGGATAAAACTCAGGAAAAACCTTTAATTTGCAATAAATGGCTGGGTTATAAAAATGTAAATACTATCAGGACACATTCTGACCTCAAATAATGTAGGCAATTAAACATTTCACAGGCCTGAACCCATGAATACGCCGATTTCAGTACTCAGGCAAGAGCGTGCTTGAGTATTCTCAC
Organism: Apteryx mantelli; assembly: GCF_036417845.1. Lineage (NCBI taxonomy): Eukaryota > Metazoa > Chordata > Aves > Apterygiformes > Apterygidae > Apteryx > Apteryx mantelli. The sequence continues at coordinate 61,934,999 of NC_089979.1, forward strand.
AGCCTTGTGAGTTTTAGTGATTTCTTTTTAACCTTGAAATCAGTTAAGCACGTGCATTAGTCATACGAATAATCTCACTGACTCTTAGGCAATTGCTTAGGTAAGCAAAATTATGTGTATCTTTGCAAAATCGGGTTCTTGATTTGCACCAGCTACATACCACAAGCAGGAAATGAAGGATGCAACAGCCTCAGAAGGTAATATTTTACCAGCTCAACATCAATCAGTAAATGTGACTTTCGAAAACTTTGAAAACCCATATTGCCCGCAGATTTGAATTTTTCACCCCCTGCTAGTCACTTCCGTCACTCGCACGCATCCTAAACTAGGAGCTGTTTTGCCGCTCCCGATTTAGCGCTTCGAGAAGAGGGGAGCGGCGGGCCGAGGGGCCGCCCGCTGGGCCCAGGTCTCCGCAGCGCGGCCTGCTCAGCGGCGCCGCCCGTGGGAGTCAGGCGTGAAAACGCCTTGTCTCGGGCACCGACTCCGAGGCGAGGCGGGGGGAAGGCGCCGGCGCACGGGGGAGGCCAAGTGTCGGCGCTGCGCCGCGCGGGCGCTTCATCGATGGGCTCAGCCCGCGCAGCGGAGCGCGGCGCGGCCGCGGAGCGGCGCGGCGGGGGAGGCCGCGGCTGAGCGGGCCGCGCCGCGGCGCCACCCGGAGCGGCGGCCGGCGCCGCTGCGGGCCCCGCGGCGCCCCCTCGCCTCGGGCAGCGCGGCGGGGAGGCCGCGCGGAGGGGCTCGGCCGCGGGCAGCGCCGGCGTCGGGCGCAGGGGGCGGCGGCGGAGGAGGCGGAGGCAGGCGAGGGAGGGAGGAGGGCAGGAGGGCGGCCGGGCCCCGCCGCCCCCGCCGCCGGGCTGTGCGCGGGCGCCGCGGCGGAGCCGTCCCTGCGGCAGGCGGCGGCCATCGCGGGCTCGCCGCCACCTTGCGCCCCTCCGAGGACGGCGGGGTGGGGGCGGAGGAGGCGGAGGAAGCGGCGGCGGCGCCAGAAACAGGGAGGCGGCGGCGGCACGGCGAGGGAGGGAGCGGGAGCCGGGCCGGGCCGGGCCCCGCAGGAGCGCCAGCAGCGCCAGCTCCTCCTCCTGCTCGGTGAGTCCCGCTCCGCGGCCCAGCGCCGGCCGCTCGCCGCCCGGCCCGCAGGCCGCGCCGCCGGGGTGCCCGGGGAGAGGCCCGCGCGGGGCGCCGCGGCCTCGGCTGGGTGAGCGTCCGCGGGCGGCGGGAGCGGCCCCGCCGGGGGAGGGCGGGCGGCGCGGAGGGGGAGCCGGCGGCGGGGCCGGCGCGGCCGGCGGCTCGCGCGCCTGCCTGCCGGCGGGCCGCGGCCCTGCTCCCGGCCGTCCGCCCTTTGTCTGCGCGGCGCCCCGAGCCGGCGGCGACGGCGCCAGGCCCTGCGGAGCCGGCGCGGCTGCGGCGCGGCCTGCGCGGCGGCGGCGGGGGAGGCGGCGGGCCGCGCCGCGCCGTCCGCCCTGCCCGCACCGTGACAGGAGGGGCCCGGGCCCGGCCGCTGCCGCCCCCCGGGCCCCCACCCCGCCCCCCAGCCCCGCTGCCGGAGGCGGCTGAAGTGGTTCTGCCCCCGGTGTAGGTGTGGAAGGGGCGGCGGGGTCCCCGGGCAGGCAGCCGCGGTGGCATGTGGCGCCCCCGCCGCGGGAGCTTCTGCCCTCCGGGGAGGCGAGGGGATGGTGCCGTGTTACTGTCGTGGGGGCCTGTGCGCCCCTCTAGCCCCAGGGGCTCCGCCAGGGAAACGCGGCTCTCTGTGACAGGGGGCACTTAAAAACTTGGCTTAAAAACAAGAAAAACTTTTAAAAATACTGCTTTGCATTGTCCTCCCAACTGCTTTTTTTATGTTCTCTTTCCTTAACGGTGCCATTTCCAGCAGAAACAACTGGTTCTGGTCTCTTGCCTATGAAAAAAGCCCTTCCAAAACATTGAAGTTTTAGGTGATGGAGAGAGTGCTTCTTGGTGAGATGCTTTGACTGTGTTTTTCATTTATTATTTGTGATTTTCTCCCCATATTTTCAAAATCATGTTAATTTCGAACACAGTTCACTGCAGAGCAGGTTACTCTGTCAAAGAGAAGGCATTGGTAGTAGCATATCTTTCAGTCAGGAAGAGCTTCTCTTCCAGTTACTAAGTTCTTCTGTGTCCTTTCACAGATATGTCTCAATCCCCCTTCCTGTCTGCCAGAAATGTTTATACCAAGTCCAACCTCTTAATACACCTTCAGTTAAAAAAATAAAAAAGCCTGCTGCAGGCCTCCTTCCTTAGAGAGAGCTGCTGTCTACAGAAGTACTTGAGGGATAATGTTTCTACATTGCTGCTGTGGGTGGAAAAAAACAGGACTATTTTTGTTTCATGTTAATAAACCCATCCTCAGATTGTAGAAAATATGAAAGTTTCAGTGTAGCTGTGAAATAAATTATTTTGCTTGGCTGGAAGACTTAAACTAGTGGAGAATGTCTAGGCATTTTTGGAGTCTTCTACAGTAAGACAGTAATTGTAGCTCACAGTTTTCTGTGTAACTTATCACAGGCAGATTTCAGCTTTTTCAAAATAATTTCTTGAACACTTGGTGAAGGTGTCTAATGTATTCTTCATTTGCTATTATATAGTTCATGCAATTGTGGCATTGCACTATGCTTGGAACTGAGTTTTTACCTAAAGCAGGTTCACCTGCTCTGTATGCTTAATCAAGTACTTCTTCCATATATACTGAGTTTTCAGAGTTCTAAGTAGAGTTTTTTTACAGTTAAAATGCAATGAAATTAAGCCTCAGTACTTGAAGTGTGAGTTGTCACGGCATAGTGGTATATAGAGATATCTGCATTTGCTAACTTCCTGAGAAGCTGCAAGGCTGTGGAATGCTAAGGAAGCAGTCCTGTATTGTTTCCAGAGCTTTTGGGAGCGTCTCTTCATGTCACTGCATATGTGCAGCATCAGACGTGTTGTCACAGTTTCCGAAAAATAATGCATAATCCTCAAACTTTCCAAAAAATTGTCCTATTAAAATCTGCAAAAGATGTATATTAATTTAGACCATGCTGTTAATTTCTTTGATCATAGACTATGAACTAAGTCATGCAAACAGCTTGGATTACTCTTCAAAAGGGACATTTTTAAGAAAGGATAACTTGGTCCATGTTCTTTTGCAAGTACTTTACACATCCTAATTTTGCTCAGCACAGTGAAGTGGTGGAATGAGAGAGTGAACTCGTTAAAAATTCTTTTTGGGGAAGCAAGTTAATTCTGTCTACCACTTCTTATGAAAAGTTTTGTAGTCGTACAGGAACTTGAACATCAATGCTAGAAAGATTTCTTGTAGTATTGTTACCTTGAGCTGGCTGCATATTTGTTGCATTATTGCTGGCAGAACTGAGGCCACAGTTCAGGGTAATTCCTTACTCAAGTGCCCTTATTTACTGTAGCTTTACTTCCTTCCCGGGCCTACACAGTGCTATTTTGGTAGCATTTGAGTAGTACAAAGTTTCATGGGGAGGTAAGTGATAGCATAAGATAGTTAGAAAGGAGGCCAGTCTTTGCTGGTGTGCGTCTCAGCTTTTTGTTGGTCATGCTTTAATGTGTGTTAGCTGTTGCTGTACCAGGGAGGGTAGCTCAAGCAGTTGTCACGCTCCACGGGAGAAGAATAAGAAATAAGTAACATAAAAGTAAACACAATCTGACTTGGGACTGTGAATAATAAAATGCGTTGAGGTAAATTGGATAGGATTGGGACTGAAAGATTGAAAGGCTGAGTAGAAATTTCTTTGCCAACTTCCAACAATGTTCCTTATCCTTATGTTTGTGCCAAAAACTAATTTCATTCTGTTTTAATGTACACTTATTTTTCTGGGAATACATATCAGGCTTCAAAAGACAATAAATGTACTTGACACAAAGCTCCCAAGTTTAATCAGCCTTTGTCCCTGTGCCTCCCAATAAATTTGCAGTAGCAATAGACAGGTAAATATCCCTCAGCAAACCTGTCCTGAAAATATTCCCTGACGATTACAGGTGGCAAGATGCATGCAGCAGTATGCTTTTTAGAAAATAATAAAATTATGAGTGCTTGTAATGGAATATCCATCATCCACGTTTAAAAAGCAGCTTCATACCACTCAAATACATACGCTTCTGATAAAACAGCAGGTAAAGATTATTGATACAAAATACATTCTATCATTACTTTTGCATTTTCCTCTAGAAATAATTGTATTCTGAACTCTTTACTGCGTAAGTTGGATAAACTTCTATGCTAATTATTTTAGATTAATTTTGAAACATCCAAAAGCTCATTATGACTCTTGGGTTTTGTTTCTTTTGTTTTGTTTCCCCCTCTCCCCATGTAGCTTAATAACTTTTATATATTAAAATAAAAGTGTCACCTACTTCAGCATCTCCTGGCAGTTAAAACCAAAACCTCAACACAATGTCCTTGCCTCATGGCCCTGGATGAAAATGGAAAACTGACTGCATGTGAAGTGTTGTTTAATGTATCAAATACATAAAGAAGGTTGCACAAATGTTGCCAGAGTTTACACAGACTGATTCTAAAACAGCAACATGATGCAGAATATGGCTTAGTCTGCTTGTTGTGAGACATAAAACTTTGAGATCAAAGTGTTAGAAATTAAGACTTCTTAAACTCACCTAAGTAAAAGTTTCTCCATTTTTTTTTTTCTTCTGCTCAGTTCTCATGGTCTTCAGCTTGTACTTGTCATGTGCGGGCATGCAAACAATAAGCATCTGCAGCTCCAGATAATTTCAGCAAGTTTTGAGGTGTATGGCTTTGCAAATCTGACCAGTCTTCTTTAGAGGCTTTAATACATATTTAAAGACATATATGTAAAAGCTTTAACTGTATATCTGTATATTTATATATCTGTATGTCATGAAACTTTATTCTGGAAAATATTAAGATAAAATACTGTTGAAATTATTGGCTCTTTTCCCTGTCCTTAATCATTCACATAACACTTTGGACTCTCAGGAACTCAGTTGGCTTCATTTGTGACAAGGATGTAAACCACATGTTACCTAAGAAATTGTTTCTTGGTTGCTGTATTGCAAAGAAAACTATACAAGTTAAACCCTGGTCTTTATTTGTTTAGCAAGGATGCTGATAGATTAGCTGACCGTCTCCCTCAGGCTTCAAAACTGCACTGAACGAATATCTTCTTGCTTGCATGTAATCCTAACCTAAGGATGCCATATATAGGCATTTTTATCCAGGTGCTTCTCTCCAAGCATTGCTTCCTATTGTGTATATATAAGCTACATATAGCAGATGCAGCTTCCTATCTTTTGATGAAATATTTTGTTCTTTTTTAATCTGCCAAATGTAGTAGATTGGCAGTTGTAGAAAGTTTTAGGTTTGTAAAGTATGTGTTTTTTTTGTTATAAACACCAAATAATTCTGCTGTAAACTGCTGTAAAACAATTTTGGATGAAAGCCATTTTCTCAGGCAGTGAAGGTGTAAATAGCAGATGTTACAGTGTTTTTACAGAGTTTGTTAAGTGATCTCTAGTTTAAAAAAAAAAAACAACCTTAAACAATGAAAATGAATTTACTAATATTGTTAGGTAAACCATACTGATCTGTGATATTTTTCTTTGCTTCCCAAAGCAGTATATAATAAGCAGTTGCATTTGCATTATTTAACTTGTGTGCTACAAGATACTGATCTGTAAGAAGACTTGTGTAAGGTTTTGATGGTCTCAAGTTAATGTGATGAATTCAGCTATCAGATAAATTGATTTTATGATTTGAGATCACAACCTTTGTTATTGTACCTCTAGTATATTCTGTATTATTTAAAACAATACATAGGTTGTTACTCTTGATGACAACATTGTTGGAAATGAGGCTCCAATCAAGCCTGGTTTTACAACATGTGATCTCTGTTTTGTTCTTAATTAGTCTAGAAGTTTTGTGGTAAACGTGTTGAAACAACAGTTTGTTGGTGTCTGAGTAGGGGCCCGATCCCCCCCCCCCTGCTCTATAGCGGTCTGCATTCCTCAATTAGGTTGAGAAGAAATTAGTAGGCTATTCCAAGCATTTCCCTAAGCAAGTTTGTTTGATCCCAAGATCTCTCTGATGCAGTGGTCGAGCTTGCTGTGTTCTTTGTTGCTTCTGATTTAGACTCCTATTTCACCAGACTTTGTCTTGGTAAGTGCTACAAGACTGGGCAGTTAAAATCTATAATATTAACTGAATTTCTGGCTTTGGTAATGGGTTTTAGTATCCTTTAAAATCCCTTATATACTCTTTTGGTTGGTAATCAGATATCAGAATAGGAGATTTAATAAATGAAGTAAAGAAACAGAGACCAGTGGCATTGTGGAGAAGTTCTGAACTACAGAAAGAGGAAAACTGTCAAAGTGTGTGTTGTAGAATGAGATTTGTGGAAGCCGTGCTTCCAAAACAGGGTAGGATTTTTATTAGGGTGAAGCTCTTCTTGCTGGAGCTGGTGAGAACTTGCTGACTGCAGAATTCTCACTGCATTTGCTGAACAGAAGCTGTTTGTGTAGGCACATTGGTTTTGATGCAACTTGTGCTGGGAAAGTTTTCCAGGTTGGAATTTTGGTCAGCTCAGAGAGAGACCGATTCCAGAATAGTTGGTTTGTGCATTCAGATGTGCAAGTCTCTTGGTTATGTGCAAGTTCTTAAGTCTGGGTCTTTGCAAGGTAGGTGTTGGTTTTTTTGGAGCTTGTCTATTTTTTTTTTTCCTTTTTTTTTTTCTTCCTTGCTCTAGTGGAAAACAGAGGCAAAAACCATGCTGATCCAAAATTCTGTGAAATGTTTGACTTTTCTCTTCTTGGATTTTGAAAGGAAGAGAACTGTTGATTAGCAGTAAGCATGCCTCAGAAAGCACTTTCTCCCCTTCTTAGAATTTTGTTGAAGAAAGGTTGCGAGAATCTGTAAACATGCTTCAATAACAAGCTACAGAGAGCCTAAAGAAGATTGGTATAGGCTATACCAGCTTATATCAGTGCAGCTGACATAACTCAAGATTCTGTTTTTAAAACAGATCATTTGAGCATATTTTTACTTACCGCTTTGATATAGTATCTCTCTGGTTGTATTACTAAAGCTTTTGCAGGTGCTCACTCTAAGCACATACACTGCCCTGGGACTAGTCATAGGCCTTTGGGATGATTTTTTTTTTTTTTTTTGCAAAAAATCTAGTTACTTGGGAAAATACTTAAATGCGAGTGTAAATACCTACTTCTTTAGTCTCTTACTGAAGGGATAGCAGGAGGTCTGTACTGACCAATGCAGTAGTCCTATTTGCAATCTAATCTGGTGCTGGTCAAAAAAAGGGGGAGGGGGCTGTTACATCAGTACCGTACTGACTTAGATATCTTGTGTGTTACAAAAATAGGTGCTTTTTGAAATCTGCAGTATTTTAAATGATCTCTAATATGGAAAACAGGAACAGAAATTCTGTGTATGAGCACTGAAACGTATGCATCTATTTTTGCTTTTTTAATTGGGTTAACACAGCTTTTTTCATTTTATTTATAGTGTGTGTGAGTTTAAATGTATGTTAGAGAGAACAAGAGAAAAAAACGAATAGTCTGTGTGAATATATATATGTATATAAATTTTTACATGCTGGAATCTTAGAGCTCTGCTAGTTTTTGCAGCAGAGCTTTTATACTGTTGACTCTGCAGACATTTGACCTGACTCTGGAGATAGCTCTCATAAGGGTTTTGAATTTGTATAAATCTCATACAGTATATTACTTCATATAGACAGTGTAAACTTAATCTTTTATCCTGCCTATGAGAATTTATACACCAGTGCGAAGTTGCTCAGTGTAAGGCCCCAATTCTTCTTGGGCAAGCTAAACATAACATACATTGAGCAGTCCCTTTGATTTAAATATCTGCTTTATGTTAAATTCATTTTTGCTGGGTTAGGACTCGATATTAACAAAATCAAATTGGTTAGGGCTGGGTGGAAAATGATTTTTTGCTTCTGTGGAGTGTTATTTAAAAAAAAAAAAAAAAAAGCTTTCCAGTGTGCATCAGGACAAAATGATGTCTGTCTGAAAACTTTAACTGCAATGTTATTTCTCCAGCTGATGGGCCAGCTGGGGTAGCTGGATGTTTCTGTCTCCAGGTGATTGGAGTGTGGGTGCAGGAGAAAAAGTAGAAGTCCCTGATCTTAATCATGAATAATTAAGAGTTTCTCTAGTTTTGATGCAAAATTAGAAAATTTTCATGTAGCGTAAGCTTTGCCAGAATGGGTGTAGTCCTGTAAAAACATTTGATTCTGATAAATGAGGAATTCATAAAAAAGATTCCCATGCAGTTTTGCCAATGCAGTCAAAATTCTGTTCCCACTAGTTCCAGGTAGTGCAGGTCAGAGCACTAGTTGTGCAGTATTAATGCATGTGTTTTTTCAAAAGCACCTTCCAGGCTTAAAAGGACTGTCAGTTTAGAAAACAAATTTAATAATTCACCTCCTGTTGTAAGGGAAACAAAATAGTAAAGTAAGTTTATGAGATTAAATGGAGATAATAGTTTCTGTACAGGTGTGTTTACCATGTATATTTGACAGTAGTTTGAGCACAGCCATGTCTACTGTTTCCCATATACGGTTGGGCTCTAAACCATAAGGAAGATAATTAGTTTACTCTTTGTTCTTCTTGGGCCTTCTGCCAATGAAAATGGGAAGGAAAATATTTTAAATGTGTTTTGCATTCTCATTTTCCCAAACGTAGAGCTGGGGTTAGTATCTGTAATAGAGCACAGTGGTGCTAAAAACTTGGGAAAGCAGTCAGTCCTGAAGCATGAGAGGCCAGCGCGCACCCGTGGGGTGTGAGTTCTGGCTGACAGATGCAGGTTCTGCTGCGAGAGTGTGTTCCAAGAGCAGCTGCTCAAAAGAGGCACTTGGTGAGGAAGAAGCCTTGTCCTCGTGGGCCCCAAACTGACTGAAGGTCCCTCATCTTTAAACAGAAGGAAGGAAGTGATTTCTTTTTTTCTGGTTTGTTCTGTTCTGGTGATTTGTCTGTAAAATAAACTCCGCTTTATAGAGGTTTGTTTTATTAATTGGATCTGTTTTACTGACAGCGAGAGACTGATCTTCAGTATCCGATGCTGTTGAACATTCCTTGTATAAAACTGGTTGGATTTCAGGTTGACAGTGATCCTAACCTAATTTTCCTGTATGTATTTTAATACAGATATTGGTTTTCTTTCTTTTTTAAATGAGGGGTATGCACTTAATAAAAGAATCATGACAGTTTAGAAGGATCCCTTTCAAATGTCTCATTCTTAAAGATTTTTCCTCATACAAAAGTTTAAAAATGTCTTAACTTTGTTTGGCAGTTTACAGCCTAACTTATGAATCATGCAGAGTCCAAGACAGGAAATAAAATGCTGGAGGTGCTGGAGACATATGTGTTGGGATGAACATTACAAATAATTTTGAATCTTAATAGTGCAAAAGAGAACTGTATTACAAGTGCTCTTCAGTCTTGTTTTTGCGTGTTATACCCTAAAAACGTGATAGTGCATGAGCCTTCCCTAGTCATCTTGTATGAAACTTATTTTAGTACTGAAGTCTTAAATGTTAGGCTTATATTACTTGGGTATTGGTTCATCAAAGCACAACATGGAGAAAGTGAATAGCTCTTAAAATATTCTTAATCTCTTGGTGCTTTGAATTTTGGAAGAATGAGACACTTTTCCCCTCTCCCCACCTCCAATTTGATTGTATTAAATGGAGCTTAAAAATAATATTTGGGTACTTACAAGTATGCAATGGAGAATTTGTGTACTTGTCAAATATTATTAGAGCTGGTAGTTTTAAGATAAGCATTTATGTTATGTAAGTACAAATAATGGAGGAAAAGTCTTTTCACACAAAAGAAATACTTGGGTTTATTTTCAGATCAACTGTTGAACGATAATTTAACTTTTGTCCTGTTCATCCCCCTGAAGTGATTTTTTTTTTCCCACTTGCAAGTATACCAAGTAAATTCAGCCCAATGGATCACTTTCCATGTATTAGTTTTCCAGAAAAATCGGATTAAAATTAAATTTGTTTTCAATTTTGTGGATTAAGTTGCTTCTCTATCATACTAACTTGTGACTAACACTGTAAGTCGGTTTGAGTGTTTTTTTTCTTTTTTTGCCTCTTTAAAAAGGAATAGTTTTATTTAATAGTAATGGGAAATGAAAGCTGTCTTGATCTGTATGAGGTATTAAGTCACTTGAACTTCTGGTGACAGCAAATGAGCACTTATGTCAGTAAAAAATATTTGGACTTTGGTTTAAAAAGACAAAAAAATATCATTCAAACCTCCTTTCATAATATTAACTGATGATGTTATGCTTTGTATATAATCAGTGAGACTGTGTAAGATCCTTATACAGTGTTGAACATGTTTATTTTTCTATGCATATTGGTTCTGTGAGCCTTAAACTATAGGCGCTTAAAGGCATGATGAAAATGGATTTAAGAAACAATTTGATAACTATTATGTATGGATAAAGTCTTCTTAATAATAGTGAGAGAGAACTGAAATCATTTGGAGAGAAGTTATTAATAACATTTTTTCAGTAATGTTGTTCACTCAAAGTTTTTGTCTTGGATTAAGTTTTCCTTTCACCAAGTACAATGAAAGCCTAGACTGAATCAATATTAATCTCTGTTGAACTGCATGTTGTTAAATAGCACAGGTGTTCCCAGATGAAAATGAGATAAAAATATAACTGTGCATAAGAGTGGGTTCTTTACACTTGATGTATTAACTTCTTTGCCTTTAATATGGAATCCCAAGTGTGCGAGTGAAGTATGTTGTTACTGTTCTTTAATGGGGAGCCACATGATAGGCAGACACTCAGTTTAGGGCCCACATGACAAAATTCATCTGCAATGCAATATAAAAAAGTATATAGCTAAAAATTCCCTTTGTGGTTTGCACATACAAGTTTTGCAGACTGCAGGCACTATTGGCTGCATATACCAGTGATTCAAAATACAGACTATGATAGCCGGGTGGCTAAAGCCCTCATTCAGAACATAAGTAAAGTGAATTCTCTCCTTTACCCTTTCTGTCTGCAGAGTGCCTGAACACCAGTCTGTCGGCTGCTCTGGAGCAGGGAATGCTTTCTATTCCTTCTTAAAGCTGTTCCGTTCTGCAGAAAATTAATGGAGTCAGAAAAAAAGAGAGCTAGAGATGGTATGTTTTCTCAGCCCAGAGGATTAAGCAGCTGCCTTGGAGAGGAAAAACCTGTGACCTTCTTCCTGGCCCAATTCATCTTGCATCTTAAACTATCTCTGCACAGTAGACTATCTTAATCAAGAAGTGAGAGTTTCTCTTCCACAGTGGACCACTGTCCAGGTTGCTCGAATCTGTAGTCTGAATTCCCTCAGGTAGCGCAAGGTCCTTATGTGTTGCAGAGGGGTACAATGATCATTCATCCATGACTCACAATGTAGTCGCCAATGTATTTTATTCAGCATGATTCTGTGAGGGTATGATTGGCAGGTTCACACTTCACTTTCAGAACATGCTGAAGGAGATAGGTGAAAGCTGAGCCACGAGGTAGGCATTGATGCAGTTCTGTTAAGATTAAATACTTCTGCTTATATATGCAAAAATGAGGCTAAGGGCTACTGAGGAATTTTTAATTAAAAACAAAAAAAATCCCTCTGGAATTTGGGTACTTCTTAGATTAAGCAGCTCTGTGTATGTGAAGGAGAGGGGTTTTGATTTGAGGTCCTTATTTCTGTGGCCCTTTAGGAGCCTTACTCATCTACTATGCCCTGACTACTTGCAGTTCCTGTGATTTTTGGAGGAGCTGCTTGTGCCTAGGCACTAAAAAAAAAAAAATCTTAACTCAGACAAAAATGAGATGTTTTATCTCAATTTTAGATAAGATTAGTTGTGGTTCTGACCTTTGCAGTTTGTCAGAATGTACTTTGCTTTGAATTGCATTTTTGGAAAGCAGGCCAACGGCCTCTGATCTGTTGTGTCACCGGCAAAATGTGGTAGGAATTGTGAGAATACGCTGTGCCAAGCTGGTGTCTCCAACTAAGCAGACTCAGAGTTTGTGTCATATAAAACTTAGGCTCTGGAGAGAAATATTGTTGGCCTCTTTGTTAGTCTGAATTTAGCTTTCTTTGCAGGTTACCTTTTCACTAACGATGTAAACTAACTTTGAAGGGTCCTTTGTTTTTTTCCTGTATCTTCTGTATCTTGTTCTTTGTTTTTCTGTCTTTTTAACTCCTTTAGATATATACTGTTGATGGAGCTTCTGCTCCTCATAAGGTTACTTGATGCTTCTTTGTGTTATAAGATGGGTGGTTAATTTGCTTACTGCTTTGATAATTTTTAAGCAGTTGGGCTGAAAAGCCTTTGTAAAATATGTGCTGAATTTTAAAATTTTAAAGAATATAAGGAAGTTGGATCATCACTGAGTAGAAGACAGGTATCATGAAAGGTTATTTTCTGTGGATATTCTGTGGATACAGAATGATAGTTCCAAGGTCCTGTGTTTTCTTATGCCTGCATTGTCAGAAAATGCCTGAAAGGGACCACTGGCTTTAACTGATCTCCTGCTAACCATCCACAGTGGGTGGCAATTTGCTCCTTTGGTTCTTAGGCTTCTGTGGAGAGATGGGGAGGTTTCAGCTATGTTTTAAGCAGGTAAGCATTCAAAAGCTCGCTCTTGCTTTCTCGCTGTGTGTGTGTGTGTGTGTGTGTGTGTGTGTGTGTGTGTGTGTGTGTGTGTGTGTGTGTGTGTGTGTGTCAGTGTCAGTCACTGTAAACTGTGAAAATTCAAAATTGAGTTTTCCAAATTAATGGCCTTAATTTGGCCTGATAGTGCATACATTATTCTAAATTAAAAGACAGTTGGTCTTCAGCTTATAATTCCATTTTTAAAAAAGGTGGAAATTAAGCTCTCTTGTGTTCTGGCTCATGAAGTGTTGAGCAGAGCATTGAATACATATGCATTAACATTTAAGTGTCAGATACAGAGACAGCAAAAACTTCCTTAATGAGGCTAATAATTCTGTCTGTAGGCTCTAGAATTTGGAGTTTAGTTAGTATCCTATAAATAAATGACAGGACTATACATTTTAAATGGTGATGGAGAGTAGAATTAGTGTAAACATTTTTGTCCTGTACAGGCAACCCTTCTGTCTTTTCTCAACTTCTGAATTCTTGATCTTTTAACCTTAATATAATTATCTAATACATTTTCTATATACATAGTTCAGATAAAGGTTATGAAATGACTTTCTCAGTGTACTGTTACTTAAGAGGGAAAACACAAAGGATATTACTGACCACCAGAAGTTGCTGTAGAAGTTGTCTTTGATTATTTAACTGATTATATTCAAAAACTTTCAGGAAAATAAAATTGCTAGTGAAACTTACTGATCACTTCAGAAGTAAAAACTCTCAGGAAACTTTGAAATAATATGATATGTAGATATGTTTTCAATTTTTAATATTTTTGGTAATGATTTCTTATAGTGGTATAAAAGGTATTGCATAAGCCTTTTTCTTTCTTAAGAAATGCTGCTACTCAGAAATTACAAAACAAATCAAAATAGCAAGTCACTTTTGCTTCTTATGAACATACACAATATATTCATGGTTGTAGATGAAAATATTTTTTGTGCTTTACAATGAAGCAGCTTTGTGAAACACATGGTTCTGTGAGGAATGAAACTGTTTAACCCTAGTTTCCTCCCTGGTTTTGGAGATGTATGTGAGCTTCAGAAAAGGCTTTTCCTGTATTTAGAAACACCCCTGCTTTGGACTCTCTATACACTTGAGAATATATGAATTTTTGCTATGGCTGTTCCCTCAGTTGAGATACTACCTGTCTGCTTATTTGTAAAACTTGGGTTTGATGGCCCTGAGGGGGATGGAACGCACACAGGAACAACGAGCCTTGTTTGTTCGAGCTTTGTTTCTGTAGGAAACAAGGCTAAAACAAACTATATTCGGTGAATATGAGTTTAACTCTGAATCTTTGAGAAGTGGCTAGGAAACTAAATTTCTTGAGTAATAACCTGTAGTTTGTATGAGTTACAATGGTATATAGAAACATATTTTATTTAGTTATTATTTGAAGGATTGGAAAGTCCTTGTTTGACTAAAAGTAATTATTATTTAAATGTAGCCAATGCCTTTCAATTCCAGTTACTCCGCATATTTGTATTTCACTTAAAATGTATTTAATTTTGAATGGGTGCATATTTTTTCATGTTATATTTCTATTATATTTGTGTTAATGATGTGCAGTTGTAGTAAAACAATGGCTATTACCGTGGAAAAATGTTATTGTAATAAATGAATAAATAAAACACATCTGTTTGAATTTCACAAAAAGGAGATTCCTTTTACTTTGCTCAGGGAATGAACAGAATATCAGTTGTCACTGTTTGTATTGTCAGAATTTTCCACTATTAGAAATTATAGATACCAACTGATTTTTACGTGCACAAAAAAAGCAAATCTACAGAAGTAGGAATCCTTATGTGAGTTTGAAATTTCTTAAATCTTTGACTCGTAAGGAAACTGAATGCCTTGGTATATGAGACAAGTATTATGCCATATTGGTCTTGAACTTTTTGTATGGTCTGGAGGAGAAAGGGGGGGGCTTTTTGTGGTGTCATTGTAGCAAGTATATTGTCTTTCCATCTAATAATTCAGTAAAGAAAATCACAAAACAGAGGCTAATTCCCTCCTCTCTGTGAATCTAAGGAATGTTCTTTACTAACTGCCTCTTCCTCCTCTGCACACTTGGAGATTTCTCGTCTGTGTGAATGTCGTACAGATGGTATATGAAAGGTCTTTCCACTTTTGTTTCTCTTTAATCGAGGCAGTGTGCTCACTTTCTCCTTAGACCATAAATGGGTCCACTTAATCTTTCCATTTACTTAGGGTTAACTGAATTAAAATAATAAAGGGTTGCTGCACCTTAGCTTAAATTGAGAGGATAGAGTGATATCTTCTAATGAAAGAAAGCTTTTATTATTATTGAAAGTGAAATGGTAGAGGTGGTGGGGGCGACAGCTAGAAAGAACTGAGAGATCTCACCTGATCACATGGAATTAAAGGGTAATTCAGCCCCTTGTCAGAAACTCACCCAGCTGAGGTTAATTTGAAGCCACAGGTGCAGCCATAATTAGTCACAAGATCCAAGGCAGTGTGGTTGGTACAGAAGCTGTACAGAATAGTGTATTGCCGTGCATTCATGCAGGCCTTCTAGAGAAGTCTGCAATAGGAAAATGAATCTTATTTCAAGCACTGATAACTCTAGCTGTAGAATATGAATGTGCTCGGTATGGTGGAAAAGCAGAATCCTTTCTTTTTTTTCTTCGCAGTGAATTTTCCTACTAATTACCACTTGCTTACTTTAAAAGCCTGTTTCAGCTTCTTGTGGTTCAACTCTTGCAATATGTTAGTGAGCTCTGTGTGGAATAAATTTCTCTTTTAGACTTTAACAATGTTTATTTTGTTACTAGTGGGATAGATTTCAGGCATCTAAATTTGGATTATGACTTGAAGAAGAGCTTGTTCCTTCTCAGTTTGTTTTAATTAATAAGTTCTTGGTATATTCTTACAAACATGATTTTTTTTCCCTAACACTTTGAAAGTAATTGCACTACCTTGAAGGAATTTGTGCAGAATTTTATTTCTCTTTTTGCAAATCTTTGACCCCAGGTGAATGTTATTTGTAGGAGCAAAGGCCAATTTACTGACGTATATTCAGGTGAGGTGAGGCTTTCTTGTCATCTGTCAGATAAGCATAAATGGTGATGGGAAAGTTAGCAGTTTACAACTTGCTGATCAAGATACTAGTTTTGCAAGTATGATATGAAGCCACTAGTTGGCTAGAGAGTGTACCTAATGAGGCTTTTAAAATGAAAGTTAGTTTTAGCTTTTTGTTGTTGTTGTGTTGTTTTGTTTTGTTTGTTAATGAAAGTGACTTTATAGCTGTCCTGAGATGTTGCTTAGATTTTTTTCATCTCTCCTCCTCAAGAAGGGAGTATTCCATATTGTACTTTAGGAAAGAATAAGTATCATTATCAGTCGTACTTTATGTTTGGTGTTACATTGTGTAAGTGTTATTTAACCCTCCAATTTTGAAACTGTAACTGATTTTAATTTTCATGTCAAATAAATTAGACAGCAAACTTTATTATGAATTAGCTTTTAATTTAGGGAGAATGGCAACATAAAAAGTGTTTGCACTGGCAAATAATAGAGAGGACTTCAAAAAGTGTATGGTGATCCTGTGTAAACTTTTACAGTCTTCAGCAGAAAAATGCATGAGGCTTCTGTTTCTATTACTTTTTCTGTCCTCCCCTGCCCCCCTCAGGTTGTCGTCTTCTCTTTTCTAGCGTTGTTTTCCTAGGTGCAAACTAGCACATATATGCATTAACAGAGTGATGTGTTTCTGTACTGTGCACTCAGTAGCTGAGAGATGTGCTGTGGAGTTGATTGGGGATGGAGACAATCATGTTATTTAGTCGATAATATTAAAAGAGTGGTCGCGTTAATGCTGACCAGAAAATCGCATTGAGAAAATGTTCTGGTTTATTATTTCTGTCTTTCTGGGGTATGCTTTAAAAATAAATGGACAGCATTTTTAAAATTACTTTCTGAAATGCATCAGGATTCAAAACCAAGCTTCATTTGGAGTTAGGTTGTGGTGCCTGCATTCACAGAATTGGACAGGCTATGTTTTTTTTCAACACATATTCCAGGATTCACGCATTCATGCCTACTACTCTATAAAAAGAAGCACAGAAATGCAAATTTTTATGGTTTTACTGATTGTCTTTCCCCTTCTTCCTTTCCTTTTCACTATATATATTTCAAATACTCTGTCATCTGTTCTCAAATAAGTAGGCACAGAATCTGTTCCTTGCCTAAGGCATTTTGTTATTGTA
The DNA here is from genome assembly GCF_036417845.1 of Apteryx mantelli. NCBI lineage: Eukaryota > Metazoa > Chordata > Aves > Apterygiformes > Apterygidae > Apteryx > Apteryx mantelli. The sequence goes on from NC_089979.1 coordinate 61,951,921, forward strand.
GGAAATTGTATACTGGCTTCTACAGGTAGCTTTATAAAATTTTATAGCAAAATTGTTTTAAAAAATTATTCCTTTTTATAGAACGTGATTTTTGTTCCTGACTGCTAATGTTGAGAAGCTGTTTTGGAGAGCACTGCAGTCTTGGACTTCTGTAAGCAGTTTCTCTGACTCCTAACATAACTGTATAAAGGTTTAAGAGGATTGCATAACTGTAACATATATACATATATATACATGTGCATAACTATGTAGATATATATTATATATGTTATATGTACATACTTATAAAAAAACCATAAATAGCAATATATATATATATTTATATGGTTTTATATATATATATGTATGTATATTAAAAAAAAACTTAGATAAGCCTCCCTGTTATCATGCTGAGGGTGCCACTGTACCTTACAAAAGAGGAAGAACATTTTGGTGTATCTATCTTCTGTCAGGATGGAGAAGTGAGCTGGAGCCTTACCTGAAAAAGGAATTCTCATTCATCATCTCCCAATAAATCTAACCTTTGCTTGTGAAGTTTTTGCTGACAGCCAGCCTGCAGCAAGACAGGCTGCTGCAATCTTGTAAAATAACAAGAAATAAAGACAGAGCCTGATTGAGCATTATTCCTGTTCTTAGCCTGCTTCTGCACAGCTGTTTGAAAAAGAAAAAAAGATTTACTTGGATTCTTAGAAGTGATTTCCTACAATGAAACACATGTACACACACTACACACATCAGGTTTCTTTGGTGATTTTTCTTATTTGATTCAGTAAAAATGTTTCACTTTTTTCTTTTTCAGTGATGTGGAATAAATTGATTTGCTGGAGTGGTTTTTTTTTTTTTTTTTTTTTTTTTTTTTTTGATCTTATTGTCAGTTCATCAAGGTCTTAGCCAAGATGTGGCTTTATTTTACCCTGTATTTTTTCTCTTTTTTTTCGTCCCTGAAAAACTTTTGTTAGCAATGTACATTGTTACCAGACATTTGCTTAAAAAAAAAAAAAGGAAAAGAAAAAATTTAAGATGGTACTAGTGCCATTCGTAGCAAATGTATAAAAAGCAGAATCTACCTCATTCCTTGTTTGCATGTTGATTCCCAGTTGGTGAGAGATTTAACAGGAGCAACTGAAACAGTGACTGTTGTAGCTGTCCTCCACACAGGTCCCCCAGAGGTTCCTGCTCCAACAGCAGTAGTGCCCTGATGAGATTGTGTTTGTGCTTGAGCTGATCCAGTCTCAGTCCATTGCGCTTATGTCAGCCAGCCCTGGCTTCAGTTTAACATGTCAGGTTAATGTGCCTGTGATAGCTCCAGAGCAGATAGGCATCCCAAACAGCCATCCTTGTGTAAGGGTGATATAACCTCTGGCAAGAACTGTTAATGTTAGTAACTGGTTTTTGCTATTGCAGTTATGCGATTATTGTAGTCACAATACTGAATGTACATAGATGAACTGTAATACAAAGATGCCATTTAACACTCCTCGGTTACTCCCCAGAGGAAAACTACCAATCAGCTAGAAATATTCTGTCCTGCAACCAAATATGGGAAAGAAGAACAGGACTTGCTGCAAATGGTCTTGGATGAAGTAAAAAAGGTCAGGGCAGTCCAGATGTCAAGGGACATCCTTTTTTAATAGGAGGCCAGAGGCAAGTAATCAAGGTATTCAGACTTTTTAAATGGTTCTGTTACTGGTTTTGCGTACAGTTATTTCCATGAATGGTGGTGAAGAAAAATCCCTTTGTGTATCAAGTTTTCATTTTTATTTTACCCTACTATTCTACTTATTACTAAAGGCAGACCTTGCTTATCCCCCACTAAAGTTTGTTAATAGTTACTAGGATTACTTTGTAAATTGTTAGAACATTAGCGCCTATGGACTGTTTTCACTTTAACCTTTGTAAAAAGAAAAAAAAAATAGCAGAACTGATGTGACTTACTGTTGGGTTTTTTTTGTTTGTTCTCTTGAAATTTGAATCTGTATAATGCCTATTAAATTATACTGGCCTTTAGAGAAAGGAACAATACTTTCCTTAGCTATTCAAATCTTAGAAATTGGAAGTTTAAATATGGAGTGAATAATATCTACGTAGCGTTCAGGCTTTTTAACTTAAAAATAGGAGGCTCTAAGTACTCCTGAATGGTGAAAGAATACAAAATACTATCAGATGGGCTTCTCACCTGCTTTTTTTCTTTTTTCTTTTTTAACCTTGTTCCAATTTTATATGAAATTACATGAGCTTCTTTATACTCAGTAGCAAAGCAGCTGTGCAGAAGGGGATGGGATGGACTTTTATAAAATTTGCACTCTTACTTTAAAACAGTGCTCATCCATTACCAGACAAGCCACTGCTAAAACCATTAATCTGTTTTGTTGTTTTCAAGGTTGCATGGAGCATCAACATAAGAGTATGAAATATAAATTGCTTTATTTAAAATCTCTCCATATTAAAGAATAACATGATGTAGGAATTTACTTGAATTTCAAGGAAGGGAAAAACCTCATCATCTTCAATATGCTAGTGGTTTGCAGTGAGAAAGCTGAAAGCTGGCCTGTAGTTTATATGTTCCATCAGAAACTGCTAGTGTTTGAAATAATAGGTATTTAATCTCTTTTTATTTAATGGATGTTTTATGTATAACTTCTATGCTCATATAGACTGAAACTTCAAGTAGATGGAAGAAAATATCTTGAGCCAACATTTTATGTTGCTGGTTTTGAAAAGGAAAATTTCACTAATATAATAACTTTATTACTAAAGTAAAATCAATGAGAACACATACCTAGAACAACTTCTTAGCAATTAACATCAATAGATTTCGGAATTCTGGAATAAATTTAGAGATTTCAGATTTTCCAAAATACAGCACTTAATCTGTGTTGCCTTAAGATGCTGTTGTTGATACACCTTCCAAATAACAGATAGATGTATTTTAGTGAGAGTTTATTGGGGAAAAAGCCCCTTATATTGGGGGCAAATAATTAAACAAGAAATGTGTTCCGAGTATTTCTACTTAGATAGTTGCCAAGCTTTCGGAGTACTGCAACATGGTTTGAAGTCTGCTTATAGTTGCAGATACCTACCAAAAGACTTTCTAGAGGTATCTGTAGTTAGCCTTTTTAAATTCACTGTACAGCAGATGGCACTGGAAGAGCACATATGTGGGAGACCTCAGTGATACCATAATTCTTACAGAAGACTAGTGAAGCTGTTGCAGTGGTGAGAGTTGTGATGAAATTCAGCAGCTAGTTTTAATGTACTCCAGGAAGGAATGCATGCTTAGCTGTTCTGTTTCAGCTCCTCTAGATGTAGACAGTGAATAATTTTACTCCTGCAAGTGTATGGATAAATCTTATATTAAGGCCTGTTTATAAAGGGCTTTTAAAATGCATGAATATGTAATGGAGAATTCTTGGTATTTCTTAAAGATGTGCTAAGGAGGAAACATATCTGGATCAACTCGGGTATTTGACTTAAGGATATTTTTGCTTTCTCCTCTCTTGGATAACAAAATCCTAAAGGATGTCACAACATTGAGTAGTTCTTATATGGAGGACTTGGTTACAGTCTTGCTCTGATCTGTTGGTGTCTACAGTTTACTTCAGTGGGCTTTGACCAGGACTGTATTCACGAGATTTTACTGTCTTTTCCTGGATGAATGAACTGGACTCCTGGATATGTGCAGGTTCTTTCTGTGACAGGTGCAGTTTATTTGGAATTCAAGCCTTATTCTTTATATGAAATATACTAAGAATACAAGTAGTGATTTATGCATTTGGATAGCTTTTTGCATGTGGATAGCTTTTTGCTTGATAAAGATATTGGCTACCAAGGTGGGCTGACCGATATAAAACAGTTGTGCTCAAGCATGCTCAGTGATCTCTCTCAAAGTACAAAATGTCAACTTTTCTCTGTGCTGCCATAGAGATTCATCTCTTTAGATTATTTTTAGATACTTGATTTTCAATTGTAAAAACACATTTTGATACAGAAAAGCTAGTATGTGATAAAAGTCTGTTCTTTAAAGTGGTTTGCTTAGTTCTTTAGTTATCGAGAAGCTAAAGAAATGTAGCTCCTTCAGCCAAATTTTAGCTAATTCTAATTCTTGTTAAGCACACCGATTTTAAAAAAAATTAGTGAATCAGACAGTTTGGGGATCTATGCATTCAGCTATATGGTTGTGTTCTCTTTTAATTTCTCCCCAGTTCATTTGCTTTGTTTTGTGCTTGCTTCTATAGGGTTAGGAACTGCAAGCAGTATGATGTACATCTTACAAGGATGAAGGGAACATATTTGATAAGATGGGAACAATATCAGCTCATGGACATTAGTCGAAACCAGTTTGAGAACACTGTGGGTTTCACAAGTGGATCTAATGTGAGTGTTCTGAGGCTCCTGGGCAGAGTTAAATTTACCAAATGAGCAAATGCTCTGATTTACTCTGGTTAAGAATCACATAAAATGCTGAAGTTATCTTTTTCACTCATTTCATAGGTTCATTTTCTTACATATGATGAAAAGAGGGCTGTGAATTGGTAAGTTGTAAAAATTCAAATGATTTAGGAACAGAATGCCAATGAGGCATTTTGAGTCTACTTCTAATTGACATGTAGCTGTCCCATTTTCTGTATTTGTGGCTTTTTCCTATTTACTGTACCTTGTCAATTGTTCTGATACCTCAGACTTCAAGCATATAAAACCCTTGAAATGTTTAGTGCATTCTGCTCATGTTTTTTTTTCTCAGCGTTTTCATAATTCCTAATTCTTTCAAAAAATATGAAGCTCCTATTAAGCATAAGTATTTTAAAAAATGAAATTTGATGGTTCTGCATATATCTGTCTTAACAAACAAAAAAGTAGGATCTTGGTCTTTGAAAGAACATACCCATATCTCAGTTTACTCTTCAAATTTTTTTTAGAGAAATGAATTTTTCTAAGGTGTCAGACTTGTTAAAACTCAGCAATGCCAAAAATAAGCAGAGAATTTCTAATAAAATACTAGGGCTGTTTTTTAAGCTTTTAATGCTTGTTTATAGCAAGGGGTTATTCTTAAGTGTTTTTTTTACGGAAACAAGGTTTTTGGTCATGTTTGCTTGAAAGTGCTGTGAAAGATGCGAAGTTTTTGCTGGTGTTGTGAGAATCACTTTATAGGCAGAGGACAAACCTGTAAGTCTCCCCCACTGAGAGAAAGGAAAGCAGAGACTTAGTACTATTTAGTTTGTTAATCATGAAAAGGAAGTGGGAAGAACTGAAGATATTCTAAAGATGGGTTTGGAGAACGTTGGAGGGTATGGCAAAGGCAAAACAGGTCCCTGAGGTATTGTGATGTGGATAGTGTGGGGAACTAGGAAACAAATCCATAGTAAATCAAGCTTTGGGATTCTGCTGCTTATGAGAATAATAATTTCCCTGCTCCTCCAGCAGCAGGGCTTCACTTAACAAATGTTTAAGGTATTTTGAAGTTCAAAATCCTTAGATTTTGAACAGTTCCTTGCACTGTTTTTTAGATAGCTTTGGATATGATCCTTTAGCTTTTGTGTTCTTGAGGAAGTTCTTCTTAGTGTTTATACCATGAAAGTAGGGCTGAATCAAAATAATGATCAATGAACTGCTGTTTGAATATAGTAATGATTATCTTTTCATTCTTTTGCACTATTTTTGTGCAGATATTTAAGAAAATCGTATTGTTTAGTTGATGCAACTGATTTCTGTTCATTGTCTGTTTTTCTCCGTTGCAAGTATTGTGATTTAATGGGAGAAAAGTGGGAAGAGCATGTGTAAGGGTTGTTCTGCCTCTCCCACAGTCCTCCAAACTGGAAAGATTTCTTGAAAGGTGATCTTAGTCTCCTCCAGCTTGCCATATTCAGCACAGAGCCAGGCTTCCTTTGCAGTTCATCCTGCTAACACACTATGTAATTGGAAGTACATGGAAAAATGGCTACTACTAAAGGCAGTCTCTGCTCCTTGGCAGCAACAAAAACAGCCAGGCGAATCTGACTCCCTCTTCTCTTCCCCTTCTTGTTCTTCCCTCTCTGCAGAGCTGCCTTGCTCTGGAAGCTTTAACTGACATGAAAGAAAAACAAGTCAAAAAGTCAAATTTGGGAGGGGAGAACAGGGAGCATGACTCTGGAGGACGCCAGGTGGGAGCAGTCACTGGAACTTGAGAAGATGTGTCTGGCAGAAGTGTTGGAGGAAGAAAGACGCTAGCACTAGGCAAGGAGTGCCTGTGGTCTGACCTCCTTCATGCCTAAAACAGAGTTTGGAAATCTTTCATCTCTCCTTTCATAGAAGTTTGGGAAGGGATTCCTATGATTTGCTCAAAATAAATGCTATTTTGCATTAACTCAACTCAAGGGCCCGACTCAACTCAATTTATTGGACTACAATTAATTTCCCTATAATTATGTGATTACTGTTCAATTTTCCTGTGCAAACAAAGTGTGACATTGTAAGACCATCTTGTTAGGACTAATCACAGTTTAACCTGTACGTATGGTTTCTGTTGGTCGTAATGGCTTCTGTACTTTTATCTTCTATAGTTATTTTTGTGTTTCTTTTACAAGATGCCTGCTGAAAAAGAGGGACGTTTCTGTGTTTGAAAACTTATACACATGCATTTTTGTGTGTGTGTGTATATATGTATACATATGTATATATGTATATATATGTATACACACGCACACACACACACATATATGTGATATATATTATGTATAAACTAGGATTGTAAATGCAGAAAAAGACTGTTGAAGAACTTTAAGACAGATGAGTAGGTTCATATTTTTTTTTTTAAGCTTGATTGGTTTCCAAGTATATTTACTTTTGTATGATACCATTATTTAAGTACTACAATTTCTGTTTTGTTTGTGGGGGGGGAGCTTATGGATAACTTACACTATTTCTTTTGTGAAGTTAATTGGTTTTTATTTGTTTCCAGGAAATGGCTCTTGAAGTTAAATGAGGCTGGATAAAACACATAAATGAAGCAGAAGCTGCTCTGCATGTGTTAGGACTCTATCTCCAGAAGCACTGCTGATCAGCCAGACTTGGTAACTTGTCATAATGAAGAAAATTAGTCTCAAAACAATTCGCAAGTCCTTTAACTTAAATAAAAGCAAAGATGAAAGTGACTTTGTAGTGGTTCAGCAGCCATCATTAAGTGAATTTGGAAAAGATGACTCCTTGTTTGGCAGCTGCTATGGTAAAGATTTGGCTAGCTGTGAAGTCAATAGCGAAGATGAAAAAGGAGGCAAAAATAGATCAAAAAGTGAAAGCTTAATGGGTACGTTAAAAAGGAGGCTTTCAGCAAAACAAAAGCAGAAGGGCAAAGGCAGCACACCATCTGTAAGCTCTGCAGATGATGACACCTTTTCTTCCTCTTCTGCTCCAATAACCTTCAAAGATGTGCGAGCTCAAAGACCTCTAAGATCCACTTCCCTCCGTAATCACCATTATAGTCCAACTCCATGGCCCCTTCGACCTACAAATTCAGAGGAGACTTGTATCAAAATGGAAGTGAAAGTCAAGGCCTTGGTTCACTCCTCTAATCCAAGCCCAGCACTGAATGGTGTTCGAAAGGACTTCCATGACTTGCAGTCAGATAACGTGTTCCAGGAACAAAATAATGCATTAAAAAATACAGAATCTCAGAATGGGGACTTGCATCTTCATATTGATGAACATGTGCCTGTAGTTATTGGATTAATGCCTCAGGACTACATTCAGTATACTGTGCCTTTAGATGAGGGAATGTATCCTTTGGAAGGATCACGTAGTTACTGTCTGGATAGTTCCTCACCCATGGAAGTTTCAACTGTTTCGTCTCAAGTGGGGGGAAATGCTTTCCATGAAGAAGAGAGTCAAGTGGATCAGGATGTAGTTGTTGCACCAGATATCTTTGTGGACCAGGCGGTGAATGGTTTGTTGATTGGTACCACGGGAGTCATGTTGCAAAGCCCAAGAGTTAGTCACAGTGATGTCCCTCCACTCTCACCTTTGCTACCTCCAATGCAGAATAATCAAATCCAAAGGAACTTCAATGGATTGAATGGCACAGATGGCCACATGGCTGAAAGTATGCGCTGCCATTTGAATTTTGATCCTAACACTGCCCCTGGAGTTGGAAGAGTTTATGATTCTGTACAGAACAGTGGTCCCATGGTTGTGACAAGTCTCACAGAAGAACTGAAAAAACTTGCGAAACAAGGATGGTACTGGGGCCCCATTACACGTTGGGAGGCAGAGGGAAAATTAGCAAATGTGCCTGATGGCTCATTTCTTGTTCGAGATAGTTCTGATGATCGTTACCTTTTAAGTTTGAGTTTTCGTTCCCATGGAAAAACGCTTCACACTAGAATTGAACATTCAAATGGTAGATTTAGCTTTTATGAACAACCAGATGTGGAGGGACATACATCTATAGTTGATTTAATTGAACATTCAATCAGGGACTCTGAAAATGGAGCTTTCTGCTATTCGAGATCCCGATTGCCTGGATCTGCAACTTATCCAGTGAGACTGACAAATCCAGTATCTCGATTTATGCAGGTGCGTTCCTTACAGTACCTGTGTCGTTTTGTAATACGTCAGTATACTAGAATAGACCTGATTCAGAAACTGCCTTTGCCAAACAAAATGAAGGATTATTTACAGGAAAAGCACTACTGAAAGCTTATGGGAATCTTGCATCTTGCACTTTGGGAACAACAACAACAACAAAAAGAGATTGAATTACAGTTTACAGATTTTCATTATTATCAAAATCTTTTGCTGCCATAACTATTTCATTTTTGTGTGTAAAAGAAAAGTAATGCATTTGGGTTTATGTTTGTTTGGGGGGGGTTGTGTATTTGGGGGGCTGATTTTTTTTTTTTTTTGAAAAGAATGATCTCAAGTTTATTTTTAGAAGTGTGAAATAGCTATCTTTCATCAATGTGCAGATTAATCACAATGTGAATGATCAAATTCTCCTTTAATTTCCCCCAAGTCCTTTGCTGCTATCCACTGTGATTTTTATGCATTGAAAGCACATTTCATGTGTATTCAACCATAAGTAAAAGTCAAATGAAACTTGTTGAATGGATTTTTTTTTTCTTTAAAATAGCCTATTGAAAAAGATGATCATGAAGAAAAACATATCGGTATTCTAAATTACAGAATTTACATATATGTTAAAAATGATTTCCTAGCATCTGAATTATAAATTTCTATAGAAATATGCCCTAATGTAGAACTTAGAGCTGTGTGATAAGAACATGGTTATGCAGCATATCTTTGGAAAAAACCTTTGTCATAAACCTTGTATTGTCTGTACACTATTTTGTGTTTGAGGAAGTTGGTTCGGCTTTCTTCTTGTCTCAGTATTTTGTCCTTCTAAAAATGGCCTTTAAAAAAAAATCTTTGAAAGTCGATGCATAGTACCTATATGGAAATTGCAGTATTGAGATCCTGAAAAACATTACATTTTAAAATCATGGCATCAGTTAAATGAACACCTACCAGGTCCTCTCTTTCCTGTCCTTCCCCTTCCTACATCCCCCTGAATAAAAAATTACTTGGATTTGTAGGATGACTCTAGGAATTCTTATTATGGGAACATAAGTTGACAAGCCATTTTAGAGATGTGGTAAAACTTCTAATAGCTTCCCTTCCTCCAGAATGATTTCTACAATATAGATTTAAACTATGTGGAATTTTAACATTTCCCCTTTTTCTGCATTTTTCACTTCTGAAATTCAATAATATACCAATGTCCTTTGAATCATTTTTTTTTCTTTTTTTCTTTTTTTGCTATTCTTTAGGGAGGGAGGAACAGGACTGATGATAATTTGGATGAAAGATGCTTAAAATGTATCTCTAAAGCTCCATTTTCATAGCCTTTGAAATTATGGTGGAAAAGGAGTTTGGATTTTAATATACATTGACCATAGAAAATGTTTGAGTTAACTGTTGTGGGGTATGTTTTGGCATGTGAAATATTGAATCAATTAAGTAAATGTTTCTGATATCTGTCAAAGATTCTGGCATTTAAAAAGCTTGAAGTTATTCTGACCTTCTTTAGGGAAAAAATGACTTTCAGTTGGGAGTACAGCTTCTCCATTGTAACATTTTCTTCATGCAAGGTTAATCCATGGCATTTTCCTGTTTTGTTTTTGTTTTGTTTTCCCCCATGGTCTATCGCTTCTATGAGTTATTTGTTGAAGAGGTCATGGCGAACTTGTGAGGGAGGCCTACTTTATCCCCCCCTACCCCTGCCCTAAAAATCTGTATTTGGGAATGTTATCTTCTCCATCATTGGTAGGAGTTGCTGGTCAGTAAAGATCAGCTGAGAAGGCGGCTGTTAATCTTTGATACAGCTTTCTTGTTTAGGTCATTTTTCTTCTCCTTGTTTAATCTAGCCTTTTGTCCCCTGAAGTGGGTCTTTAGTAATGAATACAGTATTGCTGCAAGGTGGTGCAGTAGCACTACATCTTGGGTTGCCTGAATTGATAGACTAAATTTATATTTTTTAATTTATTTTTTGACCATAATGTTTAACAAAAAAAGGAAGAAAAATCAAAGGTAGATAAAGGCTGCCTTTGGTTTTAAGGGATGGAGAATAAGGATTTCTTCTTTAGTCTGATAAAGTTTTAAACTTAAAAATCTAGAGCAATCTATATGCCTAATTTGTTGGCTCTGCCATCAAGATACATGTATGCAAGTGTGAATTCTGTTTCCTTTTTCCCCTCTACTAACTTTTTTTTCCCCCCCTCTGAATCGGGATTACTAACTTTATTCAAAAAAAGGCACAATAACTTATTGTATGGTACAGTGTTCTGATTCTGTCTGTGGGGAGTGGGGAAAGAGAATCATTTTTATGAATTTCAGACACATTCTTTTTAGAAGAAAACCTCTGGCATTTTCTTCACTTTAAAAATTCTTTCCCTGTGCAAGCTAGAGGGTCTATGCATTCTACCTAATCTTTGAAAGATTATAGTATGTTAAATATTTTCTCTGCCATTTAATACCACTATTGAATGCATTAAACATTTATATTATGCCACATGCGTTAATCTAGCAGTCATTGCATTGAAACGTAAATATTTGAAGCTATAATATCCCAGTTTTATTGCTGAATTGAACAGGTGTAAGAACACACGTGCTAAATTTCTTGCCCATGCTTTATAAATTTCAGTTTGCTCACTCATACATGTTGATGCTTTTTAAACTTTGGTTCAGCTATCAAGTTTTTGAATTGCTTTCCTCACTGTGTTCTTGATTTGTGAACTTAGTCAGATCAAGTTATCATTGTTACTTTTTGTTTTTCCACATAAAGCATCCACAAACAGAACACTTTCAAGTAGTTGAGGCCTAGGATGTGAGAACTGTATAGCACTTTCTTTCTAAATAAAAAATGTTGGCGATATTTCTACTAAACTCAGAATACTTTAAATCCACTAGTAAGTAAACACAAATACTTTTTACAAATTTCATTATTCAGAACCTCTCTCTCTTCTTTTTCTTTTTTTTTTTTCCTGAGATAACTCTCCGCCAGGAGAAGGAACACAGAAGAATGACTTTGAAAACATTAAGGATACTTACAATTTCTTATAATAAAGATTAATGCAAAAAAAAAAAATCACAGTAACATTAAGTTATGAGACAATTTAGAAGTATTCAGAGTAACCACAAAAATTGTGTTGACTTCTGCCTCAGAAAAATTAGAGGAACAAAGTGTCCTTGACAAATAGAAGGAAAATGATTGAGCATATTTTGCATACCTTTAGAGGCAGACACACTAAGACTGAAAGCTAACTGACTATGATCCTTATAGAGTAGAAAAATGCCTATTTATTCAGCACAACAGTCTAAGGGTTCAAAAGTTATGCTTTTTATGCAACTGAATTGTGGAAAAATGTTTTGGAATATGAAACTTTGAAATAAAACTGGTGGGGGTTTTTTTGAGCTTATCAGTAACTTCAGTCATATTGGCTGTTTTACCAGTTACAAGGTGTTGTTTTACTCTTCTATTTAGATACAGAAAAATAAATTTGCACAATTTGCTCTTTTTTTTTTTTTTTTTTGCAAACTAGTGTTATAAACAACTGAAAGTGATTTGTATTCTTTGATCTCTTTGAAGGATATAGCACTTACCCTGCTGTTGACACAGTTAATGCCATCTTTTTATCAGAATCTTTTTCTGTCAGAAGGATAAGAAATGCAATTATTAATTAAAATCTGTTGTCAAAGGAGCTTACTTTACATCTTCTTAAAGCCAGTTTCTTTCTATGAATATTGACTGCTGGGCTAAGTGAAATATGTGCTGTTTTTCTTGTGATGCATCTCATCTATGTGAATACCAGAATTCTAAATTTAAAACAATATACCAGCAAGATATGGGCTGTGATTCTAATGAGAAATATTTCTCTGTTACTGAACTTTCAAATTCTGAAATAAGCTATGGATAAAAATGATTGCCTATTTAATTTGTTTTAATCTTTTTACAACTACAAAGAATAAAAATTACAGGCATTCTTTATAAATAAAAAATGGGCTAGGCAGAAGTTCATAAAGTGGGAAATATGGCATTGCTGTATCTAGAAAGTGTTCTAAATTCTACACAGAGATAAGGAAAAATTCTTAGAGAATTTTGTATGAATACATGTTGGCTTAAAGAATTTTTATAGTGATGATGGAGTGCCATGAAGGTAATACTTGCAATCCAGATTGCTGTAGTTTACACTTTTCTCTGTTTCAGACCTGGTGTGCGCTATTTGTACTAAGCACACCACAGAGTGAATTATCCAAAGTCCATTGATTTTAATGTGTTTTGGTTTGTAAACAAAATTATAGTAATTTCTTGCACATTTTTGAAAAATAATTGTATAAGGATTTATGTATCTGCTTCTGGATACAGTGTGTAAATAAAAGTTTCATTCACAAAAAGATTTGTGGAGTATTTCTATACCTTAATGAAGAACAAAAAAACAAAACAAAAGACTTTGTAGGATTTGGGCGTTTGACTTGTACATTTATATTTTATTGGTTATAATTAGAACTCTTACATTTCTTTTCCACCAAGCTATTTGTATATACTGATTATTTTCATTTCTGCTTTTCAAAGCAAGATGAAAGATTGCCAGAACATAGCTAGAATACAGTTTTTAGAAGGTCTGCACACATAATGTAAGTTAACTTTTTGGTAAGTTTTCTTGTATTTATTTTTTGTTTGCTTGTTTGCTTTAAAAAAGGGAAATTCATATCAGAGCAGTCTCTCTTTCCTCCAGATATACCTCAATGGTAACATACATTTTCTTGGGCTCCAAGTTAGCAAGTAGCTCTTATCTAGTTCCAAAATAAAAAGGAATATACAGTGTTGATCTTCATGTATTCACTTGATGCTACCCTAGATTCATTTTCAAGAGGAATGACATCTTAAACTTGGGGAATTCATACAAATAGGTGATCAAGGATAAACAGTTTATATGTTCCGAAACATGTACACAATTGTTCACGTCTTCATCTACTCTTGACTTAGTAGACTGAGTATTCAAATTGCAGAGACTACCACTTGCTCCTTAGCTTTTAGTTGTAACCATGTAAAAGAAAATCCACAGTAGTAGCAAGTAATTATTGTCCACAGCTGACATGTACTTTGTTATGTATTTTGTAACTTAATTCCTAAAACAATGACCAAAAATAATTCATAGGTTTTGGTATTTAAGAGAAAATCGGTCTCTTTAATTATTGGACTGATATTAATTTAAGTACATGCCAATGCAATTGTTGAGTTAAAAACTCAGTATGATGTTTGGTTGTTACTTCAGTACATAGCTAAAGCTTGCTGGGATTTTGTGCTGTTAAGTCTGCATTAATGCTCTTCAAGTTCCGTAACTCCTGTAAATCTGCTGCCAAAGAAACCTATCCCCAAACGTTTCATTGATTAAATGGTGAAAGTTGGTAAGAGTTGATGTTACAGCTGTGTAGCTTGATCCAAAAGGATTTGAAATGTTCGCAGTCCAGATGCCTGTAATCCTAATTATTTCTACTTCACATTTCATCTGCTTCATAGCTGTGAGAGTAGAAGAGAAAAGCTAAGGCACTGTCACATACCAAAAGCTTGCTTTATATCTGATATGTAAAATTTGTACCAAGATACAAAGACAGGAGTTATGGGGGGTCGGGGGTGGTGAATTAAGTCATTCCTGCACTTAAGATCTCAGAGACTGCAAAGCTGTAAGTTCTAGTAGAAATTCTTAATGTTTAGGAAACAATGTTCTGTTACTGCCCTCCAACACATACACTTTGTTTGCAGTCTTTGCCTCAAATGTTTTCCTTTTTTCCTTTGCAAAGACTAAGGTTTGTCTCTTGCCACATTAATATGCACATCTTCGTCTTTTCTGATAAGGAAATTTCTGCTGTTTCCTGTCAAAGCTGCATAAAGCAGGAATAGGATATTGTAGGGAGTAGAAAAATTAAAAATTTCTTTTGGTTTTGAGGAATGACTTGGAAATAGGAAGAATTTTGTCACCTGAACCTGGAGTCCATGATTCTCTTAGACAACTTGCCAAGTGTTGTCACTAAACTCTACTGAATCACTTGAAATGCAAGCTTTGAAGACAGTGCTTCTTTTGAGGGTCTGAGGTGGTCAGGGCACCAGCCCATGCATGGGATTAAAAAAGTTTCTTACACAGAACGAGGAAAGAAAAGTGAATGAGACTTGTTTCACTCTCAGTAGGTCAGAATATGAGTTCAGATGCACAGGCAGGTCAGATATATGCTAGCTGTATGGTTCCTGACACTGGCTAATTGAGTGCCATTTGGGCAACTACGTGTTATGAAGGGAAGAGTTACCATATACTGAAAGGAAAAGGAGCTGTAGCAAAGGTATTGCAAGTTTTGTAAAACTTGGAAGCAACTGTGTCTGACGCTAAATGTATGTTCAGTCTTCATATGTTCTGCAAAACAAATTTTTTTGTCTAATTCTCCTAATTTTTATTCACAAAACTCTTCAGCTGCAGTTCTTCATATTTAAATGAATTGTTGCATTTATTGATGGAGGACTTGCTGAATTTTACATCATGAAAACATGAATAAATATGTGTGTGACTCTCCATCTTGCTAGAGATTCTAATTTTCATAGCTCTTTGATGCTCTGTGGCATTCTTCTTGTCAGAATCTTCTGCAATATGAGGAGCAGTAACCAGCCCCATGTTAAAATAACACATGGGTTGATGGATGGGGGCGATGAAATTATTTTCGCTAAACAGTGTGGTGAGTGTCAATACGGGCCAATTATTCATTGTCTTTCCCAAACAAGATCTAAGGGACATAAAGGAAAGCAGGAGGGACAGGTTCAAAACAAAAAAGAGGAGATGGTTCTTCATAGAGCACCTGGTAAGCTGAGAAGCTCCTTTTCACAAGATGTTTTATATGCTAAGAATGTGTGTGGGCAACAACATGGTAAATTCATGTATTAGAAATCCTTAAGTGCTGCTAAATACAAAGATATCCCCTTTTCCTCAGTATGGCTTGAAGGAAATACCACATACACTTTTCCTACTCTTGTTCCTAGTATCTAGTTCTAACTGATTAATACAGTTTTGGGCTATAGGGATCTTTGGTCTGACTCTGTGTCTGTTCCTATGATTTTAAATTGGATGAGAAATTGTAAATCTTGAAGTCCTTTCCTGTCTAACAGCTATTGCTGCTATATTTCAGGGTTGGTAGGAATTTTAAGGATGAGTGCATTCTTCGTCATCGTGGAAAGTGTTACTTCTTAATTTTCTTTAAAGAAACATTAAACAGAACAGTAAGTAATTTGGCATTTGCAAGGCAAAGGATTGCTCCCAGCTGGAGCAGCTAACATTTTTCATGAAGATCTTCTGCACTTTTTTTAGTGCAAAGCCAATGTTAAAATTAATTCAAGATCTGCTTCAGATTCATTCTAGCACTGAAAGCTTTGAAGAACATTTTATCTGAGAGAGATTTGTATTTGAACCAACATAAAATATTGGTGCAGTATAAATATTTCAGCACATAAGAATAGTTGAGATTTGCTCTTGCTCATGTTCTTTCTCCTGTGCATGCCAGAACACTACTTCCATGAGTGTACTTACCTGCACAGAAAATCATTGAAATCTCTATCTACCAGTTTATATCAGAAAAAAATCCTGCTTGCTCATTGATTAGAAGCATACTGGCATACTTATTTCGTGTTATATTACAGGTTTTCTTTATGTTGCAGAGGTAATGAAATAGCCAGCGGGAAGGGAGGAAAAAATTCATCCTTCTGTTTTACTGTACATATATATAGAAATATGAAAAGAAGAAATACCACTAGAATGGTTCAAGACATGTTGGATAAAAATGAATACTAACACTATGCTACAGTTTTATTTTTTGCTTCAGTGTGGTTGAATTTGTTTCATGACCATATACTATCATGTAAATAATATTTAACCTTCATAATTTTATGTCTATATCTATTTGTTTTCTTTGAGGCAGTTTGTAGCTTGCTTCTGGAGATTTTTCAAAGATTATGTTATTTTCAAAGACTCTGTTCCTATCATAAAACAGCTTTTTTGATTCTTACCTTTCTCTTAAAGATTAGATAGCTGTAGGAGAAAAATACTGATGCCTAATTTTTCTTTCCTGGATAGTCCTGGAAAAGTTAAAAAAAATATGCAGCTAATGAATGGATTAGTGCTTTTGCTCATTGCTTTATGAATCTCAGATATTTCCCAATGGAAATTTATAAATAGATTTTGATAATGAACAAAGGCAAGATGTATTTTAGTCCAAAAGTACTAATGCTGAAGGGCATGTCAAATACTGTAAGTTTCTGTAACTTACTGTGGTAAGTTTGACCACAGATTTTTTTAAAGATGGTGGGAGGTAATTAAAAGAAATAAATGCATAATGAGTTATTTCCTAACTCTAAAAGGAGATTAGAAGGATCTAAATTTAATATATGCAGCATTAAGAGGTAGAAGAAAGTTTGGGACTTCATGTAGGTCCTTCAATGTTTGTGCGATTGCCGGTTTCCTCTCATGGATGAAATTGGTTGACAGTGTTGGATATTTGTAATGGAGCCTGGAGACAGTATTGTAGCAATAAAATCAGGTATCTTTATATAGTAAATGAAAGTATTGTTTTGTTTTTTAAATCTCAAATTCTAATTTTAGAGGGAGGATATTGTGAAAATGTGGCAATAAACTGAAATTCTTCCCTTCCCTAGGGATCCATTGGAAAAAAAGACGCTTATTCTTTTGATAGGAAATTATAGTCAGTGTTTTATTTTAAACACACAAATTATTTTGGGAGGGTCTAGGTGGAGATAAGGAGGAAAAAGTATGAACTCAGATTTTTTTCTCCAGTGCAGACTCTTTACAAGGTTCAAATCTTAGACATAAAAACGTACATACTTTAGATAATGCTTTAAATAATCTCGATACAATTGGCATGCAGCTGGAAGGATGACAAGAACTGAAGATATATTTTGTATATAAAACATATGTTTTTATATAATAATACATAAAATATAAAGGTTATATATTATTATAATATCATATATCTTTAATAGTAAGCTGGTATATTATTTTATCCTCATATAATATATATCCTTAGTAATGCATGCTTTATTTTGGGACTATACATTAACAATTTTTGAGCCAAACAAGCCTTTCCATTCTCTGAGTCATGGACCCTGCTTGCCTTTTTTTTCAAATGTTTCTATTACTTTTTTCTCAGGCACACAATAATATTAATAAGGACAATATTTTATTACTTCATAAGATCCTCTGCCTTTTTATTCTGTTTCACATTCTGAATTCTCTTAAATGCAGTTATCTCCAGGCATGAAAATATGAGGCTGTTTAAAAATTGGGACCAAAAATGAGGTAATCCTTTTTCCTTCAAAGGACTAGCATCCTATTTTCCTCTAAGCTTCCAAGACAGAAAACAGCAAGTAATGTCCCTCTTGTCTAGCAGAGGGTTTAATGTAGCTACCAGCAGCCATGTATGCCTTTCCACTTTTTTAAAATCAAATGCAACATTGCTCACTTGTTCCCTCTGTTCCTCAGGGATGATGCAAGAGGAGAAAAGCTGCCACAGACCTTGCTTTTTCTGTGTGAAAAGAGTTGAATGACACAATTAAAGACCTGCTAGGAGGAAGTAAAGGAGAGAACCTCTTCTTGATAGGAAAAAAATCTACCTCAATGTATCTATAGCATAAAAAAGCCCCCAAATGATGAGGTTTCTTTTTTCCCTCTATTTTGTATGCATATATAGTCTGTTTTTAATTCTTGGTGCTAATTTTGACTGAGCCAAAAGGTGACCTTATTAGATGATCTTGCACAAGTTGTTTAATTTCTTTGAGTCTCGATAAACTTGGCAGAGGAACAGAACAAAACCAGAAGATCACTGAATAAAGCAGATGGGAAAGCAAAATGAATTCAGTGCAAAGCTTTATGTTTTGAGGTGAGTAATTTGGCAGGGCAGGGAAGCAAACAATAGACTGGATCAGATTCCAAAATGATAATCTAGCCTACTCAGATAGTTAACTGACTCAAAGGAATAATCCCGAAGAGTTATTTATCTGAACGTGCAATACATCTGTCTATTTCTGTGCATGTATCTATGTGCACATACATATAACTGGGAGAAGAAGGACACTGAAGATGTTTAGACAGTTTAGATGATCATTTAAAGCCTTAAAATCATTTGTGCATTACTATTACGCCGTTACAAACATATTTTCTACTTCATGGTAACATGTATACAAGCATTTACTTAGCATGAAAATTTTTGTAACCATGTATGTGTGCGACTAAATAGCTGAAGCTATGCAGTTTTTGAAAGAACAATATGGAGCAGTAAAATAGAGTGCATGCAGTGATTTCTACAGTGTGTGTCAAAAAAGAGTTGTTTGGGATTAAATGAATGGATTTTGTTCCATTTTTCTTTTGTTTTAAGCTCAAAAGGATTTCTCTTCTGCCAAGTTGGCTCAGCGCAAGAGACAAGTCTGACATATCTTCTCCTGGCAGTTGAATGTGGAAATGGAATCCAGGTGGCTTACTACTGGAGTTAAAGTTTTGGCAAAATGTTCGTGGTTTAAGAGATGAATCCTAGAACTCAGTGAATGGGTGGAACTTTTTAAATTTTTCCTTGTAAACTAAATTGGCCAATAGTATCTTCTGGGCTTACACTTGGCATTTTGACTTTAAGAAAAAATTGCATTCATTAATTCATGATCTGTGACCAAAATATACTCTTAGATTCTTTTGCATTATATAAATAATACTGAAATTAATTTGAACCGTAAATATAGACAAGCAGGTCTACTTGACCTGTCTGGCTAGAAAATCAGAAACAATTCATACCATGACAAATGTTCTCACTAAAAAGCTACGACATTGCCTCAGCAAGCCAATATGAGCTGCCAAATATTGATGAGGCGCTGCACAGTTCAAAGACTGTTGTTATTCAAGATTTTGGGGGCAATTTCATTTCTGTAGATGTTGATAGTAGCTTATTTGTATATTCTAAACAAGAGAGGAAACTTCTTCAGAAGTAGACATCAAAACTGTGATGGAAATGTATCTAGCCACTGAAACAAGCCAAATGATTATGGCAACCAAACAGAAGTGCTAATTTATCAGAGAGGGAAGGTATAAGAAACTTCTTGTGTCTGTATTGTGAGGGTTCTTTTTTGTTTTTTTGTTTTTATAATATTCCTAGGTTAGTAGATATTGGCTTGTTTTAGGGAATTAGGATTTGCTAAGAATTACAAGTAGCAAGTAACATTTTTCTTCATATTACTAGACTTAGTTGTCTCTTAGGCTCTGTCAGCTCTGATTTCTCTGTGCCTAAATAGTTTGATGATTATTCTAGTGGTAATCTGGAGGTGAAAAGAAGTGAAATGAACAATGCACTCATAGGTATATTATAAGATGTGAAAATTATGACCATCCTTTTAGCTTTTTGTGAGTGTTGAACAGAAAAATTTAGTAGCCTAAAATCAAATGAGTCTGAGAGAGTCCTGTCCCTTACCAGGGGTTTCAAAGTTTGTTGCAGTACAGACCATACATTAGACTGTGATTTAGAAACTGTCTGATAAACAGATTGTTTTGTAATAGAACTGATTGCTTAAGAATGTCATAAGTTTTGTGTGTGCTTGGAAAGAAATATGGAGAGAATTCATATTGGTGTTGTCCTATTTATGTTTGCGTTGAAATCAAAAGAATGTTGTCTTTGGAGGTGTTAGAATAGTACCAAGTATTTTTGCAGATTCCACAATACATTTTATTTATTTTTATTATATAGTTTAGTAGCTGGGACAGCTCCTGTGACAAAGGAGATAGTCATATGTGGACAGGAATTATCAGATCATTATTGATCAGTAGATTTGTTGAATCACTCTTCTAATTTAGGATTGATCCTATTCACATAAAGCTGTTGCCCTCCCAAGGATGTCAGTCATTTATGTGGCTGTGGACTGCTCTATTTAACCTTTTGTAGTGTACCAAGAGAAACCTCTGATCAACCACCTGCTATTTGTTTTCCTGTGCAACTTAGTCAAAGACAATGTCAGCTAGACAGTGTCACAAACTAGATGCCAGCTCTGTCTTCCATTTCTTTATGAGGCAGGTATGTGCCAGGATAATGATCACTTCAGTGTTACCTTTGTATTAAAAAAGTTAAAGTCTGAAAATGTCATATTTGTCTAGCATTGATATGCATGCCAGTGGGACTCCCTGGTGAAGGTGGTCAGCAGTTAGCCAAATACTGACATCACACCTTAGGAAATTAAAGATAACCTCTTTTAAAAGCAAAATCCAACCTAAGGAGGAAGGTAGGCACACATTTAAAATCAGATTTAAAAGTATGTTAATCATTAACAGTTGCCAGCTAAGCAAGAGAAACCAGTCGTCTTATGCTTGTTTCTGGTATAGCTAGTATCCCAAGGACATCACTCAAACCTCCAAAAGAGATTCCGACAGAAGTAGTCGCCAGTGAAGCAAAGGTGCTTTTGTGTGGCACCCATCTTCTCCTTTAACCTTGGAAACCATTTGTTGGCCCAAAACCAACTAGTCATTAGGGCTAGTCACTATAAAAAAGTTATTGTCAGCTGGAGGAATATTTGTGTCATCATGGTTTTACTGTGGTAAGGAATTTACAGAATAATCATTGGAATTTTAGTAATACTGCTGTAATTGTAACACTTTAAAACATCTTGAATTAATAATCTTTTTCAGAAATATTGTAGAGTCTGATTGTATTATACAATTACCAGTTAGCAGGGAGAATAAAGCGAGAGTATCTGTTTAAATATCTTAAGAGAGATTTATTTATTAATATTATCAGATTTTGCTGATATACACACAGTAGATTGCCATATGTTATGTTTCCTTGTGAGAATGTGACAGCAATACCTTCCCCATTTGACTTATTCACTTTAGCTTTCAAATGAGCAATGTCAGGCATACTTGCTTCTTTACATTAGCTGAGTCTTGAGTTTTCAGAAGGATTAATGTATACTCCTTCAGCTTTCGTGCCTTTATGCTGTCCTGAGACTCATAAAGAAAGAGGGATTGAGAGGTTCAGCATTTCGCTCATATAACGTGGAGAAATCATTTAGCAGAGTGATTTATGGTGTTGCAGTGAAACAGTTCATAAAGGATAATGTCTTTCTACTTAGAATTTGCATGCTATTACATAGGAAAGGCTTTGGCGTTTGAAGGAAAAATCAACTGTAGTATCATCAATTTATAACAGGATCTTTGAATGTGCTATAGAGGGAAATACCCCATCAAACATTTTATTTCTGGATATGTAAGCTTCCCTGGTAGTTAAACTTAATTACTCATGAAGGATGCCATTCGACAATTAGCCATAAATTTGTGATTATGGTGAAGGATGGTTGGAAGAGAAAATGAGAGAGACATTAACCTATATTGCATTTCTGTGTGTGTAGATGAGGTAATTTGTTCAAGGATGAGCTGTTAATTCTCCTGTCTTTGACATATTAAGATGACACAAAATGGCAAGGCTGAGACAGACTTACCTAGTTTATTCTCACTCCAATATTCAGCAAAGATAATGAGATTGGAATATGTTTTCTTGTTATCAGCTGACCTGATGTTTCAATATACACTAGAATGAAAACTAGTGGTTCCCAGATATGTGAGTCTACTCCTGTCCCCCTTTGCTCTTCCATATTTTTTATTACTGGTTCTGATTTAAATCTTGACTCAGTTCTTCACCATCGGTTTAAAACCATGGAGCCTAACCGTTAGTTTGATTGCTCGATGATCTGGGGAGCTACTCTGCCTGTGGCTACTGCTCCTGCCTGGTGACTGGGAAGCAATCAAGTATCTGCTGACCCACTTATAACACAAACAGTGCTCTCTGGAGAAGAGTATTTTCTTTTCTTTCAAAAGTTCACAAATGTATCTGCAAAAAAGTTTGAGATAATGCCCTGGCATGGACTATGGAATGAAGATGAGTGTGCCACATATCACAGGGCACAAGTCAGTTCAGGTGGCAGCTGAGAGGGATTTCTTAAATTATTAATTTAATATATAAATTCTTCATATCCTGTATGCAAAAGTAGAATAATAAGGCTTAGGGGACCCCTGCTAAAGCTTTGGGAAGGGTAATTAGCAGCAGTCCTGGTGTTAAGTGGCTGAAAAAACACTGCTTCACTTGTTAAATTAAGTACAATGAGAAATCTTAATAAAACTTTCTTCATACTAAAGACATGATTAATTCTGCCTCCTTTAGCCTTCTTACTTTTACTCATTCTCTGGATGCTGGTTGAACAAATTATGTGACTGGTATTCTGACTATGTATTTGCATCACATGGAAAACATTTGGCAAAACTACAATATAAACTTGTCTTTATTCTTAGACTCTCCCTATAAAGTTTAGGGGAAAATGGAGTTCCTAATGTGATTGTATGTAAATACTAGAAATCTGGGAGAAACAAACAGAAAAAAGGTAAGTTGACCCTAATCTTCGTGATAAGAGAATATCATTATAGTTTGGTAAAGTATACAAAAAAAGAGAGAGAAAATTCAGTAAGATTCACTCCACTAAGATGAGAAAAATAATGAAATAAGTGGATTATGATTTAGACAAATATAAAGACAGTGTATAGGGGACAGAGCTAGATCCACAAAGAAAGCTTGGTTCTGCAGTATTAAACACTGCAATGCCTACTAGCTAGTGGTTACTGGTGGTGGGTGGTTAGATCCAGATGAATTGTACCTATTTACCTGAGTAGGCAAATAGAAGCCATCGTCCCCTTATTCTAGCCAGACGAATGCCTGAGTTTTAGCTTTCCAGTCGTGTCTTGTGTGATGCCTTCATACAAATAATCAGTTTGGTATTACAGCTCAGTTAAAGAACCAAAGGGTGAAAATCTAGTTTTGTAGCAGCTTGGGGGCTCTGAAGTATTCTTTCCCATGTTGATCAAATGCGGGTAAAATCTACTGAATGCTTTTAAGGCTGCATGCAAGTCTGTTTTCTCTTCTGACATCTAGAATACTGATTTGATCTCCGTGAAATCTAGGTTAAAGTCTCTATTTTGTAGGAAGATTTTTCATCTTTGATTTTTAACCTCAGGAATGTGGATCCTCATGTCTTAGGCCACTGTCCAATGACTAAGCCCTATAGAAGTCAGCAACTCTTGTATCTAAAACTTTTACTGAAATAAAAATATATATATTTAAAAGGTGAAGAGTCCTTTTACAACATGGCATCTCTGGGTTTAACAGTGTAGTTTTGCTGAAACAACATAATTTGTCAATATTTACATTTCAGACAAAATGTTCCGAAAGCTTTGCTGAGATACTTGCTATTTGGTGAACGCTGACAATGTTTCCATGGGTGGATATGTGCCACGGAGCATAATGAGCCATGTATAGAAAAGAAAATATCTGAGAAAGTTATCTACTCATTGTACAAAATGACAGCTGTTTTGAGAACTGCAGGGTTTGCATAGACAGTCTTTTGGACAGAAGCCTTTTAAGGAAGGGTTTAAAGGTAAGACTGCAGTTGTTTGGCTTGATATGAAGTTAAAATTAGGAAAGGAGCAAAGAAGATTTTGGTAGATATTATGCTTGCTCAGCAGTATCATTTCTCACTTCTTTGGAAGAAATGTCAATTTTACTGATGGATGACTTGTCCCAGAAATTTTTCTAAGTGGGCCTTTAGCTAACCCTAAAAGTATACGGATTGCTCTCTCCCTCTAAGTCCTTAATCAAAACATTAAATTAAATAGGATCTTAACAATGACTTTGTTGATATTCTGCTGTGATTGAGTTCATAAAACCTTCAAATCTAGAGCACTTGATAATGATTCATTATCATTCATAACTTCATCCATCAAAGACTGTGTTTCTTGGGGGGGGGGGGTTATATAGCTCTTATTTGTATAGATTACAAAAGGGTAAGTGGACAGTTGTGAAACTAGGATGTTTTAGCTGCTACTTTATATCAAGAGAAGATAATACATTTCTGGGAGGGAAAAGTGTGTTCTAGTTCTGGCTCTTTCAAATATTGCTTCCATAGCTGCAGCTCTTGGGAGACATCTCTTCTCTTTCTTCCCTTTCCCTCTGTTTACTTGTCACATCAACCAATATGGTAAGTGTTATCATGCATGGCTCCTATGGCACAAGAAGAACAGCAAATATTTTGTGTCCTGCAATTACAGCAAACCGTGTGCTTTGTTTATATTTGTTGCTTATTGTGTGCTTATCTTTGTTTCTGTTGGCACTGTGTTCTGCGCAGTATGGGCACTAGTGGAATGGAGATGATAGTAAAGTCCTTTTGTTTCTCTGATATAGGACTATGCAAGATTTAGTATTAGTAACTGCTGTGGTATTCAGTGCTCTGAAAAGTATCTTATTACTTTTAGTCACTTCCAAAGTTCCCTCAGTGCCTGAGGCAGCTGGATCTTGGGATCATGTATTCCTTGCTCATGCTGTCCGCTACACGTGGAACCACAACTGTGCGTTTGCTTAAATAACAGATGTGAAATGATTTAAGTGTGCAAGAATTTGCAATGTTTGAAACCAGATTTGTGAATCACCTTGGGCTGAAAAGTTTAGGTAAATTGATACTTACTTAGGATCATTTAATTCCCAGGGATGTGAGGGTTATAGCACTCTGGGAGGTAAAGTCCATGCTCTACCACTGGTATGCTTGTAAGCCTGAATAGCAAATCTCCTTTGAGAACCAACTGTTATTAAGTCTCAGTTTTCCAGGCAACGGAGGATTTGGGTACCCAAGAGAAAAGAATGGATAATACAAACCTATGTAAATGAAGTTCAGAAAATACAATGTCTGTGCAAAGTCCATGCAGCCTATGGCCATGTGCCTAGAATTTTACTACTTTCAGTCCCAGGCTGGTTTATGTTAACTGTAACCTGGAATTGCCTACATCCAAGATATAAACAGGTACTGTTACAGGGTGGATCTAACAGACAAATTTTGTTGTTTTTTTTTTTTCAAAAATGTGATATGACAACATTACTGGATGCCAAAAAATCCTGGAGGAATATCCAGAGCCCTCAAATTTCATCTGAACAAAATTTATGGATAGAAAAAGAGGGAACCTGAGGGAACTGAAATACACAGTATCCTAG
Organism: Apteryx mantelli; assembly: GCF_036417845.1. NCBI lineage: Eukaryota > Metazoa > Chordata > Aves > Apterygiformes > Apterygidae > Apteryx > Apteryx mantelli. The sequence goes on from NC_089979.1 coordinate 61,977,550, forward strand.
TATCTTCTGAAATGAGAGAGAGAATCAATGAAATTTCTTTGTATTTATGCCCCCCTAATTGAAACCAGGATCTTGTCTGGGGGCTTAACAGAAGTTAAATCATTTGAAAACTCTTGTTCCATGTTTTAGGATGTTTGTGAAACTAAAAGTTAAGAGCAAAACTTTTGTATGTTAGAATGAACAAATAAATCCTCAGTAAAATTAAAACAAAACCTCCTGGTTTTTATTCAATAATAATTGATGCTGAACAACATGGTAAATTCAGGTGCTGCGCTCTCTGAGCAAATAATTTTAAGTGCCTTCTTTTAGATCCTATTGTGTTATGGATTACAGGACTGAGCTTAGATCTAGATTCACAAAATTACTTACTTATTATTTCTGTGAATCACGTTACACAAAACAGTTCCAGCTAAAATCATGTAGCCTTGAAATAAGAGATATTTATACGTCTCGTGATAAACCCTAGAAATAATATCTTTCAGTCAATAGCAGGACTCCTGAAATCATGAGTGATTGGTGGGATAAACTGGGATTTATTTTCATGATCTAAACTATATCCAAGATACATATTCATTTAACCTTTTGGTGTGAATTTAATTAAAGGATATCTTACCAAAAATGTCATTCTAACACTGTTATTTTTTCCCGTGCATTTGTTCTTTAGAAACTTCACTTATATGAGGAGATGTACAATATATATTATTATTATATCAATAACATAATATGCATACCACTTATTCAGTGGAATTTCACAAAAACACACCTGATTGATTGATATTGCCATACCAGGGCTTTTATATTTATATAGATAGCTCAGATCCAACGTAGTTCTTTTAACCTAAATTATGCATTCATTACTAAATCTTCTTAGGAATAGTTTCTCTGCAAAACTGGCTTTTACTGTTTTTCAGCTTTTGCCTTAAGAACACCATCTTTGCTGACATTTTGCATAATGTTTTTCATGTGGAGAAGAAAATTTTAGAATCATCTAGGATTCGTGGGCTCACTTATGTACACTGTTCACTACTGTGCCCTTTCTCAGCCATACCTTTCCCTGTAGTGCAATAGAGTAAGTCACTGTCACTAAAAATGCAGGGATAGAGTGAGTAGTATTGGATCACTAATTCTCCAGTAGCTTTTATGCCATTCAACTGTGTGTAACTAATCAGTGCAGAGAGTAAAGGGTGGAGTAGAGTCTGGCACGTTTTCAGGAAAATATGTTTCCTTTTTCAAAGTGAAACTTTGGGTGGCTTCGCTCTTAGTATTGGTGAGAGGATCCACCTAGTTGATGGGAGCGCTATAAGCCCTGCACGGTCAGGGGAAGAGCTGGGGCGTGGAGGAAATTGGTTTGGAGATTTGTCAATGCTTGAGTCTGAACACACTCTGAAAGGAGTGACACAGTAGTTGACTAATAATGAAAATTTGCATTTTCCACTGAATATCTCAAAAACCTTGCAAAGATCGTTAGTTAAATTTGTGGTTATTAATAAGAATAAATAGTATTTAATAAATGTGGAAGCTGCAGTAAAAGACGTAATCCTATTTTCTATTATTAATCTACCCGTTGAAATTCTCTGAAAAGTCATGATAGTGTTTTTACATAGATTTTAAAAGAGTATATGGCTCAAAGAGACTTGGTTAAGTTTACATAGGAAGTCTGCTGTAAAACTGTGAACAGAACCCAGATTTCCTGTTCTGTGGGTCTGCTGTAACAAAACAATCCTCCCTCCTTCATACAGTGAATGATTTGGTCCTATAGCCCATCCAGTGTTTCATTATTTTAAGCCAGAGCAAGTGTGTTACAACTACTTTCCTGAAGTAAAGTGCAAGACTACCAGTAATGAAGAACACTCATACCTAGACGCCATCTAGGTCCTCATTAGCTGACCTCTCTCTAGGTCTTGTAAGCAAGACTGTTTTGTATAAAATATGGTTGCTTTCACTGTCTATACTCCTAAGAGTTTTATGGTCTTGTATCTCAGTTACTGATGTATCCTTTTTTCTGCAGTCATTTTTGCCTCACTGATACTTGCCCCAAACCCCACTGGATAGTAGCACATTGTTTTGGCTAGAAGCAAAGACCCTTTTTATTACCAGGGCTGCACTATACAGTATATCCCGGAAGTGGGTGTCTCATAAGAGATGATAATAGCTCACAAAAAACTTTACTGCTTCACTGTGGCTAATCCCATTGAATTAATGGTGTGGTTCCAAGTGAATTACTAGTGTGGGCCTCTTGGCATTCTTGGCTGGTCACTTTTCTCCCACACCTGGGAACTTGCCTTGCACAGCAGCTCCTGCCCTGGGACAGCCTGGTGCTGTCAATGTTAAAGACTGTGATCATATACTCTCAAATGTCACAGGCATTTTGAGAGCCATAATTGTCCACTTTTGCATTTGAACATATTATTCTGGTTTCAAAGGAATTGGTAGTTAAAAGTCCAGCTGGTGGCTGGTTACTACTGGGGGTCAACTCTGGGGCTGATTCTGTGTTATATTATTAATGACCTAGATAATGGGACAGAAATGAGACCTCTGCTGCACTCAGCAGATGATAAGAGGGCAAGGCTGCTATTGAGAAGGGTTTTAGTAGGCTGGAGAAATGGGCTTGCAGGTACATCATGAAGCTGAACAAAGTCAAGTGCCGAGTCCTGCATGTGGGATGGAATAACTCCATGCACCAGTACAGACTAGGGGCTGATCTGCTGGAAAGCAGCTTCCTAGAAAAGGACCTGGGGTCCCAGTGAACAAGAAGTTAAACATGAGCTAGCAGCGTACCCTTGCTTCAAAGAAAGCCAACTTCATCCTGGACTGTATTAGCATGAATGTAGCCGGCAGGTCAAAGGATGTGATTCTTTCAGTTCATTGGGCACTTGTGAGACCAGATCTGGAGTCCTGCATCCAGTTTTGGGCTCCCCTCTAAGATGTTCAGATGTACATGACGTACAAGGAGAAGCTGAGAGAACTGGGTTTGTTCAGCTTTGAGATGAAAATGCTGAGGGGAGATCTTATTGCTGTCCAGACCTACCTAAATGGGAGAGAAGATAGAGCCAAACCCTTCTCAGAGGTGCATGACGATAGGATGAGAGGCATAAGTTGGTACATGAGAAATTTCTTCTAGATATAAAGTTTTTTTTTTTTTTTTTTTTTTTTTTTATCTTGAGAGTGGTCAAACACTGGAACAAGTTGTGCAGAGAGCCTCTGGAACCTCCATACTTGGAGATATTAAAAGCTCAACTAGACAAGGCTGTGAGCAACCTGCTTTAACCAGACCTGCTTTGAGCACAGATTGAATCAGACAGTTTCCAGAAGTTCCTTTCAACCTAAATGATTCTGTGATTCCTCTTTGATTTGTTTACTCTGACCTCATGAACAATATTGTACCTTTAAAGCAATGGAACTGGATGTTAGAAGCACTTTATCATGGAATTTGTTGGTTTGGAACTTCAAAAAATGAGGATAACTGTGGAATTGTGACTACTGAGCATGGCTATATTCTCTCTAGGCATCTCACTTCTTCTGTGGCTGTTTTAAATCACTGCCCATACCAAAAAATAATGAAATACAAATTATTGATTCTGTTGTCAAGCTGACTGATGGTAGAACATTTCTAGTCACTCCAGATGACACCAGTTCCCAGTTTGCTTTCCTTCCTCTCTGATGTAACTTGAACAATATCAGTCTTCCTTATAGGAGCTCCTTTTTTTGTTTTTTTTTTTTTTCTCTCTCATTTACGTCAGTGAATTTTCTTCCTGTCTCCACCCATTCATGCTTTTTGCCTCGGTCTTCGAAAAGACTAGCTCTGCGGTACTTACTGCAGGATGCTGGAGGTTCCCAGATTCATCTGACTTTTTTGTTCAATATACATAAAGCAGAGGACGCTTCAAATCTTCCACTTGAACAGTTGTACCTGTCACTTCCTAATATTCCGATCATGAATTGCATGTATGGAAAATAAATCATTATTTATTTAAGTTTCTTCATTGTTTCAAAAATGTTTGATCTCTGTTATCACAGCAAACACAGCTCTGCCTTTACAAGACAGGAAGCAAGAAACATTAAACAAATAAGAGGGATAAAAGTAGTAGCTCCATTGAGGTAGGATTGCATTTCACAGCTGAAACTGCAAACAAGGTGGGCTAACAGGCTCAGTATATGGATGAAATAGCTGATTGGCTTATGTCTTAAAAGCATCATTTTTAATCTGTAGCCCAACTCCCCAGAGCATGAGAGAGAGAAATGTCTGTGATGACTACTGCAGTACATCCACAGATATCTGAATCCAGACAGAAGACCATCTGTGGAAAAAATGTTCTGACTAGCTTGTCTCATGCCAGAGAGCATGAGAGACTGAAAACAAGCAGTGGACTCTCATACCCTTGGAGGGAAAAGTAAAGAATTTTGAATGTTTCACATTTTATTTCCGACTTTCTCGTATTTGGCAAAATTCAGCTATGTTTAACATTGTCACAGTAAAATAAACCCAGATCAAGCTTTAGTTGAATGTTGGACTGTTGCTGTGGGCTTATCTAGGCTGGGAGAATGATGTTTTAAAGTATGTTTGTTAATACATGTTAGTAAATATGATGTAGTATAAAATCTGTTTAAAGCATGGGGGTAGATAATGCTAGGACTGGCTAGAACAAGACAGCACTGAAGTCCTGCTTAAAATGTGGTAGTGCATTTTTTAAACACAGCCTGCTTTTGCATCCAATGAGAGGTCAAAATGAAAGTATAAAAACTGAAAATTTGTTGAATGTAAAAATGCAGCACTGCCCCAGAACCATGTATAGGATTAGGAGAAGGGTGTGCCCTTTCTTTGTTCTGTTATGCAAACCAAACAATACATTCAGTAATTCAATCTAATCAGACTTTCACAATCAGGTGCTGGCGTAGAACTATAGCAAATATTTCCTGAATCCTTAGCCAGCCACATTCATAGCAATTGGGAAAAATATGACGTGGTAACCCCTTCATTGCCTGGCATAAGAAACAGCATTCCTACGGATTCTTTGTTTAGGCATTTTGGTCTGAGAGGCCATCATGACTTCCCGTGGGAGAAGAAAAATTGCCACCTGTATTTTTACTTCTCTGTTAAGAGAAGAGTTTTCCTCAGGCTCCCAGTAGGAGCTCTCCCCATGCATAAGGCAGGCTACAGCTTGGTGAGGTGACCATCCCAGGTCACTGTTTGTTGGTGCCCTTTGAATGTTCCTTCTTAAGGTTGGTTGATGAAGGATCTTCCCCTGAGAATCATATCAATATTTATTACACATTTGTTGACACCTGCCCTGTCTTATTGTCAGCTGCAATTCAGTCCTCTACATTACAAATAAATTAAGCATTTTAGAAAGTATATTTAAAAATGATTTAAGGATTCATGTGAGTTTTCTGACAACTGCTGGCAATACCAGGCAATTAAGGCAACATCACAGCTTTCCAAAGCAAGCTGTTAAAATATCATGGTATGAACAGAGTCAAACTAATTAATTAATCAACATGACTATTTACATTGTGGAAAGTTCTAAGAAATAATGTCAAAATATCTGAAAATTTATACACAAACTTCAAAGGGGTTTAGCACTGATTGGCTCACATTTTTGAGCAACTAAACATGACATTCAGGAACACAAAGAAAATTCAGGCTTTAGTGAAAGACAGATTTTACAGTATCTGTACATGAAATGTGAAACAATTCCTGTGCTAGAGTCTCTAAATAGTGGAAGTCGAATAGGCTATGCAATCTTACAGTTGTGTGCTCATAAGAATTGTTCATGAGCATGATAAGAAAACAAATCAATTTCAGGAATCAAATTCTGGACGCAGCTATGTATGCATGCAAATATAAAGTTGATTCAACTTCCTAGGAAGGCCTTTATTACCCCCAGCCCCCTCAGAGATGTAAATTTACTAAAAATTCCCTAGTACTGCTTGTCTCTTCCTGAGAGATTCCCAGTCCCAGCTGCTTCCCTCAACACTTCTTTGATGACAGGAGCCAGTTAAAGAGAAGAAACAATATTCATGACCCACTGTAATTAAAAAGATCTTGGGTTTCAAACATTAAATCTAAAATTCTTGCAGCAAAATGTGTGTGGGTGTGCAGTCTAGAGATTAAATAATTCTTGCCAGCTTCTGTTGAGCAAATTAAAGTAATAAAAACAGTTAAATGAATACGTTCAAGAATATTAACTGCTTACAGAAACTGTATTAACAAAAGGAAGTTAAATTCATCATTGGAAATTCTTCTATGCTTTCTTGTCACTAACTGCAGAAGACTAACGAGAATAAGGACCAAAGAAAATTTGGGATGATATTTCCCAGGGAACTGGGAAAAATTCCATTTACTCTAAGAGCACTTTATCAGAAAATAACTTATGACTTTATTGTCTATTCTTAGTTGTATTTTTTTTTCATTTTCAATCTCAAAAAGTTTCTGTGTGGATGAATCTTTAGTTTATTTTCACCAGTTTAGCCATGGCACTAAAATTCTGGTAGACTGCTGCTTAGATACAGCCTGAATTGGTGGCCAAGGACATTATTACACACTTGCGAATGCTCTTTATATAACTGTGTCTGGCTGCCTCTGGCAAGGTAGAGTCACAGAGAATAAAACTATTCATGTAAGGCAAGTGATTTTTATTCATTTAAATTTCCAGATGTGATGGTTTAATAAGATACCTGAATTTGGGGTAAATTTAGCAGGCTTGGAGAAGGATGAAAGTTACATTGGAATAGGTGTAATTTAGGTGATGTATCCTGAAGCTGTCAGACAATCAAGGTAAGAGTTCTTTGATTCAAAAATCAAAGAGCTGTTCTTACAAGAGCATCATGTATGAAGAGTATTTCAAGTGAAAGAGACTACCTTGTAGGTAAGATATAGCGATTTAGTTGTGAAATTCTGTGTGTTTATATGATCTGGCAGCTATTACTGATAGAAATTTTCCCACTAATTCATTTTTCCTTCATTTCTGTTAGGAACTTTAGGTCTTACACATGTGATCTTCTCATTTTTAATTCTTTTTCATCCTTCATTTTGAATCTCCATCCCTAAAGTGCTCCTTAATTGTTTCGTTAGGCTCACATTAATAATTGCAAGTGAAAGCTTCTCACGATACATCCTAATTTTCTTGTTCTGGCAAGCAGTCAGAGTTTATACTCCCCACTCTTAAGGAGGCAACAAAAGCTGGTCCTAATCAGAAGGATCTAAAAGTGCTTCTGAGACTGGAGCTCCACACAGGCTCCCAACTTCTTGTTTTCACAGGGAAGGAATTCAATTTCAGAGTGTGGAAGGGGCTGTGGTGTGCAGGCGTGACTGGAGAACCACAACTCCAGCATATTGGCCTATGTGTATGACCCTAAATGTGGCCAGATGTTCCTGTATTACATTGTTCACAACTGAGGCCCCAGTCAAGATTATTTCTTGGACTGACTTTTTAATAAATGTTTCTTTTTCAGTCACTTGTCAGGTTTACTGACTTACCTTTTTCAAGGCAGTCTCTTTATGATACGTTCCTCTAAGGCATTTATAGATAATTCACGTGGACTAATCAGGATGATGCTGTGGTTTGGAAGTATTTTCAGTGGTCTGGTTGCAGCTGTGATGGAGTTTATTGGTGGAGATCAAGCAGCTCATTACTGATCATCCTTTAGTTTAAAATGAATGAGGAAATTAATAAATCTTTCTCCTGAAAGCTGCACTGATCCTGCTTTGGAGATTAAACTATGGAAGATTTTAACCAACAGGCTGATGTCAATGTGCTTGGAAGAAAAAATCAGGCACCTTCCCCCAGATATACATCCTGGAAACAAAATGAGGTTACCTACCATTTAGTTTAAAACAATGGTACAATAAATCACTATGTATATAGAACAGAAAAGTTCTATTTAATTTTGCTTTTGTTTGTGTTACACAAATAATATTATTTATTCTTCTATTTCATCCTACAAGTTAAAAATTTCAAAGAACCAGCAGACTCTTGAGTAAAATGAGATCTACCTGTCTGAGATTCAGCCGAGGGGCAAGTAAGTGGGGAACACTGGTAGGCTAAGGGAAACAACCTGAAGAGATGGTGAAATAAGTCCTTCCTTTAAACAGTGTTATGTATTTATTATTTAACAGACAGAACTTTGTTAAAGGGCTCTGTTTGGAATCCCATTAGTTTATGTGATGAAGCAAAAGAGTGGTGATTATGACCAAGTCTACTGCATATGGATTGTAAGTTTTTTCTTTTCATTTTGCATTGTCACCTACACCTTTTGAAGAGTGGTACAGAAGCACACAGAGCATAAATTTTATACGTGGAAATGTGTTGGAGTGATAAAAACGGGTGATTTGAACTTCTGAATTTCTTTATGGGTGGATATATAAAACCATATTATCATTCTCTGTTGATGCTCAATATGTAGTTTCACTGTTCTTAATAAAGATTATACTAAGGCAATACCAGCATTTTTAATATTAATAGCATTGCACAACCCTCTATGTTTTTGCTTCTGTCCAGTGTCCCCTTCTTCCCTCTTCATCACCACCCAGAGCTGATGGAGCAGCAGTGTGAAGGAGAAAGTTTTGGCTGTTGTACTTCCCTGTGTCTCCTCTCTGATCAGCACACTTGTATACCTCCCCAAGAAAAACTTGTAGCAGGGTGGAGGAGAACTGCAGCATATGTGGCCCCAGGGTACTTGTAAATCCCAGTGCAGGAATGGGCAATGGAGGGATTGTGCTAGGGAAAGTGTCCCAAAACTTAAAGTGGTGATGGCGACTGTTTGTAGCATGTGTAATATTGGTAAGGGTAGGCTGGAAGAGGAGAGGAATGAAAGACTTCAGTTTCTGCACACATCAGCTAAGAAAAGGATTAACAGTAACATGATACCAAAATCTATCATTACACTGTTTTGTTATCGGTGTGATGAGAAATTCAGACATCGTTATCCATGACTACATCATCTTAGTTACAGGCTACATTTTTAAGTTCCAACACAGACGTAACAAAAATAGAGTATGAACACATATATATATTCTGTATCCTTCTAATGCATGTAAGAATCAGACTCATTGCTATTTTCCATCCTGCTAGTTGGTATCAAAATTCTGTAGCTTTGTTATGGACAATCTGAACTGGTGGTTAAGTTGTGGTAGTAACTTCTCAACCACCACTGATCTCTCTGGGCTGTTAATTCTAAAGTCTGTGGATGACAAGTAACTGTTTATTAGCTGATGATTTTAGTCAACAAAACAAGTCTGATGCAAATCAGACTGCAAATCTTACATATGACACATATAAGAATATGACACACAAACATCAGTATGGAATGGTGCCCATGGAAATATGCAATATCCTAGATACAGCTCTGGGGTCTTAAGATCTCTTTCCACAGAAAATTACAAACGTACAGGAGTTAATGACTAGCACAATCCAAATTGCATACCTTTCATACTTAAAAAACTGTCAGTGAATTCCCAACAGGCGTTTTCAGTTCACAAAACTTATGGAACTGGTCTGTTTCTATGTATAGTGAAGTGAAACATATTATTTGGTCAGATATGAGATGCTTGCAAGTGTGTGACTGTACCCCTCAGGATCTGACCTACAGACTATAAACTTCACATCCAAGCAGTATTGCAGCAGGGAAGATAAATGACTTTAATATTTAAAAAATACTTCTTAGTGATTTCCATGCACTGATATCAAACCATAATAACAATGGCCAATTTGGCTAAACTAGTCAGTATTCCCTAAACCAAATAATTCAGGTCATTTGTAGTCATATGACTCTAATAATAGTTATTAATAAATCGTAGCCCCTCCTTTCCATTTACTGGTGCTTTTTCCCATTTCAGCAGGCAGTTATACTAAGTGACACAGGGGAGAAGACATGCCCAGTGTGGCAGGATAAAGTAGTGCTCTGCTTCCTAAACCACTTAACCACTGTCTTCATTTGTCTCTGGAAGGGCTTGCCTATAATTTGAATAGGTAAAAGCTCTTGTCTTGTTAAGAATTTTGCCTTTGGCTTAGTCTCGTCACACCATCAATTCCTTGCATATGCTAGCACTAGTCAAAACAGCTGAATCCATAGGTCAGCTATTAACCCTGCTTTTACTGTGCATAACCATGTATGATTGCTTTAATTGTAATTGTACTGTGCTAGTTCAACTTCAATGCATTGTTTGCAGGTTTTTTAGATGAAAGTATTAATTTACAGCTAGCAGTTTAAAGTTATTTTCTCTCCTCTTTTTAAAAGCACACAAAAACATGCAATTTGGCCAAATCACAAAGACTTGACAGCTCCCGTATCAACTCAATACCTCTCAGGATCTGGCTCCAAAGACTATAAACTCTAAGTGCAAACAGTATTGCAGCAAGGAAGATAAATGACTCTAATACTCTAAGATAAATGTGATATAGGTGATTTTTTTTGAACTGAAAGAAAAATATCTTAATAGTAAAAACAGGAAAAACTTCTCACACTTTCATTCACCAAGGAAGAATTTTATGAAATATTTTTCCTTTCCTGAACTGAACACAAATCTACAAACTATAAGACTACACTGGTGATTAAACAGCTTTAGCTTATTTAGCTTTTTTTTTTAGCTTTATTATATTGTTCAGTTTACATTTCAGTTCTCATGGGTGAGTTTTCATGCTAAGCAAAAAAGCAAAATCTTAACTTCTTGTCCTTCAGTTACATTGATAGTTTCTTTTTTGCAGTATTGGAGTGCTTCTGACTCTAAAATTATTAGGAGGAATACAGCTCAATTTTGTGTTTTCCCCCACATCTTTTCTGCATTCTAAACGTTTTCTTCCTCCTCTGTACCTAGCAATCACCAAGATTTTAGAACTAAAATAAAACTTTATTATTTCAGATAAACTACTATGTAAATATAAGTCTGAGTTGATGGGAAACAGCATTAAATGTATTTTATTACACTAGAACTGAAGAAACTCCTACTAGGCTGCTATTTACATAACATCTTTGTTCTCCTAAGTGTTGATGTATAGAATATTTTAATAGTTGTACTTTTGGACTTCACTATACATTGTGAAAATACACCTGGCTTGTTGACTGTTGAGATGAAATTCTAATCTGAAACTGAAGATTTAACACAGCAAATAGTAGGATGAAGATACCAGTAAAATCAGATAAAAAAGTTCTGTTGGTTTACTATCAGCATCCCCTAGTGGTGATATTTATTATTTTCTGATCAGAGTCATACAACCAGAGGAATTAATTTTTCAGATTTGTCTATGCGGATTAGAAGATTAAGAAAGTGGTGAAACTTTAAAAAGATATAGCTTGTGGAAAAAGATCATTTTTGGTCTTCATTTGTACAGGTCTTGCTTGTTAAATATTTAAAATTATTTTAGAGGTGTAAAAATTAAAGAAAGAAATCAATCCCTATTTCTTGTATCATGTATCTGGTTTACTTAGTCAATATCAGTATGGAAATTAAAATATAAATATGTGCATTTTAAACCAGCATCCATTTTGGTTCTCAGACATGAGTCTCATGCTTTTATTTTTTGTCTTCATAATATTGCAGGAGAAAGTTAAATACAAAAATGAATTAAACTGTGTATCTGTATCAAACATGAACTTTTTCCCAGGTATATTGAGATTGTGCTGTCATCCATTTGCCTTTTAGTTTATTGAAATTTATGCATAATTTAAACACAGTTTAGACAGTGATGTCTAAATAATTGTTATACTAAGCATAAAAGCACTTAAAAAAACTTCTGAGTGACTCAAGAGCCTGAATTCCACTGTTTTTTACTGATCTTCAGGCTCCTCTGCAGTAGCTAGTTCATTTTTAATCAAAATGAATTAGTGTGTTGAAAACAGACACTACATACTTGAACACTGAATATCTGACCATTTGGTACTCTTGAAAAGGGCACTTTCCTATTTTTGTCTGAAAAAAAGGTAAAAAAACCTACAATATAATACAAGACAGTTCGAAATCAAATACATTTTAAATGAATCTCTATTTCTTTCACATGACCAAGAGAAGATGTCAAAAAAGAAAATGAGACTATTAATCGGGAGAATTGAAAATAAAATTACAGTACTTGGTTATCTTTATTGCTACTATATGCAGCGTGTTACAACTTGGCAGGATCTATGCAATAAACCGTATCTCTTTCTCCTCTATGTGGCTATGTGAGCTAGCTTTGGTGGGTATAAGAGTAGCAGTGGGCATTGTGTGCTCTCTGATGCAGCTGATTTTCATGTATGTGACTGTTTAGTGGACTGCATACAGAGAATTTGAGGCCTGTGCAAGAACATCTTGTGGTAGACCAACTATTTGTGTGTCCTGTGAAGTCTCTGTGTTCTGGGCATAATCTCTGGCTGTGTGTCTACATTTGTCTTGCATATGGTAAAACTTGAAACAGCAGTCCAAAGTCAGGTCGGATTGACCCTGGTGTCTCCCTATATTCTCAAAGGTCTGTATATCTTACCTCATTCCATATGCTTTCCCCGCTGCTATGTGCAAACTCTTTTAAACATTACTAAGGTGGTGGGCAGAGGTGAGATGGAGCTGATGTACATAACAGTTTATAGACTAGTATGGAAGAGACAGAAGTTGCTATGGATGCTATTCTTATTCTCTGTTTGGGGCTCTGTATAGCTCCTGTTTCTTTCCACTTTGCTGACGTCTCCTCCGGAAATGAAATCTTCAGAGTTTGTCATATTCAGTATGGGGTGGCACACTTAAGCATTCCCTGACGGTTTGGAGTTGAACAAATGATAACCCATTCTACTGGCATCTATTTTTCTTTTCTGAGTTAGGACAGATCAACAACCTTATTGTGTGTTGTTGTCATTTATTCAAATATCTTTTAAAGCATCCTTTGTTTCCGTTTTAATTAGTAGTAGGTCAAAAACTACTAACCTTAAAGTAGTCCAGAAGGCATTTCAAGGTACTTATCAGCCATGTTAAAATGGAGACATGCCACTGGAGAGTTGGTGATTAAAAGGAAAAGGATGGGAAGGAGGAATTTGTATTGCAACTTTTGACAAAGATTTTATTTGTTGGCTGATTAATCTTGTGGGATCTAACTTTCTGTACTTTAAGATCCTAAAGCAAAGACGTTATACTGGCTATATTTGATGACATTCTTTCACTGTGCACAGCACAAGGGAGACTCACACTCCCCCTTTACTGTCCCAGCATCCACAATTACTGTATAAAGAATATGAAAAGACACATCCTTACCCTTTCTTTTTAGTATCCATTTATGGACTTGTTGTCCATTAATTTGTCTATCTATTTTTGTGTGTGGTGGTACTACCTACTTCCACTATTCCTGTCTTCCTGTCTTCCATAAGTTTAATACCCACCATGTAAGGAAGTAGATTATCTCTTTCTTAAAATGGCAAAATGACAGATTTTGTCTTGTTCTGAACACTCTTCCTAGTGATGCCCAACATTTTGCTTGCTTTTTCTGGCTGCTGCTGCTGCACATCAGGCCAATGATCTCAAAGAACTGCCAATGATAAGGCCAAAAACTTTCTCCTGAATTGTAACTGCATTTTTTGAGTTCAGCACTGTGTAGGCAAGTTTTAGGTTACTTTACCTTACCCTTATCTATGCTGAAAGCCATCTGCTACATTTTTGCCCACTTACTTACTTTGTGAAATCCTTCCAGTGGTCCTGGCCACGGACTTGGCATTTGACACCTGGGAGAGCTTAGAATTGGCTGCAGGTTTGCAGATTTCACAACACAGTGGCTTCTTCAGAACATTGATGAAGAAGTTGAACAAAGCTGGTACCAGCATCAATCCCAGCACCAATCACTGCTGACTCTTTTTGATCCTGAAAAAAGATCATTAAGCCTGGTTCATACTGTTTAATCCATGAAAGAACTTTTCTTTTCATAAAAGGATCTTTTCTCCAGTCCTGCGGCAACTGTTTTCTTTAATAATGTTTAAAACGCTTTTTGAAATTCCCTATAAAGTATGTCTGCTGTATCTCTTTTATCCACATGCCTATTGATACACTCAGCTCCAGAAGGCTAATGAGTCAGGATTTCCCTGCACAAAAGCCATGCTGGCTTCCTGAGAGACTGTTTATTTATATGCTTGTCGCAGTTTAAGACCAAATGACAGTGCCAAGGCTAAATAGATTTGGATACCAAAACACTTTAATCACAGATAAATTCAATTTTATGAGTTAAACACTCCCCTGTTTTTTGGTAGAGATGGCGCAATCTAAGAGGAAAGTTGGGCAGGTCAGGGCAGTGGTCCCAGCCTTATGGTGTGCAGACTAGGCATGGGGCTGTGGGGCCCTGGGGGTTTCTCTGGATCCCTCTCAGTGTCCCCCCCCCCCACATACCCCTGCAGTCCACCCCCCCCCATGAACCCCTAGAGTCCCCCTCAACATTCCCTTGCAGCCTCCCTCCCCACATACCCCTGTCATCTCCCTCCCCATACCCCTTCAGCCTCCTCCCCACAAACCCACATGCTGGGGTACCTGCAGCACCCCTCTCCACATACCCCTGCAATCTCCCCCCACATACCCCTGCAGTGCCCTGCCAACATATCCCTACAGTCCCCCCCACATACTCCTGCAGTCCCTCTCCCCACATACCCTTGCAGTCTCGCACCACGTACCCTACAGTCCCCCTCACACACCCCTGCAGCCTCCCCTCACGTACCCCTGCAGTCTCCCCCCACATACTCCTGCAGTCCTCTCCCACATACCCCTGCAGTTCCCTCCCACATACCCCTGCAGTTCCCTCCCACATACCCCTGCAGTCCCTCTCCCCACATACCCCTGCAGTCCTCTCCCAAATACCCCTGCAGTCTCCCCCCACATACTCCTGCAGTCCCTCTCCCCACATACCCTTGCAGTCTCGCACCACGTACCCTACAGTCCCCCTCACACACCCCTGCAGCCTCCCCTCACATACCCCTGCAGTCTCCCCCCACATACTCCTGCAGTTCTTCCCCCCATGTACCCCTGCAATCTCCCCCCACATACCCCTGCAGTGCCCTGCCAACATATCCCTACAGTCCCCCCCACAAACTCCTGCAGTCCCTCTCCCCACATACCCTTGCAGTCCCCTGCAAATACCCCTGCATTCTCCCCTTCAAACACCCCTGCAGTCCCTCTCCCCCCGTACCCCTCAGCGCCTCTCCCCAGCATTCCCAGACCCCTCAGCTCCAGGCCAGGGCCGGGGACACCCCCCAGGACTTGCCTGGTCGAAATCCCTTAGCGTCCGCTCCCAGCTGCCGCTGGCGCCCTCGCCTACCCTGGGCCCTTCGGGAAGTTTCTCCCGTCCGCAGCTCCCGTAGCCCCCACGGGGCTGTTTGCACTGGAGGTGTCGCTCTGGGCTTGTCCCCAGGCTGCTCCCCGTCTTGTCGGGCTAACGCAGCCTGTGCGCCGGCACTGCTGTCAGCCGGGCCCAGCCCGGGCCGCGTGCCATGCAACCCACCCGTTACATGGGTATACACGATCCTGGACCCATTACTGAGCTCAGTCCCTTGCATTGCCGGTTGCCTGTAACACCCATATCACTGTCAGTACTGCTGCGTACTGGGGCCAGGAGCTGGGCTGCAGCGGGAGACTCTGCCAGCCATTTAGTGCCTTGCCAGTAGATCGTTGAACACCTGTCATTGTACTTCCATCATACTGCACATCCCCCCCACAGTTATTTTCCAGCAGCTTCGAGGTGCGTCTGATAAGCTGCCTGTTGCCATACTTCAGCAGCCCAGATGGGTTTCCATGCTGATGTTCCCACCTTTGTTCTTCCCCATCGTTTTATCTGTCCCCACACAGCGTTGTGCAGCAAGGATCTCTTTCTCTTGGGGACATCTTCTGACCCCCTGTAGCTGAGGCTCCAAAATCCCAGTGGCTGGCCTTGGATTTCATCAGCGCTGTTTTGCCACACGCTCCAGGAGGTGCCAACATCTCCCAAAGGTTATATTTTGTACTCCATCACCAGTTCAGATAGGGCCCAAGGCTACTGCTCATGGTGCTTCTTGTTTTACTTGTTTGAAGGCCTGTTGCTGTTTCTTGGGTCCCCACTCAAACTGATTTTACTTAGGGATCACAGCACACAGTGGTTTCACAAGCTGACTATATCCAGGAATGTGTATTGACCAGAATCCAACCTTTCCAAGGAAGACCTGAGCTTCCTTTTTGTTGGTGGTTTCAGCAAAAGCAGTGCTCTTTTCTACTACTTTGTTAGGCGTATGTTGTCTTCCATTCATTTGCTTTATGCCTAGGAATTGTCTCTCTCTAGGAGGATCCTCTGACTTTAGGCTTCTTGATGGCACACACTGCCTCCAGCAGGATTTCAATGACAGCTTAACCTTTTTCAAACACTTCTTTCTTGGTTTGTCCCCAGTGAATGATGTTGTCTATGTACTGCAGGTGTCCTGGGACATTGTCCTTCTCTAAGGTCTCTTGAATCAGTCCATGGCAAATGGAGGGACTATGTTTCCACCTCTGGGGTTATCAGTTCCAGGTGTGCTGGATTCCTTCTGAGATGAAAGAAAATTGCGGTCCTTCCACTATGGGAATAGAAAAAAGGTGGTAAGGTGCTATATCAGTGGTGGTGTACCATTTTACTTGTTTTGCTTCCATTTTCTCAGGAATTGAGAATTCTTGACAATCTGGCTTTGACAGGTGTTGCTAGGAAAGAGGGAACTGTAATGGGAAAAGCAGCCCACTAAAACAGAGGGAGGAGGAAGTCTCCATATGGTTAGTCATCATTCCTGATGACTTCTGATTGATGCTTGCTAAAAGATGCTTGTAGCTGCAAGCAAGAACACAATCTCTGTGCAGGGTGGTGTCTGCTGTGTTTAAGAAAGCAGGCTACTGTAATTTTCTGAGCAGAATAAAAAAAACCAAATGCTGTTGCATTCAATATCTAACACCAATTTCTCTTTCATACTGAAATTACCTACAAGACTTTTGATTTTGGCTAGCAGTATAGATTAAAATTAAGTAAAAACTTTTGAAAATAGCTGTTTCTGACTGAATGATGTTTTTATCAGGATTAAACACCAGATATTCAGACTGAAGAAGAATAAAAAAGCTATCAAAGGTAGAGCAGAAGAGATAAAAAGCAAGTGTAAAGTGTAAAAAATATTGTTTCTGGATTTTTTTCCCCCCCAAACAGCTAATTTAGGAAAATGGAAGTGTTGAGAAATTAGGCAAGGGGTATGGTGAAGGACTACATCTCATTTCTATTCATTACCTGGTGTTACAGTCTTTGCCATAGCCAAGTGGCAGCTATATTTTGTAGATCATCATTCACAAGCAGATGTGTAGGGAAAAAAAAAAAAAAGTCTGCATTACTTGCTGTCATGAATACCTTTATTTTCCAGTGCTGTACTGCTTAGCTGGACTAGTTCAAGTATTGTATTGCAAAGAAGAAATGTAGATACATATGCTGGAACAAAATTGGGATTTTAATTTGGTTTTGTTTTGATGTGACTGCAGAGAGTTACTGCCATCAGATTGGCCTGTGCAAATAACACATTTCTCCGTCTGGTTGCTAAACAGGAAACAAGGCAAACCTCAACATTTAGTTTGGATTGCTTTGGACTGATTTTACAATTTCTTTATCTTGCTGAAACAACCCTTCCTAACATTTAATTTTATTTCATTCAGAATGTTCCACACAAAGCCAAGTATTTCATTTTGCTACCTTCATCTCCTAGTTATAGGTTTACTTCAGCATAATCTCAGATACAAAATACGAATACAGAGCTGTAGGATAGCTTGTTCTTTTGTTTCTGTATTAAAGGCCTTGCTTGCATGGCTGCCAAATGGAAGATAAAATTTTAAAGTTTTTAATTAAAATTAAAAATTAAAATTAAAAATAAAAACAAAAAAATTTAAACATATGAAAAGGTTGCAAAGAAACATCCATACATAACTTCATCTCTTATTTTTACATTTTTGCATTCCCTGTATTTCTCAAATTAATTCTAAAATTATTAATACATTGGCATGTCTAATCATTTGCTTTGCAAATTACCTATAATTATGTCAGTTCTACGTTGGTTGTTTACTGTGGTTACCCTATCATTACAGCTGAACCAGGTGACTTATAAAAATGTCTGATTTCAAACCATTTCTGATGCTCAGGCTATACATTGGCTTCACATAAGTTCTCACATTTCTTGCCCCATTTCTCAATTAACTAAAGCTTCCTCCTAGTAAGAAATGATACCCATAATTCAGTCACTTATATGCCTTCTAATTAAGTGGGCCTCTCATGGGTCTGATTTCATGCAAAGCTAAAAATCCCAACAGTGTGAACACAGTGAAACAAGGTCAAAAGCAGGCACTGAGAACATTTTATTTCAGAGTTCTTCATAACATGGAAGTCTGCATTTCCTCTAATATAGTTTAACTCCTCTACCAGAGATGAGACTTCAGCTGGGATTCTTCTGTTCTAGGAATGATTTATAGGCTCTGTCTTTCAGCCACCAGTTAAAGGAAAAGTTTCACTGACCTTAAATTCAACCCTAAAAAATGTATTCCACTGAAACAATTTGATGAATTGCCCAAACAACTTTGAGATAACCAAACTTAGTTTTTTAACAAGTTTACTTCTTCCCCCCAACCCCAAGCAAAACACAAGTCGAAGTCGTGCTGCTCACGGCTTTGGTCATCAAGAACATGAGAACAATTGTCCTCTCGATGACACCAGCACAAACCTGCTGCATAAACAACTGGGTCTGTGCGCCAAGAACTGATCAGTTTGTTCAGGCAATGTCACTTTAGATGTCCTTAGCAAAAAAATACAACAAGTAGGACTTGCAATATATACAAAGAACTTTATCGATGTTATAACTCTCTTCTGCTCTTTTCCTGTGATGTGGTGTGGTTTCAGAGCTTTGGGCCTTTAATACTAGAGGTCCGCAGTCTGTGAGAAAGTATCAGGGACATTGTAGCATGTGGTTGTCAAGCAGCCACATGATTCCCTGACATGGCATGGGAACTAAAGAGTTGCTTTGAGTCTTCCCTCAGCAAACTCTCAGTATCTTTGAGCCCAAGTTCTCACTACACAAAATTTTCTAAAACCCTTTTTAGCATTAAAAAAGATCTAGAAGAATGAGTTTGCATCAGTAATATTTCTTTCAACAGAGGAGCTCCTCTATATTGTGATGTACAGAGTCAAGTACAAAATGCTTTTTACCCAGTAATGATTGCAGTTTGTTAACGTCTTTGTGGAATATTTTAAAATAATGCTCTTACCGCAGGAAAATACAAATCAAGAACTCTTTACCCGGAAACACAGGAAATAAAGCTGGTGAAACACAGGGCCTTAATTCTGTCACGAAAGAGCCCAATCCTCAAATTTTGAATTTAAATCAATGTAACCTTAACCTGCAGAAACAGAAAACTGTAAAGAACAAGAATTGTACCAACTTTGAAAGTAGGACAAGAACTAAATGTAGAATTCAGCATGAAGTGATGTTCCTTAAAGGTAAAATTGTGGTCATGCTGAGATGTATGACTGACAGCGGAAAATAACTTTGGAATACTTTAAGATCATTTTTAATTGGAAGTTAGGTCAGATGTAGGAAAGTAACTTTTGGAAACCAAAAATTTATGTCTGAAGCTCAAAATAAAGATCAAAATCACAGGATTCTATGGCTGGAGGTGACCTTGAAAGGTCCTTTAATCCCTCTAACTAGTTTTAGGAAGGAACAACTGTAGCTAAGTCATTTCTGATATGTCTAAACTATTTTCAAAACTTCAGTGACAGAAAACCCAGTTTACCATGGAAAAGTTCCAAATATTATTATTCTTAACTAAAAATAAAAAAAAGATTCTTTGCTTTCTATACTTGCGATTTAAATGAGTTCATTTTTGTTCTGTCCTTCCCAGACGGAGAGAGTAGTTCATCCACTTTCTTTTGCAGCAACTTCATTCAGAATTAGACTGTTGTCATAAATGTTCTTTTTTTCCCTCTTCGAACTTAAACAGTGTCAGTTTATTCCTTTTTTTTTCCTTTTAAGAAATGCTTTCTAGACATTGTCATTAGACTGCTTTCAATTAGTTTATATTTTTCTTGTAGTGTTGCACTTAAACTGAACATAGTTCCTCAAGAGAGGTTTTGTTGCTTCTGAATAGACCAAAGGATTACTTCATGTGTCTTGTAGAGGTTTGTCTGTTTTTCTAAGATCACAGTATTGGTCATATTTGGGCTTACTACTTGGGAATATCACTTATTACTCTGGGGTGTTAGCCCCTCATTTTTTCCAGATAGGGCCTCTGCTGTAACTTGTTACAACTCTCACGTGGTTTGTACATATAGCTGTTGCTCTATATTTGAATCAGGCAACATAGAGCAAGTGGGAATGCTGAGAGGGTCTCTCAGCTGCAGTAACACAGGTAGTTTTATTTTCAGTGCCCTCAGTGCCCACATCTTCTTCTAATTTCATTGTCTCAGCACTCTAAAAATCAGTCCATGAGATGAGTCAAATGTGGATCATTAGCCATAGGCCTCTAGACTGATCTTTTCAGGATCTGCAAAGTCATTGAGTATAACTCCTATTAAAAGTCCCCTAAAAATTTCAAAGCTATGAAACAAAACTCAGAAGAGTAGCTGATACACCAGATCATTGCACTGCCATTCAGAGGGACCTGAACAGGCTGAAGAAATGGGCAGGCAGGAACATCATAAAAAGTTCAACAAAGGGAAGTGCAGAGTCCTGCATCTGGGGAGAAATAACCCCATACACCAGGACAGGCAGGGGGCCGACTGGCTGGAAAGCAGCTCTGCAGAGAAGGAGCTGGGGGTCCTGGTGGACAACAATTTGACCATGAGCCAGCAATGCACCCTTCAGCAGTGAAGACCAATGGTATCCTGGCCTGCACCAGAGAGAGAGGTGCCAGCAGGTCGAAGGAAGCGATCTTTCCCCTCTGCTCAGCACTGGTGAGGCCATGTCTGGAGTGCTGGGTCCAGACCTGGACAAGAGAGACGTGGACATATTGGAGTGAGTCCAGCGAAGGGCCACAAAGATAACTGAGGGACTGGAGCATCTCTCATATGAGGAGAGACTGAGAGAGCTGGGGCTGTTCAGCCTTGAGCAGAGAAGTTTCAGGGGAGATCTTACCAATGTGTGTAAATACCTGATGGGAGGAAACAAAGAAGATGTATCCAGAGTCTTCTCAGTGGTGCCCCGTGACAGGATGAGAGGCAATGGGCCCAGATTAAAACAAAGGAAATTCTGCTTAAACATAAGAAGAAACTTTTTTTGAACTTTGGAACAGGCTACCCAGAGAGATTGTGGAGTCTCTGTACTTGGAAATATTCAAACCCTGACTGGACATAATCTTGGGCAACCTGCTATACTTCACCCTGCTTTGGGGGGAACGGAGGGGGTTTGGACCAGATGATCCCCAGAGGTCCCAGCCAACTTCAAGTATTCTGTTATTCAGTGATTAGCAGTCCCTGCTAGAGCAAAACTAAGACTTGTTCCCATTTTTTTTTCCTTTCCATTTAGTGCCAATTTGATTCTTTTGAAATCGAGGGACTCTCAGGTGTCTTCAGTGAATTATAAAAGGACAAGCTGTCCCAGAACTTTTGTGTTTGTGACCACCCCAACTATCACTTACCTAGCCCAATCCTGAACTGGTCCTGACTAGAGACCAACTGATGGAGGCCCTTTTTATGACAGTTTGGACAAATATGCATTAGGAAATAGAAGAGATATATTCAGGAGGTAATTTTCAGAAGTTGTTTTGGACATTATAGAAAATGTGAGAGGCTCTGAGTATAATCTTAGAAAGGTAAAGAACTCAGATTCTAGAGTAAGACTAGATCACTACTGCTACTGATGTTTTTTCTTTAATATTGGAAATTATGTTAAGAGAGAAACAAGTAATATTCTCTAAAGATTTCTGGAGACTTTGAAAGAAAAATCTTGCCAAGATGCCTGTGAGAGGAACACTTTGTAAACCTGTGCAAAGCACTGTCCTCCTTCAAACTTCTTGCAACAAGTTTAAGTTGTACTGATGTCTACAAAAAATCTGAAAACAGATCAGACTCCCAGGGTGCTGTGACTCTTGCCTGTCATGCTGAGCAATATTGTCTCATTGTTTTTTTCCCATCTATCTGTAGCCATCCGCTGTATCTCGTCTTATATTTAGGTGCTAGACTCTATGGGGCAGGAATTAAGCTTTGGTACTGTGTCCATGCTTGGGATAAGGAAGCCCTGTTTCCATGGAAGAAATCTATAGGTGCTACAGCAATACACATTATAATAAAAATCCTGTTGCCTATTGTCTGCAGTTTTGCTATGTAGTGAATGAATGTATTGCCAAATTGATCTCAAACAAAAGTACTTTCAACACAAGGGTTTAATTCAATTACATTGTATACTAGCATATGATCGATATGATATTTCATAATAATGTTGTTTGCACCTCCTCTTACTTTGTTGCAATTGAGTTAAGCAGTTTACTATCAAGACCCTGAGCATTTCAATGTAACTATGAGTTTGGCCCTGGTTTGAGCTGAGTTGGACCAGAAAACCATAAGAGGACCTTTCCATTCTAAATTAGTCTAAGATTCTACAATTATTTTTTTCAGTTTTGTTCAGAGAAACTTTACTCAATGAATTGATATGTTTTTCTTTTCTAGGCAAAGATGTGCTGGTGGTGAGAATGGTTGCTTCACTATTTGGTGTCTTTTCTGCTCAAAGGAATGGCACAGTGGTCTTAATCTTGTGGTTTCAAAGGCACTAGGCTCCCTGGTGCCAGATCCTCAAATTCTTTCAAGGCTGACTCAGCCCTTTACTCTTCAGAGGAAAGTAAGCTGTAGCTTTCCATATGTTTTTTTCAGCTGTCACCTTTAAAACCCAATATCTTAACCATTTGGCGATTATGTCCCTCTTTCCCTCTATCCTACTACTGTGTGGCTTTCTGTACACAAGTTTTCCAATTAACTGGCAGTGCTTGTCCAGCAATGTCTGCTTCTCAAAAAATACAGAAGGAATAAACTCCTGAATGGATAAATCAGATAGCATGCTTGAGCAAACAGGATAAATAAAAAAAAGTTAATATTTTATTGAAAGCTTTAGAAGAAAGATAAGAAACAACAGTGACTGACCTAAAAAAAAATCAGATTCTTTAATAACTATTTATCAGGCAAAATGTCAGAAAAGATTAAAA
Source organism: Apteryx mantelli (assembly GCF_036417845.1). Taxonomy (NCBI): domain Eukaryota; kingdom Metazoa; phylum Chordata; class Aves; order Apterygiformes; family Apterygidae; genus Apteryx; species Apteryx mantelli. Next base: position 62,000,690 of record NC_089979.1, read on the forward strand.
TAAAAAACTGTGATTCTTCTGTGCAGGATTTTTTAGGCTCTTAAAGCCTTAGCTTATTTAGCTTGTCAGGAGTACAACTAATAAAAGTCTTTCTGAAGACTTTTGCTGTGATCCTCAGGATTATAAAAGATGAACATAAAATGAATATTCCACATCTAGCAGTGATCTTCAGACATTCTTAAAATGCTTTGGCTCAAGCTGCTCTGCTGGTTTTGCACAAATGTGACTTGGCAGGACTGTTAATGATTTGACCTTCATTTCAAATTTACTTTCTGCTGGCTAAAGTGATGGGTAATGGTGAGGAGTGTTACTTGTTCCTAGTGACAATTAGATTGTCCAGTAATCGTAGTACTGCTTATAAGAGGGCAATCCTGTCTAAGAGTTAGTAAACTTCATTCAGAACATTCATAGCACTTATGAACTATAATTCTTGCTCCCTGTGTGATCCTGTCTTTGTTCTCAGCAAGCATTTCAAGTGCTCCAAACTGCCACTGGGTCAAAATTCTTAACAGTTTTGAGAAATCGGTAAATAGCAAATCTCACATCTTCATTGTGAAAACTAATGTAAAAATGTACAAAGAATAAGACTCTCTATACTGCCTGATATAAACCAGTCACATAATCATTTTATGGCAGTATAATCATCTTTCAGAAGGATGTGCATCCTTCTCTGCATCCCTCGGGACTGGTCACTGTGAAAGAAGAACAAATGAAAAAATAAAAGAAATGAAAATAAATGTACCATTGTTTTAAACTGGAAATTCCTAAGTATCAAAATGGGAAAGAGACCTCATCAAAATAAGAAAATTTTACCCTTATTTCCTGCAATCTAGCAGAAAAGACACATGAAGAGGAAGAATGTCTCAGCTGAGCCACTATAAAAGATTTTGCAGCTCCGTTTTTCATTCTTACAATTTTGTGTTAAGAAATCTTCCTAGTGCCTGTTTCATGCACCTCATCTGTTTGCTCTGATAGCAGCAGCATGAATGCAAGCAGTTCCTATGAGGAGCACTTATGTGTATTGGACTCTTCTCATAGTTGAACCCCCTTTCTCAGCAGTGACTTTTCAATCTGTGATGTTCCTACACGAAGACATCTTGCAGTTTCATTTTCTGCAAGGCACATACTGGTGAGACAGATTTAATTCTTCTCTTTGTTTCAGATACATATACACATGCACATGTCTATATTTATGTCCATATGTATATCTATATATCTATGTAACTATACCCACATATATCTGTATATACATATATATGCATAAATATACTTACAGACATATGCATATATAGATATATATTTAATGGCTATACAGGTTAATGTATTGTTTGATTGTTTGTTTTTTGATTCTGTGGTAGAGAACTATCCTGCTTTGGAAAATTCTTCCATAATATTGCTGTGCTTTGAAAATAACAATATGTTACCACATTGCAAAACTTAGAGGAAATAGACTCTGAGATACAAAGTCTGGAGAGACAGATAGAATTTTAATCTGCTCTGTGAGAACATAAGTATGTTTTAGATGAGAAAAATAATTTTGTTTTCCTGTACTGATGCCTTCCTTTGAAACAGAGTTTTTTTAATGATGCCTCTCTGCTTTATATAAGCTTGGTTCTTGGTTAAAATTTACAGTTCTTTTACAGTATATAATATATACCTCAGTCCTTTGTGGGGTCAGGAGAACTGTGCGGTGGTACTCAAGAGAACCTTCTTTGATCTTCAGTCTTCTGCCCTAGAGCTTCCTACTCAGCCTTTCTGGAAGCTGGTTTCAAATAACTTCCTTATAGTGAAGCTGAATATGTTATGTGATTATTCTTTTGTTTTGAATCTCTCTCTCTCCTGTCTTTGAATTAATCCTTTTAATTTGATCTCCCTTTTGCAGAGAATTAGTGTTTACTTTTCTGTTTTTCTTTTGAGAGAGTGAAAGAAAACATAACTACTAAAGTTTATATAACTTTAAAAATACTATCATGTATGTATTCAGAAAGGTCTAATGCAGATTTGCCAGTATGCTGCAGTTGGTGCTGTAGTTGCTGGTTTACAGTCCAAGAAACCAGCCTGTTTGGCTCTTGCCATGAGGATTCCCATAGAGGGACAAGTGGTGGTTCTTGGCTCTCGAGATACATATGCCATGAAAAGGGAGCCTGCAGTGGGGGACAAGCCATGACTGGGACCTGAAACATGCCAGACAGGCTTGGCAGTATCATCTTGAGAGATTTTTCTCTTTATTTTAGCAAAACTTATCTATGCAAATGGTAAGTTTCTAATGAGCCATTCTTATGAGCCATTTTGTATGACTGAGAGAGAAAACTATGATTCAAAAAACCCCCCAAAATAGAAAATGAAAACCAGAAGTGGCCCATGCCAAAAGCAAAATCCCAACCTCCTCCCCAGAAGTCCACACACGTGACAACCCATGTCCCGAAAGGGACAAAAGACAGCTCAGCATTCTGTGGCATACTTTTCTGACAACTATACGTCTCTTGTGTGTTGTATCCTGTTTTCAAACATTTTGATAGGATCAAATTGTACTGTGTACAGTACCCAAATTGTACTTTTGTACAATTGTACAAAGTAGCCAATTGTACTTTGAATCACAAGGCCAGATGAAATGTAAGGGAAGACCAATAATTTCTCAGGAGATTTTTGTTGTGTCCCTTGAAATTTTTGCTGTGACCTTGAGGTGGTTTTGAATGCTTCCAAACCGCACACATAATCTACAGCAAATCGACATATCAGGCAATGCATTCATCACTAGTGAGGAAAAACCTAAAGTTATGAGTTTATCATAAACGTAGCTATGATGTGAATACATACGTCATTCATTCCCTGCCTGCCCCCCAAAATGCATCTGTCTAAACATGTTGGAAACACACCTTGTTCTAAAACCTTTATATCCACCTAGAGAAGACCAGCCAAAGATTTGACATACTTGCCCATCCCTAAAAATGGAACATATCTATAGCATTCATTTCAAATGCAGAATATTAGCAAATAATTGATGACAAATGACTTACATACCAACATTTTGTAATAGAATAATTTAGCTAGAGAAAAAATGAAAAATAAAGTACAACTTTTTAAACCAAACTGAGGCAAAATTCTTTGACTTACAAAAACATTTTCTCTGGTTCCTTTATTCCTTCTCGTTGCTAAACAAATTATAATCATATCTGTTTTGTGATTGTTGAAGTGAGTGTTTTTTAAACAAACAGGAGATTGTAGCAGCTTGATCTGAACTTGTGTGTTTTTAATGATTCAGTGAATTCCAGTGTATGGGCACAGAAATTCATCCTAATGAATGTGGATATTTCTATGGAGTGGCACAGAGAACACATTTTAATGAATCAGAAAATCTCAGCTTGCTGTCATTAAATAAAATTTCCTTTAATGAATAGAAAGGTGTCTATCTGCAGTGAGTAAACAATAAATAAATATCTTTCTGTATTAGCATAATGGTTTATCATCTTTAAAATATTTAATTTTTAAAAATGGAAAATACTAAGAAATTAAGATTTCTTTCTCATAAACATAAACTGCTAGATCTCTTAAGATGCAACTAAACTTTACAGATCACTTGATCCCTGATGCTTTTCACTGTGGCAGTTTTTCTTGCCACAGGTGAAAGAGCTAATTTTAATGAGTTTGTATTTATAAAAGTCTGTACCAAAGAAACCCCTCCAACTGTCACAGCAGCCAGTAATTGGCAGAGAGATGCTTTGATAAAGGAGGAAAGAGATCCCTGCTGGTGCAAGACAGGTGGGCATCAACTTGAATCCAATTTACATCTTAAAATGCATGATAGAAAAGATTTGCATTACATCTCCTAGATGAAAGGGAGCTCTAAGTCTGAGCTCCTTTTTTTCTTTCCCTTCTTTTTTTTTTCTTGCCCAAGTAAACTTGCTGTAGCTAAGTTTTAATGATGATACCTTGTTCAGCTGCTGTTTGAGGTAGCTATTTACTTGACTAAGACTCAAATCTGAACTCACACTGGGCTAAAAAAGAAAACCCAAACTGATAATTGGACAGACCTGAAATTGGATAGTCTGCATTACCCACAGCTTGAGTCAAATGAGTATGTCTTCAATGTCAAATTACTGTTATTCAGTTGCTTGGTTGAGGTCCCTTTCTCCAGGCACTGGAAGCCTTGCAGCTCTTACTGAGGCTTAACAACAGACCTGAGGTGGAACATTCCTGCTCAGCAGAGTGCAAGAAAATGTTCCTGATGGGCATCTTTGGAATATATAAGTGATTTGTCTCTTGCATGTGATCCTAATGACATGTTTAAACAGTTGATCTATATTTAAACCATTAATTCATATCTCAAATCTTGCTACATCTTAATGCTTCCTGATTCAAAAACCAATGCTGTAATGACCTTAAGTGAGAGGAAAAATAGGCCTATTTTTGTTCCAGCACAGGTGTTGAAGTAGTTGGGAAGCCTGAACTATCTTTCCCCCAGCGTTCTTCTCCTAGGTTTGAGCCAGGGTTGGTGGAAGCTGAAAGCTTATTTATAAAAGGTTAGGAAACTTTTATTTTCTTCTGTTTTCAGGTGCAAATTCCAGTCTTGTAACCAGAAGTATGGAGTCAGTGAAGCCTAATCCAAATGTAATGTGCACCTAAAGGTAGACTGTCTTTGTCATTCCACTAATCATTAAATGTTTGATTCTGAGTTGGAATTACTCTTTTATATAATCCTTCCTTTACAGATAAGGCTTTCAGTCTATTTTAAAACACAAAGCAATAGATGACCGATTCAAATATTATCCACTGTTTTTAAATACAACCTTCCTTCTTACATGATGCATGCAATATCCTATTTTGTAAACTTCCTTGAAAGCGGCTATGTATGATATCAGGAAAAATAATCTAATAATGTGCATTATTGATTGTTTTAACTCTTTCAGATTTTAGAAAACTTGTATATGAGATCAACATGCACATGAATGTGAGAGATGAAATGAATGGAGCTAGTGAACGCTTTGGGAGAAAAATAGGCCACTTAGATTTCTGAGTATGAATTTTATAGGCTATTTTTGAAAATCTTTGAAAGCCCTTTGTTTCTCAGATGAAAATGTCTTCAATGGAAAATGTCATTAAGCGTATTTTCCTTCATATGTTTGTGTATCAATACAGCCTAAGATATATTCTGTAATTTCCTGTCTTTAAACATTGAAATGTACTTTCAAATGCTCACATCAAGTAACTGAGTCAGGATAGACTGACAGTAGTGCCTGGCTCCATCCAGCCTATCCACATGGATTTCCTTTCAGGGGAAACTAGAGATTGAAGGCAAAGTTGGATGGGGCATTTTTAAAGTTGTCTAAATGAAGACACAGCAGGTAAACGCTCCTGGGGCTGGGAGCATGGTAGCAATTCAAGTGCTAGGGTTTGGCAACAGACAAGCAAGTAGACAGTGGTGCAGTCACTGAAGCTGGTCTAGTGTACCTAGTGTACAGAGTACCCCACACAACTCATGACCAAGGGGTAGCACAACAACCCTTTTTTCAAGTGCTGAGGGAAAGGACCCAGACCACATGGGTCTGGAAGCATCTGCCTCTTTTCTGAGCTATAAGATCCTAGCTTTTATTCTTGTAGTTCCTGCAATGAACATGCTTTGAGGCTGAGCTCAGAGTAGCGACTTCCTATCAAATCTTTTACCTCTGAGGACTGGCTTGTGGCTTCTTATCCAGATGAGAAAGGTCAAGACCCCCCTGGTACTGGAGCTGCCTCCCATTGCCCAATCTGAACCTCACCTGTAATGCTGAAGGAAGTCAGAGAGGTGAGGACATATTACCTCCACTCTTTCCCAGGGCCCAGTCACTTTCCATACCTGAACATCATGTACAGTCTTGTATGAAATTGTATTTGAAAGATTCAGTTACATTTTCCATATGTTCTTTTGCCCTGTTTGCATAATTTTGCGACTGAACATGAGTACTCAAACATTAAAGACTAAGAAAAACACGATTACGTGACAAAATTATTTTGCACTGTTAATGCTTAACATTTCATTTAGCCTTTAGAATTAACCTCTGAGAATGAGAATAACAGGTTATGCCTTTGATGGATAGAGATGTGCAGCACTCAGAAAAAAACAAATTGAAGGTATTTTCTAATATCTTATTGTGTTACTGATGGTAATATGTCAATGGGTTCCAGCACTCCCTGCTCTGGAATATAATCTCTCATTTCTTTTGGATCCTGAAGTGCAAAAAAAGGGTTTACTGCTCTCATTTCTGATGTTATAAGGTTAAAGGCTACAACCTTGGGAGAGTTTATACGAAATTTGATTTTTATTGTTTCACAAAATGGGACCTGTTTTCTGACAGTCAATAAAACTGCAGGTGATACTCCTTTTATAATAGATGTGAATGGACTTTTAACTGCAGGGCAAGCTTATAAGGGATGTCATTGGAAAAACACACAATCTTTTTCTAGCCACAGGACAATTTCTTTATTTTTATCAAGTTCCCTGTTAATATTGGTATATACAGCAGACCTGAGCGGGTTTGAAATGAGCAGAAAGTTCTCTGCTTCTGAATGAACTGAAAATTGAAAATCAGTATTGGTGGGCTAATATGAATAGTTAATTCTAAGATTTAAATTATATCATAGCAGATACTATATGACTATTACATAAGTAACAAAAATGTAGAAGTGAATCACATCTTCTGGTACTTATTTTTAAATCACACAAAAATTTCTAGTGCAGAAAATGAATGTATGCTATTTATACTTAAAATCACAGAATAGTTGAGGTTAGAAAGGATCTCTGGAGATTGTCTAGTCTAACCCGCCCCTGCCCAAAGCAGGGCCGGCTACAGCAGGTTGCTCAGGGCCGTGTCCAGTTGGGTTTTGAATATTTCCAAGTACGGAGACTCCACAACCTCTCTGGGAAACCTGTTTCAGAGGCTGATGACCGTCAGAGTAATAGAGTGTTTCTTGCACTTAAGCGGAATTTCCTGTATTTCAATTTGTGTCCATTGCCTCTCATCCTGTCACTGGATGCCATTGAGAAGAGTCTGGCCCCATCTTCTTTACACTCTCCCATCAGGTGTTCATAAACACTGATTAGATCCCCCTGAGCCTTCTCTGCTCAAGGCTGAACAGCCCCAGCTCTCTCAGTCTCTCCTCATATGAGAGATGCTCCAGTCCCTCAGTTATCTTTGTGGCCCTTCGCTGGACTCACTCCAATATGTCCACGTCTCTCTTGTCCAGGTCTGGACCCAGCACTCCAGACATGGCCTCACCAGTGCTGAGCAGAGGGGAAAGATCGCTTCCTTCGACCTGCTGGCACCTCTCTCTCTGGTGCAGGCCAGGATACCATTGGTCTTCACTGCTGAAGGGTGCATTGCTGGCTCATGGTCAAATTGTTGTCCACCAGGACCCCCAGCTCCTTCTCTGCAGAGCTGCTTTCCAGCCAGTCGGCCCCCTGCCTGTCCTGGTGTATGGGGTTATTTCTCCCCAGATGCAGGACTCTGCACTTCCCTTTGTTGAACTTTTTATGATGTTCCTGCCTGCCCATTTCTTCAGCCTGTTCAGGTCCCTCTGAATGGCAGCGCAACGATCTGATGTATCAGCCACTCCTCCCAGTTTTGTATAATCTGCAAACTTGCTGCAGGTGCACTCTGTCACAGCATCCAGGACATTAATGAAGATGTTACACAGTACTGACCCCTAGGAGATGGACCCAGTACTGAACCCTGGGAAGTGCCACTAGTGACTGGTCTCCATCTGGACTTTGTGCCACTCATCACAAACCTCTGAGCCTGGAAATTTATCCAGTTTTCAATCCACCTCACCATCCATTTATCTAGTCTATACTTTCAGTAAGGCTTTCTAGTTCTAACACAAAGTTTAGTGCTTCTTTTTTTTTTCATGTGAGAACTATATAAAGTAGCTATAAATGTTCATTTAACGGAGCAGGTATTTCCAATATTTAAAAACTTTCCTAGTAATTTTAGTTAATGTTGTCCTATTTCTAATTAACTTTTTTTGTAAATTTCTTCTGATTGTTAATGGCTTCCCTGTGCATGTCAATTTTTCTTTTTGTAAGTAATTACCTATTTACATAGTTTTTATGTGCAGTTTTGTGAGAAGGATTGGTTACTGGCTAGAATGGGAATGATTAAAGAGGAGAAATGAAGGGAGAAAAAAATAAGAAAAGATGAAAGACAAGAATGTGTGTGAAAGGGTCAGATTTTGGAGTTTGAGATCAGAAAGTGCAGTAAAGCATGTAAATACCAGTAAATGTCAGTTGGCATTGACTTACATTTGTGAATCTTGTATGATGATCCCATCACCACAAAGCTTTAACATCTCTCTGGTGGCTTAGTCTTCACCTGCAGCTTTCTGATGTTTTACCTCCTTTATCCTTCCTATCATTTTTTGCAGACTTTTTGTTTGCCATGTGGAATATTATATTGTACTCTGGTGTAGTGTGAGGATCCAAGCTTTAAACTGCAACCACAGAACTCCTTTGCCTGCAAGCTACCCTGTTTAATATCCTCCTGTAGCACATCTTGTCCTCTCTGATAATTATGGGGGACAGGGAGCTGTAATCCCTCCACCCTTCATGTCTCATTTCTTTATCAAATTCAATAACTTCTTGTGGTGTTGATCTGGCAATCACCTCTTGAAAATTCTCTTTATTTTTTTTCTGCTGCTAAGTACTTGCCATGTTTCTATATAACAGGCCCTCTGGCTGGGGAAAATTTGCCGGTTAGAACTTGTGAGACTGATCCCCTGTTTTATTATTATTTCTTTCAGCAGCTCTTCAGTGTCTTTGATGTTACCCATGCATTTGCATTAAAAACTGTAAGTGCTTTATTTTAATAAAACCCAATTATACTTTTTAGTGCCCTGTGAGAAATGAATAGATGTTTCCAGTTTAATTGTGTATATAAGCTCATGCAAGGAAATGTACCATTCATAAATGGAGTTATGGCATTAATAATGCCAGCAGTTGCAATGAGGGTTAACAGACATCTAATGCTGTACAGATTTAACTTCAGTAACTTACGCAGAACTATTTTAGGTACAAGGAAAAACACAGATAGGTTTTCAAGTAGCTCCACATGGATAATGCTAATATATCCTGTTTCTCACACAGTTCAGTGTCTCTGCATCGTTGTTTATCATGCCACATAGACATTTTCTTTTGGGAAGAGGAATGACTTAACACTACCAGGAGGTGTCTTCTTCTGGTTTGTAGGGTGTTTTGGAGGAATCTGAACTCTTACTACTCAAGTTTTGCTGTAGTTTTGCAAGCAACAAAAATGGGAACTTCAGTCTCCTGAATTGTTAAATCAGCATGGTGCATTTTTAAAGCAAACTTGCTCCCCTCCAGCAAATCTTTCATTTCCACATACTGCAACAGCAGTATAAATGCTTCGGTGGATGCTTCTACTATTATCAGCTTTTCTTTATCTGAAATATAGGATGAGTTTCTCAGTAGTACTGAAATTTTCCTGTTGGTGCAGCCAAAGAGAAGGGAAGGGGCGAGTATCTCTCTGTTGCCTTAAGTTTGGGATGCTGTGGGCTTGAGCAATGTTATAAATTATCTGCACCAGTCAACTACCTTCCCAGGATGGCTGTGTCACCTATAAATCTGTTTGCCTTAATGCTGGAAAAGGCTGGTGGTAAGTAGCAGTGAAATAACGCTAGTTTTATTCTGGAAGATTTAATAATTGAGAGTTGGTACAGTTCAGTCACATATCTCAGCTGGGAGTTTCATTTGTGTCCTCATTTGAACACAGCAGGGGCAAGCTGAGAGACCCATCAGGCCTGAAGTCTCATATATACATGTAGTGTAAACATGTTATGTCTCAGTGATACACGGGAACTCCCCCAAACACTTCTGCTGTTGTTGAGTTTCTGCAAAAAGCTTCCAATGGATGTCAGCAATTTTTCATCCAAAAAAACTTCCCCAAACCAATGCACAATCTGATAACTAATTTGTACACCCCCCCCCCATCGTTCTTATTTCAAAATATCAATAAGCTCTCAAAATTGAAAAGAATACTTAATGAAAGCTGCTCAGGAAGGACACTAATGATGGGCTTGGGAATGACCAACAGCAGTACAGGAAAAAGAGGTATGGGAATAGTTAAATATTTATGGGGAATCTGACTCACAAGACCCATTTTAACTGACTAATCTCTGATCTGTTAAAATCATCAATTACAAAAAATAAAAAAGAAAAAAAGAAAAAAAACACAAATGCAGAATACTGGAAAGCACCAAGGAAGAGAAAATATTGACCTTGCTTTCATATCTGGGTAAGATAATGCCCTCCTTCTTTATCAAATTTATAATGGGATTGGCCTGATCTCATTGTGCATCACACAACTTTATATACCCTCACTTATTTCATTGCATAGTTAAAAACCTAGGATTCTGTTCAAGATCTATCCTGTATTCCTTCAGCTAATTTTGTTCTTTTCTACCGTACCAGTTTATCTCTTCCTATCCTTATTTTTGCTCCTTCCTGAGTTCACACAATTACGTTTGTCTGTGCATCATAACCACTGTAGGAATTTGTAAGTGTTAACTATGGATAATGATATCCAAAATATTATTTTTGTTGGCTCCTTTCTTCACCTTTTTTTTTAATTATGCAATATCCATTTCAATAAGCAGTTCTTTCTTACAGAACTTACCCCAGGTGGATAATGCTTAAAATCAGTTCAGTGAAAGGATCCTGATAAAAAGATTTCATACAATGTTAAACATTTCATAAAGTCTGATTTCCTTATTAAATGCAGATTGAAAACTGTCAAGAACTTCAGTAATGATTTGACTGGTGATACATGTGAAACGAAGCTCATGGGAATATATATTGAATCCAGAGTACAAAAGATTCAAGGTTGCAGAAAACAACAAATCTGATCCACGTTTTTAAGATGCCAGTGTATACATCTGCCCTTTAGCTAAAAAACAGGATGAGAAATCTTTTTTTGTGTTTGTAGAGATAAAGTAAAAATCTTTGCTAACTAAATGATAAAGTATATATAAGTAGCTTTGTACTTGATAGTCAGTAGATGGGATCCAAAGCATTTTCTGAAATAATAAACCTTCTTCAGGATCAGTATGACTTCAAAATGGCATAAAATCTCAGTGAGAAAATATTTAAAGAAAATACTTTGGTTTTTTAGCTAAGAAAGTGTAATATTGTACAGGCCTGCATTATAAGCACAAAGAGGACTTGCATCTGACTTGAAAAGTGGGAAATAAAATATGTGATAGCAGATCTTCAGATCATTTTCTTTGGGCGATATAACCTATGTAAAAAGATTAGACATATTAGCTGGGAAAGCTGCCTGAATGAGAGACCCACCCTTTCTGTGAGAGAAGGAGCCCTTTGTGGTATGCAGAACACATATGAATGAATTTTTAAAATCCTCAAGAGCTTTATGGACATTTCTAGCTACAGCCTTCCTTTCAGTAACACTGCTGCTTTTGTGGCTTAGGAAAGAGAAGATACAAGGTTCAAGTAGCATATACTTAAGTTGTGGAGGAAAAAAGACATCCATAGATGTTTCTCCCTTGAATAAGAAATGATGAAACAGATGATACTATTTGAGACTCTGAGTGGAAAGATATCTATCAATTTTTTTTCTCCTCCTTAGTCAAACTTTGTTGTGCAATCATCATTGCAAAATGCTTGCGGTTCTGTTGGTAACAGCATGGAAAATTTGCACAGATATAGTGCTGGAATAGCTGAACTTTGGGTGCTGAAATGGGACCTTATATTCCCTCCAATGTTCCCCCAGCCAGCATGGGAGCCACTCCTCTGAACCCAAGGAGGTTCCGGACTTCAGCAGTCTTGTCTGTAGTAGGCAAAATAAGTTAGTAGAGGTTTAAAATTAATTACTATTAGAAAATTGAAAACTTATTTATTGGTAGGAGGATATAAGCAGAACTTTGCACAATATACATCAGTTTACAATATAGTTCTAAAGACTGGCTATGATCCAATGTTATATTTGCTGTTTAAAGTCGTTTATGATTTATATTTTGTTCTATGGCAATGATTGTTCTGAAGGCACACAAATGAAATTTATTTTTTAAAGATTTAGATAAAACTCTGGTAATTTCTAGAGCATATGCATGAGTAATTTAAACATCAAAATTAAAGGATAGGACTTTGGACAAAAGTATATGATTTATCTTTAGCATCAATATGAGTGAAAACATTTATATGAATTAATAAAAGCAATCAGAATTGTAATATATTGATATACTAAGGTTATGTTCTTACAAAGTAGGCAGCAAGTATTCTTATAAGACATTTCAGACTCTATTTTTAAGATACCTACAAAGTTAGTATCTGACAGCACAACAGCACCTCTGATATTGTAATATGAATGAGGGAAGTATAATCCTGACTACTATAATGAAACAGCAGTAGGATATGGTAAGTATCTAACCAATGAACATATTTTTAAACTTGGGATAAAACAAAAAGGTCTTCTTAAAGGAGAATCTGCATAGATAAGAAGGAAACTCTGATATGACATTTCTCTTGCTTCTGCTCAGATGGGGGTGGTAAGCATTACAGCCACAGTTGCACTTCAGCTATCATGTAACTCGCTTATTGTTAGGAATGTAAACTTTTTATGGTGCCAGCATACAATATCTCCTATAATAATTTTAAATAGTCACATGAAAGTCATAAACAAATTAATTAAATTAATTGAATTATTTATAGCAAAGCAATTAAAGAAATGGCACTTAACTGGTGTATCTTTATGCCAGAGTAAGTAGATTAAAGTAAACACTGTAGCTGAATAAAATAGAGGCGACCATGCAATGTGTAGTAAAAAATATTAGATAAGTCTCAGACATGAGACACATACAGTTTTAGTTGTTTAGAATAGGGATTGCTAACTTTTTTACATGTATTTCTCCAAAATATTAATCAATTATTACAGGTAAAAGTTAGTGGAAAATCCCTTGCTCATTGGATCATTAAATTTCAAATAGAGACTTGGTGATACCACTATTTCACATATTCTTCAGTGATCTAAATATTCTGTTCTGGAAAGGACTTGAATTTCTATGTGGAACAAAATAAAGGATGTTTTTGGAAAAAAAAATCCAACCCTTCTGAACTTTGCACACCATCTCCATATCTATTTTTCCCAGGAGAATTTAAAAGCTCACAAGATCTTTTTTTCTATTACTTAACCACTCATTTTTACAAACACTTTACAACCTTGTTTGTGATTGGCTTCATTGGTCATGTTGATGCTACTGCATATAAAATATAATTTCTACTGTTCTGAAAGCTGCTTGGAGCGGGAAGCATCACAGAAGTGGCAAGCTCTTCCACCAGACAATAAGGAAGGTGTTGGTTTCATCACATGCTACACTTTCCTTGGTGCATTACGGAGCTTGATGTGGTTTTGTCTGTACTAATGGATGTGAAGGAAGGGGAGGAAAAAACAAACTCAGAACAAAGAACTGGGTAAAAATGTTCAGAAAAACACTAAGTGATTTTCTTCTCAGATTGAGAAGCATATTTTCATCTGTAAGTAAAAAACTTTTGTATTTTCTTGGAGACTGGCATTTGGCCTTCAATGTTTTGAGGATAAAACAAAGGAAAAGACTCTCTCTCTGCAATCTAAAATGAAGCAGAAATTTTTCCAAATTATTTGAAAAAGAATTACTGTGTTTAAGAAGGACCAAATGAATATAAGATTGAAAGCATCTAGTTTTTCCCCTCCTAAAAATGATATGGATTTTCATATTCCCTTTAATAATACAGGCAGAAAGTTATTATTTTGGAACAGAACTACTTTGCAGTTTGGACTTAGTATGTTATGGTAGTGCTTAAGTAATGATGCCAACCTCAGACCACATGGATGTGGTCTCAGTTGGACTACAGTCCAGATGGACTACATGGAAGAGAAAATCAGTGTCTCTTCCCCGTTTTTCAAGACAGGCTGTATATTGATATGTGTTTCAAATGTTTTTTATCTTTCTTCATGGTGTCATATCTTTTGCATGACATATACATCTGAGATCTCAGAAAATTATTTTCCACTGTAGGTCCTTTAGGTCACCTAATTCTATAAGACTGCATTTTCTTCTTGCCTCATTTCAGTTGTAAATGTTTCTAACTGCACAGATGATTTAAATCTTTTGTGAGAGATTTAAATTTTCAAACTCAGTGCTAAATGTGAATATATTTATTTGCCTCCTCACAATGTTTCCTCACAGAGGTAGGTGCTACAATGCCCGAGAAGATAAGAAATCTGTAAAAGGTCTTTGGTATTCTTTTAGTGAAGTAAAAATAACGTAATGTAAAATGAGTACTCGAAAATAGCAGGAAATAACATGTGGGAGTCATGAAAAACACTTATGACTCCAACACATAATGAATTAGCATTTGGAAGACTGAGATCATTAACACTAACACTGTTTCAAATATCGAAGCCAAATAAGCACCAAGTACCTCAATGAGTATTTGACTTGCATCATCAGTCTGTTGAAAATAACAAACAAACCCCTTAGAATTAGTAATATAGTGAGTGCTGAACAAATGATTTAAAATAACTACTGGTATTATATTCAATGAACAGCTAAACAGTGCTAAAATTCACTCCATATGATCAGCTGGTTCAAACTGGCTCACCAGTGGAGATCTAGTGATTGCTTTAGTTGCGGATGCAGGGCTGACACTTGGCTTTTGTGGTTAAAATGCAGTCAACACAACAGTGTCATGTTCTGAAATCTGTGCTAAAATATGTTATGACAAATCCCACTAGCTCCAGCACTTAATATGACTTAAAAAAACATTATTTCTGTGCTGTTATGTGCTGCTACTAGTGTGACAGGCAGTGACCCACCTTTACATTCTTCCCTGATTGATGTATTTGTAATCCTGTTCTTATGACTGTGTTCACTTGTGATTTGCTACCTACTGAGAATGTTCAGATGAATGTCTGAATCATCAGCATGAATATCTGAGTCATCAGCACATGAGATATAATTTAAATAGTAATGGAGGTATGGAACACTATGCACTGAAAGGAGTCACAGTCACAAGCAACACTTGAACATCACATCTACAATACCTAAGCAAGCTGTGAAGTGAAAGGTGTGTTGCATTATTTTCTCCCCAGCTTGCTTCTGATGATGCTGAAAGGAGCCACTTTCGTAACAGGAAGGAATAACACTTATTTCCTGGAGAGAGAGAGAAAAAAAAAAAAGAAGTATGTAGTGAAGGCATTTAACCACTGCATTCACTTGAAATTGGTTTGGAGATAAAAATAACATTTGAATGACTCAAACTATTACCTGATCCAAAGTCTAACCCAGGGTACTTCCCTTACCTGGAATGATGGAACATTTTCTTTCATTATTATGGGAAAAGGCATATCAAAATAACTGTCAGAACTCAGAGGTCTTTCTTGGTTTGAACACATATGTGTGCTGTGATCTAGTTCACAGAGAAGTATGCTGTGATGTGCCAGAGTTTCAAGTTATTCTGTATCAGTAATATGGTTTCTGGAGCTTCTGACTGGCATAACTTTGAGACATAACAGCAGGTAGACTCATAAATCTTTGCTGTGCAGAACTAATTTTGCATCAAATGATCTGGTCTATTTAATTTTATCTTCTCTCCCACACATTTTTAGCAATTTTAAAAAATATAGTACAGCTCCAACCTGACTCCTTTTTGGAATCCCAGGGGACTGAACTATACTTATTGGTACTTTAGCAATCATGTTGACTTCAGAATTTGACCAATAATGTCCTAGAGAAAATGTAATTTTCACAGTTGAGGGAAAAGGAAGCAGAAAGCAAATGGTATTATTTGCGATATTTCTGTTTGGAAAGTCACAGATCTCTGGGAATTTATCCAGTACATCTATACTGACACCAAGTACTAATCACAAGAGATGAGAAAGGTAACTCTTTTATGGAATTAGCTTGGTCAGAAACTTTTTATGGTTCTCTTTTTTCAAAGAGAAATTGTAAAGAAAATAAGTGGCTGCCTTAAGATGAGTGGTTTTGAACTGACCATAATTCTTTTCTTTTCCCTCAGACCATAATTCTCTTTTATCTGTCACTTTCTTTTTCTAGCAGAAAAAAAAATCCCTCTGAACAAAGCTTTCTAAAGAAGCATTCCAAGTACAAAGAGATGGAGGAGAAAGCACTCGAGCCCTTGCAATATGGTAAACTGCTTCACCAAACTGGATGCTGGAATTCAAGTCTGCTGGGATCATCACTGGGATTCAGGTATAGTTACAAGGCATATCTGTTAAGTTTATTTTACACACTCTCTTCTGCTTACATAGTCTAAAGATGTCTGAAAATGCTAAATTCCTGACATATCCATGGCGAAGTGACAACAGTTTTGGCTTATTGATAGGAAGCTTCCTGAGCATGAAAGCATAAGCATCCTCTGTCCCTTTCCCCCCTACCTTTGGAAGGGACTGCAGTTAAAGCAATGTCATGATTTTAATTCATGTACTATATCTTTACGTTTAGAATCCATTGTTTGTCTGTGCAATTCTGATACAGAAAATAATTAGATGTAGTTTGGAATTTTTGACTATCTTTTCTCTTCAAATATGCTGATTTTTGGAATCAAAATTTTCCTTGAAGTATTTCTGGCTTATTAAGTATTCTGTTGAGATTTTTAAGATCTGAGATTGAATTTTTGGTCAGACATGAGCGATACCTAGTGCAAATTAGCCAGTTATGCCAGAGTTAAGCCAGTAGTGGGAATGACTAATGAGTTAGTATGAGCAAGACTTTGAATCACACATTATATTGCAAATTAATGTCCTTACTGATGTGCAGCTGATTATGTCATATTATTGTTTCTTTGTTTGCTTCATTTCCCCCCAATTTTTTTTCTTAAGAAGTCTTGAACTTGTTTGACATCAGACTGAAAAAGCTTGAATGTGTTCTTCTGCTCTGTTTTGCCATGACAAAAGGCAGACAAAACCAAATTTCCCTGTCTTATCACAGTAAGAAAATTAGGTGGAAATAGGCTGTGTGCCAGAGTAATTAGCATGCAAGAACTCATTTGCTTCAGCCGATTCTGCAGCAAAGTTGGGAGTTGTGGCAGGGGAGGAGTGGCAAGAAGCAGGGATCGTAACTCCATAAATCATCTCACCAAGAATCATTAGAGCCCTTCCATGCAGTCCCAGAATTCAGTAACTCCTGCACGGTTTGGATGCAGATTAGAAGTTGCGATTAATGGAAGCATCTTGTTTCCTGGCAGCCTTTTGACTAACAGAGGGAAGCAGGCCATTCTTGTCAGGAGATGCAGGCAGGTACCTTATCTTCTTCAAACAGAATTAATCTGTGAGGCCCATGCTGGGGCATGTCCTCAGCAGGACCTGCTGGGTATGAAGAAATGCCCTTTTACAGTGTCCTCTTTTCTATGATAGAGCATGTATCACTAAGGGAATACTAGTTCTGGAGAAGTCGGTAAACACTAATGTGTTTCTTTACAGTCATTGGGAACATTTATATAATACAGATAGCACAGACAACATTTTTAGGTGTTAGAGAAATATGGAGTTGCCTCTGATGAAAGTTTCTCCTGCTTTCCACTAGTTTCCTGTAACTTATGGGGTTTGTACCTAACCTCTTGATGACTTCCTGGGTCACCGTCAGTCCCTTTCTGAGAATGTCCAGTTGTTAAGCAGCTGGTTAAGCACATAGTTAGGAAGTCTATGTAGCTGATGAAATCCATCTCAGAAGAAAATATTAGCATTGAAATCTTCAGTGCTATATAAGCAAAGTGGGCATCCACAGCTCATGAAAAATTTTGGCAGTTTCCACTAACACTTAAACACTAAAAGTGTACATTTAGGACTACTATTAGAAGCTGAGTAGTCCTTAAACAGTTTAGTATCTTTGTCATGCTGTGCAATATATGACTTTTTGGTCACTCTGATGAATAAAATCACCACACCCAGCTGTAGAAATCTTCAGAGGAACCTCCTCTTTAAGCATCTTCCTAGAGCAAAAAGTAATATAAGGGATAATCACACAGCATTAGATATTAGATACTCATAATAAATGTAATGGGACTGGATTTGCGTTTACACTGAGCTTACATATGAAAACTTTTAAGCTGACTGTAAAAAGTATACGAATGAGGAAGAATGGTGCAATGTGTACCAAAAATATGAGTCATATTTAAAGAGCTAGTTTTCTCATCTTTAAATTTAAACCTGAAAATATGATCTGGAAAGCAAAACGTACAAAGTGATTTCAGAATGCTTCTTCAGTTTTGGGATTTATGATATGCTGGACTTCTTCACAGGTTTGTTAATTCATATAATGTATTAATTTTATTTTCTTAAATATATGTCCTACTAATGGAGAAGATGTTTGTAAATTATTGGTAGCATCTAGTGTTTATTTTGTAAAAGTATAAACATATTATCCAAACTGATTGCTTGGGTGCATTTTCTAATACAGTGAAGCAATCATAACTGTGACATTTCCTCCTCGTCCCATAAAAATAGTTGAAATATCAAGCTTCATAAAATTGTCCTGATTACAATCCTTCATATTTAATCTTACTCTAAATTATGCAGTGCTGAATGCAACATGGCACTGTGTATGCTTTGTATATTTTGAGGATACAACATTGGTTTACATGCCTAATAAATGTGACAATAAAATGAGGAATGATGGAGAAATTTACATTTTCAAACAGGTATTTTATCCTGTTCTATAAAACTTTACTACTGCAGATATGTGAATTCTGTCTGATTTTGGTACTACTGGTGTTTCACTCCACACAGCCTCCAGGAAGATTATGGCTAGCCTACCTTATATTTTGTGTGAAGCAGCAGTCCTCAAATCCATTTTCAAATGAGAGGTACTGCTGACCTGTCTGGGTGTAGCAATGGGCAGAGCTCAGAAAAGTTTTGCATCACTTATGTATCAAAACTGATTGCCTTGATGGAGACAAGCAGGTCCCTGAAATCTGCTAGCACTGCTTGATCTCACCATTACCCTGGAGTGACTAATATTATCTGCAATAACTGACAGAAGGGCTTTTCGAAAGAGAAGCTACAATAGCTCTGGAATGTCCCATTCAGCTCTGCTTCCTTTTTCTCTCCTAAAATGAGTGCCTTCTTTTAAAATTTTTTTTTACTGATTTGCACTAGTAAATAAGGGCAAAGAGTGTGCGATAAAAGCAGCGGTAGCGGTGTAAATAGGTAGCGTGGACCAGAGAAACATGTAGAAAAAGGAATTCAGTGGTGCTTTCCAGGCAAGCGTTTCAGTTTTTAATTCTGAGCACAGTAGCACCCAGCAGAGGCTGAACTGAATTTTTCCTTTTCCTGTGACGGAGAAATCTGACTCCCTTTGAAAACCTAAGTATATTTTCCATTTGTTTGCTATTTTGCTCATGTTGACATCAAGGCAGGAGGTGGTTGTTGGAGGTGAATCCCTTCAGAGTTCAACACTGATGTCACCAAACAAAATAGATCTAAATACAGCTGGACCAGATCTAAGCTCATCTCAGTAGAGCAAAAGAGCACAGGTAGTCTGAGACTTGAAACTGGAGTGGTCTCAATTTTTTGGCTTGATCTTGCTTAGAGAAGTCCCTAACTGCAACAGACTTCAAGATGCCCTTCCACAGCTGAGGATGTGATGTGTTTTGAATACACCCTCTCCTTCCCACTCAGGGAGTCTGCAGCCGCCCTGTAAGTAGAGTGTTACCAGGATTTGATTTAAATGAATATATTAGTTTGAAATAAAGAGCCCTTTTGTGTATTTATTCATTTTTAAGCTGTGGGGCTATCTCACCAATCCAGTATTGATCCACAGGTGCAACTGAATCTGTTTTCTATACTGCACAACATAGTAAGACCAAAGAAGAACTCATGAAGAACCACAAAATCCAACTAATGCCCCAGGCGGCTGCCTGGTTGCCGTGACCAGGAACTTGGCTCTTGCTTCTTTTACGCTTCCCTAAAAGCACCCTTGTCCTGCTGAGCCAGGTCAGTGCATGAGGATTTTCCTACTAATTTACCCATGTATTATTTCTTAGTAAAAATCCTTTTCTTGTTGTAGTAAACACGATAATTCAAGATGTTTCTGTTATCTATTGTTGCTGCTAATAAGATTTAGCAAGAGGAATGATTATTAGGAAATAATACAGCAACATTTTGGCAGGGTTTGGATAACTGTAGACAGTTTGTGTTTTGCACTAGCCTGTAGTTAGATAACATACAAAGCTGTGGTACTAATAAGCATAAGGTTTTATGTTTTCAGTACTTTCTTGTTGTATTAATGCTTCTTTAAAGATGCTAAAAAGGGAAGTTTGACAT
Source organism: Apteryx mantelli (assembly GCF_036417845.1). Lineage (NCBI taxonomy): Eukaryota > Metazoa > Chordata > Aves > Apterygiformes > Apterygidae > Apteryx > Apteryx mantelli. The sequence continues at coordinate 62,021,014 of NC_089979.1, forward strand.
TATAGGTTAGTGGCTATTGTTACCAGAGTTGTTTTGCCAATATCATTTTCTGGTACACAAGCTAGGCTCCCAAATGTCTTTGTTTTGTCTAATTTATTTTGCAAATGCATTGGGAAAGTTTCAGAAGCTCTGTGTAGAAGGATGTGGTGGCTAAAAAAGGAACTGCCAAATCCTGTAAATCACCATTGCCACCATTATCTTTTTTTTCTTTGATAAAATATCAAGAAATGTGGGTATGAAAAAGTTGTGTACTATTTTTATGATTTCATTGAGCCGATCAGTAGAGGGCACTGCATACTAACTCCTCACTTGTAAATTTTCAAAGCTATGTGAGCATACAGCTCATTTGAAAATCTGTTCTGATTTAGAACTAGAAACTATTAACTCTATTTACCCAATCTATAGCAAGATATATTGGATTAGAATAGAAGAAAAAGTTAAAAAAAACAAAGAAAAGTAATAAGAAATATACATTTTTGCAAGTATTAGCAAAATTAAAAATTATTTAATAGAATGCTCTATTGCAAATATATCTTTGAGATATATCACTGTTATTCATACCATAGCCTTCAGCTATTCATACCATATGCACCACAACCTTGCAACTGTATGCTTCTGTAATGCTTATATACATTTAAAAGCTTATGCTTTGCTACTTGCTTGGTCCCATGCCTGCCCCACGAAACCTCCTAATTGGTTTCAAAATGAAATCTCTTAAAAATTTCTGTATATCTTCTAAAGTGTTTTGCAGCCTTCCCTGACAAAGGTGGAATAAGTGTTTTTGCTCACAAAGATTTGCTTGTCTTTTGCAAAGAGAAATCAGAGTTCAGAGGGCTTAGCAGCAGACCAATTACCCAGGGAGTGTAAAAGCTCCACATTTACCAGGAGAGGATTACAGCTAGTACAGAGCAGGAATGAAATATTACTGGGTACAGTAATTCAGTATTTGTCAACTTTTGCCTGTGCGACACCCTCTGAAACTATCCTTATATGCTCAGTTTGCCCTAACTTGTAGAATAAGTTCTCCAAGTGTGTGCCAAGGAGGAAGAGAGGCCGTTCAATATAATGGCATCATGTGCCTAGTGCAGTCTTGCAGGTAGAGGATTTCAGCTAGAGTGTTGTCTTTCTAGTGCCTTACTGAGTTTCTTCAATATAAATACATAAATTATATAATTTTAAATAAATACTTTATCTCATCATTCATTACATTTCTTGATATGTAGCACTTTATAGGAATTATTAACGAAGAGGTACTGAAAAATGGAGGATGTATCTTCCATATTAGTAGGATGCTATAATAATGAATTAGCACCTGCTAAATTAAAAAAAAAAAAAGCCTTCAGAAATGTATGAAATTTTAAATGCAGTTTCAATTAGAAAGTCTAGAACATTTTTAGAGCCTGAATCACTCCACAGTAGGCCATCTTAGTGCTTTTATTTTCTTCCAATTGCTATTCATTCTCCTAAAATTGCAACTTTATTTTGTCTTTGAAATTCATAAAATTTAATTCCCAGTGATGGCTGGTGTCTGTTTATTAAGAATATCCTGAGAAAATGGATTCTGAATGCTGAAAAATATTTTTACAATATTTGTAAAAATATTGCATTATTCTAGTTACTGGAACTGCTGATTGTCTTACGGCTTTTGCCCACTGTGACCTAACCAAACATTTTTTTCCTCTTCTTTATCTTACACACACACACAAGCAAGTGTGTTTAGGTCTGAAGGTTCTGTAACACCCCTCAGGTTTGCTGTATTGAATTGGAAGTCCCATGAAGAGCAGCATGTCCTGAGAGATTTGAAACAGTTGCTGCAGCACCAATGTCTCTGCAGCTACTGCTTCTAGATCCAGAGGCTGGGGGCATTAAGTACAAAAGAACTCTTGGAAACAGTAAATAAAATCTGAAACTGATTTTTATTTTACTTTATCTCTTGACACAAGAAAAAGCTCAGCTAAGCTGGAGTCTGGCTGAACTGGAAGAATATCCATTTATTATTTTATTCTCAATCGCCAACTAGAACAAGGTAAATGTCATACAAGGTATTGACATTTCAATTTATATTAGACTAGGAGCTAGTTCAGAGCAAAAAGTAAAAGAAAGCACATTGAACTGTGACAGAAGGCAGTCTCCAGTGGAATCCTTTGTATCTATATTTTGAAATGTCTGTTATACCAGGACTTTTTAGTATACAGTAAGTAAATTCTAAAGAACAGCTCATGTGCAGCTATAAACTAAGAATTGTAACTGACTATAATACTTTCCAGGTTTTACGTGATGAAAGTTGTTTCTGCTAACACATTAAATCTGTCACAAATAAATCTGCAAATATTATGACATGACAATTACAGGTTGCAGCTTACTGTCAATAATTCTGCATAGAAGGGTGAAAGCACACCGTATGTTTTGGATACCTACTGTGTATCCAGGTATGCTTTTATGCACCATTGCTCTGTGCTCATTGCTATCTTGCAGATATTGCGTTATCTGGACAGACATATCTGTAGCACATAAAATGGAGAGTAGGAGGACTGTACAAAAATATACAGCTTTCCAAAACTGAATTGCTTTTTAGGATTATAATTGATACTAAATATCCTATTGCTGCTAATAATTCTTTTTTTCCTGGAAAATGTTTATATATATATATATATATATATATATGTATGTATGTATATATATGTGTATATGTGTATATGTGTATATGTGTATATATGTATATATGTATATATGTATATACATATGTATATTTATATTTATGTATGTACGTATACAATCTGCATTCTATTTCTAAGAAGCACGTTATTATCGTTACCCATTATTCTGATATATGTAATTATATCAAGTATGAGGCTAACAAACACTACTAATAATTAGAAGAATGAAATTATTTAATAATTCAAACCTGTACAAACTGACTGGTTAGATGATGCATAAGACCAGATCCAGCAGGGTATTGAAGTGTGGGTACAATACTGCTACAGATTTCAGTGCACTTACACAGCTCTAAGTGAATAGGCATAAACTTAACTAAACACATTAATGAGCTAGGACCTTACCCTTTCTCCTCGGAAAGCTGGGACTCAAATCCTATTTTTTCATAACATGAATGCAGGTGCTGTCCGCATCAGCATGCTCAGTTTATTTGGCAGTGAAGTTAGCTGGGATAGTTGTTCCCTTCTCCTTGGGGAGATATGCCTATAAAGGACAACGTAGCTTTTGTTTGAAACAAGAAGCTCTATTCCTTTTCTTTGTGAAAAATAACCTTTAACAGGTAAAATGTTGTAAAACCAGTTGCTGGGGTTGAACTTGCTATAATGTGTCTTGCTCTAAAGTTCAGGGGCTAGTCGTGGTCTCTAAGACTGTTCAGAGGTTTTTTGTGATGCTGTCAAACTTTCACAGCATCTGCAGGTCTCTTGACGTTCAAAGGCAGCATCGGTTAACTTCACAGTTACAGGGAGTTTACAATTTCTGGCAATAAGCTCACAAAAGTCCTTTTGTTTGCTAGCAGACTAATTTCTGGACTGATTTTAATCTGTACTGCAAACTATTCATGACTCCGTAATATCTCTGTGTGTTACATCAATAATTTTACTGTCTTTATTTCTCCCATGGTAAAGTGAACATAAAAGGCATGTCTGAGAAAGGATACTGAACGATCACTTTCATGGTAGCTTAAGTGAAGTAATTTTACCTTGTAACTGGGACAGACTAAGAAAACATGAGCCATTTGAGGTTTTGATCTCATGTTCTTTATGATACAGCAAAATTTATTTTCAATTTCGTAGACAAAACCAATATAACTATTTGAGATCCACTGCAGGAAATTAAGCAATACTTATATTGTATAGTATAGATGTACAGATGGGAGCAAATATCTGACTTGATCAGCTTGCTGTATAGAATCAAAGACTTGGGGGTATCTTAAAAAAACCGTACTGCATTCCAGAATATGAAGGCAGCCATCTGAACAGCTGTGATCAGTTGTATTAGCAAAGACGGTGGGAGTGAAAAACCTTCACGGAGGTTCTTCTGAGTCAGACTGCATGTCACAAATGTGATTTATTGGAAATATGATTATTAGACGAGGAAAGGTAGATTAACATAGACATTGAGAGCTTTACCTTCAGCTTCTTGCTTTAAAAGGCCTAACATTTAATGTAATGCAACAGATTTCTAAAAAGTCTTTTGGAACAAAATTTTGCTTCAGTTTTATTGCTATGTGCACCGCCACAATTCGTGAGCGTGTGTGTGTGTTTTCACATGCATCCAACATTCCATGCAATTGCTATAATAGACATATATAAACCACATTTTTAGTTTGTGAGTCATTGCACTCAAAATTGTATTCAGTCTTTTCTGATACACAGTTATTCTTGAATTCTTCTTCAGACTCTTTTTCTGCCCTTCCATCCTTCCTTTAACACCATCTCTTTTAATGCTTTATTGTTTTCACTGGCTTTGTTGTCCTTCATCTCTATCTCTAGTGTATTGTTTTGGATCCTTCTAATGCTTTTCTTTCCAAAATATATCACTCACAGCTTTTAATTTAACACAGAGAACTACTCAAAACTCTGATGAAATGTTTGCTAATGCTTAGGATATGGAACACAAATACTTCCAAAGTCCATTTAGTTCTGCAAGACTGTACTCAACAAATTCCCTTTTGTGAATTCTTTTTGAGACACTTAAATGTGTGAAGTTATAGTGGTTATTTGGGACAATGGCCAGGCTAAGGTAACCCAAAATAACACCCTTCATCTTTTCTGGCAAATCAAACAGAATTGAATAGATCTAGTTTTCTTTCATGCTCTTTGGTTCCTCTCCTTCAAGAATCAAACCAAAATTTGAAGCTGGGAAATGGCACCTGATATTTGATTAATCTTATGGTGGGAGTCAGACAGTCAGTCATTCTTTTATAAAGTTTTTAAGGCTAAGTTATAGAAACCCGCTCTATAATGAATATATTGCAAACATAAAATGGCATTGCAGATAATGTGGATCTTCAAGATTGTTCATCCTTACTAGATGATCTTAGAAATATGTAGCAATGCTAGACTGGTTTTAATGGCATCTAAATTTGCCATGCAACCTCCAAAATACAGAAATTAAGGTGGTAACAACAAAGCCCCTATCTGCATTATATACAGATAATTCAGATGTGATAAATTAGAAAACAGTGAGAGAACACTTTTGATGACAGAAGATGGATGATGATATTGGCAACCATTTAAATAGTTGTAAAATGTGCCTATCAAACAGAATTGTTCCAGCCCTGGGACCATTTCACCTGCAGAAGTGGGCGAGTAAATCACATGAGACAGATTCCATTGACTTTGCAGGAAAAGGAAAGACAAGCCTTTTTTATTGCTATTGATGTTTGCTCTTATTGACTAAGTGTTTGCCACAGACTCAAGTACCACTAGACACATAAATACAGTGAGAACCTTGTGTGTGTCCTTTAGCTGACTGGGGAAAACAATTTGCAATTTACATCCAAGGGATCTGCAGTGTTCTTCCAACATGCAGAACAGTTTGCAGAGAGTATGTTGAAAACTGGTTCAAATAATCCTCCTGTCCTACAAAGTCCTTGCTGAGTTCAAAGACACTGTTTTCCTTTATAGTGCAGAAGAAAACATTCCACACTATCACTCTGATTTCACTGCCTGAATTATCTCTGAATTCTGCTAAGTCCCAGCCTGGCTTAATTTGCTAATGTTACATTTTGTGAAGGAGCTGGAGCGCGAGGTCACCTTAAAAAAGACTGGTGCAGGAATTCCCTTCCTCATATCTTTTTGTGGGGAAAACAGCCCTAATAAGACGTATGCAGCAGGAGAAGAAAACGAAAAAACTGTAACGGCCTGAGTGATTAAGAGGAGGAATCGTTCTGAGTAATCAAGACGCGAGTCAAAAGTCATTAAAGTAATATAACTCGCAGCTGTCACATCCCTCTCTAGAAGCCACAGAGGAGACCACGGTTCCAGAGGGGATAATAGACTTCAGCTTCTACATCTAACAAAGTTACTCATTTAGCTCTGGGGGTAGCTATCTGTAATTTGTTGCCAAGGGTTCAGACCTCTCTGGGGGGTCATTACAGTGAGACCAACCCGGGATTGACTAATAGCAAATGAGGAGTTCACGCTTTCAGTCAGAAAGAGAGCCACCGTTTTGGGAATAGAAAGTGTCAGCTTGAAATTGATGGCTATTTAAGTAACCATGATTTTAAGCAGGCCTCAGCTGATTTCAGAAGAGCTTTACAAGTATAAGCGTTTCCTGTGCTGTCTGTAGTTTATTGGTTATCATATATTGTAGGTCCTACAGATATAATATGGAAACTCACATATTGTTTACCTAAAAAGTTTAATTTTGGACTTTTTTGTGATTTATTCATCTTCAAAGCTTAAGCACTTAAAAGAAATAAAAGACAAAAAGAGATTCTAAATCTACTTCCATCTGCTGATGAAACATAGTGGACTATATAGTTAGAATACAGTGAATCATTATAAAGTATAAAATAAGTCAAGATTTGTTAACACTGTTAGGAAGACAGTACATGTCTTTTTGATAACTAAAACTAACAGAACTTCAGCTATAACAGTGAGGTAATAATAGTAATAAATAGGAGTAAATGTTTCCCCTCCCCCCCCCCCAACACATGGTTTTTATTTGCACCATTGGTGTAATAGATATTATTATAGAAAGCATGACTAGTGCAGTCAGGTCAATTTTTTTTTAGGATCAGTGAAAAACATGGGATATTGTGAGCAAAAACCCATGCAGATTTAGAGCTGGGTGAATTATCTCTGGGCTCATGTGATCTTCTGTTCCAGAGGGACACCTGGCAAGCCTGCCTTTGTGCTTAAAAAGAGAGTGGGTGAGTTTCAGAGGGAAAGCGATTTTGTTGCTGCAAAAATCACATAACAAGCCTCGAAATATGGGTCTAGATCCACACCTTCTGCAAGGCGGCAGTCCATTGACTTTAGCTGATACATGCTTTACCGAAGCATAGATTTTAATGCAGACTATGTAATAAAAGAGAAAAAAAAAACAGCTTTCTGCAAAACTGAGGTTATACTGTTGTTTCAAAAGATAGGATGAGTTGAAATTCTCTTTCATTCATTCTTACTTTCTCTCTTTATTTCTCTCTTTTCTCTTTCTCTCTTTCTACCTCTGCAAATGTTTAAATGACACTGGTCTTTGCAGTACTTGGTCAACTTATAATTTCAAGTTAAGTGACTAATTTTAAGTCACTTTAATTTTTGTCAGCCTGTTTGATTGCTTGCCTATTGCTGGTAGGAGAGCTTTATAAACATGCAATTCCCATCTGTAGAAAATCTATAAAAGGCATAAATAAGAGATGGCTCAAATCATCTTGTAGCTAGTGTTTGTCCCAAATAGAACAGCCCCTGAGGCATTTGTCATTATAACTAGAAAAGGTTTATGGGCCTAAGAGCAGAGGTCAGAGACTATGTACTTCTGCATTGCACATAACCATCATTTACAATTGCACTAGAGTCTGAACTGGTACTCAGATTTTGTCACTTTTCTTTTGTTTGGTCTCCTCATTTAATGATGTTTATGTACCAGTAGAAAAAATGCAATGAAACTGTCAGATTTTTTTTAAGTGATGAGTCACTCTTCTATAAAGGCAGAATGCCCAATGATTTGCACTTTTCTGCCTTGAAATTAAAAAAAAAAAAACCAAAACCCAGAAGTGAAATAATAAAAATCTCAGGTTGTTAGGCTGAGTTTTTCATGATCCTCTGCGTATATCAATGTTTCACCCTGGGCACACAGTTCCCAAAGAATTATCTGTTAAATGCTCACCTGATAAAGTCAAGGAAGAACAGATACTGATTGAGCCAATGAGCTAGACCAGCCTGGGGCCTGGGATTTCAGTGCTAGTGTTCTGTGAGCTCTTTAAACTAATGATGTTTGTGCAGATAATTCTGGGCTTGATTCAGTGTTCGCCGAAGACAGCAGGAGCCTTTCTGTCAACGTCAGTGGCATTTAGAATAGGCTCCTAAGAGAGACAGGAAAAAGAGCCAAATGGGGAGAAATAGTAAGATCATAGCTCAGATGTCTTTGTTGCTTACATACGTGTGTGTGTACAAAAAAATAAGAAAAAAAAAAGTCCTTTATTGCATGTATGAAATCAGTGACCTGATACCCTAAAGAATATTATATATTATTCTTTCTTGCCCTTCTACAGTTTTCTGGGGTATACGATTTTCACCAATCATAACAGCAGCAGGTATTAACACACTAAAACCAAATACATTCTAGATTTTATTGGAATGATTCAGCATCATAGTGTTGAGGATTTGTGCCTCATTGGGTTTATGTAAATACATACTTGATTAATCATAAAGGGGTTGCTTTGACCACTCCATTCTCATAAGGGTTAATAATGAGACCAAACATAAAGAATATATATGTAGAGATGATACTTCTAGAAAGTTATTTGCTCAATCATATAACCACTTTTAGAAGACGTGCAAATGTACAGTACTTACTGCTCGCTAATTGAAAAACCTGACACAAATATTTGCATTTTAGACCTCAGCCAATACTTGAATTTTATGGCCTTGTTTGTGACACCAGCAGAGCCATGGGCTGGAATTAGCATAACCTTGAATGCGCCAGCTGGGCTTGTAACAGAGATTTACAATTATCATTTCAGCAAGCAGCATCCCACCGAAATATTTCTAAAAAATACAAAAAGCCTACTTCCCCTCACCCCCCGCCAATAACTTGGAAGATACATGGTGAGATGCCCTAACAATTCTCTTGAGAAACGTGTGGAAAGGAAACATTTTGTCTCCTGATCAGGGTGGATATAACCCAAACAAATATTCTAGCGGAGAAAACAAGCTAATTGGGAATTTTGCAGCATAAGAGCTACTGTACCTCTCAGACCCCTGTTACTGAACTACATGATACTCTGCCACATAGATCTTCCCCCTAATTGTGATGAGTTATTTTTATTCAAGAGCAGTTAAATCTCATTGTTATGCTGCCTGCTCAGCACTGCCCTTGCCTGGAGACTGCTATGGCTTAAACATCCACAATGTTAAATAAGAAATTGTAAATATTGGCATGAAAACTTGGAAGAACTAATGGAAATGTGAAAGAAACATTATAGTTCTAAAGTGAAAACTGTAAATATGAACACAGGGAGCCTCTGGAACAGAAAAATGTGTTGGAGAATAGAAGCCATGGGACAATTTGTTGCCCCTTAGCAATATCATTAAATCATTATATATGAAAGCCACACAGTAATGTTCATTTAAAAATGTTTGGAAGCTCTTTATTCCCTGAATCTCTCATTCTCCCTTTTAGTGAGAAAAAGATTCAGTCAATAAAATTTTTCTGGCTCCCCCAAACCCACCTCAGAGAATAAATATAGCAAAACCTTTTGATAAGTCCTGCAAAGCCCTCATAAGCCTTGTATGTGCCTTGGCTTTGCAAAGGGGTCAGATAGTTATGACTTCCACTGATTTCAGCTCAATTAGTACATGCAGATTTGCTGATGGTCTATTAAATTTCTTGTCACTGCAATGGCTTCACAATCAAAAAGATTACACAGAGGACATCTTGTAAAAATGTTGTTATAATCTAACCTGGAATTCCAGCACATCTAGAGCGAGAAGAGATGCCTAAATGTTTATTCATGAGGGATGGTGCCAATTTGGTTTGTTCAAAATTACAGAGCTACTTTTGCGTGTTGCAAGTAGCCGTTATGTACGAGATACTTTAAGAATAATCAGACTGTACTTTGTATGCCAGTGCTCTCCTAAGCTCTCTTAGGACCAGTTAATGGAATTTTTATGGAGCAGTGCTGTGGCGTACTGTGAGAGCCGTCCTTCAGTGACAGGAGAAGGGTCTTTCAGGCAGGCACCCTCCCGCTGTGGCAGCTACTTTAGCATAGGTGTGTGACGTTGTGCAGTTGAATAAAGCAGGCTTGACGCTATCCGAGTCTTCAGGCTGCTGCGGGAAAGACCATCGTCGCTTCTCTCAATGCTGTCTTATTAGTTTATAGCTTGGGTTTAAGGAAGAATAAGTTCACAGCACACACAGAGAAGTTAACTTTAGATGGTACTTTCATAAAATTACCTACTAAGCTATAGCTTTCTATTGTAGCAGTGAGATTCTAGTAATGAAATAAAGCCATTAGGGATAAACCATGATCTCTGAAGCATAAAGGTTAGGTCAAAATATTCCCATGAATGTAATAAATATAATAAAGTACAGACATATTTCACCAGAAATATTGCAAACTTAAGAAATGAGTAGTTCTTAATTTAATATTAATAAGCATAAAAGTCATCTTTGGTAATACTGGAAAAATAAATAATCATGAGATGTAAGTGTGAGAGACTCTAATCTAGTTAAATATGACATTAACATGATAGTCAAATAGAAAGGAAAACAGAAATAGTAAAACTCAAAAGAAGAACTATTTGTCAAGATATAAGAAGTCAGAGGCAGTGATAGAGGAAAAACAACACAGAGAGAGCATTTGACCTCAATGCTAAATAAGTATGTGCTTGAGAGATTGAACATGGTACTCAGCAATAAAGAGACAGGAATTAAAAAGACCAATATTAATGCAGTGTATGGGAAAGTGCGGAAGAATGTCGAGGAGATAGGCGATGGAAGCTAGCCAGACCGTTCCGTGGGAAAAGGAGCATCAACAGGACATGTTGACCCATAGCCATATAGCTGGGCCTATGCCAGTGTGGTGTGCACCTGGGCTTTGACTCGAGATTAGCGATGAGCTCAATGTGCCCACTGCGCATGTGTGTAGTACACAAAAACCACGTACAGTGTCCCCCCGGCATTCCTCACCATGGACCGACGCTCAGCGGTGCCAGGGACTCTCCCGCTCCTTTATTGCCTCGATCGGGAAATCGCTGGGGAGCCCCCGCTCAGACACAGAGGTAATAAACGCTCAGCATTGACCTTAGTGTGCCTTGTGTTTGTGTATCTGTTCCTGCCGGGAGTCCAGGCGTCGCCCCCGCCGGACCCTTACATGCATCATGGGAAAAACAGGAATAATCAGTGGTCAGAATGAAGCTTGGAAAAGTTTTGAACATCAGGTGAGAAGAGGACTGTTGAGATTAGGCAATGGAACAGAGAAGCAAAGGTGAATACTGAGGCTAAGAGTTCACATGAGATTAGTAAAACAGTAAGATGTTTTTCAATTATGTGAGGTAAAGGAAGCCGTGAAGGAGACAACAAATATTTAATAGATGGCCAGTGTTATTTATTCACACAGGACAGAACCAATAAAAAAGGAAAAAATATTAATTAATTTTTCACTTCAAGGTTCCCAGTGGAGTGTGGAACAGATGCTATAGCAAAAAATAAAAAAAAAAAAAAAATCCCTCTTACATTGGGATTTGACTTTACCATAGGCAATTATAGTCACAGAAGAGCAATAATAGAAAAATGTGTGTAGAAGTCACACAGACTGATGCTCCTGGCTATAAACCAATCTCTAAATCTAACTTTTCCTGCAAACTGTAAAATATTTTAACAATATTTATGTTGTAGTAGACCCATGCACAAACTGCTGAACAAACATGCGAGGTCTTTGTCCAAAGACCTTATTATTTCAGGATTTGGGATATATCTCTGAGCCAGAGATAAAAGGTTTCCTAACCCTTCAGGAATTAATCTTGATTCTGCCCTATCCTCTTCCCTCCTCCTCCTGTTGGAGGCTGCTCCCTGACCTCTTCTCAGCTCTGAGCCCCCACCACCTGCCTCTGGAGTTTGGCTGTTTCATTCTTGCTTCCACCAGAAGTGAAAGCACAGAGAAGTTAAATAAAACTCACAAGTTATTTATTGTAGGCACTGCTCTGCATCCTGCTTCACCATCATGCTACTTGAGAGTGCCCCTTACCAACCAATGTAGTGATGTGGACCAGAGGCCTTATTCAACAGGACAATATTTGTGACAGATTTAAATTGGTAGCCCAACAAAATAATGATAAACAGCTCTAGGACTTTTATTTATCACTGCTTCATCCAGAATTGAAAATGAGTAATAGTTGGGACAAGGTTTTAGAAGATATGCTTCTGAAAATTAAAAAAGAAAATCTCATAATTTAAATTATTTCTGGAAGATACCCAGGTGGAAACAGCAGAAGCTAGTGGAGTTATTAGAAATTTAGGATCAAATCTTCTATCATATGTCTTATATAGCACAGGTTTCATCTCCAGGAATTAACTTTTCAAAGTGTAGAAAGTGTTCAATATTCAAATATTTTGGATCCTCTCAGTGGATACTACCAACAAAGATGCTAGGTTTTTACTTACAGTGATAGAAAGCTTCCTGATGAATAGTAAGTATTTACATATGAACCACTGATCAAATGTGTTTCAGAAAGGCTTCCCTTGATTTCAGGCAACAATTTGAGAGCTAGTGAAATTTAACAGATAATAAATCAAAATGATGTCTGCCACACAGAAGGTCAGAGGATCAACTGCAGCTCAGATAAATAGACAACAGTCACATTTCCAGAGTACCAAATAGATCCCACCTATTTCTAAAATGCACCTTCTCCCCTTCACTTGAATTCTTTCCACTTGTTACCATTCCACAAAGGTCATCTACATCTAAAAACAGAGTTTGTGATGTTATGCATTCATTAATTGGGTAGACATCATCACTTAGCAATTACTCTGGGAAGCAGGGGAAGGGGAAGAATTCTTCATTGGAGAAGTTAGATATTACACAAATTCTGATTCCAAATGACCAAAATATCTTTTGTACTATTTTTAACTAAACAATAGCCATTTTCTCTGGAACAAAAAATGGACCATACACTATACATAATTAATTCATTGTCACAAACACCAAAGCACCCTAGTATCAAAAGATTTTTCTGGAGCAATAGGCATGGAAAATTGACAAATTTGCTACCATTGCTACACAGTTCCATAACACACTTTGCCAGGGAATGGAAGAATAACTTTAAATAGCACATACTGTGTCATTTGAAAACTAAAACTTCACAAAGACAGAAGTTCATAAGGCAGGGATTTATATAAGCTTGTGAAACTTGTTGAAGTTCCTAATTTAACTGTAGTCTTTCTTCAGCAGTGAAATCAAGTTGAAAGAGGACCTTAGAAACCCAGCTCAATTTTGTTCTCAGCAAAACCTGGGCCAGGTCAAAGCAACACTTTTCTTTAGTGAGATCTTTAAGTTAAAGAACAAGATGCAGTGTAACAGAAAGATGTTTAACAGGCAAGAAAATTTATCAAAACATTGCACTTATCTTAAATATAATAAAAGGAATAACATTTTAACAAGAACTTCTCATTTTTTGCACCTCTGAGGGGATGGTCGCTGACAGAAGACCAATTTTGAACGCAGTGTAAATCAAAGATTTTCAAAGTGACCCAGGTATTTTAGCCTCAATTCTGTCAGAGGGTCCATCAAACTACATCTATGCCTCTTTTTACAGATCTGTGGGTCCTAGAATTTGATCAAATAGCTCAAAAAAAGCAAGCTTTTTATTATCTTTTCATCCTTTATTATATTGAATTTTGGGTTTGGTTATCTTTTTTCAGTTACCTCAGATTACCTTGTTCTGATTAGTGACAAGATAAAATGTGCACGAGTTGGTCTAACAAACATAAATGTATTCAAAAATTGTCGAACAGCGCCCCTTGTTACCTTTTAGCTTTCTTTTCAGCACCGCCTTTTGACATATACTTTTGCCTTATTTACTGAACTATTATCTTAGCTGACTAAACTGAAATAGTTGGCAAGATACTATTTAGTTTACATGTAAATCATGCTCCTTCTTAATGTTTCCTTTATTTCTCTTCCAATCTTCAATTGCTCAACAAAATGGTGTTTTGGCTATTTGCTCTTCAAATTTCTTCTCAGCTTTATAATTGCTCTATTACCTATCATACAGTATAATTTTTATGTTTTTCTACTGTCTCCACTAGGATGACTTTCATTTTTGGTAGGATATCTGAATATGAATTAGTTTCAAGAAAATCAGGAGGTCTACTGTGTTTTGAATGTGGGAATGTTTTTAGTGCTTTGAAGGAAAACGGGTGGCTCCTTTTTTCCTTAAAACTTCTATTGTTACCAGTAGGGTTTAATGAATTAAATTTATCTTTTGGAAAATAGCAGTTCTCACTGGTTATATGGGCAGACTGGTTTGAATGAATTCCTATGTAATTATTATTAGGCATGGTGAGACCTGAATGGTGTTGCCAGAACAGTACTATCAGAGGTAGTTGACCATCAATGACTAGATGTTAACTTTTAACAGCTGGCAGCTGAAGGAAGAACTAACATGTTGAAAGACATGTATAGCTAACTTGAAATAAAGGTCTGATGTGCAAGACAAGATTTTGAAAATTGGCTATTGAGTGGAGATGAACAATCTAGAATATAGAGAAACAAATAATACTGCTAACATACAAGGTTTGTTTTTCTATGGTAAATTATAGCTCTTAAAAGACTGGTTTCTAGCTGAATAGCAATTGCTGGTAAATTCTGAAAAGATGTCCAGTTCTGTTGCAAACAGTCATTCATTGATTAGTTTTCTGGGAGGCATATCTCTTTTTAAGTACTGGTTGGTGATAGTTTACTTGTTGGGATGAATCTATTTCCACTTTGTAATGACTGTCTCATAGAGCTCTCAACATACACAGGAGCTCTGCAACCATACTCTTTGTTTCAGAGAAATGGGGTTAAAAGTAGGACTGGAACCCTGGAGATAAGGCAGCCCACCCAGAAAGATTATACCAAAGTCATAGTTTCTTGTATCCCTGAGGTCTACAAAGAATATCAACTATCTAGCAAGGGAAGGTACCTACATTCATGGACATTTATACGGAATATCAAGCAAATCTTTTGTCTGTGTACAGAAAATGACGAAAAAGAATTTGTAAAAAAAAATCTGACGTGATTCTGGGATTCACCACACTTTTGCGCAAAGACAGATGCGGCAGGAACAGTTACTAATAACTTCAGGGCCACCAACTGTGCCCCTGCATAGACAGCAGCAACTACTCCAGGGCACTGTAACATGCTCACATGTGGCTGCGCTTGTGGAGCTAGTGAAAACCCTTTTGCAGTCTGCCTGCCTGTTGAAGATTACCAGAATTTACGCTGTACTACGTAACCCCAGGATTGCCTGTCAGCAGAGGACTCCGATGCCGTGAATTTCAGAGCACGGGCTCAGCGCCAGGGCAGGCTTGCGCCAGGGGCAGCTCCAGCGAGTGCGAAGCCTGCTCACTCGTTCCCTTTCACGCCCGCTGTCGGGTGTGCTTGCTGTTGGTGGTGGACGTGTGCGTCTGAGGGGAGAGGGCAGACGGGGAGCGGAAGAGCCCGAGCAAAGGCTGCCCACCCCCATAAGGCTCATATCCATCTGCAGGGTGATCGCTAAAGGGGGTGGATAAATTAAAACTGTCTCTGAGGCTGAATTCAGCCGAGGGGCTGTCCATGCCCGCCCAGCTGCCGCTATTTATCCTCACCTGTGTTCGCGAGCAGCGGGCAACATGGCGAGGCACTTCTCTGAGGAGGGCTGGCGAAAGGCCTCGTCTTTTTCAGTGCGGCTCTGTGTTTCTTATTTATGGCGCTGCTGCTGCAGCAGGCGCAGGGGCTCTCCAAAAGCATGATATGAGATAATAAAACAGCCAGGAGGCTTTCTGGGCGTTCATATCACAAAAGACTCTTCAGAGAGAAACAGTTTTCGCATGTGAAGAATGAAGTGCGATTTCAGCATCTGGAGGCTGTGGCCTTTTTTAACTCCACAATTGAATAATTTTTTTTTTTTTTTGGTAATAAAACGAGCAGCACAATATGCCTCCTTGCTTGCTTAGAGACTGTTTAAAATGTTTAATACTTGAAACAGAAAGATTGCATGGAGCTCATTGCCACAGTGACATGAATGCAGAAATACTTTTCTTACTCAGCTGGTGACTGAAAGAGATGTCAGAAAAACTTTCAAAAGGAGTATAAGTAGAATGAAATGGGGTTTGATAGTTAAGATCTAAGTTAAGCATGGGCTGCAGTTTCAGAAATCATCTTACCATGGAATGGTTTTATCTCCTCCTTGACTACCTCAGTTTAAAGACCTTTATGTTTTTATTTATAAATCTAAGAAATTAATTTTAAATATTCCTCTTCTTTAAATGAATTCTTCTTGTCCAAAGTTCATTAGAGTGTTTTTTGTAGCAGCCAGCTGAGATTCCTAATTTTAAAGAAACAGAGATGATGAATATTTCTATTGCGAAGTTGCAAAGGCTTTTTATCAAGAGAGAAATATTATGGCATGACTGATATGTTGAATAGACACTAGATAATAATTTCCTACAGTACAGAAATTAAGGATTTTTTGAATTCAATTTTATTTTGAATGAGGTCAAAACATTATCAAAAAATTGTTTTGTGGAACAAAATTGCTTCCCGGAGCTGCATTTAGGAACACTGGACCTTCTCTGGAACAGTGTAACGCAAGAGTTGAGACAATGCTTGGTTTCAGTTAAGACATTACAAATCACTTGCAGGCAAAGTTGTAATGCTGATAGATTCTTGTAAAACACCGTGATGCAATGGGAAATTGTTTTTCAAAATTAAATTGTTCTATTAATTTTAACAAGTTAATATTAATTATTGCTAATGGTTAATTAGTAGTATCTACTAATTTCTAGTAAAAGGAAAGTTGAATGATTATCCCACCATTGGCTGACTGTTGAGAAGTTTTCTTTGTAAACCCTGGTCACTAGAACTCACCTGTTCTGCACAGACTCCTGCATTACCCATTGCTAAATCAATTCATGTGGCAGGTCTTAGAGGAACCCTCTGCTATGGGTCAGTAAATAGGGTGCCAGGTGCTGCTTATCAATGCCCTGTTTTTAAGACTTGTTGTACATTGAGAATGCTTTTGTTTCTGCTTACAAAGAGTTAGCTTTACCAATGGATGCAATTTAATGCTAAAAAATAAGTTTATGCAAAAGCAGACATTTTGCTCCAATAGTGGAGCAGAGTTACAAAAACAAATTGAAAAAAACAGGATATGATATTACAGTAATACTCAGGAATGAAGATTTTCTTTACCTACTCTTAGCTTGCTTATAAGGTAGGGTAACTAGCCTCTCTGGCTTACCCCATTAATAGGAAACCTAACAGAGGGCACCTTGGCACCTTTTCCACTTCAGCTGTAGCAGGTGGCTACCAGAGTCCCACAGTGTAGATGCCTAGAAGAACTTGTTTCCTCTTGAGATGGATTAACCTCTTCTTTCCTTTCTTTTTCTATTTATCTGACCCAAATTGGTTACGATTTGATGCTAGGACATCACATAATTTTCTGAGAGATTGTGTTATTTCTCTCCCCTTCTTTTTAAATATTAACATTACTATTTCATATGTTAATGTGTTAATTGCTTGCTTCAGATTTATCTTTCCTGATTACTGCCTCTTTTGCCTAAAGTGCAGTGGTATAACTTTACAAATTGTATATGAGGAACAATATTAATGTAGTACCTCATTCTAAAATGTGTAATATTTCACTTGATATGTACTTTGCTTGATTATTAGTATTTCTTAGACATTATGTATCTGAGGCATTTTTGTTTCTGTTCTTTTTGAAAGGATTATTTTAGTCATTTATCAGTTTATTCCATTTATGATTAGAATTTCAAAGAGGAAGTGCTGTTTGTGAAGCCAGTGGCCATGTGTTTGATCAGTTTCTTTAATTTATGCATAAAATTGCAGGTTCAGTTTTTGATAGGGTTTTTCTGTGAAATTATCAAAAAGTGCATGTCGCCTTTATTTTTCCAAAATGAGCTGCTCTTTTAACAAACCTCCTTGTTATAGAACACCATGCAACACTGAATTAGAAGAGTAAGAGAAAAAAGATATTTCTATGTCAAAACATTATTATTATTCCAACTCACGGACTGGAGGAAAAAAGGCATTTCTTCTTTTTGAATGCAGTGCTAAGGAGAGATACTGTATTGATAATGCAGGTGAATGGAGGCCAGAACTACCTGGGTAATGGCTGTGCAAGTCTCTGCGGCTTTCTCACAACTGTGTTTATGTCACCTCGGGCTGTGAAGCTTTAGTTTTGAATAGGTTATTCATTTTGACACCTATTCAGCTCATAGAGTACCTGAGGCAGCCATGAGACAGAACTGGTCCGATTATTTCCAGTGAGTAATACTGAATATGAATTTTCTCTACTTTGTGAATCAGTCCTGTTTTCCTTTATGGAAGAGGTGTTTAAATGGTAACATAATGTGCGTTTGAATCACCTTATTTCTCTTCTGTTTCTGTTATATATAATGCATATAGGCTTTATATATAAACCATGCAAAAGATTGTTATTTTCTTTTACATGCTACAAAATCTGTTTTACCTCTTCACCACCATATTTGCTCATCACTTTCATTAAACAGAACTTTTCCACAGGGAAATACTATGCCCTACTGGTATGCATTCGCCAAAACATCTGAAAAAAATAATTTACCAAACAGGCCTTTTATTGTACAGTTGGTGTCCAAAGGCATATGAAAATGGTTTTGCTCCCTGAAGTGAATGACTAAAACATTTAAACAAGAGAAGTCAGAAGTACAGGGATTCATACATAATCAAGAGAACTAGCAGCATTTAATGTAATTATTTTTGAACAGAGTTTTTAGGACTAAAAGTTGTCAGCTATGCAGATTTTTAGAGGTCTTAGAATATTTTAGATGGACAGAATGGCTATCTTAGTTTAAAAAACAACAACAACAACAACAACAATGAATCCCAGTGAACTGAGTTCATGCCTTATCAAAGTGCTTCTGTATGCCATTTTTTTATATTATTTGTTCAGCTCTATCAATGACATTAACAATGCTGATGATGTCTTTTATCCAGGAAATGGAGCAGTGACTCGTTTTACTAAAAGCATTGAAGAGGCACTATGTAGAAGTCATGATCTACCTCACAGCTGTAATGGAGAGGAAAGTTTCTCCCTGTCCATTTGCAACATTGAACAGTTTTCTCCATAAATTTAATATTTCTACTTGGGCCATTGCTGACCTATTGCAAAAATGCCCAAAATGACCCATGATGCAAACTCTTTAGTTCTGCTGTGAGTGCTAAGCAAACTGCTTACCAATTGCAAGGAAGGCATTGCCATTTGAAGCTGAAACACAATGTTTTTCTAATATTGATTTGGGAATACAAGTATGTGAAGTTACGTTGTGTATCATAAACTGAACTCCATTCCCTTCACTTCTCCGAAACATCATGAAATACTGATCAGTTTATTTATGTAGTGTTGTATTTGCAGCCTTTGGGATCAGTTCCCAGACAGCGTTAGTTGGTCAGCCAGCAGCATGGCAAAGAGTCTAAAGAGACAACTTCAAAACTGTGAAAATGGTAGACTTCTAAGGAAAGTTGTCTGTTTTTTCAGGATAACCAGTAGCACTATAAAATATTTTTCACACAACCATTACCAAAACTGTAGCCAGTTTCTTTAAGTAACAAAACTTCTTACCAACACTCTGAGTAAAGCAACCCTTTACTTTGACTCATGCTCTGAGATACACAAAACTAGACTTTTAAAGTTAGGCTTAAAGAATTCCATGAAGAGATCCATCTGTTAATTTTTAAAATGTATGAAAAATGCTCTGAATCTTTCCATCTCTGACTTATTGAAACAAGCTATAAAGCGAAGAAAGTATAGGACTAGAGGTTTCATAGAGAACCCACACTCTCCATTTATAAAACTGACACCAATTGAACAGAATTTAATCCAGCAAGCTAAATACGTTTTTAACACAGACTAACTTCTTCGTGTATTTCACTGCTGAAGAAATCAATAGTCCATGGCTGTGAAAGCTAAAGAGAAGCTCTGTTAATTCATTAGCCAGTCTAGGTAACATGCTTATAATGTGGTCAGTTGACATAATGCTCCCTGGCCAGTGGATCAAAAAGATTATTATCCGTAGTACATCAGATCACAGTTGGCAGAGAAAGGGATGTTTTGGTTTGGGCATAGGCATCTTAATCACATCTCTGACAGAGTCAGCGGCTGAAAGGAGGAGGAGCTGAGGGAGTCAAAAGGAGTGCTTCTCCACTCTTTAAAATTTGTTTTAGCAGGTATGGCTTTCCTTTCACTTGACAGTATAGTAAAAACCATTTCCTCCTATTTCAATTTACTTTAACCATTCAACAAAACCTAGGGGAGCTCCTTCATATCTTTCCTGTGTTCCCTACATCTTTCCCAGATCTGCAACTGATAATTGCATATCTAATATATTCATCTCCTGCCCTTTGTTGTCAGTATTTTTTCTATTTTGTAACTAACTATACTGAAACGTGTTTTTTTTCCCCTGAAGTGCCAGCTCTGAGAAATTATAAATTATGATTTAGGCGATAGTTCCAGAGTTGGCAGACAGCATAGAAAATAATGAAAACTCATTATAATGATAGTTTGTCTGTTTGTTGGTCAGCTTATGTAACTTTTCTTCCTACGAGTACATGAGCAGGCAATGCGATCCCCTATTTTCAGTTTCTTTTCATGGTTTGAAGTCTGAAAGCTAAAAATATTCTTAAAATCAGTTATGTTTTTTGAAGAGGCACGTCACAAAAATAAAATTTGAACAAATTATGTAACACATCGATACATAATTCAATAGGGACTGTGATTTTAAATGGCTGTAAACTGCAGAAGTACTTCAGGTGATACATACGTTCTGAAGGGAGAGTCAGATCCCTGATCAAAACCACTCTCTGGCCAGAAATGTTATTTCTTTACAGTATGCTATGAGAACAATCCCACTGTTTATTTTCTAAATAACACTCTAGTGAAAGTCAGGTTTCCTAAATCATCCTAAGGGGCACATTGACCTGGTTGCTGTGTTGGATAGGATTGTGGCGCCGAAAACTGTGACACTTCCAGCACATCTCTCCCCAGCACTGTCTCTACACAGCGTGTTTTGTGTGGGATATGTTCATGTAAAACTCAGAATCAGTATTTAACCTACTGCTTCTAGCCCATCAAGGTGAAAAAATTACATAGGCTCACATAACTGACTGCAGCAATATGAAATATTTTCTGCTTTCTACTTCATTCCTTTTAGATGTGAGAAGATACAGATAAAATAATTTCTTAGATTTTGTGTATATAACCGCAAAATCAGAAGTCTTTGGGCTTTTGTTTTCATTTTAGATAAAGCCAAGAAAGATGGTTAAGTGTATTTACATTTGTTTGATTCTCTTTGTTATGAATAGTTTGAAGCTTTTGCTCTTTTTACAACAAAAAACCTAGCAGAGTTTGTTTACGAACTAGAGGTACATGGCTTTACCACACGTTGCTACTCTGAATTTATGAAAATTCTGGTCTAGAACACAATGAACGCCAACACCAGTCTCTCATATTGCCTAGAGGGAAGCTCCCTTACTTGTATAAAACACAATTAGATCTACCAGCTACTGTCTTTAGCTTTATTATTTTGTCATGGATTTGTATTGCCTTTGTGTTGGAAAGTGCAACAGCCTTCTCATTTTAAGTTGGGTTATATTTTACCTCGCTCAGTTCATGACTGGTTGCACAACGGTTGTTTGGCACTGCTTAGAATGGCACTGCACCAGCAGAAATGGAAATAAATTGTAGCAAGGGAGCTTCTTAAACTGGCAAATGTTTGCAACAAAAATAAAAAAAAAGCAGCATATATCAGATCACAACCCATCTCATCCATCTTCAATGGTTTGGTGCACTCTCCTTTGGAGAATTTATCATCCGTAGCTGGACAACCTACAGGTCTTTCCATTTTGGTTATATTTTAGCCCAAACTTTTTCTTGGAATAACAACTGATTGTGTCATTATCAGTTTAATAATAAAGTACTCCAATGCACTAAATTCTATTACTATGCAACTGACTTTGATATAATCTACTGAATGAATCAATATCATTTTAAATATTAACAGAACATTTAAAAATATGGAGATATACTAAAACAAGAGCATAGCTACAATACAATATATTGTATTTTTCCAGAATAGCTAAAATGCAACATATTGTATTTTTCTAGAATAAGGAAATTCTCTGATTAGTCAGAGGACAGTGTTTGTAAAGAAACAGTTCTGTACTTGCTTCTCTAATTTTACTTGCAGTCATGCAGAGACAAATTTATTTAAAAATAGTTTAGAGTCATCAAATTTATTTTTATTATGATCATATTTAACTCTAAGCATAATGAATAGATATGCCTGTTTTGCCATTAAAGAAATGCCATTTATTCCATGGCAATGGAATAAATTCCATGGCAATTTCCAATGGCAAATACTCCATTACCTGGAGTAACCCAGGAGTTATGATCAGAACAGTGTATTATTCTGTGTTTTTTTAAAGAGAAGAAATACATGTATATGAGCCTGTGGCAGCAGGCATAAAACTTGAGGCCCGAGAAGAATAGTATAAACAGTGACTTAAAAATAAGTTAATAGTTTGTAAAGATGCACAACTTCTGAACCTCGAGCAGTGTTTAGCAGTCAAAATCCAATTCTTCAACAATTAGAACAATTACCTGGCAAATAATTTCACAAATTAATTGTTGCAAAATTTAATTCCAGAAATTTTGATTGTATTTTCAGTTGTCAGGCTTACAGACAATAATTTAAAAACATATTTAGTCTGAAAAGAAATAATGGCCTAGCAATAAGAAAGCAGCCTCAGGCTCAGAACAACATGCATGTCTGTTTGCATACCCTTAATTTCTTGCAGTTACATAGCATTCACAAAAGAAAAAATGTAGAATGATGGATTTGGTATGTAAAGCTTTTGAATAGGTTAGTACGCAAAAGTTTTCAAAAAATCTTTTTTAAATTAATTGTTCTACAGCTCCTTTCTTCAAACATAGTCCTTTGAATTTTTCAGGAAATGACGATGCACATGGCAAAAGGAAGTGGCTAGAGGTCTATCTTCCAAAAGCCTCTGATGATGTTTTCCTGACATGCGCTGTCCCAGTTTTATAAATTAGAAATCTGGTCATTTCAGATAAGTCTCTAAGCAATGCAGGCTGTCTCCCTTTCTAACACTTCTAAGATACTTTGAAGCATTTTCTAAATTGTGTTGGTAACATAAGTGCAGAAAGATTTGAAGAATATAATAGCTGAAAAAGGTTACACACATAATTGACAGCGCCAATATAAAACATTGTCTACTCTGTTCTCTAACAAAGTAGATATTGCTTTCCTTTAGATTTGAAAAGAAACAAAGTAAAGCCGAAGTACCTTTCCTGCTAACTTTCTAAGTTAAAAGCAGAAAATATGTATTGTGAAGTGCCTCTTCCACAGTTGTGTACAATATTTGCCATACCATACACGTTAAAATAAAATACCCTCCTATCTTAGCGCATCAAGTAGTTTGCAGTTGCTTCTACTTATGGAAGGAAAACTGATATTTCAGAAAAAAATAATAATGCAGATCTGAGAAAAAATGAAACTTTGGGGGGATGTTTGTTTATTTTATATTGATGCTCATATTCTTCAGGCACATTTTCAAAAGCATTCAACTAAATTATTTGCTTAAAGTGAATATTAAAATGTGAAATACAGTCACAAAGAGAACCACTGGATGGAGCTGTTTGTTATGACTTTTATTTTATAGACTCACTCTGGGATATTAGAGACTTGTAGGTATAAACAAGCTAACCTTGAAAAGAAAGAGAATGAGGTACAAATGATAGAGGAAATATACAGAAACTTAGGTTCTTTATTAGAATTCAGAGCCTTATTACATAAACTATTGAATCAGGAGAGCTTGACTGAAGGAGGGCTTAGGACAAGACAAAGTTTGTGAGAAATCTGCAAATAAAGCTGAGGAGAAATTAAGTAGGAGCAAGAAAAATTACTGCAAATATTTGTCCTAATCTTATTGCAATAATATACTCTTCAGCTCTGTAATTGGATGTTTCTGTGCTTGAGTGTTTGCATGCTTTTCTTTTGCCTTGTCTGCCTTCCAGAATATAACACTTGCAAAATACTGAAACAGGCACTTTTTATTGACAAACAAGAAAAAAATAATTGTTAGGAACAATAACGAATGATAAATTTTGGGAACAACACTAAATCCACATCACTAGGTTTGTCCATGTTTTCTTCTAGAGAACTAACTGTTCTCTAAATTGTTTGAAATAAACAGGCAAAATTTGTGCAACGCACCAATAAACTCTTTCATATGCTAACTTGTACGCAGGGAAGTTCATTTTTTTATGAGGCAAATGATTTCTAAGTTCATGAAGGGGGAACAGACAAGCCTTTTCTTCATTTGTTTCATCTGGCTCAGAGCAGAGTGTGGGAAGGTAACTGCTGTGAAAACGTAAAGGGCAAACCCTTAAAGAACCTCCAGACAAATTCAGTTTATCGAGTGTCTCCTCCAGTTGTTCAAGTAAGACAAGAATTTAATGAAGAATTGAACAAAATCATTCTTAAAGGAGTATATTAATTCCCACCACAATCACTGCTGCATCTTTAAAAAAAGAATCTTGAATAATAAAGCTATTAGAGGGATAGTTCAGAGAGGTGTTAATGATTAAATGCTATTCAAACAATTAAGTTCTAGCAAAAATAAACCCTAAAAACAGAGCCTTCTGCTGACAATGTCAGAACACTTTGGGGGGGGTGGGGAGGAACCGAAATAAAAGAAGTCTTGTTCAGGGGTTTGTGTCAAACAAAAAATCCCCCCCCCCCCAAATTCTCAAAAATTTGCTAGTCATTGCCCATATGATTGTTGTACCCTTTGATAATAGATTGGGGGAGGATCATAAAATAGTAGCTGGTAGAGGTGAAAGAGATAAGCTTCGGAAGAGATCCATAAAATATTTATTGAAATCTCTTCTGTGTACTCAGGAAGCACACTGGGCTAGTGACAGTGATTAAATGTTCAGCATCTACATTGAGATATGCTGAGGTTTTAATGTACTGAATATTGACTGTATGATGAATCCCAGCAGTTGTTTCCTGCAGTTGCTCACAAGAGCAGGGAGAACCAAAAACACTACAGAAGATTCATGTACACAAAATAGGGTGTTAATGGCTTTGCTGAAAGGAGAACCTTCTCTTCAGTTTATGCATGTCACTAGTAATCTCTAAAAGCCTTTCAGACTTTCTGAACTGATTTACTCATGAGGGTTAAGAAGCCAGGATACTTGAATACTCCACTCATGGTTACTTTTAGGATGGGGCTTCCAAAAAAATATTGGAATCTAAGGATGACTTTTAAGATGAGTACTTTGCTTTTATTTTAAGCCATCTTTCAGCACTTGTGAAACAAATATTCTGGATCAGTGAGAATATACAGTTCAATACAATTAATCTCTGGCATGGCCCATAGAAGTATGGGAACATAAGAAAAGCATGGATCACCTTTTCAGATAGATATTCCTGGTACTGCAACATGTCTCATATGGCTGAGGGAGCTGGGACTGTTCAGCCTGGAGAGAGGAAGGCTCAGGTGGGGGGGATCTTATGCACCCTCATGGGAGGGTGCAAAGAAGATGGAGCCAGACTCTTCTCAGTGGTGCCCAGTGACAGGATGAGAGGCAATGAGCACAAACTGAAACACAGGAAATTCCACTTGAACACAAAAAAAACCACTTCTTCACTATGAGAGTGGTCAAACACTGAAACAGGTTACCCAGAAAGGTTGTGGAGTCTCCATTCTTGGAGATATTCAAACCCTGACTGGAAATGGCCTTCAGCAACCTGCTCTGCTTGAGCAGGGGGCTGGACCAGATAGTCTCCAGAGGTCCCTTCCAACCCCAACTATTCTGTGGTTCTCTGTACCTTCTCAGAGTTTTACCAGCATAATTCCCCTGCCTACATGTAGCTTTCAAACACAAAAACCTCCCAAGGTCCACAATTGTGACATTTTCTCAAAGTTAAAAATAGAAACGAGGTGAGGGAAGATGGCCAGTCTCTTCAGTTTTAAGAAATATTTGTAACTGATCAATGTATTGGAGAAGAACCTTTTCCAGAAACCTGTTGCTCTCAAAAGCTGTAAGTTGAATTTGGCCTGTGTGTATGTTTGAAGCCAATGCTTTCCACACACTGAGTCTTGTCTAATCTTCCACAAATTGTGGGCATTCTGCAAAGTAGGGTCTTATGGTTTGATAGGCATCATGTAGTAGTACTGTCACAGCTAAGAAATAAGGCAGGTAGTCACTGTGAGGTAGGTGCTGGAGCTCCCTTGTTCCCCATCCCAGTTACGCCCTGAGTGGAGAAACTTCTGTAGGACAGAGACTTCAGGACAGTGGTGCTACATACTTCTGCACAGGTTGGGTTAAAAGACACCAAACCTTAGTCTCTTATACAGCTGAAGGAAGTGATCCTATGAACAAAAATGAGACTTAGAAACTATCCTTTGCTACCTCACTAAAGTAGATTTGCACATTCGAGAGTTTACACAGATTATAAGCAGGTTAACTGAATCTCCACTGTCTGTTTCTTTTATTAGCAAAATCAGAAAACTTTTTATCTTCTTCCAAAATATTTAAATTCCAAAATTAAAAATTCTTCCAAATTTTAGCATGTGTCAATAATAACATGTAGTTATTGGTATACAATAGCATGCTTGTAAGTATAAACAGTCCTTCCTGTGCTGGCTTGAACAATGTTTTGGGAGATAGGAAAGTGATCCCTTCAGTTACACAGCTGTTTCGAAACATCATTTTGAAAAATCATGCTGTTACTGAAAACTTGTTTTCAAAATGAAATGAACCTATTTTTTTTTCTGGTGAAAAAAATATATTAAATAATTAATTTTTTTAGTCATCATTAATTCATGCTGAAGTTGTCCAGCTGTTTATTCTCTTTGACCAAAATTAGACCAGAATGCTATAATTCCCATGAGTCCAGATGATTTTTCTGTAGAAGTCTTAATCGAGTTCAACAGAGAGTCCAGTGAGGAATAGTCAAAAAATAGTGAAGAAACACCAAAAAGTACCTTACAAACTTAACAAGAAAAAGATGTGCATGTAGCCATTGCAATGGAATATTCCTATATGCTAACCTATCACACTCTGCTGCCTGTAAGGGTGCACGCAAGCCCTCTTCTGGATGCCACTTGGCAAGCTGAAGAAGTTACAACACACTTTTCATCATGCTTTTCCCACTGGAGATTTCCGTCCAGTCTAGGTTATCAGCTGAGTTGTTCCCATTTCAGCCACAATGAGCTGGCTGAACAGTTTAAATAGTACATCTTTGTCAAACTGGCTTATTTTGACTAAAAGGCTAATGAGTTATTAAGTAAACAGCTGAGCTTTCAGACTTGCAAAACCAAATTGAATACTGCAGTCAGCAAAAATAGCTTCAATTGCATTCCCAGGGAGATGCATTCATTTATGCCAGGAGCTGAATGTAGTTCTCAGTAAAACAATAAAGAGGTATGAAGTTACAGGACTTTCTTACTGACTCCATCAGTCACACCTCCACTGAAATGGCCCACTGCTTATCCCATCCAAAGATCTAAATACCCACTATTACTGTCACTCATTTTGAAGCTGAGATTTTGGAAATTCCTCCAGGCAACCAGTAACATGTCTTGTTCATTGATCATTCCTTTATTCCACAGACTACAATTTACTTTTCTTTACCAGCAGGAAAATGGGAGAAACAAACAGTAACTAGCTCATGTTGGCTGTTGTAGACTTGAATTATTGGTGCTTTCTTTACTCTCAGATATACACCCTGCAAAAAGACAAGACTTGGGTATTTTATTCAGTTCTCATGTTCAGCTCATCTCTGATGCTCACTCATTATTGCAAAAAGAAAGAAAAACATGAGATTGAGAGATTAAATGAGATTAAAGATGAGACAAAAAAAATCCAGGAGTCAGAAATCATAGGTGTTAATCAGGTTTCTGAAGACAAACATAAGGTAGGGAAAGGTAGAAAAAGGGAAATTTCTGTCTGTCTCATTTCATATTAAGTGTCACCTAGATATCTAATGAGTCTAGACTTTTTTATCATTCATCTTCTGCAGTTTTCTGTTATGTGTTAGAGCATTGCTTAAAACATAAAACATGTTTTATTATTCCTTTATAACTCAGTATATTTCTTTTATAGTCTGCTGAATATCAGACACTATTAGGTCAAAATATTTTAAGTAATTCAAATGATATATATTATTTCTTCATGGACTCAGAATTTTTCAAAAATGTTTATGATCACACCTGCCATAAAAAATAAAATACAGGAAAATAAAAGTTAAGAGTCACCTCACGTTTGGCAAATAAAATGGATCAAAAAACAATTTTTCTGGCTCCATATGATACAGTTCAGGCATTTCCTGAGCTACACACCATCCAGCTATTAGGTGACCTATATTTACATGGGAATGTGTGCATAATCATAAATGATATGGAAAAAGGAAGCAAACAATGATGTGACTAAGTTTGTTAGTGGTAGTAAGCTATTCAGGGTAGTAAGAATGGAGGCTATGAAGAATTACAGAAGAGTTCTGCACTGGGTGATAGTATGGAAGATAAAAATCAACATATACCTATACAAGTCAACATATTACCTATGAAAAAGTAAAATAATACAGGTTGGGGGGAAAAACAATTTCAGCTTTACACATGCAATGGCGATCTTTCTATTATTCCTCCAGAAAAAGATCTAGGTGTTATTACATACAGTCTGATGTAAACACTGGCTCAGTGATCAAAAACGTTCAAAAAAAGAAAAAGAAGTTAGATGATTAAGAAAGCAACAGGGAGCAAAACAGCAAGCCTCTCTGTATAAATACTCCGGAAAGCTGCATCTTGAATACTGGGTGCCATTTGGTTTCCCTTTCCTTTAAAGGCATACAGTAGATCTCAGAAAGGCTTATAGAAGGGCACCAAGGCAGACCAGTGATATGGAGGAATTAGGACACTTCAGCTTGGAAAAGAAAGGCTGAGGATAACAGTGGAAGGGAATGATGCAAACATCATGGAAAGAGTGAATAGAAAATGCTTGTCTACTGTGTCATCTTACAGAAGAACTACCAGGAACATCATATTAAACTAAAAGGCGCCTTAACATAAAGATACCACCTTTGGTTCAGGAAGTCCCAGAGCTGAAAACCATTAAATTTGGGGAGGGTTTATCAGGGAAGGTATACACTCACTCCCTTCCGATAGTCTGTCTTCTTCCTCTGCTGTATGTTGTTGTGGAGATGGGATACTGAAATGAACTGCCAGTCTAATCCAGGATGACTGTTCTTGTGCTAGAAAGTCACACATGTACTATTGCAATCAATTGTGAAATGAGATATTTCCTTCTCCTAACTCAGCCTTTAGAAAAGGACATCTGAAATTTAAATTTCTGGGAAAAGTGTTACTTATTTTCTGATAGCACTTAGAGAAAGGTTTTGATTTGAAGCTCTAATTTGTTTCTCTTTCAGGGAAAGTATGAGAGTATATCCTTCATTTTGCGAGGTCTTAGATGAAGTCCTTTCCCTTAGCTAGCTAAAAACTAACATGACATTCCTGATATTTTTGAAGTAAAAACAAGTAGAAAAGAGTTAAATAATATTAAGCCAAATACCTCTAACAGAGATTTTAAAAGGAGATGGAGGAAGCAAAGTCAATTTAAAGAATATTCTATCAAATTTTCACTGGTGTAAGTGATACCATCCATTTATCGTTTAGAAAGGATAGAGTCAAACAGTAGAGGTTTCTGAAAATACAAACTGAATCTCTCCTGTAAAGAAAAATTAAGCTATAAACCTTTTAGACAGTGTATCCTTACAGAGATTAAAGGGCTTCAGCTTTGATATTAATATTATAAAAAAGAAGAAAAAAATTAAAAATATGTAATTTTAACCTTTCTTTTTTTTTTCTAATTTTATCTAAAATTTTTCATCCATTCTGTTCAAGCCTAATGCATCTAGTTTCTGGGTTTTTAAAGAATATCAGACAAATACCTGAGCTTTATTCTGGAATTTATGTGATTTTCAGTGATCTGCTGTTTAAAGTTCCACACGTGAGAGACATTTTGCCTTTTCATTCTTACGTATTGAAAAGTCTTTATATGAACTTTAATTTAGTTTAGTTTTTAAAGGGTGACTGTCTTTACGTAAAATGTTTTTTGAAAGGCTTGGGGAAAAACTGGGGATATTATTGTAAAAATACAGGAAAATTCTGCCTTGTGTATGAATATATGCTTTCCAGTGATGTGAAAAGCAAATCTAAAGACAGAATTGGTTCCTAGCATTTCAATAAAAGCAAAATAGGTTTTCAAGATTCAGCAAGGCATTCTGGTTGCTGTACTTGTCTATAAGGAAGAATAAATAATGTCAAATAACTTTAAGTTTCAAATATAATAGCTATACCAGAAGTATCTAACAACCTAAAACATGCTGATGTGAAGCTAAAGTACAAGCTGAGGTTGTTAGGAAAAGTTTTTTCAACATCTACAATTCAAGGACAGAAAGGTTAAAGTGAGATTAGATTAAAAAATGTCAGATAATACTCATGTTTTAAAATAAATTTTAACATATTATAAGGGAAAAAGACAATTAAGAAGTCACAGTCACATTACAACCTCAAAATGAAATAGCAATTGACTGTTTGTACTATCACATTTTTATATTTAGATAGTTATAATCCAGTCAGTTTAATTCTAGTTCACATTTATGTAATTGTTCTATTTTTCTCATGAAAATAGATTTATGTCATCTTTGTTTCTCACATGGAAATAAGGCATTCTTTTGCTCTGATGTTTATACGTGAAAAGATCATTTTGACATGTCTAAATGACAAACAGTAGGTTCACACAGAGCAGTTCTAATTCCTCAGCTGAAATCATCTAGTCCAGGGCTGTTCCAGCTACCTGGCACTGCTACAAAAGGAACATGCTGTTCCTTTTGTGTCTGGACAGCTGTGGATTTTGCTGATGGTGTCCAGTCTTTCTGTTTCTTTCTCATAATCATATATTTTTTTCAAATGATCACATTTTCATATATAAGCCTCAAAAATTGTCATTCAAATTTCAGAGATTTCTTAATCTGAATAATATGGAGAAACTATAATTAAACATATTTTCACATTGATCAGATTTTCTTCAGGATGTTACTCTGCCCCATTTTATGTTTTTTGTTTTCATCTTGACAAGTCTGCACTTTAAAAATTTATAGTAATTGGTATCTCCTGGGTACAGCATGGAGTGGGAAATGCTAGTTTATCTGTCATTTTATGCATTTTACCTTAGTGCTGGTTTATTCATTAGATAATCCATTGTGTGCATTTCTACAAGATGTCACTATTTGAAGCTAAACCAATGCTTTTTAAGTCTTTAAAAAAAATTACCAGAGTATATACTGGTTGAACAAGTGAACACTTACTATTTTCTGCATACTTTTGTGGGAAGTGAGTGAACAGTGATTTGGACTGTGGTTTGTTACTTTTGAATAATATGGTTAGTGTTGCTTTTAAACCTCACTTACCAGGGCATCTTCCCACTAGCAATTTAAAGGACTTTCATGGTGCTGAAATAAACGTAACTTTCTGCCTGCAATAGCTAGGTATACACTGTGATTCTGGATTTCCAATACTCTTATGGCATTTTTTTTTCTTTTTCTGCAATAAACCTGTCCTAAATATTTTTTTTTCCTGGTAAGTTATCATAAACATTTATTTTTGTAGTGTGTCATAGCCATATTCAGAGTCCATGGGGTCAGACTGATTAGTGCCCAGGTGCACGACTGCAGTGACCTCCAGCATCAAGGTTTTTCATTTGCAGGGCTAATTGGGAGAAATGGCCATGACAGAGGGCCAGTTACAGATTGCGACAATCAAACATCTGAGCTGTCACAAGGATCTCCTCATGAGGCTAAGTGAAGGAATTCCTGAGAAATTTGCCTTGGAGCAATTAAAATAAAAAGTTTGCAGCCTATTACTTGCTCAGTGAAAGGGCAGGGTTTCCTGTAATGGAGCTCGACAGATACTTGCTTTAGCCGGTAGTGTGATCATGAACCTGCAACATACGGTCAGACACATTCACTTCACATTCGCTTCTGGTAACTGGTGAAAAATTACTTTTGAAATCGAAAGACCTGCAATTGATAGCTTTCTAATGATGAGTGATGTGGTTACACCAAGTTGTCAAGAAATATTCTTCTCAAATTCCAGAGATCTTCTGTTTTGTATCTTTACTTCCAAAATTATTTTTGGCTCTACTTAAAAATTTACTGAAGTGTTGTTGTTTGCAGTGTCATTCTGTATATTGTAAAATGATTCTGGTCTCACAGGAATGTGGCAATTCACCGAAGCTGTGTTGTTGTGCATGCAATTAGTATAAGCTGTATCATATCCTACTGGAATCCACACAGGGGTGACGGAGTACAATGTGTTTTGATTAATGACAGTCAGTATTTAAAATCAAAAGTATGTGGAGAACTTCTTTCCCTAATTTTACAAGCCAGTTGCTAATGACAAAAGCTATTCAGTTTTCATTATTTCTTGTGATTCTCCAAAATCCCTTTTAATATTTTCACATATTTCTTATTTTAGTTGTATTTCTTTCTGCAAGAGACCAAGGAACATTATCTTGGGATATTATTGCAGTGACAATGGTCTTGAAAAGCCAAAATTCATAGTTATTACTGGTACTACTGATGACCTAGGCAAGACTTGGGAATTTTATTCTTTTGTCATTGACATTTGCTTTGAGTAAGATAGCTTGATATGTTCATTAAAAAAAAAGAAGAAAAAAACCCCATGAATACTGTCTCTGTACTTCAACTGTAATTGATTGTTATCATGCTCTGTTAGTGGAAAATGAAGAATTTTCCTAACATGGATTTTCCTACCATGCAAGATTAATATCTCAAATTTTTACATGGAAAAGGCAGGGTACCGTGTTAGCATAAGCATCTCCTGTCCCAGGTTCCCTAGGCAGTGATCGAAGAGGTATGCTATGCTAATCATAAACATTACAGAATGATGCAAGGAAAGGCAACAGCAGATTAGGCAGCTGTTCTCCAGGAAAGGGTAGGGGGATGATAATGGATTGCAGACTTGGACCTGAGTCAATACCATGCTGTTGCAGAAAAGTGAAAACACTGGAACACGTGGTCCTCGGCTCTGCTTAACACTGCCAATGTCTGAGCTGGAAGACTTTGTCCTAGTTGGTCAGTGAGAATGATCAGAGGTCTAAGAAATGTGATGCACGAAGAGAGATCAAATGAATTGGGATTGTTTAGCTTGGAGAAAGAAGGAAGACATGAATACAGCCTCCTGAAAGTAGGGTCTCCTGAAATCCAGCATTATTATTCAACTTTTGGCCTAAGTAAATTACTTATCTTCTTCTGTCTTCTGACAAGTCCTAATAGATGTAAGACATAGATATCTGTACAGTAGCTTGCCAGTAAGCCCAAAGATTTTGTCCTGTGTGCACATTTCTGTGAATGTAATCATTCCCTTTGAAAAAAAATACTTCTTAACATCAACTCATTGAAAGTTGAGACCATTATATTTTATTTATTCAGAGATCCTTGTTCTCTAATTTCCTGACTGCAAACAAATCCAAATATAATAGAGTTGTAAGCTGAAGCCACTAATAAAGATTAGAGTTGTTTAAAATATTTTGGCTATGCACTGGAAATGAGACAGTCAGTATTAAGGTGAATGTGTGAAGACAGACAGAAAGAGAGAATATGTGAGGTTCAGCAGTGTTCTGGTAAGAAAGTGATTGTGTAGGTGGACTTCCAAAGACATCTCTGAATAATATCTGTGCAGTGGGTTCCTGATGGAAATGACAGTATTCAGTTCAGTGTCTGACATGAGAGAGGTAAGGGAAAAAATAATGAGAGGAGAAAAAAATAAAACTTGTTTCATTAATCAACTTGTTAAGCAAGAGGAACTGTTCTCCAATGGGCTGTCTATGAGAGCTAAGGTGAGAAGTGGAAAGGAAGTTTTATTAAAGAAGACTGATAGCTTAAAGTGAAACATGGCAGACTGTGAGCACTTTTTAGCTAAGTCATAATGGCCAGATTTTGGGGGACACTGGTAAGAAGAGATTTTCTTAGTGTTAGAGTACTATATAAACCAGTTGTAATACAGAAGATTATTTCAGAAAGCAACTAGTAAAATGAAACAGTAGATGATAAAGTGTACTTCTGCTCACTATTTAAGTCTACTCTTCATGCTCTTGAGAAGCTAGAGAGACATAGAGGTATCTTCTCTGTTCCATCTGCTCATTCAGGGCTCTGAATTACTCTGCTGGGATCTGCACACATATTTAGAAATCAACATCGGAAGTATCCTAAGTGTGCTCTGCAAAACTGAAAATGTACAGTAATTATATATATATATATATCATGCATATTGACTCAAAATACCATCCTTTCTTTAAAAAATTACCCACAGGACAAACATTACATTTCTGGAAGCTGAAAATGTATTGATTTTTCAGTACAAAGACTAACAGTAACATTTTTTCAACTACTTTTTTTTTTTTAACTTATGACCTGAACCAATCTTTATGAATAAACAGGTAATGGTTATGCTGTTTTGGTTCTATCCTCTGGTGTATAAGCAAATGCCTATTTCAGTATCTAAATTTCATGAGCAATTTTGGGGGGGAGGGGAAAAGGATTTTTCAATGCAATTAGTAAATATGGAAGGCACAGCCTTATTTTAGACGTAGTGGAATTACAAAAGCCCATAGATACTGATGGGCTGCCTTCTACTTAAGACAGAAGTAGACTATGTGAACAAATATTGGCACTTCTTACCATCACAGAGAATTTATCTTGTGAGATGCATTCATTTGATCTAGACCGCTTTTTCAGCTGTGTTAAGGAGGGAAATCCTGTAATGAAATGTTTGTGCCTATGTCCTGCTAGTTAAAGCCTTCTCTTCTATGCCATACTGGAACAATGCTTTCTGTATCATTTTTATTTGAAAAAAAAAAAAAGTTTCACATACACATATAAAGTTATTAACCAAAGATTTAACTGTATACCCAGAGGAAAAAAGTTACAGAGTTTCAGTAAAACCTGTTGAAACATGCTAGGAACATCTGAAAATGTTTTTCACTTCTATGCCATGATAAGGAGTTATGAAGGTCAAGTTTGTTTCAGCAGACACAGGCTTTTTCATTATTAAACACCAGAAGCTGCATTAATGGAACTTCTATCCTCCCTGCTGCCCCCAGCCCCTGGATGCATTGCTCTATCAGCTTGTCCTTCTCCTGCCTCACTTTCCACCAAATTCCACTTGCTATTCAGAAACATCTGTTCATCTGACCAATGTCAGTCTGAGCTTGGCTGGTTAAATTTTATGGCAAAGTCATGGAGCATATGGAACCAGGTCTCATAAGAAATATTAATTAATATCACAGTAAGAGATACTACTATCACTGATTAAAACAAAACAGGTTAACTTCAGACAATTCAAGGGTTCTGTTTTTGTGTGAAAAAGAGGAAGATGAAATTGTTCTACAAATTCTGTCTGTTTTATGAGAGTACGTCTATAAGACAAACTTCAATAGGTATTTAAAAAAATACTGTGGAGGGTCATGACAGGGTTAAACTGGTGGAAAGTTGCAAGCAGCAAGCAACAGGAGCCTCAGACAAACGTACCCAAGGACACCGGTGCAGCTGGGAATGATACATCCCGAGAAAGTACAGATAAACCAGCAGAAGCCAGTGGGAACCAAGGTTAAGGGCAAGACAGCCTTTCCAAACAAGCAGCAAGGTACAAGGCGCGACCGCTGCGTGCGTGATCGGTGCAATGATTGGCTCCCTGTGACATAATCTGCACGATGATTGGCCTAGCAAAGTGTGTCTGTGAAACCACTGAAGCAGCTAACTTTTTAAATATGCTCAGAAATAAACAATAAAGGTCTCAGGACGCAACCCCTCCCTGAGTCCGTGCCATTCATCCGCCACAAAATACCACCTACTTTATGACTGAAATCAGCTTACTGGGTAAAGGCAGGTAGTATGTCAATGACAGTACACTCTGTGAACCAGAAACTGGTCTCCATTGTGTTATGTGACCTTTGACAGGAGAGCTTTAATAATGCTTTCAAATCAAAAAATTATGAGCTTAACAAAAAATTATGAAGTTTTTCCTGATTTCATGTGAATTATACTTGATTGGCAGACTATGGTACGTAATTTGTTTGGCAGAATGTTATTATTGCATAATTTGGAATATAATTATCATTAGCATGATTCCTTTCAGTTATGCATATAAACAGAAACAGAATAGGAAGACTGCTGTGTCTCCAACAGAGATGGAAATCGTATGGTATTCTAAGAGACTGTTGGGTTCAAGCGCTTAACTGTTTCTTGTTTGATTTCTCTTCACATTTATTTATATGCACAAAAATATTACAATATTCCAAAGAAAACCTTGGCATCTCTTTTCTCATAAATATAGAAATTGGGACATCAGCAATGGAATGTAATAGTTAATGCTATCACCTTGGTAAACTATCACCTTGGTACTTGAAATAATTACCTTATGCCTGATGCAGATTTTTAATGTCAGTTTAAATAAAGTTTCAGAACTGGATCTCTCCTCTGTTCCTAAATATAGATGGATTTTTCAGGAATACTGACTCCTATCAAACTCCATCCAAGAGAAGGAGAATCAAAGGGCTTTTACACTTGTGACAATATGGCTTCTTTCTGTAAGTGAAATGAATGAGTTTAAGAACATAATTTTAAGTTGAATATTTTTTCCTTTTTTTTAAATTATGGTCCTTCTTTGGCATATCCATTTGATTCATTGTAATTTTCATTGTAATTATGGATCACAGGATTTGGCCCTAAAGTACTATGAAGTGGGAGTAGGGTCAAGCACACTAAGA
The DNA here is from genome assembly GCF_036417845.1 of Apteryx mantelli. Taxonomy (NCBI): domain Eukaryota; kingdom Metazoa; phylum Chordata; class Aves; order Apterygiformes; family Apterygidae; genus Apteryx; species Apteryx mantelli. The sequence goes on from NC_089979.1 coordinate 62,057,853, forward strand.
TCAGCTGTTTATAGTGTGACAATCTCACCACATAGGAAAAAAAAAAGTCATTAGATGAACCATTTTAAATCAATTATCTCCTTTTAAAAAAGAAAATCAATCAGTTAAGCATGCAAACAAAAGCAGCCCGATTTTACAGCTTGAACTGTAAAATCTAAATCTGGAGTTCTCATTGCTTAAATTACAAAATTAACATAATCTGGTCATAACAGATTTGGTGATATAATGCTTTGACCAAAGCAGCAGCCATTTTTTGTCTGTTGGTGTATTTTTAAGTCAAATAAACTGTTCTTTACTCAGCACTAACTGTGGACTACGTAGCAAGGATGTATGACTCTCTGACTTTAAAATTAGTTTGTTCTTTTCGTTGTTAACAGTTTTACACAGGCAGAACAGAGAGGTTCTACCTAATTCTGACATTTATGAAATTTTCAGTCTTTTCTTTTCCTTTATCTCACAAAAAAATGCTACCATATACCTGTGTAATATGAAAATTATATGAACATTCAGAAAGCATGAACCTTCCTTTGTACTTGAAATATTCTACACACTTCTCCAAGTTGTATCCTTTTGCTGTTGTGTGCAAGCTTACAAATCGCTTGTAGACTTGAGCTAGTTCAATGCTTTAACCGTGGAACACCAAGAAAAATAATTCAAGGACATCAGTGAGTTAAGTCATGTTTTTCAGAGCATATTTGTTTTTATTCAGCTTTAGCCCTGAGCTGCTTGGTCACTGTACCACTCTTCCCAGTGCTGTGGATTCACAAGGGCTATTTTGGTACAGAGCCTTGTGGAAGTAGAGAGACAGCACAGGCCATAGGTCTTCACGTCACTGTGAACCCTGGAGAGCATGGGGAAAGAGTTGCAAAGAGGGATGGCACGGAGTCAGTCTCAATAAGTAGGACTTACTGGTAATCAGCTTAGTGCCAGGCTATTTGAAAGACACTGGCTGAAAATCATGTTGTTTTCTGTGTATTGCACATCACAGTACTTGGATTTCCAGGTGCTTTCATCATCCTAATCCCCTTTTACCCTAGCTGGGAGAGTAGCAGTCAATGGAGAGTTGACTGTTGTGCAATTCTGATGAGTTTTAAACCATTAATGAATCCTACTACCCGTAGCTGTTTTGCTGCTCTGCCAGCCACACGGTAGGATGCTGCTGCTGTGATAAACCTTATTGTACATCTGTCTCTCAGTATGTTAGCTTTTCTTGAAAGAGGACAATCTTTCTTGCAAAGGAGAGACTTCCTCAACATGAACTTTTACTGTTCTTCGACAATACAAAACGTAACAAACTCTGATGACAAAGGGACGTCACATCTGGTGACCCTATGCAGCAGCATTACATTAGGGTGACCCAACACTGCCTTCATACTGGCATAGTTTAGTGTTCATATGTGAAACTGCTTCCTAAAAACAAAGGAGACTTTTCTTGTGCAAAAGTAGCCCCCACATCTTGTACATACAAATCCATGCTTTGATTTGGTACATCCACTCTCCCTGCACTCAAGGAAGTTTGACAGCATTCTCCTTCCACATAGGGTTTCTGACCATCTCAGCTCTGCTGGGAGAGGTAATGCACAAGGAGCAGCTGTGGAGCAGCTTACAGCAGCAAGGCTCCAGATCATATATGCAGAATTCACAAGAACTGCCTTGTCAGTTGAAATAAACTTCCTCAGCTCCTTCGAAATACCAAATGGCGCTCAGCTTGGGTAACCAGAAGTTATCATTAAGTCAGTCTATTGAGAAGACTACTTGTTGCATGGTCTACAAAAATTTGACAAGTTAGGTATAGGGCAATCGCCCCCCCTCCCATCCTCAAACTTGACTTGCAATAAAAACTTGCCATTTGGACTGTAAGAAACCTGGAAGATAACTTTTTTGTATCTTTTGTTTCTCACAGTTTATTTTTTGCTCTTCCAAGGAAGTCATATATTCCATTTTTTTCCTCCTATCTTGACAAGTGAAGGCACCAAATAAAAACTTTGCTAAGGATTAGTAAAAACAGATCTTATTTATATTGAAACTGAAACACACCTTTTTTTGTTCAGTTTTGGCTGGGATGTGGTTTACTTCTGTAGAATAGAACATTGTCATGACACATATAGGAAAACCATTCAACTGCTCTACTTACATAGGAAAAAGGAAGACGGAGTTCAGCACATGCTGATATAAATTATACTAATTCATCCTTAAGTGTGATAATTTATGTGACCATGTTTTCAAAACTTGAGTTGATGTAGCGTCCAGAAATGCATAAATATACTATTATGTACTGCAGATGTCCCCTGTGTCTCACAGTGATATAAAAACTGAAAAATAGTAATTATCTAAGTAGATGTGTTTTATGAATACAGTGTAGCCCCTCAATTTTGAAACCATAATGAAATCCTTAGTAGTTTTCAGTGTTTTCCTAATCTTCTTTTGACAGCAATATGTTAGGAAATGCTAAATTTTATACCACATTTACTAATTACACATTAGAAGCATAGTAGTACACATATTTTAGGCTTTGCTTTGCTGTGTACACCTGTTGGGGAACATAGGCTAAACTATAAAAATCTTAATATCCATTAAGATTGGGATGGTGGTTTCAAAGACAATTGCATTTATATAAGATATTGTACAAGGTTCAGACAACACTATCAAAAATTCCTTTTAAGGCTTAAGGACATACAGGAAATAAAGATAAAACTTTACTGGAAAAGAAGTAGGACTAAACAGATAGTGAAATATATTAATCCCTTTTTACTGATGTACTCTGCTAATTTACCATCTTGAGTTTAGGTCCTTAATTGATGTATAAAAATACAGCTATAATCAGTAAAATATCAATACACATATTTAACACTAAGTATGAGCTCTTAGATTTGAAACAACTTTAGAGTAGATGTCACCAATAAGCATCTAATTCAGATTTAGGAAGACAGGTTCTCTGCTAATTAGATACCAATAGATTGTTAAAAGTGTAGGTATCGAACATTAATATAGCACTTACAAATGACAAGCTCAACTGTCATGTAATTAGTGCAAAGTTACATAAGCAGTAAATGTAAGAGATCAGGTCCTCAGGGATTTAATCAAGTTTCTTTGGTTTTATGTACTTGAGTTTTCCACGACAACTGCAAAGCTCAAGGGCCCTGAATTAAACACCAAAAAGACCCAGAAAGCAGGGCTTTGCCTTTTCTTCATTAAGCCTATCAATACGCTGAAAAAGGAAGTGCAATATATGACAACTACTGAATGTACAGTAAATGCTCATTAGTAGCTCAATGTCTCACTCAACGCCTTAGTCTATTCCTTACTTTGGGATCATTAGTTTAGATCTTCTCTTTTTGCCTAGTTAAGATCCATCTTTATTTACTTTCTCTTCATGTAAATACCTTGTTCTTTCATACGCCCACAGCGAAAAATTGCAGCAAAACTCCAAGCTTCATCAAAAAAAAAAAAAAAAAAAAAAGGTAGCATAATAACGAGGTAGTGTTATAGACAGGGAACATACAGAGATTTGCTCCTCCTTTGCCCGGCCGCCGGGCCCGTCCCCCCGCCCCGAGGGCGCAGGGCCCCGTGGGAGCCGGGGCAGCAGCAGCCCCGGGGGGCGTCGGGCACCGCCGCGGGGCCGAGCAGGGGCCGGGTCACGGCGGGGCTGGGCGGGGGGAGCCCGGGGGGGGGTCTCAGAACATGTCTGTCTGAATAGCTTTAAAAGCTGTAAATAAAGGATTGATTTTAGATTAAACACATCTGAAATTTTGTTTCTGTTCTAGTTCTTCCTGCTTGTTTTTAAGTATACCAAAAAGCATTACTTTTGTGACCATAAGTAGCGCTGAATTTTTCTTTCAGGGTAATATATTATTTAAATTATTTACTTTCCTTCCCTCTCCTAAAGTGGTCACCAGAAGGGCTTGAACTGGTAGCAGAGTGTACAGAAGGTCAATGCTGTTTAATTTGCACTGGGAAGCTTCCCGACTTTCGCCCAGGTCTGAATTTACCGTTGCACAGAGTGAAAACACGTATATTCTCTTTGGTTTCCCAATAACAGCACTGCTAACAGTTAAAGGAGGATATGTAAGGGGATGAAATGCTTTTGGTCCATTTATACTTTTGAGAAAGAAAGAAATAAGGAAGGAAGAAGAATCTTGGTTTCCTTCTCTTTTCCTCATGCCATACACTGGTAGCACCGATGAGCTGGTAAGTGAGCGGTAACAAGGTGCTCAGGTTACAGCTTGTTCCCTTACAGAGCAAAAGGAAATAAGGAACGAATCAAGACTCTCTCGGCCTTCTCCTCCCAGGACTGTGAATTTATGCTCAATGTTGTAATCTGAGAAAATAAATTTATAATCTGTGTTTTAGAATTTGATTATACAATGATCGTACATAACTTCCTGAGCTCCCTCTGGGCTTGTGATTTTATGAGTTTGTGATTTTAAAGCAAATTACGTATTTTTATTGCTTTTGAGCCAGCTAGAAAAGTCATTTGATCTCCGCAGGCTTATGCAATACAGATATCTTAACCTAAACTTTTAGATGAAGTAGAATATTGTTTGGGTTTGCTTTATTCATCGGCTAATTTATTTTCCTACACACAGTGTCCAGAGGCTGATTTTTTTCTTATATGGTTATGGCTTTCATTCATGGCAAAATATAAATAAATTGTAGCCCTAAAATATTAGAGCTAATCATTGCTGTTTTCTTTGCAACAACTTGCGAATACAAAAGCAACCAAATTCTGTTCTGATACTTCCCATAGGAACACCAAATGGTGGTTTATGAATATCATTAATATAATATGCAAATGATGTTTGGCTTTTGCTCCTCTATTTGGGGTAACCTAGTCAATCAGTCAGATGTTACTAATGAGCACGTTGATGAAAGCTTATCCAGCTGCTGAGAAGGTCATTGAAATGAGAGACCCTGCTCTCTCTTCACTTGCCCTACATCTAGAATACCGCATGTAGCAATGCTTTGACTGATGTTTAACTGAAGTCACTTGTGTGTTAATTAGGGAATATGAAGTGAGTTGCTGCAACATTTCCTACAACATAAATATATCATAATATAAGCTAAAGGGATTAATTTAATTATATGTGTATTGTTAAGGATTTTTCAAAATAAAATCAAGATAGCAAATTGTGAAGGCTTCTTATGATCAGAAAATGCATTTAAACATAAAGAAAGATTGTTTTCTAGACAGAAGAAGAACCAACACCAGACAGTACATTTAGGGCTGAGTTGTTTGTTTTTCAGTTACAATTTTATCCAAATTTTTTTCCAATCACTTTTTTTCAAAGAAACAGAAGTAAAATTTAACTTCAGCTCTTCCTAATTAAAACTCCATACTGTTGCATAGACACTCACGCAGTTTTAAAAAACCCTCTAGCTGACTGGAATAGTTGCATAGGATAATGTTACACAGGACATTAAATCTCTCAAACAGGACAGTTGTTTTTTGTCTGGATGGTAATGGAAGTCTTCACTGCAAGGGTCCTTGTAGCAGCATTTTCAGCTGGATCAGAAGAAACTCCCCTATCTCCTCTTCTGCTCAGTTCATATATATTCCAGCTGGCCATGGTCCTATATGACCACTCCAGCAACATGCATAATTCACCAGTATTGATTGTCTTAATCTACATACAAAACATCTCCTGACTGTCTTACATGATGATTTCTGCATCTACAGTAACAGTTTCTACTATTCACAATTATGTATAGGTTGGTCAACTCTGCAGCAGGAACCACCTGAAGTGCTCTAGGACAGCCAGATTCCCCACCCAGGATGTTTATTGCCACATTCAAACGTACAAATTGGTCTATGCGCAGCAGGAGCTGCCTGGGGCAATCTTTAGACCCTTCCAGAATTCTTACCTGGAGAGCTCATGCAGCAATTAGTCAAATATTTTGTTGTGAAGGTGGCTGGGAGTTCAGTCAATCACCTTGTCTCAAGTGGGTCCATTGTCTCAAGTGAGCCCACTGTCTCACCTATGCAAACACCACCTGGGGAGCTCCTGCATCACTCAGGGAATTAATGACTTAAGTGCACTGGGTGTTTACAGAGGCCCAATCCTGATGCCCAGCTACACCACAATTATTACTATAGAATAGATTTGAATTTCAACCTCATATGTCCCTTATAACTTAAATTCCAGAGCTTTTGCCACAGTATGTTTTCCACTTAAATATATGGCTTGAAACAAAAATTCCTAAAAGGAAAAATTGCAGAACAATACTTTAAAGTTTGCATAAAACAATTTGAAACAATGACTTAAAATGCTGAAACTAGGAACAAAATGTCATGCACCAAAAAAAAAAAATTAATTTGATTATTGATAGTTTTGAATGTGAGTATAGCTGGGAATGCAGGAGCATCGTGCCATTTCTTTGCTTTGGATTGCAACAGAATTTTACATTGACCTAAAAAGTTGACTCTTAGACTACTGCATTATACAGAAATATCACCATACAGTGAATGTTTTTTGGAAGGTTTTGTTCCATGAAAGTTTGATTATTATGGCTTTAGTCAAAAATAGATGGCTTAAGGATAGCTCAGCTGAGGAAAGAACTGAGGCAAGAAAGTCTGTGTGCCTGGAAACTTCAATTCTGACAGAATACTATTCCTGAGAAATCTAAAACAGTTGTTTCATTATTTTAATAATACATTTCAGTATTATATTTCTTAGTGGCCTTTTATGGTGGAGATACTTCTGCTGAAGGTTTGAACCTTTGGACAAGGAGTACCCCTCCTTGTCTGCATAGCTTCTTCAAATTTAGCTTAACTCCTGTAGGGAATTTCTGGAAGGGAAATGTCATATCCTAAGAAATCACAGCAATGTTGATAATCTTTTCTATGAAAGCAATCATCTGCTGGTTAGCTGAAATGCAGCTTGTAAAATCCCTGATCAAGTTAAGCTTAAAATGGAGGGCACTTCACTAAAACTGTAGACCCAGCATGACAAGTACTTCTGGAATACATCTTGTCTCTGCATCTTATGTTCAGCTGCAGTAAAACCTATCTAAAAGTAAAACCTTTTTAAAAATGCTTGCAATCTCAGTGGCCCATTTGTTTCCAAGGTCTTTAAAAGGCAAATTATCCCAGATTTTTGGCTAGTCCAATTCTGGATAACTTGTTTTGCACAAACCCATGTTTTATTTCCTCACAAAATAGAGATTAACCCCTTCAGCTTTAGTGGGTCAGTAAAGATGGGACTTTATTTTGAATGTGCAGTCATAGCACATAGCTATGCACAGATGTATAGCAATAAATGCATCACAAAGTTCCCACATTGTCTTAGCCATCCAGTTATCTCTGGACTAAATACTATGAACTTAAGTAGTAGACTATACAGCAATATCACATCTACCCTTCAACCCTTCAAGGTAAATGTTGGCCTAGCTTTCAGAGAGGTTCATGAATGGAGACTAATTGTAAAAGGATTAACTCTTCTGAAATCAGTGGGACCACACAGGTGTTAAAAGTTATTTCTATGTATATGGAATTTGCTGAATTTGGCATTTTGTTTTGTCCAATAATTTTGACTTTTTCAATAGCTAATCATAAGTTTATCACACACTTCATACAGTTTTCATTTAAGTCAACAGAAAAATTCCTATTGCAAGAGATTTTGGATCAAGACCATAAGTGTATTGCTTAAATTAGGTATTGAACTATCAAAATATTTTCATTACTTTCAGGCCCCTCATAATCCTGATTGTACCACAGAGTTCTCTTCAAGTTTTTATGGTCATATATGAAAATTTGGCAAGAAAAATTCAGCAGTAGCAGATTTAGACAAAGTGTCATTTCTTTGGATAGCATGTTTTGAAGTTTTAAAACCTTTAAGACACAACTTATTTGAAAATATTTAGTTATCTTCATACTCACTAGCCTGTTCTTTTCCTAGAGTAACATAAAAAAACCCTTTTGCTTAAAGGAAGAGCAGTACATAGGTAGAAAACAATTGAACTTTCATGATAAGCTTATAATTTGAAAAAGATAAAAAATGAAAAATCAAACAAAGAAGATTGATATCTAGATTTTTTTCCACATAGCTTTACTAAATCTGTTTCAAAATCATTTAAAGTCAGTGCAAAAAACATTCCTCAGATTTCTATGGTCTTTGCATTATGCTACAAAAAGAACTGATAAAAATGATTACTCGTTTAATAAATTTTACTATTTATTTGAAATATTAAATGATTTGTTATGGGGAATATTCATTTTTTGTTTTCACAAAGCTCTAAAAAGCAATCTAAATAGAAATCTGTCTTCAAATATCTACATTTTAGGCACATTTGAAATATTAGCTAGTTTGCTACTGAGCTCGATGGCATTTTTCCAACATATTAGAAACAGAAATTTAATTGATTATAAGCAACATCCTAGAGCCAGTCTGCTTTTGCCATCAAAAATGTCACAGAAATATTTAAAGCGCTAGATGTGAAGCCCGATTTTGATTTAATAGAGGAAATCAATAAGCATGAAAGAAACCTGGTTTTGTTTTGTTAGTTTTTTTTTTTTTTTAATTTGGTAGGGTCCTTTAGATTTTCTGTTGTTCCTTAATACCATTGGTATTACCTTTTAAGAAAGAGGAATGACATATCAGTCTGTTCTCCCAGGGCTGGTAAAATTCAGGACGGCTAATTCTAGGAACTATCCTCACGGCCGTGAAGCTGATATTCACTTTTTCTTCTATTCTCCTCTGCTTAGCACTCCCTATTCCAGGAAAACAGCCAAAAAGGGATTTACCTTAAAGAGGCTGAATACCTTGTGTAATGATGAGCAGCTTCTTGGCTGACATTGTCTGCCAATAGATGATGAGTGCTTCTCTTTACAAGTAGACACCACTGCTGAAATTTTCAGGAAACATGAAAATAGCTCTCAGCAATTCAAAAAATAATTGTCACTTCCTCCCTCTTCACAGAGGGAGGAGAAAAAAAAAAAGAGCGCCTCATAAGGAAAAAAGAAAAATAGTGATAGGCTGATTAAGCGAGTAACACAGTGTAATAATTACTTTTTCATTCAGACTGATTTTGTGTCCACTTAATTCAAGGTCAACTTTCAGAAATACATTTTGGATAAAATTAACTTTTCTAGGAAAAAAATGTGAGTGTTTCCGCCTTTCATTAAAATGGGTAATTCTAAGTTTCTTCCTGGTTGACAAATCTTGCTTATATTGACATGTCATGTTATGTAACTGATAGTGAAATAACAAGTTATGGGATGTAAAAAAAGTACAATTAAAAGATGTCTAGATTGCTTATAGCTCTGCAGCTATAAGCTTTAAACTTAGGTGTCTGGTTAAAATTTAGCCAAGGATATAAGCTCTTTACAAAGCAGAAGTCCCTGGAAGCTCTTTTCCAATGTGCTTATAATTTATATTGGAAAACATTTTTCTTCTGCTAGTTGTATTTTTTAAAACTAGATACTTTTGTAAGAGAAAATTGAAATTCTATGGCTACTGGAACAAACTTCATTGTGAGATCTTTCATCTAAAAATTATTAATAGTTTCCAATATCTGATAAATATCATATCATAAAATACTCCGGCTGAATTCAGAAGCTAGCTCTTGGAAATGTCAAAAATCCTTATCCTGGTAGAGAGAGGAAGGGGACAAATACTGTGTGATAGTGGGTAGTATTAAACAGGAAACATGTACCGTGGAGACAGCATCTGCATCCAGTGGCAGCTGCAGCAGATGAGTCAGCTGTGGCCAGTGTGTACTCCCACACAGGCTCCTCGCCACGCCACGCAGAATCCTGTAAGCCATGCCTGACAAGGGTGCAACATGTGGCCGTGGCAAACACACTCCAGAAAGTGAGACTTCTGATGAGGAGTGGCTCTGCCAGCTGTCCCTGTGGGGTTTCACACATTCTTAAGGTCCTTCCAACCTTCTAGTACAAGGCAACGGAAGTTCCGCCACTTCCAGAAAGGATGTCTCACACCCCATCCAGACAACCCTTTTTCCTTTCGCATCTTCTCAGCATTCACACACAGAGCTGGCAAAAATAGAGTTTATTGGCCTTAAATGGCCTTGCTCAGATGAAGTAGCAATCACAAGTAGCAATCCTCAACCTATCTCATCTTTTGTTTATTCCAGACCGTCATCTCAGCCCCAATCATCTGGTATCCCCAATGCAGCAGATTCCGCTTTCTTTTATAAAAGTCACAGACATGAGATTGTCCCATGCCCTATAGTAGTGCTTCCACGTTGTTCTTTCTCCACAGTCAGCTCATTTTGGTCTTTGATATCCCACTGGCAGCCAAATGCACACTCCAGGAAGTCCTTGCAGGTGTTAAGAGCTCAGTTGAGGCATCCTGCTGGCCTAAGGTTGACTCACAATGGCTGCTGCATTCAGAGCAGGTAATTCTCATTTGCTGTGAGCTAGGGCAGTGCTCAGACTCCTTTCAGGCTGGCTCTGTGTCCGGGAAGAGGATGCTGGCCAGGCCCTGTGTGAAACCTGAATCTATACATGCAGCTGGTGTAGCATTCAATATCTTCCTTGATAGTCTGTTATGACTGAAGAAAGAGATAGACCAGCAGAAGGGGTAGATAGTGCATCAGAGGCTGTCTAGTATGAACATAAGCAATAAATTCAAACCCAGCAAAAGCCTCTGGAGCAAAAGAAGTTAGGCACAACAGAGCTGTGGTGAGAGCATGTTCTGGCAAAAAGTGTTAAACAAAAGTGACTAGTAATGTAAGCTGGTAACGTAACATGGTCATAATTCTTGCAAAGGGCTGGTAAGTTTTGCATCTTGCATACTAGAAGTCTGTGGCTGGCATATGCAAAGGCCTGTAAGATATATGATGACGTAAAGATTGTACCAAATGCTACACATTGTGGAAATGACTTCTGCAATAGATGAGACTTGCTGTAAGCAGTCTAAACTCCACCAGTTGACCTTGCATCCAGGGATCTTTTCCCATGGCGACTGGATATAAAAAAAGTGAGGTGTAGTCTATGAAGGGTAGTTTTTTTGTCAAAATGGAATATGAGGTGAGTTTGACTCATTCAAGAAAGGCCAATTACAGAACTAATGCAGAAGCGTTAACATCAAAATTATCATTTGTTTTCTTCATCATGTCTTTTCATCTCTCCTAAGAAGTGGGAGTAATATTAAATGAGACTTCAAAGAGAATTTTTTCCAGGAAAGACTTATAATGCCAGAAAGATACATTTCATTTGAGCAAAAAAAATTTTTTCCAACTATTTTTCACATAAATATTAATTCTGTTAGGCCATTATCATATCCTATCTCATCTTTATATAACATGGGTCATAGGACGTACTTTAGTCAAGATTATATCTTATGTTTGATCTCTAGTATATGTTATAGGAAGAAACTGTTTTGATTAATGTGTCTAAGTGAAGGAAATTACTGTTGCAATTATAGTTACTTATATTCTTCAGCCTTTAAAATATAGATCTTTAAAATTGTAATTAGCAATTAGTAAATAGTAATTCTTGTGATTAATATGCACTTCCCTTCAAAAGCTCTCCAAATAATAGGACTTCCACTGCTTGAAGATTATTTTATTGACTCTTTAATATTTTTTAACATAAATATTTTTCTTTTCTAGATTTCAGCTGGAAACAAGCCCCTTTAAAAGCTGGGCATACTATTTATTTTTCAGTACAATTTGTGACTTTTTCTTTCCTGAAGATATCCTGAGATTGCTATTTTCTGACCATCTGTACAACATACATAAGAACTGATGTTCTTTTCTCATTTCCCCAGCCTTCCCTTCACTCTCCCTCAGATAATTACTTCTTTTTTGTTTAAACCTTGCTGAATAATAAATGCTACTAATCTTGTAGTTATTTCATATTATTTAATTCTGGATGTGTCCTGGGTTGAAAAAAATCTTTATTGTATTGACACATATAACTGCATTCATAATTCTTGTTGCACATAAATGCCAGAATAGCAAATCCCATTTTAATGCCTCACAAAAGTATATTTTATGTTCAAGACAACCATCTTATCTTTTATTGTGATAATGTCATTTTTTGATGGTAGCTGCCATTCATGTACTAAATAACGACTCTATCCAATGTTATCCATCTTTACATACATTCAAATGCCTAAATGATGGAATTATGTCAGCAATACTTTTTTTTGATGTTACTTTTGGTTCCAATATCAGGATTTTAATACCTTCCTTCTTTTTTTATGAAAGATGGAACTCATCCTTCTAGGTTTCCAAGCTGATGTTTAGCTTGAAATCTAGCAGGTTAAAATCAACAGTATGTATATGCAGCAAAAGCAAACATGCAAACAAAAAAGGCAAGCTTAATAATGCAATTTTTGAACCAAGTCCTAGATCCATGACTATGAATAGTTGCCACAGAGAGACAAACGATGGCTTAATATTATCATTTATCAAAACACCATAAAAATAGACTCAGTCTTTTTTAGCATCAAAATTATGGGAATATTTGCAAATTGTGGATTAATCACACTTTGACCACTCAGTGGCTGACCACTCCACCAGGAGACACTTCATCCTTAAATCCTAAAAAGGTTATAATTTCAAACTCTTTGATTGCACTGTGACTCGTAACAGCTTGTACTGGAATTCTGAAACTTCTAAGACCTGGTAAACATGTTAATAGCCCATCAAGCAGCAGGGCCCACTGCAGCTTGGCAGGCTGCTTGAGGTCTGCCTTGTTTGTGTGCTTCAGGCTTAGCCCTTTCCCTCATGTCTTTCTTCCCTGATGCAGAACGCTCACACCGCACAGCAGCCAGGTGAGTCCAGCCATGGGCAGGCTGATGCATTTGTCTACAAGAGCCCATCCCGAGTTGAAAGCTTCCTTGCTGTCAGTACCCTGTCTCAGCCACAGTCTCAGCCCTATTTCTTCAAGAAATAAACTCTGACGAAAAGTTGTGCTTCCTTCCCCCTTGCTCCTTCACCTCCTCATCAGCTGAGTAGTCACAGCAAGAATTCTTCCTCAGCCCTCTTTGTATATCAGGGTTGTCTAGCTCTGTTCTGCAGGCACGCATGATCTTTGCTTTATCCAGTCCACCACCGAACAAAAATGACCACATCCCATTTCACTTCAAACATGGTAGCCACTGGGCTGCACCAATGAGCAAAACAGACATCACATCTGATCTCAGCTCTAACAATGAGAGAAACTCTGGTGACTCACTCAGTATCCCTCTTCCCTTACTCCTACCTCTGACAAGCCATCTGCTTGAACCAAAGGTGGCCGGTGTTCCCCACACTTTCTTTTCCCTATTTAAACTCCTTCTGTCAGATGCCCATGGTGGCAAGCACTACTGCTGAAGATTTAATACTCTGTCCTGCAAACAGTACTGGGAGCTGGGTGTGATTCTGGGCTTTTCAAGCCAGCTGAAAGACATCTACGCACCTACTTCAGAGTAAGATCAGGAACACAAATCCCTTTTCAGTAAACCAACTGTACGCACAGGTACATGCACATTTTACTTAAATCACATATTGCATTATTTTAATAGGATTTTATGCTTTATGCTTAAAATTAAATGTGTTAACTTTTTTTATTGAATTGCGTGTCTAGAAAAGTTATGATTTCTAAGGCTTATAAGACTTATTTTCAATATATAAAGCTTTGATGTAGCAACAAAAGCATCCCTCCCCCCCCCCCCAAAATCCAAAACTGGAACATCTCAGAGGTCATAGCTGAGAAAAAAGAATAATAGTGACTGGTTTTGTCTAAACAGCTTAATAAGCTTATGTCAGGTCAAATTTTACCTATGTCTTCTTTCAGCTAGGAAGAGAAATCCTGGAGCAATCCAGAAACGCTAATGGATCGGGCTATTGAAATAGATAAACACAGATCATACAATAGATTTAAATGACCAGGTCTTAGAAACACATTTCTTTATCGCTTCAGAAAGGAGATTTGGCTCCATTACCTGAGCATTTAAAAGCAAGAACCATATTTTCTTCTGCTTAACTCATGTAACCCCTTTAACATCAATGAAGTTATACAGGCTTGAAGGAAGAACTTTGTTCTTGTTTTTATCCAGAAATAATAAATAAATAAATAATGAAATCTCTATTCATCATGTTCACTCTGTCTCAGCTAATGAGGAAACGGAAACTTTGATGAAGAACAATACGTTCTTTTTGAATGAGAGTAGTTTGCACTGTACTTGTTCATGGATGACCTGAGAAGTTTTCCATGTGCATATGTAGAAAATATACAGTGCGAAGATGCATGTTAGACTGTTTCCCCATATTTTGCAATTCATTTCAAGGATAATTAGCACTGTTTGATTTAAATACAGTACTTCAGGTTTATTTTTTCACAGTAACATTGGTAAGAGTGGTTTATTTTTTGTGATGATAAAGGTACACGCACAAGAATGCCTTTGTAAAGTACTGTTTTGCTCAGTTAAAATTGTTTTTCCCTATTACTCATAATACATAAGCAAAAGTTTAATTAAAATGTACTTAATTGTATCTATTTCAGTCACACAAAACTCGTGTATTTCAGAGTTCTTGTTTGAAATTAAATCCACAACTTGGTCACCCAAAATACCAGTAAATGTGAATCATAAGATGAACGGAAGAGAATTCATCTAAACTTGAAAAACATCCTCCTACAAATTTCTCCTTACCTTCAATTCTGCGTTAATGGAGCACTTGACAGAGTAGGTTGTGACCTCGAATCGTTACCCTAATACTAATGACCTTACTGTTACTATGCTTGCCTTTTTGGTGTAATTGTTTGTTATCTCTCATCTGATACTTAGCTCAATAGAGCTAGGACTGTCTTTTTGCCTAGCACTTTAGAGTTCTAGTTCTTGCTTTAATTATAAAAGTTGTATTATTTTGTAAAATTATGTAAATTCAAATGGTCACCTGAATTACAATTAATAAGAAATAGACATATCATGTCACCTTATGCTGATAAAAGAACCATAAAGGCAGATCATCCACAAGTGAACAAAAGAAATAATTCTCTGGGAATCATTTTATTCCAATGTTTAGTGAAGCATTGTCTGAAAACTGAAGTGGGAACTTCAATAGGACTTAGAGGACTAACTACTGTTTATGCTTTTCACCATTTACCTCTACAAAACTAGTTTCTGCGCCATTAAGCAAGATATCTTCAAGAGGCAAAATATCCAAAGCAAAACAGCAAAGGAAATTTAAAACTTGCTGGCAATAAGCATTAACATTTCTTTCTCAAATTTCATCACTAGGGTCACAGGCAATACTCTCTTAAACTTTTCCTAATCTGACTTTAAGATGGTCCAATTACTGAGGTATGTACATTCTCTTTCCACCTTCTAACTAATTATTCATGAGATGTGTTTTCTCCTTTATAATTCAATCGGAATGGGATGTGTATACTCTTGGGGACAAAAAAATAATTCTAAATAAGATGGCTGATTATCCTTCTATGTTCTGTACATAACTAAATTGACCATAACTAATTTCGTTTTCACATGGTTGGCAAGAGGGTAAGTGTTTTGAACCAATACTTTAAATGTTCCACTTTATAAATTGGAAACATGCCTGGTGTAGTTGATTGTGCCAGCTGGCTGATCTTCAACATAGGGCATGTGTTCACTCTTTGTCTCATGGCATTGAATTAGCCAACTGTCTGTTGTCCCCTTTTGAGGCAAAACTAATAAGAAGTGTGATTAAAGGAACTGATCTCCTCAAAAGCAAGCAGAAATCTCATGCCAAAGGCAAATTTCTGCACTTGGTTACCCTATCAGCTATCATTCCAATTAAAATTTGAATTCTGAAGCAATATCCAAAGTTTAGGGGACCCAATGCATTTGTCTTTTATTTCTGCAAGTGAGAATTTGAATCTCAACATATGTCATGAATGAAAATGAGTCCCATAATCTGAATCCTCAACTATTCACCTAATATACCATTGCCTAAAAATATAGCTCGTGGCTCTGTTCTGAAATCAATAAGCCAGATCAGATGTGGCTGCATCAACAGAATTATATATAGAAACTTATATGGCTCCAGGAATAAATCAGAGGTTTTTTAATTCCTAGCCTTTCCTGGACACCAACTTAACTCTGGTAAGAAAAGAAAAATCGGAAGCTTACAAAAATGATGTTGGATAGTGGGTTTGCTGTGAGTTCTACCCCTGGATCAGCTTTCTCCCTTTGAAAAGGGAGATGTGTGGTGAGGTCATTTCTGTACAGCCAAGACAGTTTGTGTTTGAGATAAGACAATGTTTTAGAAACTACTTTGTCGTTTTAAGAATCATGAGTCTTTGTCCTTGTGGCAAAGAAGGCTAACAGCCTCCTGGGCTGCATTAGCAAGAGCATTGCCAGCAGGCTGAGGAAGGTGATCCCCCCTCTTCATCCCCAGTGAGCCCACATCTGGAGTGCTGTGTCCAGTGCTGGGCTCCCCAGTACAAGAGAGATATGGACCTACTGGAATGCATCCAGCGAAGGGCCAAGGATGATTAAGGGATTTAAGCATCTCTTAAGGGTGAGGGGAGACTGAGAGAGGTCGAACTGTTCAGCCTGGAGAAGCGAAGGCTCAAGGAGGAATCTTATCAATGTGTATAAATACCTCATGGGAGGGTGCAAAAATAGAGCCAGACTCTTCTCAGCGGTGCCCAGTGACAGGATGAGAGGCAATGGACACAAACTGAAATATGGGAAATTCAACTTGAACATAAGAAAAAACTTTTTTTCTGTGAGGATGGTTGAACACTGGAATAGGTTGCCCAAAGAGCTTGTGGAGTCTCCATCCTTGGAGGTATTCAAAACCCAACTGGACATGACCCTGAGCAACCTGTTCTGACTGACCCTGCTTGAGCAGGGGGTTGAACCAGACGATCTCCAGAGCTCACTTCCAACCGCAACCATTCTTTGATTCCATGATTCTGTGATATTGTACAAGTTTTTGGTAGGGAGGAAGGGGAAGTTATCAATTTTAATTAGAATTTTCTTTTTGTTACTTTTTTTTTTCTGTCTCAGAGAATGCTAGTAGCTGAGACCTGAGCTGCGTAGGGCAAGGTTTGTGTCTGCAATACAGGAGACTATAGTGTCTCATTTTCAGGTAGATTTTATCTGATTTCCTATGCACCATCTTCAGGGCGTACTTGCTGTATACCAAGGTTTGCCAATGGATTCTGGAGAATTTTAATGAAAAAGAAATATAATTCAGTATTTCTACAAGTATTCAGGAGCTACATTTTAGATCCTCAATGGATGTTCTGTAAAGAACTAAATTAACTATGAAATTCAAATACAAGTTGCAATGAGTTTCTTAATATTTTATTGGCCAAAATTACATAGATGCCTTAGAAAAGAGTATTCTTTATACCACATTGTTTATAGCTTTTTGTGAATCCAATATACAAAGTGTGATGCGGAAAGACTGGCCTGTGAGAGAGAGGCTAATGGAATTCACCTTGGGATTGTTTTGTATCCTAATAAAAGTCACTCCTAATTGTTTTTTCTCTGTATCAAAGTTTTCTTTCAGCCAGCATGAATTCATGCCTGTTCAGAAACGGCAAATGATAAGAATGAGGTGAGAAGGCAATGAGTGTTCAAGTAGGCATAAATAATAGTTATTGAGCTACTAAGTGGCATCATCAGATATGTGCGTGTATGAGGCACCAACTGTTAAACAGCATGCTGTGATTAGGTGCTGTCATCCCTAGTTCTTATGTAAACAGATGCTAGGAAGAGTGGAATTATTTGGCAATCCTATCCTTGGTGTTAGCCAGCAGTGAGAGAACAAGTGCTCCAGCTACTGGTGCAGGCTATTTCTTAAAGGAATGAAGCCAGGGTTAGAGGTAGGATGGTGAGTAGGGTTACCTCTTTAATTATCCTGATCCATACACAAGACCCCCCAATCTTCACTGAAAGAGTGACACAGCTGTTGGCTCTGTTTTGGCTTTGTGAATTATGCCTACACTAAGGAGCAAGAATCTATCTTCCTACCAGGCACCCTGTTGCTGCTACACACCATTAACGTAATGCTGCATACAATTAATGTAAGCCCAACCATACAAAAATTAGACAGCTTTACTACTTTGAGGAATAGATGAAGAAACACCCAATTTGTGAAGGTGTAGAGGCTAAGACCTGAAGCAGTTTCAGTGTGCCAGGATGCCTTGTGAGGTACGTACTGGCTCAGTGTCTGGAATCGGCTCTTGGCTTGGAGGCAGTCCTGGACTGCTGCAAAAATTAGGGACTCACAATTTTTCCCCTTTGCTGTTGCTCACAGGTCATCCGTGAGTCAGCTTTGGGAACAAAGTGCAGTCATACTGGAAATTAGGCTGTGAAGGGTTCTATAACTGGCTTAACTGTGTGTGGGGCCGCTTTGATATTGACTCCCTCCTATGAAAATCTGTGTTCTTTTGAACATTGCAATCTAGGCAATGTTAATAGCATTTAAACAGTTTTAACAGGTGCTTTCAAAGCTAATTTTTTATATTCTTTGAAGATGAAAAGAGCTATACAAGAGGAATGTATTACTAATCATTTGTCCCCCTATTTTCAAGTGGAATTATATTGTGGTTAGGTATTTTTTGGAGTCTGATAATAAAATATCCCTTACTGTATTAAAACAATGAATTCATGTTTTTGAACTACAGCAGCTCAGATTAAGAAAGGACTGTCAAGAATGGTACTTCTGAAATTTAAATTTCAAGATGTTCTTGTGAAACTGCTTCATATGTTTCCTTTCCTAAGCTAATGGATCAAGGATGATTGTTAGCAGCCAGCTTATATATAAACTGATGATATAGCTTAGTGTTGATGCCAACACCTCACAGCATCACAAGATCTCACTGACTAGATGACTAGCATGCTGCTTATTTTGCTTGCAGCAGGTTTATTGGAGAGAGACAGAGGAAGAGAGATTCACTCTGAAAAATCAGTACACTAGTTTTGAGGAGGCACATTAAACAATTTAAACCAGCACTGCCTTCTAGCAATTTAGTTGCTTCCCTGCTGCAATATCTCCCACTACTTTCTAAATATTGTATGAGGTACTTAAAAGGTGAGGACACAGCTGTTGTGAATATCCATATCCATGAATCATTATTAATGACATTGCTTACTGACAGAGTTCTCTGGGTGCCTATTGTGCCTGACTCAAATGGGACTGACAATCCCTTTAAAAATGCATCAGTTCTTTTCACTCTTTACGTTGCATAGGCTTATCAAACATTATTAACCCTGTTATTTCTTGGGCAGACTGTAATAAATGCTCTAGCACTTTTCTTTCTCCTGCGGCTGCTGCAAAATTTGCTTTTGCAAAGAGTGACTGAAACATATCTTTCAAATTAAAGGGCTAGGAAAGTAAGAAAGATAGCTAGAAATTTAACTTGTCCTGATCTTCAAAGTAATCACCTTTATAGCACTCTTTACAGTTGGTAATGCTTTATAATATCTTTACATTTACTTCCTGATACCCTCATAAGCCACATAGTGCTCTCAGGGACTAGATTTCTCAGGGAAAGATGTCATAAGATTGACACTAAGAACATAATATTTCTCACCAGGCTTGTGGAAGCTGGATATTTTCCAGGAAAGACTTCCTGTGTGAATTATATTTAAAGCCACCCAAGAAAATGAAAAAAAAAAAAAAGGAAGAAATATTTTCCCTTTCTTACTGAAATTTCATTTCTTTGGAGATTTTAAGGCCTGCTCTTATTAGATTCTATAGAATAAAATATCTGGTGGTTTATTGCCCACTGTCTAGACTAATTTTATGGCCGTCATAGGTCACAATACATTCATGTACCTCACTGCCATTTGTTGCTTGCTTTTGGTTACTGCCTGTATACATATGTATTCTTTTCTTTTTCTTATTTCTTTTTTCAAGGAATTAAGCTGAGTTTTATTGAACCAAATTAAGCTCTTGTTTCCGTATCTATTTCAAGCTCCAACTTATTTTTGAAAGATTACGCTCCTTAAATTTTTATAGTGCCCAAAAAGGATGTTACAAGGAGAATGATTTTCTGTAATACTGGGAAGTACACAGAATCGATTTAGTTAGATCTGATGCCAGAAAAAACATAACAGGAAAAGGAAAAGAAAAGGGATATGGGTTGAGGGAACTCCAGTTATTGATGTCTGATCTTCCACCATTTTTAGTTTCCCTTCAATTCCTATCTTGTAATTAACATTTAGCATGTTTAGAATCTGGTTCAGACTGTTAGTTAGTTTAATGATTATGTATGCATCACTTTTATGTGTCAGATTCACTGTGCTGTATTTGAAATGTGATCTTTTATAGCCAAAGATTGGCTTTGGGTGGCTTTGCATCTTGCGATTTTACAAAGAAGAATTGGACTCCTTTCATAGAGCTAGTCATTTCTGCTCATTTCTCTTCAACAGGAGAATAAAAGCTCTTCATGCAATTAGCTAATTGTTCACATCATTACAAAATACAGTCCCAAGGGTTATTTACTGAGCAAGAACAGTTTATCTCTCAGTCTCACGCAGATGCTCTGTCATGGACGTTTTAAGCTACATTAACCCAGGGGAACATACTTCTTGTCAGGAAGGATTTGAAAGAATAAATATTGATGACCTCAGTGTCAAAATCTTATGGGGAAATATAGCATGATCTAATGAATAACTAGGACCTAGAACTGCATACAAACAAAAAAAGGATCAACAATTTGTTGAAACAGAGGAATCTTTCTGTATCACGTATCAAATACACTTATTACCTATTCGAAGGTGAAAGACTGAGCTGAAAAGATAGAAATATACTGACTAAAATATAGATAGTGGAATTGGAGGTTGATAGAAGGCACTTTGACAGGGAACAGAGACAGAAAGCATAATGGTCTGAGCAGTTGCATGAGCATGAACCTTGTGAGTACTTCAAGTCCCTCATAGTAACCAGAAAAAAATAATAATATGAAGTTGGTTTTTCATATTCCGAATAACTGCTCTCACAATCAGAGAGATGGGTTCTTTGGGATGTTGTTTCCTTCTGCTCAGAAATTTCCCAGACTACTTCTTTTTTAAAGGTATTACGGAATTCTCTGAAAAAGCTTAGTTTTAACAAACTAACATTTCCAAACAAAAAAGGAGATTGTATCAAAAGTCTTTACCCTGGTGGAAAATTACAGAAGACAGGAGACAATGCAGCAAAATCTAAATTTTAATTTTTAGAGACTGTTTTTTACAATTAATCTTTTCAGAACTTCTTAGAAGACCAGCTGTTGAAAATATAATGAACCAAGTTCAGATGCATTTAACAGCACCTACCAAAAATAGCTGGACTTGACTAGAAAAGGGACTCACATCCTTGTGTTTTATTTATAGATTTTTTCAGAGTTATAGATTTTTGAAATCAACAAATACAGGTATTATACTTTGGACAGGAGGAAAAGAACTCAAATTCTTCCCAAGACAATATGTATGTGGAAAAAAGATCTATTTTGCCATGCATGCGATCTTAACATCTATGATATTTTGATATTTTGAAAAAGTAAAAAGTACTTCCTGTTGTTAAAATACCTATAGAATTATGTATTGATTTAAAACAAAGGTATGCACTATGAATTGTTCTAACCTCTTCGAAGATCTTTTTCCTTTCATTTGTTGACAAACTACATTTCCTATTGTCCAACTGAAGTAGTATTTTTCTCAGAAAGTTGTGTTTGTTTAGCATCAAATAGAATTTCCAATTTTTTGATGCTATAATGTACAAACAAAACCAGCTTCAACTGAAAATTTAAACACTATCAGCAGTTTATCTGCGAATTCTAAATTATCAAAAATTGTGGGAATCTAGGAGTTTCCAAGAAATTCCCCAGAATGTGGGAAGAATTCCATTATAGACCTTACATTCAGATGTTTTGACACACTACTCTACACACATAA
Source organism: Apteryx mantelli (assembly GCF_036417845.1). NCBI lineage: Eukaryota > Metazoa > Chordata > Aves > Apterygiformes > Apterygidae > Apteryx > Apteryx mantelli. The sequence continues at coordinate 62,079,680 of NC_089979.1, forward strand.
AGCAGGTTCACTTGGTATGACTTCAGATATCATGAACAGGATACATGTTCCCAAGGCCCTTAAACACTTAAAATCTCCCATTTATTTAATTAAATGGTTATTTTTACAAAAGTTGCCCCTACATTTTTTTATTCTCTTGGTATGTATTTGTATCTTTCCCCTATCACCAAACGCTCACTACCTGGCACCACTGAAAATTATAATACAGGCATTTTTTACAATTGTATTTCACTTTTGAGACTAAGGACCATGTTATGGCCAAGCAGATTCTGGTTACCCAAGAGGTTCTAATTGGTTTTATTGGTTTGGGAATATAGTAGAAATTGAAGAGGTTGGAGAGGTTTTTTGGTTTTTGATTTTTAACCCTTTGCAGGTGAAAGGGATATAAATCAATGTCAGAGTTTCTTGAGGTTTATCAAGGTTTCTTGAGAGCTGTAATGTATAATTATAGCCTGGTATATGTATGGTCTTCCCAAATAGCTAATACATGCACAATTGCTTAATGGTTGGAAGAAATTCAGATTTAATGCTTTAACCTTTTACCTATAAGAAAATTTAAAAGACTTCATGAATTCGTACGGAAGAAAGCACCAATAACTTGAGAAGCATTTCTTTGGGGTAATTCTATTCAGCTGAATCTGCACTGGCATTTCTTTCCACATTTATATAATCTGCATGAAATTTAAGAAAACAGCTCTGTGTATTATAGATGTCCAAAGCCCATCTGGTAAAAGAATGCAGCACTACCTTAGGTAGGTAGGAGAGAGGTACTTCAGGGACAACTGAGCTTGGCTATTGCCCATGGTGTAGAACGAGAAAAGCAGTTTCCCAGGCTCTTATTGGCACTTACGCATTCCACATTTTCAAAGTGTCAAAAATTCTTCCCATCTGCCTCAAATCGTAACTTTTTAAAGCGAATTCTACAGAAAAGGCACACTACAACAAAGATGCTATGTGATTAATTGTGTTTTCCTGTGTCTACTCAGATATATTTCTATAACCGTGGATGTCAGCTAGTGCAGGGAACCAGCTGTTCCAGAAATCTGGAAATCTTCATGTCCATGACCCCGAGCTGTCCAATTGGCAGTTCCCTCCAGAGCTGCCGTTGCTGAAAGCACCAGGTTCCTGTCTCCAAGGCAGCATACGTGCACGGCCGAGTTCAGACTGGCAGACCTTAGAAGCCTGGGGTACTGTGTAAGCTTGAGAGAAAACTGGCATGAGCCTATCAGAGCTTTTCCTTTTTATCAGGAGAGATGGCAATGATGGCACAATCAAATTCTGGGGAATCAGCATTTGCTGGTGGAAACCTGTTTTGTTCAGAAGTTCCCAACAAACTTTACCTTCAGCATTGTTAATGCACTTAGTCTAGTTAATGTTTTAGAGAAAACATTTTTTGCAGAGACTGACAAAGTAAATCAGGTTGCAACCTGCTAGTATGTTTTATTAGGGACTGGAAACAAAATAATAGACTTTTCAAAGCCATTTTTTCCTGGTTTTATTTTAATCCAGGTGACTGATATCCCTCTACTTCTTCCCACTTGTCTATTATTTTCCTGAATGTTTTTTTTTCTTGAAAACGTAATCACCTAAGATTGCAAGTCCTGACAGTCATTTTTCTCCCTCTCTTCTATATTACATAATGAAAACTAAAATTATAAGCAACAAGACTTTTTGGGGAAGGGTAAGAAAAAACACAGTGATTCCACAGGTTCCCGTATCCCTGTCAGAATTAATTGTTAAGTTTCACCACCTATAAGGACCGTCAATAGTTCGCCGCTTAGTAAATTGTTTACATGTTTCTGATCATGTTTTTTTATCACTTGGCCTGAGATCACTGGCTGATTAATTTACCTCTCTTTCCACGAGGGGGCATATCACAGCTTGTGCATCCACCTCATACCTAGTGTGTCAACAATGTCTGAATAACATAAATCTGTATATTTTCTCATCTGTTTTTGTCATGAAACCTTAGTTTCCTTATTTTGTCTGATTCAGGATTGTGTCTTCTGTTTCTAAGAAAGAGAATTATTTTCTTTCAGGCACTACTCTAATGCTGTGTATATGTGGGAAATGTTAACGGGTCCTGCTACATTTGACAGTGGAGTGTATGATATCAATTTACTGAATTTAAAGCATTCAATAACAGGCTTGGTTTTTTTTAGATTCCTCAGAAATATTTAGAAGAGTCCACTGAAAAGGCTCCCAGAACTTTGTGGAACACAGAACTACCAGGTTGGAAATAAGGCAAATAGATGAATCCCCCCAAAGTTCTTTTTATTCCCTGGAGTTCTGCAGAGGACAAGGAGCCCTTTGGGTGCCCATCCTGGCCATAGGTGAAAGAAAGAATCCAATAAAAATGAAAGTTGATTAGGAAGGTGAGACAGAAGAAAACAGTAAGGACTATGAAGTGTAGTGAGAAAATCAAGTTTCTGATGATTCAGAGGGGGAGACAAATGACTTGATAATGAAGGAATAGGTAGAAGAAGGGAGAGCTATCAACTGTTTTGATTTTAACATTTCTTAAAAGTGATTATGAATGATTTATGGGATGTTCATGGGGAAAAAAGTAAGCCCTAAAGGCTCAAACATAAAAATGAACCACTATTTTAATATCTCATAGCTCTCAGCCCATGTCTTTAGGTAAAAGTTGGACAGGATTAATGAACTAATGGTTTTGGAATTCCTCAGACTGACTATATCAATGTAAAGGATTGCTTCCCCAGGTTGTTCTGGGCCCACAAGATCCTGTGTATCTTGGTGCAATGGCGTTATGTGATGCTTAACTCCTTCCTTTCAGCTGAAGAAGGTCTACTGTCCTTCAGCAATCCTGGAGGATCACTTGATTAAGCATATTTTCACTTCTTTTGCAGAGCAGTGTGAGCCAACAGGTTGTGAGATGCAGCACAGTAGAGCACTAGGCAGACTGCAGAAAAGACAGACTGTGCAAAGACTGCACAGTGATCCCTGGAAAATAGCAGGTGAGACAGTGATAAAAATTTAAAGAGATAAAATGCGGTTTAGTGACCAGAACTAAGAAAAACAAAATCAAAATATGGCAGAGTTGCAACAAAACAAAGTAATCATAAAATGAAGGACAGCTGAAAGAAACAATGATAGTAAAACAGAACAGAACCCATAAAGCTGAATTACCTGCAAAACAGAGAAAATCAAAGTAAAATAAGAGACATATGTGATACTGATGATACAATCAAAAGTAAATAATGGAGAACCAGCAGCAAAGCACACCTAACAGCAATCAAAAGCAAGTACCTGTAAAAACATGTAAGAAAGACAAAACAGGATAAGATGGGACAAGTCCTCCATACCTTTCTCCCTTGACTTATTATATAATCTTTATTGAGAAAAGTTTTCAAATATAAATTATGGCTTCTAAAATTGTCATCTAGATATATCCATTGACATTATTGAGTTACTTCAGCATCCAGCATCTACTCACACTTACATTTACTACAGAAATTTTGGAGGATACTACTGAATGTATTTCTTCTATAATTTGAGATTATATCTTTTTACCATTCTTTTTCCAGAACGGGAATTTCCCACAGAAATATCCAGCATATGAGGCAGGAACGGCAGGACCTGAAGATGTCAAATTTGGATTAAATTGTCCTCGTGAAGATAATCATACTATGTATGACTCAGTCCATTAAAAATGCTGAATAATCAAGAATCAGGACATGAAGTGTATACATAATAAAAATAGTAACAACAACATCTGTTTTCCAATGGGTGGGTACTTGCACGAATGCTTGTCAGCACACATCTATAAACATACATATCACACATTCATTCATAAACACACATTTTCATCAAGAAACAATCTTTAAGTACAGTTCCAAAACATTCAAGAAACTGAAGAAATAGTTTTATAAATTTCATCTTCAAAATTATAACTGAAAGCTTTATCAATTTAATTGCAGATATCATTAGTAGATGAAAAGCTTTAACGGAAATATACTTCTGTTAGCCACGCAAACCAGTTTGTGAAAAGCATACATTAGTTTTGCAATGACATTGTTGGTGACATCCATGTTGGATCACCTGTGCTAGGCTGATCTAGTGCATTTTCCAAAAACCCTAGCTACGTTTTATATGTCATGAGTAGTGCATTACCTTTATAAAGGAATTTTGATGTATTTATTGGTTTGGCCCCAGCAGCCACACTTCTTCAAATTTTATTGACCCTTATTCCTTAATGGTGAAGAAAATGTATATTCAGTCTATAAATGATTATAATTGCCTCTAAGTTTTAGAAAAGCAATCCAGACTGGGTATAAGATGTGGGGAAGATGTGTACCTAAGCACAATCCCCAGACCCGGTCTCAATCCTCCAGATCAGAACACTTTGCAAAATATGCCACAGGTCTGTTTTGACCTGCGAGCCTGCATTTCCTTCATTTGGAAACTGGAGGGAGTTAGGTACAATGTATACATTGATTATGGTATATATGCCTGTCACAGGTTTAGGGCTCTGCCAGGATGTATGCCTTGACCTATAAGTGCTCTTTGGTCCATTAGGTATTAGGGAGCCTTTGTGTCTCATATGAGACATCGCTTTCATTTAATCCAGTCTTTCCACTTTTCTAGGATGACTTTGCTCATCACGAGGAGAGAAGCACTTTCCTAAGTATGTAAGATGCCAGTTACCCACTCTAAATATTATTTTCTGTTGCATTTTGTTCTTTTATTCCATATTAGGAAGGCATCAATGTTGATCAATTCTTTTTAAAAAAAGTCAATATTTCACAGGAAAGGAAGGATTCTTAAAATCCAGTTTCCAACTATGTCAGTTCATTTAAAATGATCCAGTATCATTTTAAAGTGACAGTCCAGTTTTTCTCGGTTATCCTGGCATAAAGGGATAGCTGTAAATCAAGCTCATGGCAGAATTTGAACCAGCTGGCTTTAAGAAAAGGTGATATAAACCTCAAGCAAAAAGATTTCAGAGACATCCAAATACAGTTTTAGAGAACATTAATTACAAAGCTGAATTATTGTTTAATTTACTATAGATATACACAAATGTACTATAAATTCATTCATTCAATATGAAACCAAGAATAGAATTTGGCCCTGAATGTTAAAATTGTCTCACTGCAAATGACATTTTTAAATATAAAACAACCATTGAATAAACATAAAATCTCATCTGCACCTAAGCCTAAAAGGAAATGCTTAATTCAATATACCACTAAGAATTTCCCAATTATTGGTCTGAATGTTGAACCTTATTACCAGCTTAATCTCCTTGTCTTTAAAAAAGCAGACTATTGCAAACACAATTTATAAAGTTTATGCTCTTACAGAGAAAGATAATATTAAGCTATGCCTCTCCTACAGAGGCTTTTTCTTTGTTGTGGAGTCACAAACTCATCAATTTACTGTCACAATGAGAATGCGTTTACATTTGGGCTGCTCAGGAGTTTACTTTTACAGACCTGATTCTCATGCTAGAGATCAGCACTTCCGGAGTTAATGCAATAATGGCTTCACTCATTTTCAGCTTTTGAAAACTAAAGCAAGATCCTTAAACATTCCCACTGTATAATTTCTCATGTTTAGTACGTGCTGTAGAGCAGGTTGTACATCTGCAGCCAGGATGAATGTTCGGTGTGCCCTTAGGCTGACTAATCTAGTTAATCTAGTTAAGAACCTGTTTGAAAAGATGTGTCTGAATCTTAGTGCATGTAGCAGGAAAATACTTCTTTTTTATTGTGCTGCTCTTGGGTATATTATATTGGGAAGACTTTGGGTGATATGTTGAGACCAGTGTTCGATGAATCATAAAATTTGGGCTGAAAAGCTTTAGAAAAATGGTGCATTCAATATATTTTATCTCTTTTTACAACTCACACACTATCTGCAGGGATATTTCCACATTAAACTAACATTTAATGACCATGGAAACAGAAGTCCCGATTTGTTTCAGTAAATAACTGTTTTAATATATCTGACAGCTAATTGCTGCATTCTTTTCTACTCTTCTCCTCCTCTCCCTCAACTTTCTGCTGCAGTGGACATTTGAAGTAGAAAGGCCCTGGTTCAGTAGCTTTGTTAATTTGGCCAGTGTGCCTTGCTCAGTGCAAATCAGTGCATGGCACTTTCACAAAATAATTTATTACCTCATGGAGAGAGGCAGCTCTACTCCCATTAATTTAAATACAATCCACCTTCTTATTTTAAAAAGATTAAGTCCAGTTTTTATCTGTTTTATCATACAGTAGATAATTTAATACTGTCTCCCAGTGAATGTGTTTGAATGGTATTCACTGGATTAAGAAGCAAAGAGCTGAATTTCTGACTACTGTTCCTGTTGAAACCAGTTTTCTGCCCTTGGTTTCACTCTAAATCATTTCCAGTAAGATTAGGTGGCACAGTCTCATGTGGGTTATATCTGCATGAGCTTTAGAGATGTTCAACTAAATGTATTTCTGATAATTAAAATAAAACTCATCAGCACAGTGCCATGCTGGACTATTAAAATTATTACAGAGTCACCAATGTCTGAATCCTATTTTTCTCCTTCCAGACCTTAGCAATTCATACCAAGACTGAGGAAAGTAGCACATTCTTAGGAAAAAGAATAAAAGCTTGGCAAATGTGTGAGGCTTGAGTGGTCAAATATTAGTTTTGAGGGTCTCATATCAAGGGGTTTTTAAACTTTTTGAATGGTATAATGAGACTTCAGCATAAATGAGAATCTTGACGCTTTTCAAAAGATAAACCAGAGATAATGCTGTCATCTTTCAAAAGTGATTTTAAATCACTTACATTATATATAAGGACATAGGAACATCACTGTTCTGTCTATATTACAAGCTGAGGATTATAGAAAAATTATCCAACGGTCGTATCTTTTTAGAATTAAAAAAAAATCAAAAAATTATTCATTATTGCCAGAGGAAATAATTTGAACATTTTACTTCATGCAGAGTTACAGTTAAATGCAAAGTACTTTAATGTTATTCTTCACAATATTAAGGGTAAAGAATCCTTTATGTTATTCTTTTTCTGTATAAATTCAAGTGATCTGGTGATATGCCCCACTTAAAAAAAACAACAACAACAACTGGAGAATACTAATTTGCAATAGGTTTTCCTAGTCCATCACTGGTTCTATTTTTAAAACGTCTCTTACAGCTGTGATAAAACCCAAAAATCATAAATCAAAAGAAAAAGCAGCTCCTGCAAAACAGATTTAACTCCCAGAGCCATTGGCAGTCCAAACAATCCACATCTGTATCAAAGGGGTTTGACAGCATTGCAACACCCATCTTCAGGAGCAGTTGGGGTAGATTTTGCAAAGATGATAAAAGGTGTTCTTCTGAAAATATACCACTTGAAACTCAAAATTCATAGCATCAAGAAGTTCAAGCACTGCTGAGTAGAAACATCAGCAAATAATATTAAAATTATTCCAAAAGATGGATGGGTGCTCTTAGAAGTTCAACTTTGGGACTTTAAGATTCAATTTGGTTACATTCAGTAATCTGAAATTTCAGTAAGTCGATCAAACAGGTTATTTGAACTTTTTTGTTTGAGAGATGTCAGAAATTTCCTACAAAGTTTTATTGATTCACAGTGTTTAAAGGCCAAAAGAACTTTTATGATCATATAGACTAGCTTTTTATGGGACACAGACCACAGCATGTATTTCAAATACAGTTATTCAGAGTTGAACTGGAATATGGTTTTACAAAGACATGAAATCCTGATTTAAATTTTTATTACATACGGGATATCTTTGGGTAGATGTTTTTCAAGATCTCTTCATATATCAGTGCATTTATCCTTACCAAAACAAGCCTGATCAGTGAAACATAATAATCACAACTGAATACAAACTTCCTTACACTGAACACTGAATTTTAGCAATTTTCCTGAAAAGACTGAAAGTTCACATAGAGTCTTATGTCAAAACTTTGTTTGATCCATGCCTAAAGATTTATTAGTGAGCAAAATTAAATAAGAAAATTTTCCCAATTAAATTCTCCAGCAAATAATCTAATTCTTTTTCTATGTATTACATTTCTTCCTGGAAGAACATTTCAAACTTTAATAGTGAAGGTTAGATAAGATCAAACTAAATCATGACTTTTTGTCACAGTAAACACGCTATTCAAGTAGGAGACGGAGTTACAGTTTCCTGTCTATGCACCAAAGACTGTCAGTACACATTATCCAATAAATGCTTCCACTGATGTCAGCGGAATTTGAATAGGAATTATTACATTCTTAATACTAAGACTATTATTGGAAATTCAGCACTTTTGTTCAGAAGACAATACATATAACATGACCATTTTAAGAAGGCCTTTTGGGACCATTATTTTCTAGCATACCTTTTGGTTTTATGTATTATTTACTCCCATTCAGTAAGCTGTGTATTACTGATAAATGGCTTACTGCATGTGAAATTTTCATGAGTCAAGAAAGATACTTGGACATGGTTTAATTTTTCTATGTAGCCAGACAGTTTGTAATTAAACTCCTTCCTTTTCACTATGATCATTATTACACCTTTTGTTGCCAGCTGTATAAACATATGCATTCAAATTAAGTATTTAAACATAAGGTATTTTCCACTGAATATATTGAACATATACAGAAAAAATAGTTGTCATAAATCAAATAATCAAATGCTAGAATTAAGGTAGTCCATACAGCTTTAATTCTGACATCTATCCCATTGCACACTTTATTGTAATATTTTATAGGTTTAATACTACTTCTGCTGTATTCAGAGCTAGGAGGGAATATGGCTCAGCAAATGAAATGTATAGTCCAAGTCCTTTTACCACAATGCAGTCTAACTGTGCAGAGAATTGTAAATCTATTAATATTTTCCACCCCTTTTTATGGTATTTGCCACTATTTTTGTTAGCTTTAAACACTGATATCACAAAATAAATGTATAAAATAATATCCCTGTTTTACTTTAAAAGAAATGGACACAGCTAGAAGGGCAAGTTTGGCAAAATCTGTTACTTCTGAAAAGACATGGATCTTGCTTTGCAAAATATTTAGTATTTTATATGCATATTTCTATGCTGACATATGGAAAACATCTTTGCCCAAGCAATATGCCTCATTGCTTTCTGTATGCAATTTTTTTTACACTCATTTTCTGGTAAGAAGACAAATAGAATCCAGAGGGTCCAAAGAGGTCCCAGTTAAGCACAGGAGGAGGCATTCTGGCTAAAGTCAGACTATAACAACATGACATGTTGTTGTTACAATTGTCGTCCACTCAGTCATCCAAACAAAACTTTCCTCATGCTCCACTCTAGCATATTTACTTTGAAGAGGTTTATAAGACCAAGCTAATGTAAAGTGAAAACAGTACGGACAAATCATGACTCTTCTTTGCCTAACATTTTGGGTACAAAGTTGATTGATGAAAACTGCTGGGAACCTTTTTATGATTAAAATGGTTCTGAACTTGAAAAAAAAATTTTTGATGGACATAGTATAATTTTTATATACCGTCCATATATCAGACAGACAAAGCCAATCACTTCGGAAGCTAGTTCTCGCATGAAATGGAAGTGAATACAAATATTTCAAGGAAATGTTGATTTTTTTCTAATTTTATTATTTTTGTTTTTGTGCCTTAATTATTTCATAAAATACCTCTGACTTTTAAAAATGTGAATACATAGCACAATATGCAAAATTCCTCATAACTTTTTTATTCTCTTTTTTACTTTTAACATATTAAAAATAGTTAAGGAATATTGGATGTACTTTGAATGTGTTTACTGTTTTAAAAGGGTGTATTCTAGCTCCACTTTAATCTCTCTCAGTATTACAATATCTTGACATATCAAAATATATGAAGAGTAACCACAGCACAAAATCTTAGTAAAACAATATTTCTCAATTCAGTTTGTGTGATTGTATTATCACTTTTCTTGTGGATTTTGAAAGACATAAAAGATGCATAACTTTCAGAGGGACAGAATTTGAGTGAGGTGGATACTAACATAGATAGAATCGCATTAATTTTTGAAAATTCTTATACTTCTCGATTAATTCCAAGATTAAGATATAATTCCAAGATTATCTAAAATTCAAGACCAGAAGGCTTGAAAAAAAAAAAGAGAAAGTAACAAGACTGATATTAAATATATTCAATATATAAACTACACTTCAATCTGAGCAAATATTTTTAGACAAAACTTTTGTAAAAAGGTCTCCAGTCCCTGATTTTTAACTCATTCAATAAAAATACTATTCTTTAATAAAAATCCTTGTATTGCAAAAATAAGAAATAAAAATTAGAAGAACCTGAATACCTTGCTTGGTGTTTGTATGAATACACTATGCTGTGTGTCACATGCTGCAGGAAAGAAAGGCACAATGAATGCTAAGCATGGACCTTAACTTCCCATGAACATTAATAATACCTGAAGGCGAGTGCTTAGCCAGACATTCAGAGAGAATTGCAGTCATGGCCTTGCAATGCTCTTACAGACTAATGTATCAGAATGACAGCTGCTACCTATTCCCAACAGCATAGTCTTTATTCATGTTGTAACCGTGCAACAAGAGTAGGAACCTTGCTTATCAGGATACCTGAGGGGGAAAATTCATTCTTGGAGAGCACTTTTAAATTCTGGTTTTAATTAAAAAAACACAGGTTTTAAGGCAAGAAAAAAAAAATGGACAAATTTCATTTTAATAATCACTTCTGTGCTTTAGGAAGTGTTTATGTATTCTTTTTGTGTTGATGCAAAACAAAATATGAGCTATGGTTGTGCATCATGAAAGCTTTATGTAAAATAATGTTATTTTTAAAAAGCCTTAACTTTATTGGATTTACAGCATAAAACTGACTCCCTGGACTTCTGAAAACCAGTACTATTAATAATAAAACAACCACAGTTACTTTAATTTTGAAGGATTAATGTGTACATGTGAATGTGCTTGTATGAACTTGTATGTATGCATCCTTCCTTTTTGCAGAGAGGCAGAATGCACATGGCAAACTGTTCCACTTGGATGGCCCAAGCCCTGAAATACTGCAAGTACTTCTAGTTAAATAACGGCATTGATTGTTTCAGGACCCAAATCCATGTCATAATGAAAACAGTAATTTCATTTTTCAAAAGATGTGTGGAAGCAGATAATTACAGCTTGCTTCCATGAGGTTTTCTCATTGTAGCATTTTATGTACTTAAAAAGACAGTAGTATTTTTTAATATTCATTCACTTCTGCTTCTATGTTTTGTTTTAGAAAGGGCACAGTAAAGAGTAATGCATAAGATTAAGATATATAGAGTATATGAAACATGAATGAAATATGACTAAGTCTAGCACTATGTGCTCAGGATTATTGTCAAAGAGTAAACTTCATTTAGTTAGCACTCTGATGACTTGACATTAGGCTTTAATACAGAAAGTATAAAGACTCTATATGAGTAATGTGAATGTTTAATGAATCCATAAATGCTAGTAGCTTTTGTTTAAAAGCATTGATGCTTTTTTAATAATATAATTGCAGGGTAATATGCATTTTGCAATTATCAGATTTGTTTACAAATTACATTCTTGTTGCCCCATTATGCTTTAGAATCAGAGCTCTCATCGGAGAAATAAAATGTTTCTAGTTATTATAATAGCTATATATATAATTAATACAAAGATTAGATAAAAATGTTAGAAGATCAGCAGCGTATGCAAAGAGCCTGTGAAACATAAACTGCCTCAGACTATCTCATTCATAGATGATGATTGTATCATCAGGGAATTTGGTGTTTCTGAGTATTTCAAAGACTGCAGAAAATTTTGCTGCAGGAAACACTTATTTCACCTTCTCTAGGCCCACTCAGAGAAATGGACACAGGCAGAAACAAGTCTGTATTGTCCGCTTACTAGATTTTCAAACAAATACTTGGATGTGTTTCTCTCTCATACCTTGGCAGAGGTCCAAATATATGTCCACAAAACTACTACTTCAGCCTCTTCAAAATGTGTCATTAAAATGCTCTTCTGCCATCACGTCTACAAAAAGAATTTGACAACTCTGAGATCCTTCCTGTTCCACCATTACTTTCTATTGCATGGCATGGACAGCCCCGGCAGGTCCTGGTTCATGAATCTATCAGCTCAAAAAAACCCCCCAAACCAAAAACCCTGTCCATCATCTTCATGGAATCTGCCTGGTGCTGCCCATTGCTCTGCATTTTTCTTCAGAAAAGGGAATTTCTTGAATTACTTTGCATATGTCCTTATAATTTATAGAATCAAGCATGAGAAAGACATGACAAAGACCACCTCCCCCCCCCCCCACCGCTCCAGGAGGCTGTTTTGCCAGTGGCAGTAATTGGTGGAGCAAGAGAGCAGCACCCAGAGCCGGCGAGGCCTGGGGTTGGAGTAATGGCAGTGACCTGGAGACTCTGGAAGAAGCCTTAATCAGATATTGGGAGTTTGTGGGGTTGTGCTGTGGTGTAAGGGGTGCCCCCGTTATGTATGGTGGGGAGGGGTGTAGGTGTGAACTGCATGTGAATTTGGGAGACCTGGAGAGTCTGAGAGGACCTGAGAGAGCTCTTGCCAGGTGGGAAGGTGTTTGGGAAGAACTGGGATAGCTCCTGCTTCAAGCCCAAGCCCCAGTGGTCTGGAGCCTGGATCCAAGAGCACCAGCTGAGGGCTGTGAAACCCCTGGAGAAGTGTGTACTGTGGGGGTGCACTGGGGCTTACCGTGTGCTTCCAATGCAGCACCAGAGAGACTGGACCACGTAGCTGAGCTGAGAAGAGGAGCTGATGGTTTTGTCAGAGTAATGGGTTGCTAACAGAGACATTCAGTGCTCAGCTGGAAAGGGAGGCCCCTAGTCAGAGGTTAGCAGCTGGTAGTGCTGAAGTGGCCACATTGCAGCTGCTGAGGGAGCAGCTCACTGCTGCTCAGCTGAGCTGGGAATGAGCCCTGGTGGGTAGCAGGAGGTCCTGGATGCATAGGAGGGTTTTCCAAGTGCTACTGAAGTGTTAGGCATAGCAGCTACTGTGCTTATGCCCCAGGGTTTTGAATTTTGTGTTCAGGGATTCAGAACCCACTGGGGGAAGAGCAACCATGGCTATGTGGCAAAAATGGCTCCTGGACCATACTCCATGAGGATGTATGGGACCAAACTCCAGACCAGGCTTAGCTGAGTTTATTAGTCAGTGGACAGCAGAAGCTGTGACCTGAGAATGGACTAGAGGGCCCAGTTGGTTTGCAGAAGTATTGGCTGTGAAAATAGCCTTGGAACATGCTCAGGAGCATCAGCGGCCCTGATTATGTGTATATACAGACTCCTGGATGTGGCCAGTGCAGTATGGAAATCACTTAAAGAATGAACTCATGGTAACTGGCAGTGGCAAGGAAGACCAATTTAGGCAGCAGAGTAGTTGAAAGTAGAAAAAGAATTACTTGAAGAGAGACTTACTCTAATATGACATGTTCTAATATGCCTAACTCGCCAGCATACATTGGGATGGGAGCATAATGAAGAACTGTTTTTAGCCAGGTGGGTGCACAAAACTGCTGGGCAGGCCAAGGAAGATCAGGCTTAATCAGTCTAATGGCACAGAGAATGTGGCTTAAAATTCTCTTGGAAGGTCATAATGCAAGCGATTAGGTAGTGTGAGATCTGTGGAATAATATGACACACTTGGAAAGCACAAATGGTGAAACAGCATGCACGATGGAAGCAGTGGATGTTTGGAGAAGCCTGACAAGTGGATTATATAGGTCCCCTTCCCTCCAGCAACACTGTTGGCTGCTATGTTCTCACAGTGGTAGAGCTCTCACAAGGGTGTATAGAAGCTTTCTCTAGTTGGAAAGCAAAAGAAAGTAGCACTCTAGAAGGAATAAACATATCTTTTGGCATCATGGGATTCTTAGGCTGGAATCTGGTAACTGAAGTCTTTTAAAATACCCAACTATCCAAGAATGGGTTGCAGATCATGGACTAGAGTCCATATCATATTCTCTATCATCCCCAGACAGCTGGAAAGGTAGAACAGTACAATGGCTTACTTAAGATGTTGCTAAAAGCCCTAGGGAAAGAATCTCGTGGGGTGAGAATCTCGTCCTCAGAAAGCTGTGTGGCTACTTAACACAAAACCAGGAAGCTGTAACAGTCGCCCTGCGGAAAGCTATATACCCTAAACTCAGTTGGGTGATAAAATGTCAGCCCTAAGGATGCTTGGATTGGGAAGCAGGTTCCTGTCTCTTGTCCTGCAGCAGCTGAAATCCATAAAGAAGGGATCCCCATTGCTCAAGGACTAGAATCTACTTACTCGGTGGCCTTTGAAAATGGGACAATAAAATGTTTGCTGTTATATATGATAAATAGACTAGTTTTGCCTTATTTCTGAGTACTTCTTGGTCTGGGATTTTGCAGGGCTAAGGAGTGAAGTTTGTAATAGACACATGTTCGGTTTGTTACCACGTTAACCCTGATAATGTGGTTCAGGATGAGGAGTGGAGATTTACTGAGTGGATGTAAACATTGTAACAGTGTTCACAATGTCACCTATTTGGGAGGAATGGTACGGTTTATAATGCATGTATATTAAGGTTGTAATGTTAAAAGTGGAGTTTATAATGGATATATAGCAAGCAGTTCTTAAATACATGTTTTGCAGAAGTGAGGATTGAAATGTATTGGGTATATGGCAGAGTTTTGGTTGCAGGCATGCCATATGTGGAAGGAGGCTATCAGCTGCCCTGTGCTGGTCACAGCCAGCTCCAGCTGGCTTTGAAATGGAAGAAAACAAGCCACCACCTGCCAGAACCTTAACCAGTCAGAGGAACACATGGTGCCTCTGCTTAAATATATTTAAGAAAGCTGCTATTGCTGCTAGGGGTGGCAGGAGCCACAAGAGAGGACACAAAAGGGGACATGTGAGGAGAAATGTGAAGAGACACATATGGAGAAATGAAATGGAGGAGGCAGATAGAAGGGGACGTTGTTGGGGACGTGGCTGGAGATGCACTCTTGGAAGGAGGTGGTCCATGCCAGGGGAGTGGGCTGCGGCCTTTGGATAAGCCATGCTAGCACAGGTATGTCCCTGAATAGACTGTTTTGCCTGGAACAGTGTCATAGCCAGAAAGGTCAGGAAAAACAAAGGCTAGGTCTGAAGTAAACTTGAGGGTTTGTTATGGAATGCTTATGGCCATTATAAAATTAATCTGTGAATTCTGCCAAGGTAAAATTCTTAGAACAGGTTTTCCTCTTTATGAGATAAAAAATTGGACTTGTATCATACTTTTCTTTCTGTGAAGCTTGTCTAGTCTATTTTTCCTTGCATATTTTTATTATGTGAATTACTTTTCTTTGGAGACTTATGCTTTAAATACTTTAAATGAAATAATGAAAAAACAAGTGTGTCTTTCAGCCAACTGCCTTCCTGTTTCCCAGTAGCAGCAGTCTTGGTAAGTTCCGTATGTTTCTTCATTTTGCAAAGACGTTGCCCACTCCACATTCAGAATATTTTTCTGAAGGCCTTGCCCATTTGCAGCAGCTGTGTCCCATCTGATTCCTCAGATGGCTGTTTGACTATTCCCTGACTATCACTTTAATGTACTGGTCTTTCATGTCAGGCCAATTTTCTGATTATATTCTTGCTTCTTTCCTTCTGCCTTTTTGTAAACTTCCTTTTGTTTGGGGGTGATCATCTCTTGCCCATGTGACACATTTTGTTCCATTGCTTTTACTCTTTCTTCAGCTGTATTATTCCAAATGAACCCTTCAGATGATGTGATCAAGAAAAACATTCCGATTTAATACTGTCTCATATTACAGATTTCACTGATTAGCCTTCAGAACCATAAGTCATCAATTGCTTCATCCTATGTCATGCTAGTGTTTTTAACAACAAAGCTCCTGAAAAACTAAATGTTCAGTTTCTGAAGTATTAATACCTGGGGAGCAATCCTTTCTGCATCATTTGAAATCAGCTTGTAGTGGTGCATGCCTGATTTGGCAATGAGATATAAATCAAAGTGTCAAGACACTTTGGCTTTAGGACCTGCATTGAATTTTACTCCTAGAGTAATTCATAACTCTTAGTAGTCCAAAAATATGCAAGAGCATATTCCTATGTTAATGGTACTAATTAGGGCAACTATTCCTATGGCAGGCCTTTTGGCATATTTTAATAATAGAGGTTTACTTTTGTGATGTTTACTAACAAAAAAACCCAACCCTCATTTTCTTTTAATGCAACAAGGGGAAATGGGAATAAAAAGGAGGGTTTATTTTCGTTTTTTTTGAAACAAAGGTGGTGTATATTTGAAGTGTATTAGAGTGGCAGTCAGTGTATTGAAGACAGTAGAGGAGACTTTAGGGAATGGTAGTGAAGTAATTACTACAGGCAGAAAGTGAAGAGAAGCAGAAAGGACGTATGAAGAATAGAACTGAGAAAAGTAGGATGTAAAAACTAGTTTTGCATAGCAAATATGTTTTATGATGCAAAGGTATTGCTCTGAAATTAAAGTAGAAGGTGTTACTTCACTAAATGATCTATTCATCACAAAAAGGGTTTCCTGGTCAACATGTGTTAATTATATGGCTGTTGCAAGTCAGGCTGCAGGATACATACTTTTACAATGAGAAATCAGATGGCATTGAGAGGGCTTAAATAAAAGAATTTCAGCTGAAACAGCAACATACATACAGCAAAACCACTTGGGCAGAATTTTAGTGAGGACAAAGGGATTCTGTAAGGGTGGTTTCTCAATTTCTTTTGCAGGATTTGTAAACTGATTTATTTCATTAATACATCTCATGTGGAAGGCATTCACTAAACAATTAATTTAGACTTTAGAACAAAAGCATAACATTCACAGAATCACAGAATCACTGAGGTTGGAAGGGACCTCTGGAGATCATCTAGTCCAACTCCCCTGCTCAAGCAGGGTCACCTAGAGCACATTGCACAGGATTGCATCCAGGTGCGTTTTCAATATCTCCAGAGAAGGAGACTCCACAACCTCTCTGGGCAACCTGTTCCAGTGCTCTGTCACCCTCACAGTGAAAAAGTTTTTCCTCATGTTCAGATGGAAGTGTCTGTGTTTCAGTTTGTGCCCATTGCCTCGCGTCCTGTCACTGGGCACCACTGAAAAGAGTCTGGTCCCATCCTCTCGACACCCTCCCTTCAGATACTTGTACACGTTGATAAGATCTCCTCTCAGCCTTCTCTTCTCCAGGCTAAACAGGCCCAGCTCTCTCAGCCTTTCCTCATAAGAGAGATGCTCCAGTCCCCTAATCATCTTTGTGGCCCTTCGCTGGACTTGCTCCAGTAGTGCCACATCCCTCTTGTACTGGGGAGCCCAGAACTGGACGCAGTACTCCAGATGTGGCCTCACCAGCGCTGAGTAGAGGGGGAGGATCACCTCCCTCGACCTGCTGGCAACACTCTTCCTGATGCACCCCAGGATACCATTGGCCTTCTTGGCCACAAGGGCACATTGCTGCCTCATGCTTAACTTGGTGTCCACCAGCACTCCCAGGTCCTTCTCCACAGAGCTGCTTTCCAGCAGGTCAACCCCCAACCTGTACTGCTGCATGGGGTTATTCCTCCCCAGGTGCAGGACCCTGCACTTCCCTTTGTTGAATTTCATGAGGTTCCTCTCTGCCCACCTCTCCAGCCTGTCCAGGTCTCTCTGAATGGCAGCACAGCCCTCTGGTGTATCAGCCACTCCTCCCAGTTTTGTATCATCAGCAAACTTGCTGAGGGTGCACTCTGTGCCTTCATCCAGGTCATTGATGAAGAAGTTGAACAAGACTGGACCCAGGACTGACCCCTGGGGGACACCGCTAGCTACAGGCCTCCAACTAGACTCTGTGCCACTGATCACAACTCTCTGAGCTCTGCCATTCAGCCAGTTCTCAATCCACCTCACTGTCCACTCGTCCAGCCCACACTTCCTGAGCTTGTCTATGAGGATGCTATGGGAGACAGTGTCAAAAGCCTTGCTGAAGTCAAGGTAGACAACATCCACTGCTCTCCCCTCATCTACCCAGCCAGTCATTCCATCATAGAAGGCTATCAGATTGGTTAGGCATGATTTCCCCTTGGTGAAGCCATGCTGACTACTCCTGATCACCTTCTTTTCCTCCACATGCGTGGAGATGGCTTCCAGGATGAGCTGTTCCATCACCTTTCCAGGGATGGAGATGAGGCTGACTGGCCTGTAGTTCTCTGGGTCCTCCTTCTTGCCCTTTTTGAAGACTGGGGTGACATTGGCTTTCTTCCAGTCCTCGGGCACCTCTCCTGTTCTCCATGACCTTTCAAAGATGATGGAGAGTGGCTTAGCAATAATGTCCGCCAGCTCCCTCAGCACTCGTGGGTGCATCCCATCAGGGCCCATGGATTTGTGGGTGTCAAGTTTGCTTAAATGATCTCTAACCCACTCCTCCTCCACCAAGGGAAAGTCTTCCTCTCTCCAGACTTTCTCTCTTGCCTCCAGGGTCTGGGGTTCCTGAGGGCTGGCCTGACCAGTAAAGACTGAAGCAAAGAAGGCATTCAGTAACTCTGCCTTCTCTGCATCCTTCGTCACCAGGGCACCCACCCCATTCAGCAAAGGCCCCACATTTTCCCTAGTCTTCCTCTTACTGCTGATGTATTTGAAGAAGCCCTTCTTGCTGTCCTTGACATCTCTAGCCAGATTTAATTCCAAACGGGCCTTAGCCTTCCTCGTTGCATCCCTGCATACTCTGACAACATTCCTATATTCCTCCTGAGTGGCCTGTCCCCCTTTCCACTTTCTGTATACTTCCTTCTTCTGGTTGAGTTTTGCCAGGAGCTCCTTGCTCATCCATGCAGGTCTCCTGCCTCCTTTGCTTGACTTCCTACTCATAGGGATGCACCGCTCTTGAGCCTGGAGGAAGTGATGTTTGAATATTAACCAGCTCTCTTGAACACCCCTTCCTTCTAGGGCCCTAACCCATGGGATTCCTCCAAGTAGGTCCCTGAAGAGGCCAAAGTTTGCTCTCCTGAAGTCCAGGGCTGCGATCCTACTTGGTGCCCTGCTGCCTCCTCGCAGGATCCTGAACTCCACCATCTCATGGTCACTGCAGCCAAGGCAGCCCCCAACCTTCACATCTTCCACCAGTCCTTCTTTGTTTGTTAGTACGAGGTCCAGCAGCACACCTCTCCTTGTTGGCTCCTCCACCACCTGTGTCAAGAAGTTGTCACCAATGCTCTGCAGGAACCTCCAGGACTGTTTGTGCCTAGCTGTGTTGTCTTTCCAGCAGATATCGGGGTGGTTGAAGTCCCCCATGAGAACCAGGGCCTGGGATCGTGAGGCTACTTCCAGCTGTCTGTAGAAGGCCTCATCGACTTCCTCATCCTGATCAGGTGGCCTGTAGTAAACACCCACAACAGTGTCACCTCTGTTAGCCTGCCCTTTGATCCTTACCCATAAGCTCTCAACTCGCTCTTCATCCACCCCTAGGCACAGCTCAATACATTCCAGTTGCTCTCTCACATAAAGAGCAACTCCACCACCTCGCTTTCCTGGCCTGTCTTTCCTAAAAAGCACATAGCCATCCATGACGGCACTCCAGTCATGCGAGCTATCCCACCATGTCTCTGTAATGGCAATGAGATCATGGCCCTGCGACCGCACACATATCTCTAGTTCTTCCTGTTTGTTCCCCAAGCTGCATGCATTGGTGTACAGGCATTTCAGGGAGGTGATAGAGCATGCAGGTTTCCCAGGAGGGGTAAAAGAGGGTCCTCCATAGCCACATCCCATGCGCACTTCCCTGGCTGCATTCACCTGTTGGAGGCATCCTGACTTGAGCAGTCTTTTGCCAGCTACCCTGGCACTATAACTCTCCCCTTCCCCCATCTTTCCTAGTTTAAAGCCCTCCTTACCAGGTTGGCCAACCTGTTGGCAAAGACCCGCGTGCCCCACCTCGTGAGGTGGATCCCATCTCTCCCCATCAGTTGTCGATCTTCAAACAGGGTCCCATGGTCGTAGAAACCAAAACCCTGTTGCCAACACCAGCGGCGCAGCCAGTCGTTAACCTGGAAAGTCCGTCTCTTCCTCCTCTCATCCATCCCCCTCACTGGCAGGATTGAGGAGAAGATGACCTGGGCTCCCAGACCCTTGACCACCATCCCCAGAGCTCTGAAATCCTGCTTGATGGTCTCCAGTTTGCCCTTGGTGTCATTGGCGCCCACATGAAAGAGCAGCAGTGGGTAATAGTCCGAAGCGTGGACGAGCTTTGGCAGTCTTTGCATGACATCTCTCACACGAGCCCCCGGCAGGCCACAAACCTCTCTAGACATGAGGTCTGGTCGGCAGATAGATGCCTCCGTCCCCTGCAGCAGGGAGTCCCCCACAACAATCACCCGCCGCTTTTTCCGGGTGTTCCGGCAGGGCACAGGGTCTGTTGTCCCAGGTACTTCCCTGGCAGCCATGCCCATCTCCTCCTCATCCTGGAGGGTACTGAACCTGTTCTTCAGCTTCAGGTCTTCAGGAGGAGTAGGAACCTTTCTCCTCCCACGAGCAGTGACCAGTTTCCAGCCTTCTTCTACGGTGTTATGATGTACCGTTTCACACGGCACAGAGCCCTCTGGCAACTCCACTGCTGCAGGGGGTTGGGACTCCTGGAGCTGTACGGTCTCCGAGAATACCCTGTCTATCTCCTGCTCTGCTTCCCGGATGCTGCGCAGCCTACTGACCTCCTCCTGTAACTCCCTTACCTGATGACACAACTCGTCAACAGCAGCACACCTCCTGCAGGAGAGCTGACTGCCAGCCCAGGCCTCCCGGAGAGGCCCCAAGCACTCCCTGCAGCCTGAGACCTGTAGAGCTGCATCTACTGTCAGAGGGCCAGTCTGGGTCCAAGCCTCTGACGCAGCAACTCCAACAGTCACTGGGGAACGCGCTGTGCGGCGTGTCACGACCATACTTGAGGAAGTGTACACCACAGGGAACAGAAACAAAGGTCCCTTCACGCAAACTGCTGCGTCTGTTCGCTGCACTCTAGGCCTGGCTCTTATATAGGCCTCTCCCTAGCACTGACTCACAGGGTGCTTGACCGCCCAATCAAGGGCCACTGGGATCAAAGGCCCCAACCCCCTCTGGTCAGGGGCAACCCAGAGAGCTCGTTAGCAGCAGCCACTCCTAGCTGGAGCTTTTCCCACGAGCTTTTCCCAGGAGAAGTCAAGGCCTCCTGCAGTTGTCCTTGCCTAGCTTCCCCTTTCCTGTTCACAGCGATCACCTTCTAGGTCCTCGGGGGTCCTCAGAAAGCCCACAACTTCCACAAGATCCTCAAGTTCTAGTCAGAGCCCAACCACTGCTGCGCAAACTGCTGCGTCTGTTCGCTGCCTCTGTTAGCTGCGCTCATTAATGGCTTATAAATGAGAAATCTCACCATGGCAACCTAGGAATGAACTAGTTCTTCAGAACTGTCAGAGCTCCCACAGCTGCTGCTGTTGCTCAAGAGAAACATGCCGTCTCAACTTACTGTGCTTTGGACTTATTTCTGAAGGTCAGAACACAATTTGGAGGGTCACAGTCAAGGTTCTTTCCTCTTGAGAGAGGAGAATTAATTGCTACCCCCGAGAGGAGGTAAAAAAAACCCTCTAGTATTTCTCGTTCCTATTGGGGATTGGAGTTCTGATGTGAGAAGTAATTAGTATGTTGAATTCAATACCTTGGGAAATGACAAAGATCTGGCAAAACTTCAATGAGTACTTGGAAAACTTAAAACATTTTGGTTATACCTCCCTTCTTTGCAACAGAAACAACTTACCAACTGAGGTCTAGGAGAGAGATAAAATTGGCAGGCCTGAATACAAGAAAGGAATTTGGGCTCATTAATAAACTGTAAGGAAACATTGTGAATTCCTATTACACAATGGATGGCAGATATGAGGCATGTACAGCTCAAATGAACATGCTGATGAATGACAAGAAAAACATAAAAAGAGACTTAATTTCTTCTTCATGAGTGTTACTGTCATCTAGCTTTAGAAGAAAATTGACTACAGAGATGTCATCATAAATCTCTGTTCAACAAAGAACCTACTATAAAATATTCACCGTCAAACAAAAATAAGTGTGTTTCCCCAAGAGAAGTATTACATATCTTGCTAGTGCAAGAGCAGCACAGTGAGTGTTAGAACACAGGAGGTCAAAGTTCCCAGTCCAGTTGGCTGTGTATCTTAGTCATAGCAGTCAGTTGGGTGGAGGTCAGTTTGAAAAAGTGACATATTTGGGGAAAAATTTACGCTGCTTAGATGGTTTATCAGATGAACATAAGAGTTCCCAGCTGAGGGACAATAACAAAGTCTATAAATAAGAAAGAGTAAAGGGTTAGGGTTAGGGTTAGGAATTATTCTCATTTTATTTATAGGGAGTTGAAGTATCTACTTGCATAAATGAAATGACTTGTTCATTGTCAGGAATGAGGTTGTGTGGCATTTCCAGAGACTGAATCTTATGTTTTAAACAAAAGACCTGTGAAGTTCTGCAAATCTGGGATCCCTGCAATTCTCAAAGGACTTCCAGGTTTTTAGTATCTTTTAAAGATAAGCTAAGAAACAGGAAAAAAACCCACACTGTTAACAAGGTCAGTTACAGATGTCAGTTGATGCTGCTAATTTACATATCATTTTAGGAATGGCAAAGTGGGCCCTGTAAAAGAAGTTACAAAAGAGTATGGCCACTTGTCTTCACATCAACATTTTGCGCTTTTTTTTAAATTTATTTTTTAAATCCTGCTTTATATGTTGCAATAACAGCCAGGAAGGGAAATGAAATTCCCAGATTTCCCTAGATTTGTAGTTGCAATGGATTCAAGTGACTCCAATGATCTGATGTGGCACACTGATTACAGCTACATCAAAAGGAGAATGAGACTTGCAGGGAAGAATGCTGTTTCTTTTACAGACTCCGTGTGACAAAAAAAGTGTATAAAGCAGAAAGAGATACAGAAGTTGGCTGCAATGTTGGTTATTGCTTAGGTAATTATATTACATTACTATTAGATCTGACTGACAGAGGCTGGAAATTGATCTTGATTACAGCAAATTAGTTTCAGTAAACAAGAATGATAACAGCATCCTTATTTCACCTTTTCTGAAATAGAAGAAGCTCTGAGGGTAGAACAGTTACAATCCATGATTCTTGGGGAGTTTCAGAATAACTTGCCTCAGCAGAAGCTGAGAAATCCCACTTTCTGCATGTTTCCTTTTGCAATATTGCAAAGAGGAGATAAGTGTATCTTACATATGTAATAAGCATCTTGGAACATGCCAGTAACTTGCCAAGTGATTAAAGAAGCTGAACAGCAAGAGTTTTGATATGGTAATAAGTTTTTTTCTCAGTTATTTAACACTGCCCAGTTGTATGATTTCTCTGAAAATGGAGAGAAGAGGTCACACAACATGGCACATGCAAAATACTGCTATGGGACTCCTAGATTTTGAGAAGCTGCTGTTCAAGGCTAGACAAAAACCCTATATTTATACAAACTTAATTATTACAGGGTCAAAATAGTATCCTACAGTCACTGGAATTGCCATAATGAAGTTGTTTGTTCTAATATTTTCATATTTCCAATAATAAAATCCATATTAATCACCAGGTAATATCCTAATGTGTAAGGCTTTGTAACTGAAGAGGTGAAGACAAGCTTTGTGCATTTCAGACATTTTAAAATTTTCTGGTTGCAAAATCTTTTTTGTCTACTGTTTTGAATTACAAAATGTTAAAAAGCTAGACTTATGAATCTTTATGAATCTCAGAAATGTATGAAGAAATGTATGACTAGAATGTCTATGTGAACATACTTGACTTCGTCAAGATAACTTACATTTTTATAATTATCAAATAGTTCAGCAGGTTAACTTATCAGTTACTTAATAGGCGCTTAATAGGCAGATAATGCTTATTTCATTGAAGAGGTTCCTTAGCTCCTCAGAGAATTGTTAGAACAAGGAGTAGTAGAGCTGCCCTGTCCCAATATCATGGCACTATTTGTACGCCATGCGTGGTATATCGTATATGCTAAGTTTGTACATGCACCATGTCCTCTTCAGATTGGCTACAGATGAGGTTCCGTAACTGCATATTTCATGTATGATGAGAAAATGGGTTCCCATAACTGTGGAGATGATTACATAAGTCTTCCATTTGTATTTATTTGTCTTTTCCAGACTTTCATTTTTATACCTGGCTTGTTTTGTATATGCATATATTATATATGTATATATTAATATAAACATATACTACCCCTCATCCCTAGTCCCAGTTTTGACTCATAGTGATCCTTCATTCATTTTCTAGTTTTGTATTCTGGCATTGATATACTTTGAGTTGGTAACTTCTATGTAGCATTTATCTTTTACCTCTTGAAAGTCATCTACCTTCTAGATTGATCTTGTCACATTAAATATGCTTGATATGGATGTCTAGGTAGTAAATCTTAATTACTGCAGTGCCACAAATGCATGAAATATGGGTTTTATGATAAAAAAACAATACTGTAGTAATACCAAGGATCTTGTTATATGACTGTGCGATCTTGTTTATTCACCAGAATACTTAGCTAACTTGTGTGGTTTCCAGACGTGACATAGCTTGTAAATTAGTGCTGTCAAATCTGCAAGTGTTGACACATTGTTGGGGGAATATAACAGTTTCAGTAGTAGAAGAGCAATAACAACATTTAATATTTACATTGAGACATTCTGCATTGCTTTCTTAATGTCTGTATTCATTCTTCCTGTGCTGCCCCTCTTCTCACTTTCTGTTTTTAAGGTCTGTATATGAATGAAAGTGGATGTGAAAGCATACATCTGTGACTGTGTGATGCAACATGGCAGTACATGGCATACTAGCTAGTTTTAAACCATCTTAGTTCCCTGCATAGGTTCATACCTGATGCTGGATGTATATAATTCCATCTTGTAAACAGAAGGTAGAATAATGGATCTATGAAGAAACCTTTTACAATTATCACAAAATATAATACATGCCACACTAAAAAAGAGAAAAGTGTGAGGGTTCAATAAAACTCACATCCATTCTCTGGAAATTTTGGGTTCTTAAAAAGAGAAGATCATTTTCATGTGTGAGCAAATTGCACAGAAGTCCCATAATACAGAATTCTAGCTGGGTGATGTGGTCGGGCATCTCAGAGCCCAGCCAAAGCAAGTTCTCCAGTCAGAATTTCCCACTAATCCTTTTCTTCTTTCTACTACATAATGTGTTATGTGCATTACTGCATGTGTGTTGTATTTCACGGTAGAGTTTTTTTCTCCTTCCCTAAATGCCTTCAATTAAAAGGTAACACTGTGTATTTTAAGTTTATATTCAGGAAGAAAGAAAGCTTTTCTAACTGTGAAATTATGCCTAACCTTAATTGGAGATGGGATGGGATGGAAGGGGGGAGGTAAGCTAGCTGCTAGTTTAGTCTAACTGTGCCAAGTGCAGCACATCTCTACAACTTATTCTAAGACTAATTGTGTTGTTAATCACAAATGGCCCAGCCTCACTCCTTGAATAATCCCTAATGCAAAAGAAAGATTGGATTTTACCCTTCTGTTTAAGAAAAGTAAAAGAAGATGCACAAAAGATAATATGAACCATGTCATTTCTATATTTTATATTAGATAAATTCTTTATTCAGCAACCCTGTCCTGCATGGATCTTCTGCAAGTGTTGTGCTGTGGGGAGCTGTAGGAAGTGGTTTGTACTCATCTGCCATGCTGTGAGGCTTTTCCAAGTTACAGTCTGCTGCCTTTCCCAGATGATGACTGAAAAAGGTTTCAACATTTGCTGCATGGCATTTAGCTCAGGCTACAATGTAAACCTTCATTACTCTGCCTCTTCTCTACAGTCTCATATTAGTGCTCATCTCAGTTTTCTTCTTTTCCTTTTCCACCATTTTTTACCTTCTGAACATTTTTGTTCCACTTATATACCTTTGTTGGTAATGTTGGTTTTTACACCTATTTTTTGTTAAAATCTGACCACCTCCTTGTCATCTTCTGAATACATAGCTTGATACTGCCACTGTTATCTGGCCCAGTTCCAGTTACGAAGTAGAAAATGTGTGTGTGTGTATATATGAAAGTGCAGTATGTTCCTATGTGTATATATATGCATCTATATGTACTTCACAGCGGTAAATTTTCTGGTTCACAGTGAACACTGAACACAATGAGAAATTTCAAATATTTACTTTTCATTTTGAAAGCAGACAAATTGTTCTGCACCTTTAAATTTCTAACACTTGTTTTGGTCTAACTCTCTTTGGTGTCACAGTGTCTTATGCAGAGAAGATATTTTTTCCTCAAGAGTTTTTAATAATTTTATCAAAAAGGTAGCTTTAACTTTTAAGAATTTCCAAATCAGCAGTTTTACTAAATTGCTTTAAGTTCTTAGAGATCCTCCAGCTCTGCCTTTTCTCCTTGTTTCTTTTTGCTCTCTCTGTTACCTCACATTCAACTGAGTGAAAGCTTTAATAAACACTGATCTCTGTCACAGGTTGAAATCGCACATGGAAAGAAAAAGGCATTAGTGAACTGTATTTTTAAATGCCAGCCTCCACATCATGGGTCACACACATTCCTTTAATATTTCAATGCCTTGCTATATCTAAATATCTATCAGTCTGCACTTGGCTGCCAATGACCTTTTGTCAAATAGTGATTTGTCAAGTAAGCCTTCCATAGAATCTTGTAAAAGCTTTTTGAGAGGTATGTATAATGTTCGCTCAAGTGCAGGCCAGTCAATGATTTCATGACACAAAGTGTGGCTTTAGATAGGAAAAATCAAGAACTGTTTTAACTGCATGGGAATGAATTCTGCAGTACATAGTCAGAAGTGGCCACAGTACTTAGACCAGAGAACGGTGCTATAGAACTATAGGACATCAACTTTGATTGAACCAGGTATCCAAGGGCGTACATAAACCCCCACAACTTAACAAAGTAACAAATATGTTGTATTTTCAGCTTCTTAATTTGAGAATCCATTGAATTTTTCATAAGATAAATGCCAGCCCAACAAACAAATTCTGCCAAAGAGCTCTTCAGAAGAGCTCTGATAGCATACTGATCCTTTTTGTCTACTTAATATCAGGTCTCCTCAAACCACAGAGACTTTTATGTTTCTTAAGTACTCATAATAGTAAAGTACTTCCTGAAATGTTTAACTACACCAAAAATTGAAAAGTGCTAAAGAACAGTTACCTTGATTTAAAATACTGATGTGAAAGGCAGAGATGACTTTCAAAAAGTATAACATTTAGAGTTTTTTTTTTTTTTTTTTTTTTTGGATAGTCGATTTCAAGGTCTATCTAAGAATACACATAGAGAAGAGGAGAAATTTCACCAAGGAACACTCCTTTCCTTGAAGGCTTTCATTGTCTCAACTACCATAAAAATTGAAATTATGGAAGAAATAAGGTGTCCAAGAACAAGTGGTAAGAGCCCATGTAGTAGATTGCAATCAGAGGGAGTATATTTTCTCTGTTCATACTATTAGCTAAGATATAATCTAGATCAGTACAAAAATAAAGTAGTTTTTCAATTTTTATAAAGATATTTTAGAAGTTTCCTATAGAAAGACTAATAATTTCATTTAAATATGTCAAATGTGCAAAAATACTGCTTCTCTGAGACATTTGAAAACTCAGTGTTTGTCTCTGTGGCATTTGTGAACACTTTTCAACCTTGGGCATTCTTTAGCTTCCTGTTAAAATGAAACTGGTTCACTTAAAGTGAACCATTCCTCTGCCCAGCTCTGTACTTCTTTCAGTAGAAAGGAGCTGTACCTGTTTGGGTTTCAACAGAAAGGAAACATAGTTGCAAGGTCAGGAAGGGAAAAAAGCGTGCAAGGTCAGGTTCTCAATCAGGATAACGGGGAAACCAGGACTGAAGTCTGGGTAGTGGTTAACACTTGCCTGTCCACTTCCATATAGCAGGTGTATCCACCCTTTGCAAATCCTGCTTTTAAATTTCAACAGATCTACCATTAATAAGTAAGTATGTAATACCAATACTAAACACATGCCTTGGGCCAGCACAGTAAAAAAACATGGACTTAAAATACATATTTTAGGTAAATAAATGACATAGGGTAATGGAGAATGGGCATCCATTTTTCAGTAGTAATTCAGATCAATAAAACTTCTTCTACTAGTTTTTCTATATTTTTCCACATGGATCTATGACTGTTCTCTTGCATAATGTGTTGCACATCAGCCATTTTTTCTAAACTTGCAATCTAGATGATGGCTTCTGTGAAATAGTGTTACTTCTCTCATGGCTGCTGATAGTTTTGCAGCAGTATTAGCCTTCTTCTATGTATCACTGATGGATTAGGGAGACAGTATAACTGTAAAAAGTCTGTTCTCTGTCACATGAATTTCGTTACCCTGATGGCATGTATAATTGCACAGAAAACAAAATGACAAAACCATGAAACATTATTGTATGTTGCAGCACAAAATGTTGATAACTTTTTCACACTACAGTTGGTATAGGAAAGCATACAACGGTTCACAGTTTCTCTAACTTCAGTAGAGAGAGTAAAAGGTGAAAAGAAAGTGACATTTAAATGTGAAATTTTTCTCAGTGTCATTTTTTCTAGCGTTCTGCATTACAGCATCTTAAAAACATGATCTTTTTCAACAACAATTTGTCATTCACCTAGTGAGTTGCTACATTTCTGGAGTTAAAAAACCAACACAATATCCCCACATGGATGTTTAATCAATTTAATCAGTCAGCACTCTTGCTCAGCCAGCAGGTGTTTGGCAGGCAAGAGCACAAAACAAGTCCCGTTAATGTATGGCATAGTTTATCTTATTTGAGTGCAGAGGGGTTTGCATTTGTGCATAGAATTATTACAACCTTTACAGTCAAAGAATGCAATTATTATTGGTGCCATTTTTTTTCTTTACAGGGAGAAGTAAATTTGTCATTGTTAAAACAATGGAACATACTTGGATAAAGGTAGAAAATATAAACCCTCAGAAGAGTTGTTTCATGTTGGTTTAAAAATTGCTTTTTAGTGGAATTTTCTGTTGTCACAGTATTTGCAGTTGTCAAATAATCAGAACCATTTTTGTAATCAAAACTTAAATTTCTAGTATGATAAGAATTTTTTTCCTCAGATGATCATTATTTGTCAACAACAATTTGAACAATTTTTATATTTGGTTATTTTCATTTGTCGGGTGACTTTAGGGGAAGAATCAAAAAGAAAAGAAAATGCAGTATATAGAAGTATTTATTTTTGAACACCAACTGTGCATTAATGAAAGTTTAAGCTGCATCGCTTCTCAAAACTAACATTGCACATATATGTCATCCTTTTCTAAGAACTGTGATGCAGCCTTATATCTTAACATTAGTCAGATAATTATCAATAGTGCATTCTGGTTTTACTATGGTTTCTTATGGCATATGTAAATTGTAATTTTGACCACAACAGTCCACTTTTTCTTTTCCTTCATTCCTACTCCAAGCAATGAGTAGGAGAAAGATTTCACTGCCAATTTGTATTTGCAGTGAATGTAGCTTAGCTCTTAGGATCTAGACAGGAATTTTCTGCATTATCACCTAAGGTTTGGATACGTAAATATATCGGCACATGAATTTCTACTGTGCAGTAGGACAGTTCGGGATTAGCGGGTTAGTTCAAGATGCTTTAGGAAGTTTTGTACTACACTGTATAAACTAACACATAAGACTTCTAGAAAACCTTTTCCTATGTAAGTCTTCATTAAAAAAAAAAAAAAGAGAGAGAGAAACATATTCAGAAAGTCTTACATACTCTTGTGTTTGTTTCAGATGCTCTGGTCCTCTGGTCAGTTGTCCTTATTTGCCCTGGTTTATCATGCCAGTCCATGGTACGCTGGCTAATGTCTCTGGGATTCTCCGTGACTTTCTCACCTCAGCGCATGGGAGAACACAGTTCTTTGGTTTTGTATGCTTTGTCATCATGATGTCCTTCTGTTGTCCAGGGAGAATGGTTAGTTTTACAGAATTTTTCAACACTGGAGCTAATTTTAAACTGCAATCAATCCTTTAAAAACACTTATCAATCCTTTAAAATCCTTATATGACTCTTCAGGCTGTCTTTCGTATACAGTATAAGTTCTCCTTCAGCTTTCTTGAAGCTTAGAGAGTTCACTTATTTGAAATTTACAGGGGCCTGTGGAAATTCTGCTGCTATTTGTATAGCAGTTTGGCTGCTATCTTTGCCTTCTTTGTAATATTTCATTTACTTTATTATCAAAACTCTAGTCAATATCCTGGGCCTGCAAAGTCTTTGTAAACCAATGCCTCCTGTTATCAACAACACCAAGCTATTTCTGTTCTAGATGCCTTCACTGTCATTTTCAGTCACATCTGCCCTATCTGCTTGAGCCTTCCTCTGCACCAGTAAAATGACTTTCCAAAACACGATTCCTCTTTCCTTTTCTGTATTCTATGCCAGTCTGCTTCCCACACTTCCCATTTTGTGGACTGGGACATACCCATGCTTCAAAAGCAGATTGTTGCTCCTGTGTCAGAAATGTTGACAAGATAAAAAATAGGTTGGCTTTCATTGTGGTAGAAGAAGACATGGGGTCCAGTTTTGTGCTGCTCAGCTCTTGTGGTAAGCAATACAAATGGAGTAGGGGACTTTAAAAAGCTTCTGAAAGAATTTTTTTTTTCCTTTTCAGTCCTGCACGGCCCATATTGTCAACAGGAAACGCTTGGGCATAATTTTGCAGCCTGTTATCTCTGTTTCATATGGAAAGGAAGGAGTGGTGAGTGCCACGGTACTAGCTCTTCCTGCTACCATGTTTTCTTCTTTTGCCAGGACCAACAAGGGTTCTGACCTAAAGCCATTCCAGCAAAATGAGATCCATTTAAAAATGATATTTCTAATAGTCAATTTTTTGGTTTTGTGCTGCCAAAACAACGTGTTGTACCCTTAACAAAACAGTTTCTTTGGAGTCACACTAATATGTTTTACAAGGGGAGAAGAACTAAACACATAATTCCTCCTATTTCTTCATCTTAACCCTGAAGTCATTGTATATATTGTACTTTAAACATAAACTGATAATTTCAAATGATCATTTTGTTACTGGAGCTGTCTAATCTTTTGAGTTGCTGCTGACAGCCTTAGGTTCTCCCTCCTTCCCCATGCCTTCTCATCCCCTTTCTGAATGTTTAATTGTATACTTCTAGGCAATTTATTTAAGGCTTAGAAAGTGTGAATATTTTATTACTTGAACATCTGCTAATTAGTCAATCTGTCTGGAAGCCAAGATAAACTAACTGTACACTGGAAGTAGCCTGGATATAAGGTCCAATATTATCAAATTTATTCTGGCTAAAAGATTCTAAATTTGTATGTCAGTCTCACAGGCATCTCAAGAATGTGGATTGTACTGGTGACTCTCAATAGTGTATGCACAGATCTGGAGCTTTAAACTTCCTACATTCCTGCAGAAAAGGAATATACTTTATATGGAAACAATATAATTTTGGAGACACTCAAGTGTGCAAGAAATCCATCTTTCCTCATTTTTAATAAAGAGGAGAATTCATTAATAGACACTTTTTATTACCTAACGCTAAAATAGATCTGAAATACACTGATGTAGAAGAAACTTGGAACAGATTGTTCCCTTTGAGAATTGTAGGAAAGAGTAGAAATTCTTACATTCTTTAATCAGGCTTATTCCTATTGTAAGCTAGTGCACATTATTTAATATAAATAGCTTTATATATTGTATATATTGTAAATAGATAATCTATGTCAGACACTTTTCTCTTAGGTGTGATCCAGTTGATATTTTAAGTATTATGATCATTGTGTCTGTCTTCCTGTATGCCTCTCATTTCTTCTTTCATCATGACTTAGAGAAATTACTTGTTTTGATTGTTGTGTACTGGGAGGTGGGGGGAAATCTTTGGATTTGATTTGGAGAGAAACCTATGTTTCTTTTTGAGCTTAACTTCCTTCAGTTTGTCGTGAGCTTCAATGTTTTCAATATTTATCGTGAGCTTCGTGTTTTGAGTTTAAGAAAGGCGGTGAGTATGCCTTGGGCGGGGGGTGGGGCAGCGATCAAATACTTTAACTGTAGCATCTAATAGTACTTTTTCTAAAATATGTTTAATTTGGACAATACTAAAAAAGAGCTGTAAATTTTGCCTTATATTCCTTTGTAAGAAGAAAGAATACTTGGACTATTTAAAGATGACCATGAAACAAATATTTGGGGTAAAAATCCAAATACTGATAAATTAGACAATCCCAATAATGGTAAACTATTCAGTTTACTAGATGGCAGCTGAATGCATATTTACTACAAGATGAATGGTACTGCAGGGTGCAATTTAAATATTTCAATTTATCATAAAATAACTGTCCTTTCTCTTTTCCCTTTTGGAAAATCTCTTCTTTAGGTTTTGTTTTGATTTTTTTTTTTAATGCAACAAAACTTCTAAGAAAAACATTTATGGAAAAACGTGCCTTTGTTTTCAAATAAGTACCTACCAGACATTCTTGACTTTGGCAAGTTGAAAATGAGGCTATTACTGTGGGCACCTAAACGTGCATTAAGGATCATTATTTTAAGCACCAATTTGTTAGAATATTAGCCCAAGCAGTATAAAAATATAATGTTTTAGAGTCAAAGTTAATATTTCTTTTATTAAAACTTCTGATGTCACTAACAGTCTGTGATGGTAAATTCAGACTCAAGATCTTTATGTATTCATGGACTGTTTTTTGAATAGCATTTGGCTTAAAGTTCAGCTTCTGTTTGCCTAGGAAGTGTTTTCAAAATAGCTGTTTTTGTTCTCATGTTTCAAGTATAAATACACTGCAGCAGAACAAGTAATGGGCACAGACCCTTGAAGTGGAGGCAGCATATGTGTCAGAGACTTCTGGGATCAATACCCGTGTTTAGCTAAAGCCTGCTTTCCAAAAAGTTATGTAGCCATGGTTTGAAGCCCTTGGTGGAATTGCACACATCCTTCATACTGCTGGTTATCTCATTCACTGTTCAAAATTAGCATCTTCTAGTTCAAATGTTCTAGTTTCTTCATCAAGCCACTCCACTAAATCTGCTGTTAGGACCCACCAGTTTATCCCTTTGGAAGTTTTTGTACACTCTAATCAAGTCATGTCTCCATTCTTATTTTTAATCCACTGGACAGATTGAAAACTCCTCTAGTAACTCACTCTGAGGTATCTTCTTCATTTCTAAAATCATGCGATTACTAAAGGACTGAACTGTAAAATGGCTGTAGCCATCATTTTATAGATTTTAGAAAAAGTTTTGTAAGCAGATTGAATGCTATATTTCATGTTGCCATTAGCATCTGACAGAATAATTTCTCTAGTTTACGTTATCACCCATTGTAATATCACAGTTGTTGGATGTGGCATTAGTTACAAATCAATATCAGTTAACCTAAGTATAGATTTCAGTCCTTGCATTAATCCTTCATTGTGTCTGCTTTAATACTAGACATTAGATGAACATATTTGATTTATACAAAATGCAAGTGAAAGGCTTTAATTGTAATGCTGACTGATATGGTTGGTAGAGTATTCCCTGCATTATTTAATTTTAATGCAGTTTATAATCACCTGTACACTCCTGTTTCTTAGATAAGGTGAAGTACTGCTGAGATCTGTGGGAATTTTCCTTCAAGATACATAGAAATATAATTATCATTGTAGACATCTAAAGTTGCCCAGAAGCTCTTCTTCATCACACTGAATCAATACAGTAGAAGTAGAGTACTTAAGAGTACAAGAGTAATCTTGTAAATAGTCTTAAATTCAGACAGAAGACCAAATGTTCAAAAGTGTATTTCCCATCATGCAGTGTCAAAAGACCTTTTTCTTCCAGTTATTCTGATTTTCTATTTCCTAAAGAGAAAGTTACATTTTATAGGAGAAGTTTCCATTCCTTTTCCAGATGCCTTTAAGTCCTTCTTTCTTGGCTAAGAAAACTGCAATACAATAATCCTGAATCACTGTTATATATATTGTCTATGCCTGCTGCTAACAGGAACAGGGAAGCTTTGTCTGAGCCAAATTCAGGTCCCTTTAAAGATTGTGCCCTTTGTTTCAATTTCATTCATTATAGATACTTGTCATAAGTACTTATGTGTCATAAGTTTGAGAAAAAAGACCTAACTGCTAGATTGGTAGACTGGTATGCAGTGAAAGGTTTAGGTGAAGAGAAGTTCAGTGCCTCCTGCTACTCAATGGTAGGGTTCATTCTCCTCCTCCTTGCTTATTGTGCAGCTGTGTGAACAGCTTAACTTGATATCCTCTTGTAATTAAGTGAGAATGTATTTAAGGTTCTGCAATGGTTGTTCAGTGCATATTGAAATTTCTGTTATGTCAATGGCAGGTAAGTCAACTATGCTGCTTAGTTTTATTTCCCTTGCTTTCCTTCCACTGTCCTCTTCCCTGCCTTTCGGAAGCTTAGAGATATGATGGTTAAGTCAGATGAGTACTTGTTACCACAGCTTGATAGCTGATCAATGTTAAAACATGTATAGAGAACAATTTTGGGAGAAAGACTTTCTTAAAGGAAGGAGAGACTCTTCATTTCCGGTGCAGCTAAAAGACAAGGTTTTCAAGCTTGCAACTACAAGAGTAGGGACAAGGCTGACTGGAAATGAAAAATGCTAAGGGAAGTTTTCTACCCTGTGGTACAGGTTACAGAAGGAAGAAAAAAGTAAACCAAGTGGGCTGCCATCACTGAAGCCGGATACTTTAGTTTCATTAAATCAAGGCCTAAATTGGCTATGTTTTAGCTTTCTTTCAGCAGTATTGGGGGAGGAAGAGCATGTGTTTCTCCTCAAATTCTGTTCAAATTCTCTAGGTGCATACTTGTTCACAAGTAAGTTAATGCTAATTGAAGCAGCTCATGCCTATATATTCCAGTGAGGTTTTTGGCAAGGCCATGCAGAGGAACCAGATATATCTTAATTAAAAGCTTACTCAGGACACACAAACTGAGAGTTTCTCTGACTGCTTCTCCCAAGAAATTTAAACTAGTAGGTGTGTCCTTTTCTGTGGACTTGAATCTCTCCCAGCTGCAGAAGTAGTTCAGTCTAGC
The DNA here is from genome assembly GCF_036417845.1 of Apteryx mantelli. Lineage (NCBI taxonomy): Eukaryota > Metazoa > Chordata > Aves > Apterygiformes > Apterygidae > Apteryx > Apteryx mantelli. Next base: position 62,114,812 of record NC_089979.1, read on the forward strand.
ACTGCCCTCTCCTCATTAAATTTGGAAACAGTGACTGGCTGCTTCATTTTAAGAGGACCATATTTGTAGTTCTTATGAGGAATTCTGGATTAGATTCTGACCTGACACTGGCTTACAAGGAAACATGTGGACTGAAGACTCAAGGGGACAAGAGTTAAGATGCAACCTTTCTTCATTATTCCATATCGACTCAGTGTATTAGTTCTACGCTGCTTAGTGTGCTAGTAGCTGTGAATTCTATTTCGAGGCACTTAACTCTTTCCATGTATCATATAGGGAGTTCTGATTGCTAACTCAGGGCTGCTACAGGAACAGGAGATTGAAAAATTGGGTTCAGTGATGCTGAAAGTATTAACTTAAGTCGTTGCTGAATTGGTCCTAACTCATTAAGTCCACTGTCTGTCTTGTTTTCACCAAGATTTTACTTTATATTAACCTACTCAACAACCCTTTCTTTCAGATGGGTGTAGAGCCCTTTAGAAAATAAGAAATTAGACCTATGAAATAAAAGCTTATAAGAATATCAGATAATGTGTTATCTAGGACTTGCCATTTTTTAAAAATGGAAATAAACTAGAAAGGTGCAATGGAAAGGACAGATCTACTGAGTGTCAATTAGTTTTAAGGTTCAATGACAAGATGTAATATAAGTCATTTTGTGTACAAATGTTACTATTGATTTTCTATTTAACTGTATTGTCTTAATTCTCCAGCAATTACTGTGCCTGCTGCTAAGATTTTCTCCCCCCAGTCCCATCTATAGAGACAACTATTTTAAAGTTCTACCCTCCTGTGATCATATGCCTGATTTTCATATAGAAACATAGTGATCTGATGTCTAATATGAGATTGTCTTTCTAAATAGTTCATATTTAAGTAAGTTAAAGGGCAACAGTCATAAATCAGGAATGTGACTGGAGCACATCCTTGTATTACAAGGAAGTAACTAATGCAGTACAGTGAAAGAAGTGCCAGAAAATATTCCATTTTGATTTAGTATTCACAAAGTTTGGTTCACTTTATTAAAGCATCGTACAAGGCTTAATTTTAATTTAGAATTTTTTTTCATGCACTTTACCAGGAAAGGTCTCTGTTCCTCTTTCACATTCAAATGCTATCTATTTCAACTATTTTGAAGTATATAGAAACTATGCACACCTAAGAGGTATTTGAAATAAATATAGATAGTTGTGTTCAGTCATATATATTTTGTTATTTAAAATCTTGCCTAAATAAAACGGTAAAAATTTCATGTAGTAACAAGGAAATACACAAGCATTAGATACTATGTGCTGAAGAACCTTTCATATATAGAACTCAGATATCCACATGAGAAAAAAAAAACCAAGTGACTGCAGGGTTGGTAGAGGCATTCTAGAGGCAGAAGTAAGCATTCTTGTGAACATGAGCAGCTCAGGAAGCCTTGTCAAGCAAAAATATTCAGAACATGCTTTACTGGCACTCTATGTATTTCGATTATAAAGTGGTAGTTTCAACAAATTTACTTCCTGCTTTACAATAGAATTCAAAGACACTACTGCAGTAGTGGTTTTTTCCTCCCACCCTGCCCCGTTCTCTTTTCCTTTTTAATACATACCATTGTTAAACATCAAACTGTTTTCTACATGTTTTATATTTTGAAGCTCTATAAAGTTCAAGAGATCGCCAGTGTGCTCAGTGGTCTGCTGATGTTTCCTGGAAATAATTTAATTATGTACAGTTCTCATGTTGTATAGTCAGAAGAGTAACCAATAACACCCTCTATCCCTGTTGAGCTTTAAAATTGAAACCACACTTTCAGAATCCTGCCCTAAATTAGCTTTCACACCAGTCAAATTGCACCACACAGGCAACCTCAGCTTTGCTGTCTGAGCTACATCTAATAATGCATACATTATAAAATGCCTATAATTGACTACAAACTGCTATTCAACTAACTTTCATATCTGAAAAATCAGTAATCTTCATAAAACTTCCATGCTATTCATCCCTGAGCTTTTGTAGCACATTTGAAATACTAAGCTCTATGATAATGTTATTATCCTGTTGAGATTAGCATGCATAGTTATCCTAGACCATAGGTGTGGTGTTCTGAGACAAAGTTAAAATTGTACGTATGTTTAATGTTCTGGGTACAGCAGTTAGACCTTAAGACCTATGAAGAAGTAATTTCCTAAGAGTTTCTACAGATAGATTTATTTTCTTTACTTGCTTTAACAAAGTTCTGATTAAGGATCCTTAAAACATTACTTCTTCTGTGAATACACTTCCAACCTTAAGTTGTCTTCCATTATTATTTTTTTTTTATGTGAGGAGGCTTATGCGGAGTCACAAAGACTAATATCCCATTCTGCTGTCTCTCTTCTATTTTCTGCTATTGTGTAGCGAGGTTCTGTAGAGTTGCTTTCTTCTTCATCATTTGACTTGATGAAATTTGAAACAATAATAATGAATGACAATGAAATATATTGAAATCGACCACCATAGGCTGTTTTGTCCCAAAGAGAACAGAGCCATCAGTATCTTCCAGAATATTTCTAAGTCTTAAGTGAGTCCCTTTTGCCAGTGCCTTGTCCTCATTGTCTCACCTCTTTTTCTTCACCAGCTCACCTGAAATCTGCTCTGCCTTAGAATTTTCTGGTTGATGCACATCTCTTTCTGCTTTGAGATGTCCCTTTTAGCTGGTTTCTTCATCTGTGCCCTCTCTGCCTGTGTTGTTGATGTCAAAGCAGTTGCTGTAGGAGCTTCATGCTTTCTCTCATTCTCTTCTGGAGAGGAGGAGCTGGAGGAGCTGCGCCTTTCAAGACAGATACAACCCGAACCTATTCCTGGCTTCTTATATCTCCCCTACTTTTGTAGAAGGGTTAAAAATGGGGATTTGGGAAATGAAAATATTATCCTTAAGAAATTATTTAAAATAATTTAAAAATATCTGAACATGTTTCTTTTTTATTTGATGCAGCTGTTAGCGATGGAGCATGTGTTTTTAAGTCTTTGAGTCACAGAAGTGCTTTTGAAAATAAGACTTCTGTCTGTAAATAATTACTGCCTTTGAGAATGTTATCTGTTGGGAGGATCCCATACCCAGTGACATGAATAATAATGATTTAAGAATATTTATCTCCCTTGGGATAAAAATGGTAATTTTTCACAAATGTTTAATATTTCCTAGTTTTCAGTGTCAGCTTGAAAACAAACTGGAGAGATGAACTTTAGAAGAAAAATGTTAGTATTTTGCTAGTGTATTTCACGTTCGAAAAAGCTGCTCAAAGTTAATGGGTGCTATTATTTCTTTAATACATTCTTGGAATTATTTGTGGAAGCACATTTTCCCTTTACAGCCCATGACTAAAGTTTCCATGGATGGTTTTTGTTTCACTTTGTTTATTTGATACTGTATTACATACTCCCCACTCCACGAAATCATGACATGAAACAGTTGGTGAACTTGCATTCCCAGTGTGTTGCATTAGTTATACTGGCAGGAAAGGCATAAGTCAGTCTGTCAGCAGGTAATGAGTGCCTTTCCTTCCAGCTGCAATTTCCACAGCAGTACTTTAGTGCTGTTTTGTATTTTGTACCCTAATAATTCTTTACGCGTGACATCTTTCCTCTCACAGTTCCCCTCTTTCACTTGCCTTGCTACCTAAGATGGCTGTTGAAATCCTAAATTAATAAGAAAATAGAGCAACAGCTCATCCACTCGGAAGTATAGTAATGGCTATAAATGACAAACCTTGCTTTGATGTATTATTTAAAAATGTAGTGTTGCTGCCATGCAGCTATTTTCTTGAGAGATGACAATCTATGACAGTATATGGTAATAAGGTAGAAGGGAGGTGCTCTTTAAATATACTGTCTACTGAGAAGCTTTTGTGTGTGTTTTTTACATGCTGAAACAAAAGATCACCAGCATGACATATAATTGTCAGCTCTGCTCCTGCTAATTATGGATAGTTGGAGGGAGACAGTTAATTATTGCTTTGTCTATTTGTTGGGAAGCTTTCACCACGTATTTGTTATGTTTTTTTCTAGTCTTTGAAGTCATGTTTTACCATAGTTCAGTTATATTGGTCTACTGCCGTTTCACTCAGATTACAAGCACACAAATAATTTGTTCTGCTAGAAAGTAGAATTCAGCATTGATAGTAGTAGATGGACTAGGACACACAGAAGCAATAAACTCAGTAGAATTAAAGTATGAAATCAGAGTCTACAGAAGGAAAACATGTTATTTGCTATCAGATAGATTAATAATTAAAGAGTAAATCTAACTGATATTGTCACTGAAGTTGAACATATCAGCTTCAGCTATATCATGGGAAAGGGTTAGGGCTATATGCGTTGTGCAGCTTGAAGATTTTGTTCTGCAGTAGTCTGCTCTTGCCCTTGTATTTGAAAGTGGAAGTGATCATGGTAAAAAACCATCAGTAGAGCAGCATATTTGGGCTGTGCATATCTTTTTTTTTTTCGTTCCATCCACCTACCTATCTTTGTTGGAGGAGTTCTTTAAATTCTTTGGGGAGAAATGAGTACTCCGAACTACTTAGTAGCCTCAAAAGATTCTTTTGATGCCCAGCACTTATTCAATGTCACAGCCTATCTATTCCAGTTATATACTGTGCTCAGTATTTATCTGTAATTCTTGAAAGCTTTTTGAGATCAGAATGATTGTTTTGTGATTACAATGTATGGGAGACCCTGACACAGTCTATTTTTGTGACATGGGTAGATCCCCTAATGACTCTGTACTGAGGTTCTGGTCTACAAAATTATTTCATGGTAATTCCTTCCTTTACAAGGTTGTTGTGAAAAAAAAGAGACCATGAGGAGTAGTATTGCTGTATCTGTGATAGTTGAAGGGCCTACAGAAGAAAAGATAGGTGAAGATATTAAAAGAGATAAACTCACAAAATTAAGGTGCAGAACACCTAGAAAGAACTTGAAACAGTCACTTTCACCATTTTGCAGTTTTAAAGAAGTTAAGCGGCACAGATTTTGTAGTGCAGAGAAACTGGGATTTGAAACAGCAGCTAGAGAGTAATAACTCAATAAGCTCAGACAGTTGTTCCTATGAAAATACTCTAGTATGATTGGGATGGAATCAAGACAAAAAGGAACAGAAGACTTTACTGAACAGTTAATGTGAACAACTTTAACCCAAATTGAAATACTTAGATTAGCCTTCCTAAAGCTGAATGTCTCCGCTCTCCACATGACTGTATATACATTGTTTCTGCAGGTGTTGGGGAGCATGTCTGAATGGACCTCAAATTTTCTCCTGTTAATTTCAAGAGAACTTTTCTCTCTTTCTGGAGCACTTGCTAAAGAGAGAAGTATGTCACCACTGAAAGGATGTTTTTTTGCATTACCTTGGAAAGTCTTCAATCCACAGATTTAGCCAAGTCAAGTAGGACTGCTGGGAAGATTGGGCTCAACCTAGATAAGAAGCAGAAGGCTGGTTTCTGATAAGAACAGGGACTGGGGAGTTGCGAGTCCTGGGCTGTCCTCCAGAAGTCTTTTTTGTAGTCTTAGGCAGATCATTTAATCTTGTTTGAATCACAGAAGTCAATGAGGTGGAGACATATCCTTTAGAAGAGATAGCAGAGAAAGGGAAAAACTGCTGTCTGAAGACAAATGAATCATTCTCTTCAGTCTTTGTGTTGGATAATTGTGAATCAGATACTGCAGGATTTTTTGCCATCTAATAACCCTGTTCAACATGCACATTAATAAATTAGATTAGTAGGTAATTTAGATTATTGCGTTTATCAGCACATTAGATTAAGACAAAAATGTTCTGGGCCTGTATCCTCTAGTTCATCTTACAGCAAGGAAATAATTCAGTTTGAGTCCACTGATCTGAAATTTCAGGCAATAATTATGACATAGCTTCTAATACTTTGGTCGGTTACTTAAAAAAATATGTTCAACTTTTAGTGCTCTTTGTAGTACTGGATAGCATTTGCTTTCCTGTTTCTCTCACACAGGAGTTGATAGTTTCACTGCACAGAAACAGAACTCTGAACATTCATGTAAATTTTTCATATTGGTTGAATTCACAGATGACTTTCACACAAGGTCTTATGCTAGCTCTCTTCTCAGTCAAAATTATCTCTAAGTTTTGCAATGAAGTTTTATAAACAGAATAAACACAGAATTACTAGTTTCCAATAAATGTGAAATCAGTACTGCTATGTTACCAAAAAGTCTCCAAAAGAATTTAGGTCTCATTTTGCTGGTTAGAGTTCAGACACATCTGCCATCCAAAGGAGTTAAAAATTATTAACCAGATTTATTTTCAGGTCTGTCCACTTATTCTGCACATTTTAGACAAATGTGGACATTCTCATATGTATTCCTTTTCACAGTGTATCCGTAATAGATATACCTTTTGAGGGAAGCAGAAGTCAACATTTTGAATTCTCCAAGAACAAGAGAAATGGAACTGCTGGGTATTTCTGCAAACCTATGCAAGAGACAAGGGAATGTTCCTATACGCTTTCCTGTAGCTGTGAAACCACAGGCAAACTCTCAGAAAACACAGGATGATTCAGAGAAATAAGAGTTAAGAACCAGTTTTGTGAGGCACATATTCCCCAAGAATACTGGAAGAATGGCCAGGAAATACTGATCTCTGGAAACATGTGCTGTTCAACTGATGTTCTAGTAGGAACATACCTATTCTGAGAATGCTTTTTGTTTAATTATAGTATACCAGAGATCTTATTTATTCTTAATTGATATTAAATCATTAAATCATTAACTAATCTGAATTTTGCAGAATAATTATGGTTCAGAATGTTTCTTTGGTACTTCTTCAGGGTTACAGTTCTCATATATTGTCTAGAATTGTTATAATTATGACCAACAGCCTCCATTTTCTGTCAAAAAGATAAGCTTTGGAAAGTTGTTTTTTGCATCATGATAACAATAGAAACAAAGTTAAGTACAGTGAATCTTTTTCAGTTATCTTGCTAGAAATTCCAGTGTTCTACAAAGGGTGGGAAGCTTAGTAAATATGTAGTGATTGTACTGTGGAGTGCATGAGGAAAGGAGCTGGCTAATAATCAAAGAGAAAGTGCATCAGCAAGTCAGTTAAAAAAAAAAAATCAGTACTGCACTGATACAGCTAAATCATCTGGGATCTCCAGGACTCATGGCTTTGGAAGTCATAATCAGAGACATTATACCTAGCTGCGATGTTCAGTTGAAGGATTTTCAATATTTCTTTCAATTTTTCAATAGTCAAATATCTAAATTGTATTTGCACAGTTAAAATACAAGCGCAAATTAATTATCAACAGGCCACATACACATGCACGCACAGAGAATATATCACAGGCACTACTTTGACAAAAACATTCCAGGCAGAATGTTAGATATGGAATTTCTCCAATTCCCTAGTTTTAGTCTCTGCTTTTATTCAGAAGAAGCAATGGAACTTATTGGTTCCATTCAGATTTTGTGAAGGTTTTTTTTTCTTCATCCATCCATCCCAGAGGCATATCAAGATCCAAAACGGACCAGTGCAAAATTCTGTCAGACTGCTGTCACTCACAGCTGGTGAAACCATGGAAAACAGCATAATGCAGCCTTTTTGGCTGACTTCATCAGCTCCTTTTCAGTATCCACATGCACCCAGCTCTGCTGTTCTTGGACCTGAATTTGCCGGTGTGTTTGTGCAGTGTTTTTAATAATGAGACAGAGTATCACTAGGTTGAGGATATCTTCTCCAACAGTCAAGACTGTGTTGTGCTACAGTCATGTTATGAAAACAGAATCTCATTGAAACTGCAGTGTTACTGTCTGACCATAAACTGGAGGATGTAAAATGCATCATGCATGGTACACAGGGTATTTTGCACCATATACCCTGTCACTTCCTAAAGACTAAGATACCATGTTACTTTCAAGAAAATTCTGCATGCATCCAAAACAGAAAAGGAAGAATTCTGTTAGTCTTCCCAGAATTGTTTGTCTTCAGTGGCCACCTCTATGTCTTGAGAGTTGACTGTGCTCCATTACAGTTAATTTGCTTTCCCTTATGGATTGATGTTGTATTGTGTGATATACAAATTTTAGCAGAAGTTTGTAATTCAAGAGTATTTTTGTTGTAAAATTTAATTTCTTCTTGGAATTATTTCATTGACCTTAGCACTGAGAGTTTAAGCTTTTCTTAGCACCCTCAGCATACCTATGTAGTATTTTTTAGTTTATTCTGTCTAGGCATAAACCATCTCCAAGCTAGAAGCCATGTAGTCTTATTTGCCTTTGTAATATGGAACACAGACTAATACCCCCAGAAAAGTTTATTTGGTAATAGTCAAAGTTGCATTGGTAGCAGTTACATGTTTTTTTATTTCTGATTCTCACAGCTCAGAGCTTGGTTGCAGTCAACTGTGCCTGCTTAAAAAAGGTCATGTTGTCATATCTTCAGTTACATGACTGGTGATTAGCATTAAACAGTTGATGAGCGTTGAACAGTTATAACAAGTTTGCAGAAGGAAAATGCACACAGAAACCTTAAAAGTAAAATTGTCAACTTTTGTCAACAACTACAGGCATTGATTATCTGGAGGAGCATAACAACTGACTGATGCTCCTTCAGCTATGTTCTTTGGTACCATCTCCTGTTGGAACAAGGAGTGGTTATGCACAAACTATATTAGACAGTGAAGGGCTCTGAGCAGGGTGGTGTGAGATGAAGAAGGTGGCCTGTGTCAGACTTGCTGGCTATGAATAATAATAAAGATCCTAATAATAATAGTAATAGTAATAAAATGGTGATAATAATAAAGATTCCAAAATATCAAATATATCTTGAACTATATAAATGTGTATACAATTAATAACATCTATAATATTATTGTGTGGTAATTTAATATGTATATTAATATTTCATAAATTACAGGCTCCAACCAAGAAAAAGATGCAGTGAACATTGCAAGAACACATAATGCAATATATTTTCCTTGTCTTAGAACTTACAGTCAAAATGTGTTACTGGGGAAGCAGAGGTATAGTGTAATGCAAGCAGAGATTTCTTCTGCTTCCGTCACTCACCAGATGTGTGTAATAGACTTGACAGGAAGAAAGGCAGTATACTATCATCTTCTGGCAATCCCTGGATGGCGCTGATGAGAATGCTCCCAGACTGAAATGTCATTGAAACTGGTGTAGAGTTACCTATGGAGTCCATAAGCACTACCGATTCTTATGCAGTTCGGAAAGAAGACAGTTCTTTTCCTCTGCTATATTTAGTTAGCATAAAATTAAACTGAATCTACTGGTTCAGAAATGAAGTATATCTTAACACCATTAAATACCATGGAGAAGTTTATTCACAGGTTTTTGGGTTTTATCAGATGAGACTGTATTCTAATAGGATGTTCCAATGTCCTCTGGTAAGTGGGATGCCGTGAACTTATACTGTGTCTTCAAATGGGGAGATAAAGTGGAAGTGTGTCTTATGAAAACACTGTGGGATATATCAATTCCCATAGTGAGAAAGAGGACAAATTTAATTAGAGCCAAAGATATATTCTGGTGATGAGGGGGAAAAAGTGGATATTTATTACCCGGTTGCTACTATATAAGAAATCACCACTGAAGTCACTGTGATCTTTGAATTATGGTTTTTTTTGTGTGTGTGTGTGCGTGTGTGTGTATGTTTGCTTCCATAAATATTATACCAAACAGGGTTTTTTTAGTAGAAACCTATACAGAAATTAGATATTTTAACTGAATGTTTAGATAGGGTTCCAAAATGTTAAACAAATACTAAGTTTTGTGGTAGCTTTTATCTGCACTCAACGTTTCAGTAAGGATGATGCCTAAGCTTTCTAACCCATGTTGATTTTTAAGCCATATATTTAAGATTTATATCAGTGTGTCAGTTGAGTATTATACACCACTTGACACACAGTGCTGTTCAGTAAGTGATAGATTTGCTGTTCCACTTTTCCTGTACTGGGAGATAATGCCTTGTTTCATATAATTACAGAATGACAACAGAAGTGGAAGCACTCAGCCAGAGAGCTGTGTTAATGCTGCAAAAAGTCTATGAGATTGATTTGGAAAATGAATTTACTTTAATTGTGTTTACACTAATTTTGTGTTTGCTTTCTGACGTGAATAAATATTCCATAAAGGTCTTTATGTAAATCAGTGATGCAGACTCATCTGGAATCCTGCTTGCAATATGGGTTACCCTGTTTTGAAAAGGATATTGAAAAATTAGGTTTTGGGAAAAGGCAATGAGAAAGATCATGAGACTCAAAAAAAAAAAAATCAAAGCTTTATAGGAAAAGAGATACTAAAATAATAATTTAGACAAAGTAAATCAAGGATTTGTCATCCAAGCACAGCATAAAAAATTATCACATGAAAATGAAAAGGTAAGAAATTCAGAAGGAAACACCTTTTCATGACATATGTATATATATATATATATATATATATATGATTGGGTCAATTGCATATAACATTTGGGAAATACTTGTGCTGATCTTTGCAGAGGGATGATGCTGTACCATATGGATCTTCAGTTTGATTTTCTATAGCATGCTAAAATAAAACCACTAAACTCACTACACTACACTTTAAGTGAACAATATAATGTATATAAGAATTTAAAACCCTCATATGGCACAATACTTTAAAAAAGGCAGTTGCCCAACTGAAATAAAAAAATGCTTTGCAGACTGCTGAAGATGTTTTTTGGAGCAGAACGATAAATGATCGTATTAATTATGCCTAATAAAATGTACATAATTTAGAGAAATGGTCACAACTGTAGTCAGAACCAAGTTCTTTTCACTTGTTTTTTTTTCACTTGGTTTCAACAAATGCTGTAGGAAAAACCTTTCTGGAAAGACATCTATCTAATCCCAAGGTGTTTTTTTTTTTTTTATTAGTATTGAAATATATCCACAAAAATGCAAGTTAGATTTTGGATCAGCCTATTATAAGGAATATCCAGACAATTTTGGAATTTAAAATTTTGGCATATGCCCATTTCTTTCCTGTGTTGCCTGGTCATCTAACTTTTGCTAGGTTCTACAGATCTCAGTGACCTTTTGACTTCAATAAGAATGCTCTCATCCGCATCCCGAAAAGCCAAATTTGCTGATGCTGCTGAGGAGGAGGTTGCAGTGTACATGGTGGTGACTAAAAGTGTAGGGAAAACGTGACTCCTGAGAGCTTCAATGCAAACAAAAAGCCAGAGAGGTTTCTCTCTGACATCTCTCTTTTGTAGCAGTCCTCCTACTTTATCTTTTTGTTTTGCAGGAACAACCCAATCACATTCTCCATTCCTAGGGCAGCAACTGCGTTTTGTGTATGCTGATGGGAAGGTTGTAGCTGACTCTTGATAGCTCCTGTAGGTGGAAGACTGGTACTGAGAAAGTTACTCAAATTCGTAGTTTGTTGCACTTTGCGGACAGTATCTATTATCAATGTTAAAGTATCTAGTAAGGTGAAATAACAAGTAAAAAGACACTTCAGATTTTGTTGATGAAAACAATGTTTTGGGGAAATGCTAAGTATTTTACATATGAAAGTTTCCCTTTCGGTGCTGTCTAACCTTTTCAGCGTTTGTGAGAACTAAGATTGATCTGATTCTTCAAATGGGCTGAAGGAAATTACCTAACCCGGCTTACAGACTGCATGGTTAGACACTTTTAATTGTTACACCTGACCACTTCAGAAAGTACTTTAGCTTAATAAATTATAGCCTCCTATGTTCTTGTCAATGGCAAAAAGTTGTTTATTAAAACATGTCTATTATCTATTATTAAAAATCTGTATTCCTGTGAATTCTTAAAATATGAAGGTACAATAATCAGAATGAATTTAACATACTGATACTCAGTTTTTAACAGTTACAGAATATATATGTATGTATGTTAATGTACTTACAGTTGCTGGAGAACTATGGTTAGTTTCAGATTTTGGAAATTTTTGAACTATTTAAAATCAGTGATTTGACATTCAAGGAGCAAAGGTTCTAAAATATATTTTCATGTTATTCTTAAATTTAAAATTGAGTTACACTTTCCTAAATTAAGCCATACATTGAAATATCCCAGTAAGCATTAGCTTTTTTTTGGAATGACGGAATTGTTTATTCATGAGAATAAAGAGCTTCAATGGACACCTTTTATGTAGTTTTCCATGCTGAAACCCTCTGCTTGAAGAATTTTGACTAGCTTTAATCTTTTAAAATATTTTAAAGGAAGAAAAAAACATGAGCTCACTTAAATGACTAACTTTTTGCTGCTTTTTTTGTCCTTTTAGATGTAAACTGTCTCCAACACTGAGAAAAACTTTTAATTGATATTTGGGGATTACTCATTTTAAATAAGATACTAACACTTGTCATATAATTAATTTACTTATTTTGCTTTGTGAGCAGTCCTCACAGTTTGCTGTCTGTAATGAGGTGAAGGTGTGCCCATGAGAAAACTATATCCAGGTTTCTGAAGTGTTTGTGAAACATGAACAGTACCATGCTGAGGGCAATTTCTTGTTTCCTTTGCAACTCTCTGACAGAATTCTGCATGGAATCTCGAAGGTCAGATTTCGATGAGGCTGCACCAGAAAGGAGCTGTCTTTTTTTTTTTTTCTTCCTTCCCAGGTGAGTCTAAATTAATATATCTGGAGCCTCTGTTAGTAGCACAGGGTTTGGGGATATCTTGCTGACAGGAGAATTAATTCATTTCATTTGAGCAGCTAATAGGAACTCAACAGACTAAACTTCTACAAATTTAGTAAGGTCAAAAGCATGGGCCCTAGCTAAGCTTTGTGCTTACTTGTTTTTATAGTTTTTTAAACTGTATTAAAAGGTCATTATTTGGAAATCATTCTTAAGAAATGCAACTCTTCTTTCTTTTTTGTTTTGTTTTAAAGACTGATGTTTTAACAGTAGCATAGAAGAATGTTTCAGCAACTTGCCTCTTATCAGTGAATAATTTAAAATAAGCATGTCTGGAAATAAAATCGTAATGCTTTTAAAATGTAATAAACTCACAAGTATAGTGATGAAGATCAGAGTAACTTTACCCAAAGCAATAGCCTTACTTGGATTTTACCAGTGTTTTGTGGATCACCATCCAGCACCATGATTTTCATAGAATTCTTAATACAATATGCAACAAGTTACCTCTGCATCTAATAAGCGTTTACTGCACAGATATGCACATACTAAATGCCCTTGCTTGGTGTGCTAATTTCCTGGCAGCTTTATGTTAGCTCCTGACTTTTTTTAATTTTATGCTGGGTGTAAAAACACTGTAAAATAGACTATTTCCCAGACAGAATGTGAAGAAAAGGTCCAGGGTTTAGTTATCTTATCTAGTTTCCCTTAAGCTTGTTGCCTTTTGGCTTCACAAAATAGATAACTAACATTATAAGAATTTTATTCACTGCTCTAGAAGCAATGGGATATGACAGAAATCTACAGTAACAGAGAAAGGAAATTGTTTTAAATTTTCCTTATTTGAAATACTGTAATGTGCCACTCAGTTTCAGATTTTCTTCTGGACTTCTTTATGTAAGACTAAATGCAAGTTCTTAGCTAAAAACACACACACGTACTTAAATATGGTACGTGTCGTACAATATTTATCAACAGGGAGAGGATTAGGGGCTTTTATAGTCCTAAACAGCGGTGCAGAGAAACTGCATGTAATGCAGTGTCAGAAGAGGTTCACACTGCACATGTGAGTCTGGGCAGTTTGAAAGCTAACTAGTCTTTTTGAGGAAATACGACAAAAAATTTTGGTGACTGTCTCCTTTTCCCCTGATTCCCAGGTGGTTCTTTTCACCCTCTGCAAATGTGACTAATGCAAGTGGTTATGTAGCCAGGATGTAAACAGTATCAGGGAACTGATCCAGCTAAAAGTAATTTTCTGGATTACTTTTCAACTGGATTGATTTTTCTTATTTGGTAGTCTGTCTGCAGTGCTACATGAATGCTTGGGCCAGTTGGCAATGTGAGAGCAGAAACAAGTGGCCAGGGTGTTTTGGGAGCAGGTGGCCATTAATGAAACTGAATTAAAACCTACCTATACTGACTGAGTCACTATGACCTTAGCTGTCAGTAAACATATTTTTATTAATACTCATTTTATTAATATTCATTGTCTTTTGTCTACCTAGGATAATTGCCCCACTGCTTACCTGCTAAAACCTGATTTAAAAACAATGAAAGACTTTGGGTTTTTTTAGTGTTTTAGCTAGCCATTTCACATTTCCTGAAGTGGCAAGGGAGTGAGGAGAGTTGAGAACTCAGTGTTTCCAGGGTGAGATGTAGGGAAAACTTGCAGAAAAGAAGTCTTGAATAACCAAAGAACACTGTTACATGAAATAAACTAGTCTTTAGGCTGTCAGTGCTATGTATGGCTAACCTGACTTAATGGCTCCTTTTCTCTGTCCGTGAGCTTTTCTATCCCTGTCCTTTGTCAGTTTTCTCTCCATCCTCTCCTACTCCTGGGTTTGTGGTACTGTTACCTTTCTTGTGATAAGGGTTAGTGCTTGTTGGACCCCAAAACTCTAGGGGAGTAGATTATGTAGCTTCTGGCTTATTTCTGTATAATGCACACTTACTTCCACTGCTGGCCAGAGGTACCACAGGTAAGATACAAGAACGTTTAGCCAGGACTGGAGGGAAGTGGGAAAGGATTCCCTGTTTTTGGTATCAGTAAACTGCCATGGCAGTTCACTGAATCTGTTGAAAGCATATCACAGGGTTAGTACATTCTTAGCATAAAATATGCCAATACAAATCTACTCTAACTTGCTATGACATGGTGACACACTTCTGACCTTATGTGAATGAGGAGATTTTACACCACAGCTTGATATAAACATTTGAGCAGAACAAATATATACTGGGACTGGGGTTTAAACAATGAATTTTGAGCTAGGTCAACCACAGCAGGAAGCATATCCTCAGTGGCCCTGCTTGGAGTCACTGTGCATGTAACTACGTGAGCAGTAATACTGTGTGCATCCAGTTTATCTGTGGGACAAACAGCAGCATTTATGGACACCTGGCAATCAAGGATGTCTGATATCTATAACAGCATCCACCTGTTGTGGAAAACTGAGAAAATCCTTTATGAGTGTTTAACAGTATCACTGAGTCAACTATTAAATCCAGTGTTACTGCTGACTAACATATCTTGGAAGGACTTTCAAACTGTAAACGGTACTGATAATTAAGCCCCTTACTCAGAGGCTACATTGGAAAAAACAAAGTAGTCTTGATTCTGAGTTACCTGTGTACTATCCATCTAAAGAACTGAATTACTTAATTCTGCTGAGGTGAAGAGTACCTTTTACCTATACCACTCTTTCTACCACATTCTACATTACAGCCCACAGATTACATGAAAAAACTCTTGCCTCAGTTGCAATGAAAGGGAAGAATACTTGTATTTTTATACAGCATTCTAAAGGTCCATGCATTGCATTTTAATACGTAGCATGAAAAAATTAACCTAACTCCTTGAAAGTACTCTCGTTCTTCCTTTTTTTCTGTCACAAACTTGACTAAGGTTTCTTAGAGGAATGGATCCTGCCTCCTCTTTGCACGATGGATACTTAGTGATGCCCCTATAGCATAGCTGCAATGTTAATGAATTGATAGCATTGTGATTAGTATCATTAGCAAAGATGGTTGGCTCCTCCCATATCACTCCCTATAAGGAAATAACTAAGCATTGAATTATTTCAAACTTTTTCCTGTTGGATTTTCTCCTAAGAAGAGATTGATGTTGGTGGAGTTTTCTGTCAAGTGAATCAGACTAAACTGCTTCATTTTGCATTTACATCAGTATATTCATTTGACTGATCTACTAAGGGTCATCATGAGAATTTTAGCTCTACCTTCAATGAGGTATATTTTCTGGATACACTGCAGTGCTTGAAGCAGACACATGGCACTGTGGGCATCAATAGATCAGGCAAATGTAGAGATTATGGTTAGCCCAAATAAAAAATGCCAGCAGTTAAAACCAATCCCTCCTCATTCCTACCATCTCCTCCTGCATTTTTCATTCTACGAAAACTTTCTATACTCTGTTATTTTTCTAGCTGTAAACATTTCCAAATACTGAGGTTTTCTGCATGCTTTTATCTTTATCAGTTATAAACTGGTTATGATAAGTATTCTGCTTATTTTTATCTCTTTCCAACATGGGACAGAATGTGAAGACATCTGGAAGGATCATTCTATGGTGCCATCTGAGTTAGTATCAAATGCCCTTTATCCTAGGTAGAGAGAAACTGCATTTCCTGGGTCATTCATCTGACCTATTCAAATATCCATCTTAGGATGAGAGGGTGTGGTTCATAGTATCTCTTAAGGGAAATGTTTATTAGAGCTGAAATCTGGAAGGAGAAAAATAATTATATAGAACCAGATTCTTGTGTCCCTCAGGTGTAATATAAGGCAGATAAAATCAGTGGTCTTGAAAGTCACCTTTTAATTTATGAGTATTTATGAGTACTTAGTGTGAGTGTGACAGGAAAGCCTTCACAGGCAAAGAAAAGAGCAACAATCATGGTCAAACAAGTTAAAATCAAGGACTTGTGTCAGCCTCCAGTCAATCTGTTCAACTGGTGGTGATGTTAATAGACACAAATCTATTTTTTTTCTCTTTTTTAATGTTTTTGCTCAGACTTTATCTCACTTGGAGTAGACAGAGTTTTCCTCAAGTAAATGCTATAGGTCAGGAAGGCAGGTGCCTGAAGAGGGAAGGGGTGACTTAAATGTTAGAGCTGTGGCATTCTGAGCTTAAATGTTTTCTTGATCAACTAATCTATTTATGTTTTTAAGACCTGCAGTCCTTGCATTCAATACTGTAGTTATTAATCATTCTGGTATTATTGTTTGATCCATATCTGTGAAGAGACCACTTCTTGTTCCAAAATAAACCGTAGCCAGCAGTATCAAAGTAGTTTGACTGGATTTGGCAAAACAGTCTATAATGGAAATACTTTAATAAAGGAACTGTCTCATGAGTCATCTCTCTTGCAATACCAGTTGTATGAACTACCTTCCTTTTTGTGATTATTTAGACAATTTTATGAGCAGTTTATCTATGAAACTCATACAAATAAAATATTTGATGTATATCATCTCCTTTAAATGACCATGTGGAAATGAGGAAAAGAATGCAAAATGTAATAAACAAATTCTTCATGGATTAAAAACCATTAAAATATGTCATTTCTTATAGACCTCATTCAAGTTCTCTTAGCTTTGTAAAGAGTAAGGTTGTCCTCATACAGAGCTAATCACATCAGCTGTAAGCCTGGCAGTAAGTCTTTCTCACTGTAAAAAAAAAAAAAAAAAAAAAGTCAGCTTATTAACAAGTGCTGCCTTAATAATGATACTGTAGGTAAAACATTGATGAGCTTGTGAACTGTTTACATCTTCACTGCTAAAAAATACACTAGAACTTAAATTTAATATCCAACTAGCTAATTAAGAATGTTCTAGGTCAGTAACTGACAGAAATTTATCCAGAGTTCATTTACATTGATCGTTGTCTCTGGATCTGGGCCTAAATGAAAAAAAAAGGTTATAATTTGTTCAAGCTCCCTATTTCTGAGCTTTCATCCAACCTTCAATTGATTTCCAAAATGGAGTGTTTATTGTACTACTGCCAGGAACTGACCTGAGCATTTGAACTGAGTCAGAAACACGGGACTTTATGGGGAAAGAGAAAGTAATAACCAGCGCAATGCAACGTAACTTCATTGTTTCAATTGCATCTGAGGGGATTTATATTTCTTGCGCATCTGAGCTGTAAAACAGGAATGCTAAATGGGCAAGCATGAAAACTATGCTTTCTTTAAAGCCAGGAATGAAAACATTGTTTTGAACTTTAAATATTTAAGAATGCGCTAAATTTATCATACCTTTGGGCTCTTGCTAGCTTGTTCAGCTGGATTTTATGTGAGATAATGCTAGTCTTGGTTGTAAGACACAAAATGAGAAGGTACTTTGACACAAGTTCAGGAAACTGAAGGCTTTTAATGCTCGGAGAGTCATCAAAAGAAAAATACACTTTCAAATGTCAGCCATATTGACTTGGTCATTCTCTATTGGTGATACTTCTGAACAGATACAAAAAAGCCCTAACAATCATTTTTCTATTATATTTATTTTGCAACTAAGAGAAATAAAGACAAATATACATACAAATGAGCAATGATTTGTTTGAGAACTCAGTGCACTGGGAATCTATGGCTAAGATTCAACTTGTGATGAAATGCTTCTGTATTCTGAAGAAAAAAGAGCTGCATATTTTGATGACTTGTGTTATTTTCAAAAAAAAAAAAAAAGGACTAAATCATTTTCTTTTCAGAATTCACAGTGGATTTTTCCCACGGCCAGTAAAGCCAATTTGCAATTAGAAAAATAATCTGCCTTTTCCTCTGTTTTGTGGCAGCCTTATATTCTAAACAACAAAAGAAGGAAAACTCACACTCTTTTCCACGTAAATATTCCTGAGCAGAGGTGAATTAATGTATTCACAGTAGTGAATACTGAAGATGTTTCAGTATTCAGCAGCCTTTCTCATTTCTGCATATTACAGAATTCATCACCAGTCCATCCCTGTTTATGCTTGCTCTATCACTGTTTAAAAAAAAAAACAAACAAGGAGCAGTTTCTGAAAGAATCATTTAGTTTACAGTTTGCTGGAAAGCATGACAATACAGAATGCAGATATTTTGCAGTTACAGCTCTGTTAAGAAATGAAGTAACATAATATTTTTTACTGTACTGAGCTAGATAAGTAGAAATAACATACAAATTAGAGATGGTGTAGTGCTGTGGAACAAGCTGTGTTCAGTTTACTTCTCCATCCCATGTCAGGGGCAAGTTTTTTCCCTACGGCATGTTCTTAGATATATTTCCCATTTTTTCATCTATAAATGAGCTGATCAATGAAACTACTATCATTTCCTTTGGGAAAATATTTAGTATTACAATTGACCTGATTGACCTGATACTTAAAGGGTATATTTAATTATTTTTTAAATTTAATTTCTTTCAGTTATCCTTACTTCATTATGCTCTACTCTACTGCCCTTTCACAAAGATATTAGGAAATTTTAATAAATTTTAATGTACCATTCATAATATTTCTTAAACTTAACTTTTTTGTTAGAGGTAAGAGAAACAGTAATGCAGTAAAAGTAAGCGCCTTGTGTTGCGAGAGACAGGGAGTCACTCACAGCAGGGAATAGTTTGCAATGAATATTTTATTAAATTATTTTTGCCTGTTTTCAAGGTAACGCTGCAAATGAAGAAATTGCAGTTTTCTCAGATTAATTCAGTATTTCAAGTTGTTTGCTGAATAATCCCTGTGAAGAAATGCTACTCATTCATAAGCACACTGTTGTAAATATTTAGTAATCAAAATTTGAAATTCAAGCTGTTTTTGACAGGCTATTGCACCTGGTGCACTGCCCGCTAAAATCAATAGGAACCATATCACTGACTTCAGTGGCTATTGGAGTGTGGTTATATGATTTGTTTCCGTTCCTTCTCTTAGAGAGTGGGAGGTCTTTAGAGCAAAAGTTTTTGATATGTATGCCACATTTTTCAGCCTATACATACACTCACATCTGCAAAATTCAGGTATAAATGCTATGGGAGGAATATTGGTGTTAATGTTGTTAATTCCTCTTAATTCCATGTCCTAGACTTTTGCTGAAATTTAAGCACATAAAGAGGAAGGTTTGCTTGAAATGAATTTATAACCACATGTTAATTTCTTAATTTCTGTATTCTTTATCTACCCAGGCATATTTGTAATGATCAGTGTTTCACTTGTGCTATGAGGATACTACTGAGAAAATTATTGAAATCAGTTTGCCATCGTTGTGTGAAGCCTGTGCTGCTATTGCAGTTCATCACCACCTAGGGATGCTGCTGTATTTAATGGGATAAATTGACAAAAATGTTACCAAACCTCTGCAGAGAAATTCATCCATCAACTGAATTTACCTTTCTAAAATGCCCTTTAGTGAAAATACATGGGGGATATAGCATACAATTCATATAAAACACAGGCACCAATAAAACTTTAAAAGGCTTAATCCTACAGAACAGTCTTTTAAGATAGGTCTTAAACATGGATTGTCCTGTAATTCAAAGTGCATAACTAAACTGGGCTCCAGTGACAAAGTCTGAAAAAGCAGTCTCTAAGAAAAGTCTTGTGCACATGATATTTAAACATAAATAATATAAATAAATATAATAATACATATTTATATAATAAGTATAAACATAATTCAGATGAATAAATGGAATATGGATAATTGAAATCCCTAACCCAGCATTTGTCTTAAGTGGTTGAAAGCTTTAATTAGAAAAAGCACGTCCTGACTGCAGTTTAGACAGAGTTGCAGAACTGTTTGAAGCACAACATGCGTCTTCACAGTTGAATTGTATACCAACAAGAATGAGCTTGAGAAACCAAGAGCAGAAAATTGCAGCATACAAGTTAAGGCAGGGAAAAAAATAGACTCCCACCCTGAACAGCATGAGCTAATATCTCCATAAGTGCTCTCAGGGACACAGATCTCAGGTGTCCTGTTCCAGAGATGGTAACACGGCATCCTGATTACATGACTGATCTGAACTTCTAAATAAATCTAAAACTACTCTGGCTTCAAGGTTAGAGAGTTACCTGAAGGATACAGAAAGCTTCCACTGAAAGAATGAAGGGTGGTAATATCTGACAGTATTTTCTCTGCTATAGTGTGTATCTATGGTGAGCCTCTGAGCTGGAGTACTGCTTTCCAGTTCACTTAGGCACTACATAAATTAAACTTGCTTCCTGTTTTTTACCCCAAAACAGCTAAGAAAGGGCAGTATATTACTTACCATGTTGTACAAAAGAATTGCAATAGCAGTATTTTAAGTAAACTTGTTGTGGCTAGTAGTGACCTCTTAAGTTTCATTAGCAGCACTGTGCATACAAGCATTCTTTTTCAAGGGCTCAGAGCAGTACTCAAAAAGAAGTGGTGCTGCCTGTTCTTCTTCTATATGTATATAGGCAGGCAGAGCTTGGTTTCTGCAAACTGCTATGGCTTTGCTTCATCTAAAAATGCAAACTTTTTATATGAGCAAATTCATATGTGACTATGGCATTTAATTATGTAAAATATCCACAAGGATGATACAAAAGAATGAAGGAAAAAATAAGGCTATTCTGAAAGGCAATGAAAGCTGAAAAATGGCCAAAGAAGAGAGTTTTTTTTCACATCTGTAAACAAACAAGAAATTTAAAAGCCAAGAACACAGCAGGATGTGAGGTCTAAAACATGCATGCAGAATAAGATTTAATAAACCAAAAAAATCAAAGAAGTGAGAATATTCATAGGCACTGAGCTGGCAGGAACCAGTGTGATCCACCTGCCACATACAGATGTATGTATGAATATGAACACCTCATGAATACAGAAGCACCTTAAATGTGTTTAAATGGTAGATGAAAATATATCTAATTAGCAGATCATTATGTCAAAATCATTTGAAAGAAACAATCACTGTTGATGTATGGTTTCACATCACCTGGGGGAGAGAGAAGAGAAAGTTCATCAGGGGTTTATTTTATTGTGTCTATTTTCCTTTTAATCAAATGGCAAGGTTTGGGGGAATTATTTCAGTAGATGGCTTTAAACACAGAGGTTCAGCTTGCTAATTACAGTCCTAACAACAGAAGCTCCCTCTACTATCCTCAGGATTTCTACCCTGGTTCTGGAATAGGAGAGGGAAGACCACTAGCTGCTCTAATCTCTGCCATCTGGCTAAAGGGGTTGTCACCACATGAAGAGGATTTTTAGGCAGATGTGGCACAGTGACAGTCCATTGGGATTCCCTGCACATCTCCTGAGTGCTATGAACAGAGTTAGTGGTACAAAACATATTCCAAGTTTTGTATTTAAAAACAGAATGTAATAAAATAGTAATGTTAACAAAAATATGGGAATAGAGGAAAACTGATGCAACACAACACATCTCTATATTCCTCACTTTCTCCCTGTACTCTTAAATGTTTCAGGAAACAACTTTTAAGCTTAAAAGTTACGTGAGTTCCTCAGTCTCAGACTGGTGGCTTACTTCTGTATCTTATCTAGCAGAGCAGCATATACATCCTCAGCTCTCTGTGATGCCTTGCTGGCTTCTCTAGTCTCTCTGTTTCATTGTCAGTCTCAGAAAGAACATAAAGTTCTTTTTTCTTTCACTCTTCTGTTCTTTTTCTTGTCCCTTACATCTCCCATACCTTCCACATCTTCCCTTACTAACCATTCTCCTCTCTAACTGGAACATCCTGAATGCATTTACTCTGTCTTCCAGCTTGTCCTTAACTAGCAGAAAAGAAGACAAAACCTGCTTGCCAGATTCAAGATGGTGAAACTTCTATTACTGTCAGGCCTTTTCCTTTCTTTTCTCTGAATCAAGACATCCCAATATTTGACTCAATGTTTGAAACAGGAATGGTTCACGTGTCCTTAAGGCTACGACTTCCAAATTTGATCAATTTTAGTGCCTGGTTAAGTTATTACAGTGTTAGCAGCATAAAGAGCCAGTCGGGAGGAAAAATAAAGATGCCTGTCTCTACTCGCTTGCTTTCTTGACCAGCACCTGTAGAGTATAATTCTCTTCAGCATTTGGATCTCTGAATACTGTTTATTTAAATTATTTCTGTCTTCTACAGAAATACTATGTACGTATTTTTTATCATTAATCTTTCTATGGGTAGGTGTTTATGTCCTTGACACAAAGTCAGAGGGAATGCTTGTGTATATACAGTAAATACACCAAGTGAGTAGGATCCAGAGCAAGTCTAAAACAGCTGTTAAGAAGTTGGGATGTTATGCTAGCTGTTTTTAGTGGAGTATTTATTTTATGCTATTTATATAGCATAAAATATTTGTGTAGCATAAAATAAGAACTTTAGGGACCTGTGGGATCCAGGCTACATCTGATGATTACTTGATATCATAGATATTAAATTTTGGTATTTATTTCAAATCCTAAAAGAAAATAGACAAAGTAATTTAACTCTTAAAAAGAGAAAATGTTCAGAGAGTGTTAAAGATAGTATGAAAAAAAGCACTTAGAAGACCTTTTTTTCAGGGAATGTCTTTCTCTTCTGGCTACAGATGTTTACCTGTTTTGATATATTTTTCAGCTAACCAGAGAGCTGAATGCCCAGATATTTGGACAAGCGAATAACTTTCCTTGTATGAGGAGATTCATTGAAATCCTTGTCTACTATTTTCAGTCAACAAGGTTATTCATGCACATAAAATTACTCAAATACATAAATACTTACAGGCTTGAACACTGCATTTTACATTTGGTAAATAGCAGAAAATGCTGATTATAAATATCTTCATAAAATAATAATTTCATGGCATCTGAACAGAGGATACCCTAAATTCAGATCTGTACTGAATTCAGACCAATTATACCTGCAGTTTTAAAATCAGGCAGGATCTAAAAAAATAGGCTGTTTTTTTGCTCTTTTTTTTTTTTTCTTTTTCTTTTTTGCAGGTTTTCTTTCTGCCTTCTGATGTGCCTTCCCAGAAGAGGGGAGTAGAGGTAGAGTGAAAATATTTACAACTTTGTACTGCTTTTAATAATATTTCTGAACTGCTAGTGTTCAATTCTGAATAGCCTGATGACTTCTCTGGTGATTGTCTGTGACACTTCCTTACCTAAGAAGACAGATATAAAAAAACAAAACCACCATTGTGGTAGGTGAGAATAAATACATATAAGGATTTACCTTTTTCCTCTTTCCCCCTAGATCACCTATATCATTTGTTGATTAAACACTGGCCATGTCAACTCTTCTCCTGCAGCTCTGTGTAGTCTTTGAGTGTGCCTTTATAGTTACTACAAAAAAGACATGGAAAATTGTTCTATAATTCAGTTTACAGTTTCTGCAAAGCCTGCACAAAAGATGGCTTAATGTCTTGAGGAAGGCAAGCATTTATCATGTAAAGTTATGAACATCTTTGTTTGCAAGGAAGATTTATTTTTTACAGTTTATGAAACAAAGTTTTTGCTGAGACTGATAAAAATGTTTAGTGTAAATTGTGCTCCCTCTGTGCTCAACACCTGATTTCATCTGCTGCCCTGCAAGAGATAGCATCTCCCAGGTTGTCTTGCAAGAACTGCTAGGCTCAGCCAAAACAAAGCTCAGTTGTTTAGACACTGAACATCTGGCATGGTGTTGATTTGTTCTATTGCTCTTTTAAATGAATGTGAAATATCAAAAGGCTCAATAAAATTTGTTTTCCAGCCATAAACGACTAGAGCTTGTTTAATAATCTACTCAATGTATTCCTACCGTAGTATGTTCTTTTATAGATTATTAGAAGAAGGGAAAGACTTGTCTGGATCATTTAAAAAAGCATATGACAATTGTACTTTGACATTTCCCAGGCTTATTTCATAATCAAAACATTTCACTGTTAATAGGGAGCGGAGCTCTGGCATCAGGGTCAAAATATATGGTCCTTCCAATGGACTGAGTTTACACAAACTTTTTGGTTTGTTTGTTTGTTTGTTTGTTTGTTTTTCCCAGGAGCAGTCTGTAGGGGATAATACTTGTTACTCTTTATTTAATTCAGTCTTCTCCTATTGATTTGTCTGAAATTCCCCTATCTAACTCTTGCTTTAAAGAGTGGCTTTGAACTGGCAATGACTTGCCAGTGTCTCTAAAGAAATAGGAATAGTTAATGGAGGTTAGTGCTCAGAGCAGGAGATGTGATTCTCTAGGCTCTGATAGAAGAAAACATTTAAACATCTGCTTGAAGACCCTGCTCAGAAAAGGACTCTGCATATCTCAGTGTCTTATGCACTTTGGCTGCATGTAAGTTCTGTTCCACTTGAATACATGCTTTCGTGAATGGTGTGGAAGTAACTTCTTTTAATTCAAGTGTAATGTACATTTTCCTGTAAGGAGCAAGAGAAAGTGCGATATTGTGGCTTAGAAGTTACACTGATAAATGTTAAATGTGTCATTTGACAAAAGCTAATTTTGTCACTGCATGAAAAAAATAACTAGACTGATTTTTATACTTTATTTCTTAGTGACAATGTTAAATCATTTTTAAGCTTGGGATATGATTTCTTCCCTGTCAAAAATTACTCTTGAATTTATTTTTCTTTGGGGAAAAAATAACTCAAACTATTACAAAGCACAGGCTTTTATCCTTCAGGAAGCTCATTTAATAAAGGTTTTAGCAAGATAAGAGGAAGGAAAATGGGAAAATGACTCTCCTTTGGAGGTGGGTTAATTTTGAGAAATTGAGTTAGAGGAGGAGAATGTGAACTATAATGTAATTAGTGTGATACTAATGTGGGACATGTCAAGTACCATGAAGAAAATTAGAGGCGCTATGCGAAAGGAGCATATATCACCTGCTCTTCTATACTGAATCAAGATAAAAAATGCTTTGAAACTACTGTTTGATCCTGTTGCATCATGGGGTTGTCCTTTTGCAGATGCCAAGAACTAAGTTCGGTTCCATGTGCCTCTGAGCAGTATTTGCTCAGAGAACTGTACTGGTCTAATGTCAGAACATCAGTTTCTGAGGTCACCTCCGTTAACCTAATGTACATCAACCCTTACTGTTGGGATCTCATTACAAATTTTATTCTTATCGGGTGTAATTTAGAGCAGAACTTGTCTGCTAATCTTCAACCTCCTTTTACTTGCCTAGTTATATACAGCCGTCTTCAAATAAGATCACATTTTCTTGTCAGAGTGATTATGTTTGTTAAAAAAGAACACAAAATTTTAGTTCTTTTGAGAAACGTTCACTGAAAAAAAGGATTGATAATACTGTGTTATTGTTTTTACAGCAATATATACATGTGCTGAGTCTATTCCTCTATCTGCAAGGTATGATGTTACTCTTACAGGCTCTTATATTTTGCAGAAAATATAAATTTAGTGCAAACTAATAATAAAAAAGGATAAATGATATGAATGAGCATTGCCCCAGCAAATGAACCTATACCTGTTTTGAATCACCTCAAGACCTATTATGTATCTTGTAGAAAGAGAACCAGAACTTTTCTGAGTGTCAACCAAAGTTATTTTGTTGATTTAGTTGAAGCATTGCAGTGCCATTTTCACCACTGTGAAAGGTAGTTACTTGGCAGGTTTTGTTACATTTGTTTTTTTTCTTTTGATTAATCTGTAGTTTCTTTCATGTACACACAAGATGTACCATTGCAAAGGATGATATGATGAAGACCAATAATCTAACATATTTGGCTACATGCTTTTAGAAGCTGTCTGCAGTTTCCTGTGGCTTGATTAATATTACTTTAAAGGCTTGTGTATGTAGCTTGAGGGATACTTCGTTACTGCTGAAGCCAAGAAAACTTAAGGTGTTTTAAATTCTTCTCTTTATGCTGAGGTGAAAATTCCTTGTTGTAAAATGTATAAACAAGTCATAACGATGTAACTAGTGTCACTACGTTAGATGACACATATATCTTAGTATACAAAACAAGAATGGGAAATTGGGCCAGACTGTTAAGGAGAAACCTGTTTATATTTAAGATCAAATCAATGATAGTGAAGGAAGAAAATGAATGGGACCTGCTACTGCATTTAAGTATGTGAATACATGTATCTTTAATTATAAAAACTTTTATTGTCTTATTTTCTATGTTTTTCTGCCTGTCATTGCAAAAGATGCGGTAAAAATTTACTCTTGATAACCCTATGAGGGATAAAGGTTTTATCTGTAGTTCCTATTCAGGACTGAATTTAGTATTAAAGTCTATTTCAGAATTCTTCCTTTCTGTATCAGAATTCCCCCCTTTTTATTCCAGAGATGATTTGTCATGTATTAGTGGTGAAACGGGCAGATTTCTTATAAACCAAGATGTATAGAAAAAGGCTATTGCATGCTTCATTTACTCATCCTTCCTCAAACATACTTCTTTTTCAAGTGACAGTCTCTATTAAGGATAATTCCTGTGGAAAATATCTTTCAGCCTGTCAGTCTCCTTCTGACAGATACTGTGAGCAACTGGTAATCGTTTGGTTTATCATGCTGAAATATCTTATAAATACTCACTTGCATACATGGTGACAACAATGCATTCTGAAGGCTTTAATTGGCAAATACAGTGTCATTATTACTATACACTGGTAAATACTGTCAGGCAACACTGTGTCATTGGTGTATAAAGCAAATCTGTATAAATCTTTATAAAGCCAAAATGAGTGGGGAGTTTTGCTTAAACTTCAGTGGCACAAAATGATCCCAAGTGCTCAGAGTAAATTTATTATCAATTTCAATATTTTGACATTATGGTTTAAAGGACAGAAAAAAGAATTTAGTTCAGCCTGTAAAGACAACAGCTTTAACTAGTGTTAATTTATTATGAGAACAAATTTCTCATCATATAGCAAAATATAGCAGCTGAGCTGGAGTAATAATTTATGTGAAGTTATTGGGAAATGCCTCTAATAATTAAGAAATTAAAATAAGAAATTTCTCAAGAGTGTCAGAATTGACTAACATGAATTCTTTATTACAGATTTCCTCAGCATCCTTTCCTCTTACATAACAGTTTTCCTTTGATGATCTGAAACCATTTAGCAAAGATGATTTGTCATCTTATCCCACATGGGGAAACTGAGGCACAGATGGGTGAATTAATTGACTTTGCAGTTGTCATACTGAAGGCTAATAATGCAGATACATGAACAGAAGCTTCTCCTGTTTCAGTGTCTATTCTAATAGGTCTCTTTGCCTTTTTAGTTGTGGCTCATCTCAAGAAAAAATGAAACAATGAGGCAGAGTGGAGTACCAGAAAAGGAGATCCTTTTATTAACTTTCCTCAGAGTGAGCATCACATTCATTAAAGAGCCTGAGACATACACAGGTGTATACCATATACATCTCTGAGTACATTTAGTAGGATTCAGTCATTGGCTACTTTGTTCTAGTAAGCAGATGTATGCTAGCCAGCAGTAATCTGGAAAAGAGAAGTCAGCTTTAGAAAGCCCACAGATAATATTAGTGGATAGCATAGCTAAGTGAACAGCCTGATATTAAGTCTATTGAAGAATACAAATTGTCAGTGAAGGATGAAAATCCAGACAGGTGCAAGACCTTTTAGTTCTTAAGATGACACTTTTCTTAACTTACCATTAAAATTTGCAGTACACCTAATATGTAGCAATAAAATGGGACTGGTTAAGATTTGTATTAAGTAAGAGTTCAGACTAGATCACCATAGCACACTGCTTTATAAAACCTGAAAATACAGGAAATGTCATCATAAGCATGTAACACTTGCTCATTTAAGTGAGATGTTCTGACCTCTCATTACATTGATCTATAATATTTTTAATCCACTCTCTAAAATACTTTGTATATTGCATCAACACTCAAAAAAAAAGTAAGTGACTGATTCTGGACCTGTAGCTGTTTTGTAGAGTTCAGTATTGTTATCCCTAGATACAGATATATATAAGCTAGTATGGCCTTATGTGTAAGCTCATCCAAATGGAAAAAAAGCCTATTTTTAACACTTTTTCTCATTGCAGATACAAATATTTTAGGTACTATGTGGTGTATCTGTAATGACAATAATACTAAAGCCACAAATCTAAACTTTATTCAGCTGAAGTGTTTTCATACAAATTTACTCAGACACAGTTCATAGATAACAAAATTTGTTTACTGGCTGTTTCCAAATGGAAAGAGAGACCAAGCTGGATGACTGTATTCTTTGTTCTGAACAGTTGGACCTGACTTAGACTGTTTATTCATATATGTGTATCTAAATATATACATCTTTATGGGTAGTTCATATTGCTTCTTTATGGACTATTAAACTGTATGTTGTATGCAATGTACCTTCCTATTTCTCATGGTTTCTGAATTAAAATCAGTGAAAAGGTCAAGGAAAGCACTATTTAAATCATAGTCTGGTGACTCAAGTTTAGAAGGCTAAACTGCTGTATTTGAAAGTGAAAGCTAGTGATGAAGAAGAATTTTTTCCTTCAGCAGGTAATTCCTTGTTATTAAATTTAACTATTTTGTTAGAAGGCTCAATGGCTTTCATTGATTATTTCTTTGATCTCTAGACAGCTTAGTATTTTGTTTATTTGGTGCGTGTGCTAAGAATCTTCCTTGCAGGCTAAGTAAGAGGAGCAATTTAGCCCTTTTATGCACAACAAACAGTAGAACCCACCGGCCAAAGTTAGGAATCACATGGCAGGGGCTATTCAGAAACAAACTTAGATTGTCCAAGTCTGCCAGTTCATGAAGGGTTTCTGGAGGTTGGCCCTCACTGTGGTCACTTACCCTCATCTCTCTGCTGCAGTTCATTGCTGTCCGATTTATGCCAGTGCCTTACTATCTGTGAGGCTGTAGTGTAAATGCTGTGACTGAGCTCTATGTCATGAGTTACAGCCGATGGCAATAGGTTCTAAATAATAGATATAACACATGTAATGAGAATAAAGACTTAAGTCCTAAACTCTTGAAAAGTTTTTCTGTCACTGACTTCAGGGGCATTAGTATTTCACTCAAAATTTTTCTTTCCTGCCACTTAGGGACTTTCCAATTTGATGGGAATTAATGTACATCCAGGGTTCTGGATAGGTGCATTTAAGTGGAGATTAATCTATTAAGTTTTAAGTCAGAGTTTGAAATGGGGCTATAAATGTGTTTGATGCAAGTAAATGAGTATGTACACCATCACAAAAGAGCTTTCCTTCAAAATTCTGAGGTTTTACTATAAACACTTAATTTACATTTATTATCATCCTTATGTGATTCTCTCTAAAGTTATACCTGTCTCTTCGCTTGAAAAACTAAATCATGATTTGCCAGTTTCAAATGCTAGATATGAAATATTAGTTAGGAATCTAGTAGAGCAAGTTTTTTCTCAGTAGTTCTGGGGGAAAATGTATGAGACACAGCACATCACATTTGGAAAGGGAAAACAGGGATGACCTCATTTTAATGATCTGCTCTCAAAACAACAAAAAAAGTTCGCAATTTTAGCTGCATTTTGAAAAGGAGGAGAACAAAATACTCTCTCGGCACAGTAGGAAGTTTCTCTGCCTTTCATATTTCTAATTCCAGGCAGCATGCTGTCTGCTCCAAAGAGCAAGAAAACAAATGCCAAGCTTTAATCAGAATCATATTGGCTGTGTAGGGACTTTCAGATCATTTGCCCATTCCTAACAATGTCATGCAGATTCCCTTCAGAATATCAATGCAGAGACCTTTGCCCTTGCTGTGAAGAAAAGGTTGCAAAATACTGAAGATGAGCAGCAAGACCATTTTAGGTTAACATTGCTTTTTGTGATGGGTGGAAGAGGAAAGGGTAAGAGTTTCCCTCTAATTTAATTCTTTAATGAAACTAAGAATTAGAATCCCTGCAGCGTAGAGCTAACCTTTTCTCTAGTGTCAAGCAATTTTTTCTTCAAATTCATCTTGGATAATGCTATAGGCTTATGGCTATCTGAGGGTTGGCTTAGAGACCATTAATAAGACTTACTGTAGTGAGTTTCACAGACCTTACACAACTTTCTTAAACAAAAATCTTTACTTTGGAAAGTGCAGAACTGTTTTTCAAATAGAAAATGTTGGAACATTACAACATTCATTTACTTTTTAAGAAAATAGATTTTGGCTATATCAGTTCATTTTTAAGAATGGAGGTCAGGGTAAAGTGGCAGACCTTCACTGATGTCAGTGAAGTTCATGATCTACCTCAGTTTAGGATCCCATCCAAAATAACATTTTTAATGTTAATCTTGCATAGGAAAAGTGCTGAAACTAATTATGTATATTTTTAAAGTGAAAAAAAAGATCAGTGTTTGCTGTGTCTTTTCAAATTATTGATCGATTGATTGATCTGTTTTTCTAAGTCTCCTTAATGTTGGAGAGTGTCTTACTTTTAGCTATCCATGGGTTTTACTGCAAATTGAAAACCAGTGTACGTACAATAATGATTTTGGTAGTAAAAACCTCAAAACTGAGTAGTCTCCCTTTTCCTAAGGAATAAAGCTGTATTGAAAAGTAACATGACTTTAGAGCAACATTGGCCCAACTTAATGAACTGAATTCTGGAAGTTTTAAAGCCAGATGTTCTTGTCTACTTGCTTTTCCCCCAGTGTTCTATGCCTTACCGCTCTTCTGTGCAACAAAATGTACTCAGGAATAAGTAGTCTTCAATGTGAGTGAGGTACATTGAGGCCATAATAGTATTTGGACAATAAGGCAGCTGGAGAAAACAGGAGGAAGCCAGCTCTGCTATTCACTTCTGGTTTGGAAATATTCACTGACATGAGATAGGAAAGAAGCAATCATTTTGGATGTGGATGGAAAGCTAATGAGGTATTCCTTCCCCACTCCCTAGTCTCATGGTCAAATCTTCTAAGTAGTCTAGTTTTTGAATGGCCATTTTATACTCATTTATTTTTATGCCAGT
The DNA here is from genome assembly GCF_036417845.1 of Apteryx mantelli. NCBI lineage: Eukaryota > Metazoa > Chordata > Aves > Apterygiformes > Apterygidae > Apteryx > Apteryx mantelli. The sequence goes on from NC_089979.1 coordinate 62,146,343, forward strand.
GTTACTGTGGTTTAAATAAATTATTTTCATAGGCAGGTGTTAGTCCGCATGATGTAATAATAGGAAATAATTATATCTTTCCTCCACCTTTATTTTACCTGCTTATCTGGAAAGAGATGTGCTCTACTCAGTTGTTTAGCTTACAAGCCCTTGCCCAAGTCTGTTCCATTCTGCATTCATCTTTCCTGAGCATGACTGAAAAGGTCTGCAAATTCTGGATAAGGTTTCATCTGGGCCTTTATATGACATTTATTATAAAGTGTCTTTACTGCACATACTATGCTAGATACACCTTTTAGGAGGCATGTAACACTATGGCGCATGATCATCTTATAATGAAGTAATCGCTTAATCTTTCTCCCTCTAATTTCCAAAAAATGAATTTCTAATTTGCACTATATATTCTGATAGTAGCCAACCACTCTATGAGATTGTACTTTGCATTCTTCTTTTCCATACTTTTTGTGATCTTCCCATCCTGGTTCTTATAAATCCTCAGTTCTCTGTATTTTGAACTTCATGAGATATTCAGTCCTGCTGACTTCAGATGCTAGCTTTGTACTTTTGTTTATCTTTCCATTTAACTTAAACTAAATGAAAAAGATACTACTCATCTCAAGGTCATTTTCTCTCATAAACCCTTTCATAATGTCCTAATGAATGTACTCGGACTAGAAAAACATCACCTCTTACTGTTTTATGAACTTTTTGGTGAAGAACTCTCTTAGTTTTCAAAAAATATCCCAGTTTTGTAATGATTATTCTTTAATCTGTATTTTGAAAATTAAAGTCTCCCACAACGACTTACGTCCTGCTGTTCAAAGTATAATTAAATTCTCTGTGCGTAACAACAAAAAAGCCTCAGGGTGTTAGAGCTAGACAATTCATATGGGTGGTATGAGTTTATGGTTGCATATTACAAGGACAGTTCACATATTTTCAGTTAAGCATTTGCTAAAAGACATTATTGAACGAAGACTTAGATTAAAGTCTCTTTCCTCAGGTAAATTTTATTGCTTCTGGTATATTTCCTTGGTTCACTAAACCCAAGGAAACTTCAAGTTCTAACACTCGTAGGAGGTTGACAATGCTCCATTTTACAGGATGTTCCTAGAATGGCTCATAGCTTGGATTAAATTTTTCAGGGCATGCTGATAGATGTTTTAGAGCTTTTTATTATCATATGGGAATGTTACAGAAGAATTTGAGATTTTTTTTTTTTTACCTCTTGCTATTTTTTCAGTCTGCTTGGTATATGCTAAAAGCTTCTTCTATAGCTTCCTGAAGCTGAAAATTGTTTACACAATTCTGCTTGAATTATTTAGCTATGCTTTTTAGAGGGGAACAATTAGTTTCTTCACTACATGAAGCATACATCCAAAATTTTGTTGACATTTTTTCCCATTTATTTTAATGCATTACATTTTTAAATTTTTAAATTTTGAGACATGATGTACTTCTAACATGAATAAGAGTTAAAAAAATGCTCCACCATTCTGTTTGAAAAGGTGTCAGTTCCTCCATTCATCCCGCACCTAATTTTTCACTTTTCCTTTGAATCACAACTTATTCACAGCTGCATTTCACAAATGACTGGTGATGCTTTTGTAATTTGTGAAAAAATGAGCTAGCAGTGACCAAACTAACTTGGGAAATGTAACACCATGTCAGGAAAGTGCTTTGTGTAAGCTGATTGGCTTTAGCGATGCCATGCTTAGATGGTTATAGTTTTTCTGGCAGTATTTATATCAGATGCCATTGCACTACAGAGACCGTATTCTATACTCATTGAAAGTAACAGAGACAATGCTCATTGTCATGCCAGTTTTATCTTTCTTTCACAGTGCTTATCAAGGGGAATTAGGCACTTAAATAAGAACTTATGTGCCTAAATATCTTTGTGGACCTGGACCTTAGTCTCCTAAATTAGTTTTTTAATTACTGTTTCACTGAGGATATTTTGTAGGAGGCAAAGACAGAACAAGTATTATGTTTGTCAGAAGCCTTCTAAAAATACCTCTGATTAATCAGGTGAGAAACTAAAGGACATGTAAGAAAATCAAACAACACTTCATGCTAGAATTCATAACCTTCCTGATAATACATTCTTAAAAGTGGTCTGCCTGTATGTTTTTCACATATAAGTTCCCCCTCAACATTTTTTATCCTAACAAATTCAGTAAAGTAAAGACAGTTAGTGAATTTGAGAAAAACCTAAAACTGCAAACATTTACTTCTATCCATACATAATTCAATTATTTTCAAAGAAAAATGAATAAAGTTGCTCATCTCTATCAAAATATACAGGTACAAAAGCTTATGTATTGGACCTGGTCAGTTTCTTTTTCTTAAAATATTACTTTCTTAAACTGAAGTCCAACATACTTTTTTTTATATCCTGCAGCCCCAGCTGTTCTGTTGCCCTTAGATATTAAGAGCACAGCTCAAGATTCAACGTTATTTGTTATTTTATTGGAGCAGACCATAGTTACCCATCATATGTCACTTTGTCCTTTGCTTTGCTCGTGTTTCATGATAGAGCATTGCTAGATGCCTGCTATAGAAGTTAAATTGTCCTTCCATGATCTGCACAGTCTGATTTTTATTCTGTAGCTGTCTATCAGGCCAGAAAACATAGCTTCTGTCAAAGGAATGTACTTCATCTGGCATACACATCCAAACTGTTGGGGCTCTCTCTTCCTTCTTACATCAGTGAGAGACTGAGCTTTCTTTTCTTTCTTTTTCCTTACCTAATCTCTTTGGATGCTTGTTGCATTTCAGAAATTGTCTTATCAATGGATTACATGCAGCTGTTACTGGTGAGGACTTAGCCTGAAAGCCTAGCCTTCAGTTGTTTTTCCAGCTTTATTCTTTGAAATCACAGGATTTTCATCTCTTACAAGTCTGCTGCAGATCTGTGAATATTGCATATACTGGACCTATTAGGGCTATCCATCAGAAGCACAGCCAATGTTTCTTGGCTTCAAGATGTCTCTGCTATCCTGCTAAGAACTTCCCTGTAATTCAGTGAAAACCTTCTCTAAGACTAAGAAGATGTATTATGCAGGCCATCAGAGACATCTCCTGGATCTGACACCACATAGAATTTGTATTAATGATTATGATAATGAAATAAATAATTTCCTTGAGACCAAGTTGGGAAGCTTCATGTGTTTTGGAAGGAAAAGCTTTGAATTAAAAACGAATTTGATAAATGAGGATACAGTCTGAAACTAATATGGTGAAATTCAATGAAGGTGAGTTCTACGTTTTTCAAGACAATTTCCCCCTCCCCCCTATGCAAAAAATGAAAATGGGGAGGAGAATCCTGCTGAAAGGGAGGAATAACTGATCTGGGATTTTTAACTGTTCACATACTCCATCTGAGCCAAAATGACAATAAAGCAAACATCATCTAGGATCTACGCAGTATCACATTTAAGAGAAGAGAAATAATTATTTTTTACTTAGTAGCTGGGTGCCATGAAAAATACCACATCAAGATCTGGAAACTAATAGAGTCATACACAAGAAAGTCTTGCTGGGGTGACTTCCTGAGATGAGAGTGTAATTCTTACCTTTCAAGAAATAAGTAACTTGATTTGCTGTGGAAATGATCTATTATAGCTATTGGGAAAATTAAGCAATAGAATAATTACCTTGGGAAAACATAGAGGTTTTAAAGAGCAGACTAGATAACCATTAGTTAGAGCTAGTTTGCATATACTTGAACAGAGTATTGGCTGGATTGCTTCGTAAGGTCTTCTCCAATGCTGTGTATACATGATTTCTATAAACAGTTCAGTCATTAAAGTCAATGACAATTCTGTCACCAGTTTCAATGAGAATTTAATCTAAATTCATTTAGTAGTCTCCTCTGCATGCCAATGAGGTACATACAGCAAATATGTATCATTATCTGTCTTTTACAGATGGAGAATTAAAGCAAAGGATAAATGATGTAACTTATGTCTGTAAGAAAGTAGAATTTGGTTTTCCAGAGCTCAGAATTCAGTCATTTTACTCTCTTCTATGTGTGAGGAGTTGCTTCTTAACAATATGATTTAAGGGACTTCTTGCTATAACCATAGACTTAAGCATAAACTCTCTTAATCATAGAGATGGTTAAAAGATATAAAGATAATGAGGTAAGAGCAGTGGTATCATTAAATCTCTGTGGAGCTATTATTCTAAATTGCCTAGGGGGTTTTGAAAGTCCCACCTAACAATAACTGAAAATGACAGCAGTGTGTTTTAAGAAAATAGGGTGAAAAATGCCCTCCAGTGTTTATGGGATTAAAAGTCTGTATTTTTTAAATATGTTGTGAATGAGGAAAGTACAGTTGGGATGACATCTCCTGTCCACGTGTGGAAGCATGAATGTAAAATACACTGCTTTGCCAAAGATAGCGTTAAACAGAAAATGTTTTGCTTATTGTGTGGGAAACTGGTAATTTGACTGAAACAAGATGCCCAAATGATGCTTTCACAATTTGCACCTGTTTGTCTTGTTTTGATGAATGTGAAACTATGCAGATTAAGCATTGCCAGGTGTAGTGCAGGAATGCATATGCTGAAGAACTGCTTCTCTTATTCCTCTTTCCCCCCTCCCTTCTTAAATCAGATTTCTCAAGAGGGTTTTTTTGTGGAGAAGAAACTTGACAGACGTGTTCACAGCCCATCTCTTTTGCTGTGATAATTGTGCATCACTGTAAGTTCTGCAGCCATCTTTTCTTCATTTTACTGCTCTAAATTAGTTGTTCAGAATACCCCTTCTTCTGTGTGACTGCAAAGAACACGATACTCTGTTTCCTCTCTACTGAAACGCTAATAATGAGAAAATACTATGTCTGTCTTTGGCAATTAGAAGCTCCTAGAGAAATCTGAAGAGCTGTTTCCAGTAGCATCTCGTTACTAGTACTAAACTTTGTAAGTTTTAACTTACTCAAAAGCTTCATTTTTTGGGAATGTTGGGGTGTGTGTGTGTGTGTATGGCTTTTCTTTTTGAAGTTCAAATTAAGTTTGAAATATTTGGTTTTAACGACAGCACCAAAGAAAGTCCCAGAACTAGTACAACCAACAGAAACCAACAATCCCTGTCTTTCCAGTGTTAAAGATCATTTTGTGCTCGGAATCAACAGCCTGTGTCTGTGGGAAATGTTTTCTCTCCAAGCTTTCAGTCTTCATTAAGAAATTAATTAAGAAAAACTAGTCATCTTTATGCTAAGAATATAGCTGTTGTTTCCAGCACACTGACAAGCTGAGCTGGGATGCAAGATTAATTTCTAGATCTGTATTGATTTCTGTTGAGATACATGTATGCACATGTATATATATGTGGCATGTGGAAGAGGGGGCAGGGAAAGAACATCATCTGCTAAATGGGTGGGCAAGGAATTCTCCAAACAGGCAATTTGGTTCAGAAAAAAAGATGTTAAAGCAGGTCTGAGAAGTCATGACTATTACCACAGCAACTTGGAATCTGCAACAAAATTTAGAAATCCCTGATTGTCATATTGTTGAAAGGAAGGGAATAAAAATGTCTTTTTCACAAGAATTCCATTTTGACAGAGATGGTATATACTAAATAGGCAATATTAGAGGCGAATGTGGGTTAAAACATTACAAAGTAATTTCTATCCATATACATGCGTAATTGCACATATGCTTAATATACTTGCACTGTTCTCTGCACAAGCAGTTTTCAGTCCACAAAAACTGGGAGGCAATATATTTAGTACTCATGCCAAACAAGAATAATCTGCAAATATGTAAAACTTTCATCACACTGAGGCAAGAAATTTTGTGCTTCTAACTTGGGAAACCCATAACTGTGTGGACTGTCAGGACATAAGTTGATTCTGTATCTCATCAAGACATCAGGAGTTTCTCCATTTGGAATAAAAATAATCAAAATCATCCAGAGCTCACATTTTCACAGGATGTTGAGGACGACAAGAAGAGCTTCTGTTGCTACAGTAGAAGTGAAAGGCTGAACAAGAATATGGGGACCTGTTACTGAAGGGACTAGGTGATATAGTGACAACAGACACAGACAAGGCTGAGGTACTTGGTTCCTTCTTTGCCTGAGCATTTGCTGGCATGGTATCCCAGGCCTCAGGGTTCAAGGAGGAACAGAATGACCAGCAGTGGATAAGGATTTAGTTAGGGATTACTGGACAGATCTTGACCCAAACAAACTAAAATCTACATCCGAGGGTGATGAGAGGTCTTGCTGATGTCATAACGAGGCCAACTTCTATCATCTCTTAAAGGCTGAGAGCAGGAGAGGTCCCTGACAACTGGAGAAAGGCAAATGTGTCAACCATTTTCCAAGTATACTAAAAGGATGTTTCAGGGAACTTCAGGTTAGTCAGCCTTATTTTGGTTTCTGGGAAAGCCATGGAGTGAGTCTTCTTGGAACAGATTTCTGGGCACATGAAGGAGAAGAGTGACTCTCAGGAAGAGTCACTCTTGGGAAGAATCAGTATGGATTTATCAAGGAAGGGTTAATCATGCCTGACCAACCCGATTGTCTTCTTTGATAAAATCAGTGGATTTGGGGATGAGGGGACAGCAGTAGATGTTGTTCACCATAACTTCAGTGAAGTTTTTGACACTGTCTCCCACAATCTTGGCCAAGTCGGCACATTGTGTTCTAGACAGGTGGACACCTGGATGGTAAAAAGCTGATTAGATGTAACAAGTAACAAGTGTTACCAACCACAGGGTCTGTACTGGGTCCTGTTTGGTTGAACGTGTTTATCAGTGACCTGGAGAAGGTAATGGAGCGCACTCTCCTCAAATCTGTAGATGACCCCAAATGGGGAGACTGGTTGATAAGCTTGCGGGTGCGGCTGTCATCCACAGGGATATGGACATGCTAGAGAAACAGGCCCAAAGGGACCTTGTGAAATTGGACAAAGACAAATGCCATTTCCTGCCCTGGGAAGGAGGACCTCCACAATGATACAGGCTGGGGACAGATCGGCTGGGGAGCAGCTCTGCTGAAAAGGCCCTGGTGGGCAGGGAGGTGAGCATGAGTCAGCTGTGTGCCCTGGCAGCAAAGGTGGCCAGCAGCTCCCTGGCCAGTAAGAGCAGGAGCACGAGTATATTGAGGGGAGTGATCATCTCCCCCTGCTCAGCGCTTGTTAGACCACATCTGCAATATTGTGCTCAGCTTTAGACTTCCTGATATGAGATAAAACTTGATAAACTGGAGAGAGTTCAGTGGAGGGCCCTGAAGACAGTTGGGGGCTGGAGCACTTGTCCTGTGAGGAGAGGTTGAGGAGCGGGGCTTGTTCAGCCTGGAGCACAGCCGGCTTCAGGGGCACCTAACAGCAGTCCCCCAGTGCCTGCGGGGGGTTAAGGAGAAGACAGAGCCAAGGTCCACACAGTGGTGCAAGGCAGGAGCAGGAGCGACAATGGGCATAAGGGGAAGCAAGAGAGGTTTCCGCTGGATGTAGGGAAAAACTTTTTTCTCCCTGAGAACAGTCCAGCAGTGGAAGAGGCTGCCAGAGAGGCTGTGCTGTCTCCATCCATGGAGGTTCTCAAGACCCAACTGCACAAAGCCCTGAGCAGCCAGGTCTGACATCAGAGCTGACTCTGCTGTGGGCAGGAGGTTGGACTAGAGGCCTCCTGCCTGGATTGTTTTGTGGTTCTGTGATTGTATGAAAATCCTGTTTAATGACTGGAATGATCTAGATGTTATAAATAAATATAAAAGTCATGTTTATGTGTGATTTTGTCTAATAAGATGTTCAGTTGAGAATCAAGCATTGAAAGATTTCCTTTTTCAGCTTTGCAGTCTAGGAAAAAATGTATTCCCTGTAAAGATCATTACACAATTTACTAAGGATGTTTATGAAAAGATTTTTGTTTTGTTTTGTTTTGTTTTCATTTTTCTGAAATATGACAAACAGGAAATCGGCTTGCGTTTGTCCAGTGTGGACAAGTTCTGCTGTTATTTTCCTTAAGCATCAGAAGTAGAAGGTAGTAGTACTAACAATCAAAAGCACAGTAAATATAAGAAAACAAAAATCCCAGGGAGGGATATTAGTATGCTAAACCTTAAGACAACTGACTTCAGCCTTTTTTTGATAAGGTGGCAGAAAATTTCCTTCTCTTCTTTCCTTGTGTCACCTCTCTCTAATGAAAAGGTTTTAAAATCTGATCATTCAGGCACATTGTAGTGTAATGATGCAAAAAGCTTTATTTTTGCCTCCTTATACTAAAATAATTTATTTAATATTGCTTTTGTTTTCCAGTTTCAGAATATCTTACAATTCTTTCCAGAAAGAGACTGCTCCTGACTGAGGTCTCATCATGTTTGTTTGTGTGCTTTTTTCTGGATTTTTATGTCAGAAGACTACAACTGTACCTGGAGGTGAAATCACTAATGGTGACCGTAAAGGCCCTTTGCTGATCAGAGAGGCATTGTGGGTGTTTGTTTTGGCAAGTACATTCCTCTAGCCTAATTCTTTTTTTTCTCTATTGTTTAACCAACCACAACAAGGTCTCTTAAGAGGTATCATTGAGTCTGATACTGGAGAAGTGTCTGTTTTCTTTTCTTTTCTGTTGGCAGACACAGTAGGCAGTCTGTGTCTGACAGGACTGAAAGTACACAGTTCTGACAGCTCTTTTCCATCTTTTCTTCTTTTCCTGAGGGCAACAAGACTCGCTGTGGATCCCCTGGCCTAAATTGTCCACTGAACATTGTCCATATGTACTTAAATGGATGGCAAATAAATACTGTAACTTAGGGATATCACTTAATATTTATTTAAAAATTACTTTACAAAACTATTCTGACTTTGACATTTGTTTTTCTTAAGTGCACGCAAGGTATCCATAAAACCAAGAGTGCCAGACTCTACCTATCAGAGTTTCTTTTGACAACAGGAGAAAAACACATGTTCTGTATCACCCAAAATCTAATTAGTCCCCAGTTAATTTGCTCTCCTTCTCGGCTGTAGTTTGGTTGAAGATGGGTTAGTCCATGCATTGGCCATTTTATATGCAAATGATAGACCTACACGTTTGCAGGTTTCATGCGGGTTAGAATCTTTGACTTCTGAGTCAGATCTTTTGGCAACATGTCTTGTGAAACTGCTAAACCAGCAAACAGATTTCTGGAAATAAAAGCTAAAATAATAAAGTTTTATTAGCATGATGACCTTACTGAGAGTTTCTTAGTCTTGCAGAAGTATGTAGCACAGAAAAATTTAAGTCTCAAAACTATAATGACAGAAGTGTATTGAATTATGGATATAATGATAAATAAAATTGACCCCTTCTACCCCGAAAAGTTATGTGTTGATTAAAAAAGAGATATGCTATTTTCACTAACTTAGCCCATTTGAGTTGCTTGTTAGAATTGTTAGTAGCCGAGTGAGAAGTTGCAGTACTAATAAAATCATTATAATGGTCTGATTGATTCTGGTGGAAATACTAGTAATTATGTAGCTAATATGAATTAGAAATTAGATTTTAATAGGATTTAACTAAAAACATATCAGGAAATGCTTGAGAAATCAATATGTAAAGCAGATGCAATAAACTGTAAAGATATGTTTCAGTTTGTTCTGGAGCTGTGTCTTTTGTCAGCTATACCATCCCTATTTCCATATTGGAGGTAAACATGGTAAATACAGTAGAAGGCTAGGTTTTTGACCAAAAGCAACTGTTTTGAGTTTAGTAATACAAGGACATTGCCTCTTTTTTATTTTTACTGAAGTGAATTTTTGACTTTCTGTAATAGTTTCAGAGTAGTTGCTTGGAATCCTAAAGTCCTAATCTTGTTAATTCTAAAGAAAGATCTTACTTTTTCTACATCACAGCTTAATGGGTCTGCAGGAAAAGAAACTGTAAACTCTGATATTCTAGTCTATCCTATAACCATAGCTTAAATGTTCTGCTCTTCTATGAGTTATGTATTGGTAGTACTTTATCTCACAGGACCAAGAACGGTCTACATCAGAATATGAAGTACCTTTTGTGTGCTCTTTCACTACTTTTCCACATAGGTCCATGGAAAGGTGTTCATGATGCAAAGCCTCCAGAGCTGGCAGGGTTTCTCAATATTGCCATGGCTAGACAGTGCATTTATGTCTACCATGCTGGGTAAAAGCAAGTTGGATGAACATATCCAAGTCAGCTTAAACTAGTTCGTTAAAACCTGAGCAATTGCCCATCTTCTCAGGCAGGCTGTAAAACCTGTTCTGAATCCCAAGGAGTTGGGCCTTGGCTGTATCTGTTCAAACTGCAGTGAGATGTATCAATAGCAGTTTTGTCAGATACTTTAATGACACTTCTGAAAGTCCCACCTTGGGAATCTGGTGATTCTGTGTTGTAAACAAAGTACTAGCCCTGCCACTGACAAGTATGTTATCATCTGTTTCCATGGATGGAACATATTAAGGTATAGGCTGAGATGACTTTCAGGCACCTATTAGACCCTTGGATTTTTATTCCATCTAATTTACAGTCTTGAGTTCTTTGAGAGATAAATCAACACATACTACAGTGATGTAGAGATTCTAGTTTATAAATAAAGGTCAGATTAGAATATCAAGTTTTATGAAACCTTTCAAAACAAACCTTTTAATCTGACTAAGGAAAAAAAAACTTTCCTTTTTTTTTTTTCACAGGACTGGCAAAATTATGTATACATGTCACTAGTAAATCTTTATTAATTCAAACCATATTCTTTAGAGATTACAGGCTGAAAATTATTTCATCATAAGCACCTATAAATTTTTCATGTCCAATACACAGCATAATACTTATAGAGTAAATATAGAATGCTAATGAGAGAATAGCCATCTATCCATCCAACATACTGGCATTATTAAGCCGCAAAATAAGTAATAAAAAGTTATTCTATTTCAAGTACCATTTTTGGAGGAAAACCGTGTAAATGTTGATGCACAGTGAATTAAAGTAAATTAATCTGATAATATGAGTGAATTGAACAAGCTGTGCAATATAAATATTTTAATCACTTCTTGATCCAGAAGTACCTCATCTACAAATGAGCAATTACTCTCTACCTCATGGGAGCTAACTCTAATTATGAGGCAGTCTAGTTGGTGCTATACAAAAAGTACATGTAAATATCAAGCATAAGGCCTTCAAATTTGTCATTTATAATATGAACAACATTTTATATCCCTTTTCACAACCCTGCTTGTGTTTTACACTAGTGATTTTCTCTGTTGTTGATTTTACCCTGAGCAGACCAGTGATTATCAGTCTTTCATTTAATTTGTGGACACCGAAACATTTCCCAGTGGAAGTTCAGATGCATGTGTATTAAATTTAAGCATAGGCTTGCTTTTCTTAGTTTCCTGTAGCTTCCTCAAAAAAACCTTGCCAATGCTTTAAGCCTGAGGACTACAGGTTAAAAACAGAGCTCTAGATTTAAAACTAAATCATTATATGTTTTTTGTAATAATTGTGGTATGTATGCCACTAGTCTTATCAAAAGCTTCATCAGCCTGTTACGTGCCGAGTTCCCATAAATGCAGCAAATGATATGAGAAGCTATGAATGGTATGATGTATGCAAGAGGAGGCTGAGTAATTTTGGGTAGTACAAATGTTTGTACTGTGTTGGGCGTTCCTTATTTGGGGGGAAGGAAGTTGTGTCATGTCTTCTTCCCCCTCATTCTCCACTGCAGCAGCAGCAGCCTAGGTAGTTTCCATAGGCTTCATTTATCTGTTGCTGTTGTTGTCTGCACTGATGAAATTAAGGATTTGCATTCACTTACTGCTGATTTTTTCACTGTTGTGAAATCAGCAATCTGCTGCAAAAACACAGCAAAAGGGTTGACAAATACAGAGGCAGAATGATGTGTGTCCCATTTATTAACGACTTCTTAAACAATGCAATCAGACTTTCTAGTGTCACATCTATAACACTGTTTTTATATTTCCAGGGGTGAAACTCACATTTGCTTTTGCAACAAAACTTTATTCCACATCCCGTATCAATTTTATATAAAATGTATTTGAATAGACTAACTTATATTCAAGTAGTGTGTATGCCTTAGGAAAACAAAAACAAAAACAAACATTCCTGGGCCATTTCAGAGAAGTGCTATGCATCTATGGCTCACTGGTGTAATGAAAAAAATGCAACAAAAGAACTGACTGATCTGTTAAAAGATATGAGGTGCTGCGAAACATACTCTGTTTCTACTATCTTTCCGGCAAATGTCAATTAAACATAAAAAATCAATGTTTTCAAATCTCACCAGAGATAATAATTACCACAAATCTATCTTCTATGCCACTCTAAATTTCCATAATGTACCCTTACTGACAGTGACATGAGGAAGAGTGGCATTATTCGTATCAATGGATGAAGAACAGTTCTTAGAATTACACCGTATGTACTTTGTTGAATTTACTGCTTCTGCTAGGGAAAACCAATTGTTTTCTGAGATATTTGTTTCAAATATCCTGACTTTGATTTTACTCTAGTGATATCCTATGAGGAATCTTCTTCATTTTCTTCTTTCAATTTAAATCGTGCCTATCGAAGAAACACTGCTTTTGTGAAGCCCATGGTTCTTTTGAGATGTAGATGAGTGACAAATGGTAGTTTCTAAGTTGATCTTTGTATCTTTGGGATTTCTGTTTTGCTGGGGCCAGTTCAAAGACTTCCATCATACTGTAATATTGTTTTGTAGAAATGAGACATGAAAACCCCTGAAATATGAATCAAGGTGTCAAAATGCCCTCTGGGAGCTATTCTGTGAGTGGGGTACATGTCTGTACAAGGGATTAACGTGACTAAGTGCAAAAGAATAGGCAGCACTACAAATAGATAGAAGTGGACAGGGAGGAATGGAAAATGCAGAATGGGCACAGACTCGCTTTCACACATCCTGCTCAGTTGTAAACATGATTTATTTACAAACACTAATGAAATTTCCAATAAAAATAATCTGAAAAGATTTCATCTCTTTAATGGGAAAAAGCTGGCAACCAAGAATGTAAACAATTGAGTTTCCAGCTGAACATTTTGTATTCATAAATAAATGTCTTTGAAAAGACTGCCTCTGCTTCCTTCAGCGAAATAAATATCTCTGGAATATGGAGTTAACAAACCAAAAGGCAATGTAATTCATAGCGTAAGATTATTAAAATTAATAGATTTAAGAGCAAGATGGCTGCCTTCCATTTAATCTTTTGAAATGAAATCTGCTCTCATCATATATGAAGTGATTTTCTTATTTTTCTTGTTCCTTGCAACACCATCACGTATTTTTTATTAAGCTGTATCCTAAAACTTTAAAACCATCTTGCTTGACTGATGCCTGGGGAAATCAGTAATAATAATGAAGTAATTTACATGAGTATCCCTGTTTACAATGTGATTCATTGATCTGTTAATAACAGACATATCAGCAATATGATCAAGTGCTTTAGGTTTTATATGTAAGTGATCAAAAAACTAATTTTATCCTGCTACTCCAGATTAATATACTGCTCATCTAAGTCAGGCTTGATTAAGTGAAATGAAGCATATACCTAACTTAGTTCAATGGAGAGATCCAAATATTTACAGTTAAAGGTCTTCTTACATTGAAGCTTTGATAGCTAAATTCCAATTAGTCTACTGGGTTTCTTCTTGTAAATCCAAGGTTTTGGCTTTTATTTTTGAGGCATTCTCTTTCATCCTGTCCTTCCATGTGATGAGTCATAGAAGCTAAATATGAAAAATACCTATCAGATTAGTCTACCCTCTGTGCCAGTGAAAAAATGACAGCCTGTCAGTACTCTCTGTAGTTTATTACAAGGATTACAAGTGAGAAGTCTTGTGCCTCTTCTGTTGGGAGTTTATTGCCCAATAGGGCTGAAAAGTTGGTTTGTTTCTTCTATTATTATATAATCCATCAGTACCTATCTACTTATATCTCTACCCACATCCATATTTATATCAATCTCTCTTGATGACATGCATGAAAAATATAACCTTCTTTCCCCCATCTGGCTGGCCACAGAAATTAGAGCATGCTGCATCCTTTAAAGTGTCTGTTCAGTACTTTGTGCTCTCTTTCTCCAAAGTCTTCTTGAAGTATACTGTCTCTTGACACTTATGGAGTATGACATCTCTGCACTCTCTAAATACAGGCCCTCATATAATATGTATGTTTATTTTCATCTAACATTAATCATTGCAATGAGTTTTATTTAGTGTAACTACATACGCTTAACTCATATGAAAATCTAGGCAAGATATTAATGGTTTAAACAGGCAGCTCACATTATCAGGCTCCTAAAGATCATATTGTTCCATGACAAGACAAAGGTTACATAGTTTTCTTTTCTAATTATAAGATACGTTCAGCACTTTATAATTTGTGAATTTTGTTTAAAACTTAGATTGTAAACACTTTCTGGAAGAAACTATTCTTTTATGCTGTGTTGTGTATGTTCCTGCCACAACGGACTGCCAGTCCATCTACAGTGCTCCTGAACCCTACTATGGATTCCTGCAGTAACTCCTACTTTTACCACTTAAACAACTCTTGTTCCTTTGCAGTTTTCATGGAAAAGAAGGAAGTTCTTCCATATTTTTTTTCTACATGATCATTCCCCATTCAGAGCCTGGAGGAAGAGAGTTTGGTTTTGTCTTTACTACTGGGTAAAAGCCATATCCTGAGAAAAAGGGGCTATTAAATTACTTTATTTTATAGAACATTTCATTGATAAGTGTCTGTATACTGGAGTGGACCCATAATTCAAGCAGGCAGGAGGAGTTTTGAAGAGCACATATATGGCTTTTTAAAATAAAAATGTTTCCATGATTCTTTTTCTCAATGTCTAAAATTGTTCTAATTTTCTTGCTGGAAAGATAATTGTAATATAAATTTAGAGGAAAAAGAAGTCAAATTCTGCCTTTTTTGTCAGTATCATTTTTTGTTTCTGTAAGTTTTTTATGCCATTCATGTATCTTTATTATGATTTGCATTGTTTCTCTCTTTAGTATCACAGACATGTATGGGAGAATTCAAGACACAGGTAAAAGTATCTTTGTCTACAAGAGAAAATTACAGCTAATGATCTGGACTTTGTTAACAATAAAAGGCAGTAATGGTAATGGTAATGCAGACTATTATCACCTTTTTATTGGGCTGTATGAGTCTTGGCACCATCCTGTGAACGGAGTGTTTCTTGTCACACCCTGAAATGCTCCTCAGAATTGGCCCAATAATATACTATTATGCAGCTATCTTCCTTCCTTCATACCTCTTTTTAGATTTTTTTTTTCTATGGGTTCAGTGATGGAGATACTGTAATTCAGATTTACTATCCACTGAAGAATAGTGTTTGGGAAGAGAAGGTTTATTCTTTACTTCTACTTGTTTGCTGACCTTCTGACTATGTACAATCCAGCAAATCTCCATAAACATAATTATCCATCTCTCCTCTATCTATTTTATAACTTATTCTTCATTCTGTTGTTTCATTAGTAGGCTCTCACATACTGCCTGAATACCTTGATTGTCCCTTTTTGTTGTTGTTACTCATGATAAGTGACAGATGTTTGTGATGCTAAACTGCAATGCAGGGAACATAGGAAGGAAAACTGGGAACTAGCAAAGAAGGTGTGTAAATCTTACTGGGTCTGGCCAACACAGAGGCTATCATCAAATAGTACAACAGTGGGGGAGGAAGGCTTTCTTTTTGGTCATTTTGATATACCAGAGACTCTGAGAAAAATGAGTATAAAGTTGGCAGAGCCTTTAGGCTACAGAGGTAGAAATGCATATATTTAAATCACCTTGCATGATCCAGCTGCTGCTTGGCTAGATGGAGTTACATGTGTTCTATATTAAGAGGCAATACAGAGATATTTTTAAATCTAAACATAAAAAAATGTTGATTCACATGATAATTGCTTCCATATTTTAGCCCATTTGCTAATAAAAGTGAAAATGAAATCATATACTCAATATACTCAAAATACTCAAATGAAGACTAACCACAAATAGATGACCTTATTCAGTTGCTTTAAATACAGGGATATAAACTGCATTCCAAAATGTCTTTATTAAGCCTTTAGTCTTTAAAGAATAAATATACCTATTTTCCAGTACCACTAGGTGTCATCATATCTATTATTTATTCTTTGTACAACAGATCTTTCCTGTGTCTTGCAGCCAAAGTTGATGACTTAATCAGCTTCATCAAAATTTCAGGTTAAAGGGAAATAAAATAGGTAAAATATAAGATATGAAATGGGGAGTGAAGTTAATCTCTGAAAGCTCAGTTACACAGAAGATAAGGAATTCTGTAAAATCAAAGACTAGGGAGTTTAAAACTAAAACTGCTGTTTTGTTAACTTCAGTATACAATTTCCTCTTGATTACATAGTTGCCTCCTTTTTATCTTCATCTGATATCTAACATTAGTGCATATTACATTACTCAGATTCACAAAAGCGCATAGACATGTAGTACAGAACAAGAATGAGCTTTAAGTTCTTAAGTATCAAGCTGTGACCTGAAATGCTCCAGGGCTGTTAATCCTGGAAGTAGCTTCTAGTGGTAGGCATGTCTCTTTTGCTTTAAAAGTCTGCAATGTGCATGCATATACATATATTGTTGTTCTTGCCCAAGCACTTGCCTCCTGACTATGTTCTTCAGAGTCTCGACGATTAAACAAAGCTCTGCCTAAGTGCTTTGATGACATCAAGATACTAAATGAGTTTAGCACATATACTGACAGGATTTGGTTCCCCAGCTGTATTACAAAATACTTCTGTGGTGGTTTTCTTTCTTTTTAGAGAAGAATGATAGTGAGGTGGTATCTCTGCTTTTTATGTGATATGAGGACATGATAGATACATGTCAGAGTGCTGACCCACGGCATTGAAGGCCCTCCTGCAACTACAGAAATTCAAAACACACTGATTTCAACTATCATAAGTCATCTGACACTATGCTAGATGAGCTGGGCATATTTTCTGTCTTTCCTATGAGTGACTGTGCAGCAAAGAATTCAAGGGAATGTGGAAATCAGTTAAGCATCACTAATTAGTTAGAATATTCATCTAATACTTGAATATCCTGGTCTCCTGTCCCAATGTCTGAGGACTCTCTGTGTATTTTTACCAGTCATTAGCTAAAAACCCAGAAACGATCTTGGTGTTGCTCTCCCCTACATATATAGAATAATTTACCTTCTCACTTAAAAACTACCTGTTCCATTTTCATTGGAAAGTCTTCATCTATGACAACTGCTCTTTTTCGTAAGAGCCTTACACCAGAACATCTTGGCTAATTACATAAATATGCCTTACGGGGAGAACAGAGACCTCAGATACTGAATAAACTGGGACTATTTACACAAAGAAAATTCAGCAGAAGTTTAAAGGTGGCCATTGGGAAAGTGAAATAGTGAAATATAGATCTTGTTCAGAGAAACCACAATACTTCTATTTTTTTCTGCAGTTACAATATAACATACTTATTTGCCTCTCTTTATAATAATTTTGCTTTTAAGTGAATTTAACTAAGTGTACTAATTATGTTAGCTTAAGTTTTTATTTTGAAAAGCTGAAGCTGTCTAAACTCCCAGTGTGAGGAACTTGGAAGGTGACATTTCACTAATGACTGCTCCGAGAAATTGACAGAGATTGATAGAGTGTTTTTTAAAGATGTCCCCATGAGAAGCATCTCATACAAAATGAAAATGACACTGAATCTTTTAAAAACTAACTGTATTGTATGTGCACTTTTGTTTACAAGAAAGAACTTGGATAGAGAAGCACTTGAGGGTAGTTTTCCAAATGCATTACATGTGTATTTTTGGTTTAGAAGTGTCTTCACAGTGTGCTAGTTAGACAACAGTTTTACAGGAAATCATGCTCACTGAAAACTATTTGCTGTTGCTTTGCGTACCAGAAAGCATGTACATTATGGGCCAGGTTGTACATTGTCAGCTCAAAGAGTATGCTGAATGAGGAACTCCCCATGCAGAATCTTTCAGACCTCAGTTGATCTGATTTGAAAGGGGATACTCTCAGCAGAGAACACCCTTTTCTGCTAAGTGTATCAGGAAGGTAGAGCCTTACTTTTTAATCGCTTTTTCTTAATTGCAGTATCCCACTATAGATATTGGTACCTTCAGAGTTCATTTACATGAGGACTACTGTTATGCATTGTTCTTCTGAAGGAAATACAAGAGCTGGAATGGTTTTCTGGGCTCTGTCCATTGCCCATGTTCACCTGTGGATCAGGTACAGTTACCAAAGGTTGCTACACTGCAGTCTGCATTTTGGTGCCAAGCACCCTTCACACTTCAGCAATCCCGTCATAAAGGATTCTCTCCAAAGCCAGTGGCCAAATGAATCAAGAAACTGGTCTATTCTCTCTTCCTGTACAAAGGCAGAAGCAGTTCTGAGAAATCAGGAACAAAATAGTCTAGTCTTGTTAAGTAATTTGAATACACAGCCATAGGATACAGTGAGCAGAAGTGTTTGACCATTGGAATTCAGTATGATTTTTAGATGCAATGGCAATTGAAAATGCAAGCAAATGCATATTCAACAAGAATACAATACATCTATAGTCACACACTTCAAGGGTGGCCAGCAGCTCTCACCTGAATAAAGTATGAAATTTGGCATTATGTACATTGTTTGGCCCAAGTGCACAGTTCCCTGCATTGAAACCACCCTTCACACTGCAGAGAAATCAGTTCTCCATTGAATGCTACTTGACTTTCATCCTAGAAAAACATCTTTTATATTCATCTTTTATACCATTTGAGAAGTAAACCTGCACACTTCTAGACTTAATAATAAAAGTAAAATTAAGCAGGATATAAGTGCTGATGGGTAAGCTGCTATTCAACAGCACGAAAGAATTAAGTCTAACAACCCCATCATTACTTCAGAAGAAATTCACTTCAGAAGAAATAATGAAAAAGGAGGCATTTTATTCTCCCTTGACTTAGATATGGCTTTCAGGTCTCTGTTGGTCTAGTCTCAGGAACAGAAGTGGATGAGTGTAAGTAGAAAATGCTGCCTTCACTGAATCCCCTGCATCATCTCTGTTCTTGAAAAATAATTAAAAGCAGAAATAGAAGAGAGTGCCTGAGATGGGAATTGTCATCTATTGAGCACATGGCCATTAGATTAGCTGTACAGTCCTGCACAATTTTGTACAGTTCATAAAAATCTATTTCATTCACATGATTTCATCTGGAGGGAACGGAACGAAGCAGAGCTTAGAGAGATGTTAATCATTACTGCTCTCTGTTTCTTAAATTGTCATCCCATCAGGTGTAATGCAAGCTTAAAAATGCAATATTCTTTTTTTACTGGTATATCAATACATTAAACTGTTCTTGATGAGAAACATTGCTGGATCAATAAGACATTTTTTCCACATCTTCCTGCTGGTCCCTTGAGCCTCCAATTTCCATCCCAGCTATTAATTGAGTCAAATGACAACGGATATTACAAAAAAGATTTCCAACTCCAAATCCTTTTCTTAGTTCCACACCGAAGCCTTTCTAGCCCTCCAGCTGTTATTCAGATGCTCAGGTTGAGGGTTTTTTTGCTTTATTTCTTTTGGACATTATCATACTGACCTTCATCTTTTTTTTTTATTATTATTATTATTTTACCACCTGTAAAGCAACCATTACAACAATAGAGACTTTTAAGGACCAAATCCTAAGTCTGTAATTGAAGGCATCAGAAGTATTTTTCTTTAGTAGCTTTAGCATAGGTTTCCAATGATGTGAGACCTCCTAGGATTTGCCTTTATCTTATTATTAGATATCAATGTAGTGATGTACATCAATGTGACTGTCTATCACTTGAAAGTTCATCTTTTGAATCTCCTTGTCAGTTAGGCTTTAGGCTGACATACCCAGGATCTCTGGTTCCTACACATCACTGATTCCACCTACCTGCCTTCCAGGCTTCCTAGCCCTGGACATGTTGACTAGTTTCTTTGGTCCTGCCGATGAGCCCAGCTTCCAGACTAACTCCCTCTAAAGGGTGTAAATATACTTTAACACTAGTTTTTAAAGAACATATTAAATGCAAAAACAAAAAACGGAAGACTTGGCACTTATTACTGGTAAGGAAGGAAATTTGCCTTTTCAAGTTTACAGGTTATTACTGTCAAGGGATTATATATGAGATGCTATGACAGGGACATGGTTTCCTCTTGCAGCTACCAGGCAGAGTGATACAGAGGAATGCCCACTTACTGCAAAAACCACTCAGATCATTTGTTTCTGAGTATTACAAACAGCTACATTTAAATCTAGCATGACTCACGTGTACTACATATGTTTGCCAACACTATATCTGTTCTGTGTATTGACATGGAATGAATAAAACATGATTAGAAAAAACAGCAAAAATCAGATGGCTCAGTTTTTGTGGAAGTGAGTTAAAGAAAAATAAATGCAGAAGCAGTTCTGGAATGAGAGAAGATAGTGGTATTACAGCACAGCAGCATCACAGCTCACTGTGGCATGGTATATGGTCAAGGCATGCGTGGGCAGATGGTTTAGGAGAAAGTAGGCAGCAAAAACAGCAGAAACTTGAACACAGACAGTTCAACAGAGAACTGCAATCAGTCAGAAAGGATCTGGAAGCAGGACTGTGTGACAGCACACTTTAGCACAGATCAGTCTGAGATAGAAAGGCTGCCAGCATGTGCTGAGTTTAGGAGGAAAGACTTCAGTTTTTATGACAAAAATAGGCTATGTTTGTTTATCCATGTAACTCACAAAACCCTTCCCTTGCACTAATTATCTTAACATAGTGGTTACTAAGGAGGAAGGGCAAGAAGGGCAGATCAAGGGTAGTATGGCTGCAGTCACTGCCAAGACTGTCAGATTTAAGTGATTCATTGAGTAAGACTTGTGTGTGAACACAACAAATGGACACTTGCCCTCTGTACTGGTCTCCTCTGCTCAGGCTAATATGGTTGAGTCAGTGCTAAACCTCTAAGAAATGAAGTGCTCAAATGCAGGAACAACATTCACTTCCACAGCTCTGAAAGCAGAGAAGGGAGTACTATCTGGTCTACAGCCTTTGAAGGGCACTTCACAGGTACCAAACACTGCGGGCAGGGGAGGCTGCAAGCCACTCCGGGTCCCTTGGTGAGGTGAGAGTATCATTTTGTTTGCGAGCCCGTGTGTCAGTCCTTCTCTTGCGGTCTTCTGACAGGGAGAAGTAGCTTTAGATTACAGCTGCAAAAACCTGAATGCTTCTAGCTATCCAACAGATGCACTGGTTCGGCATGTTATATTGTCAATTTTCTCAGTAATTTTGATGTTTTCATATAAACCCATTCTACAAGAACTCTGTGATGACATTTTCATCTCTCTTCAGTAATAAAGAAAAAAGACCTCACAGTCTTTTTCTGTGGTGTAAATGTGACAACACTTGAGCAGAATCCTGTAAAAATGAAAGAAATGCAAAAATAGATCAAGGTGCCCCATCATTTTAAATCAGTGCTAGGACTTGTGTTTTTTTCAACACTTAGGTTTGGCAGTATTATTGAACTATATGTTTTATTCCTCATGATGCAGAACTGAAAGAGACAACCAGCCCTAAATTCTGATAAAGTGAACACAATAGTATGACTTCTTTAAATGACTTCTGATTCACTTTGTTAAGTTTGGGAGTATTTTCCTGATATTCAAAGACAGAAATACATTAAAATTATTTTCAAATTTGAATTTTAGCAGTAAAAATATTTAGAAATTATTATTATTATAATCCCAATGGCAATAATTACAAATCCAGAAAAATTTGCTTAGAGGAAACTTATAGGTAAATTTAGAATGAGTAACATAAAGGAAAGCTTATCAGCTTAAAAACACATTCAAAAATACCCTAATTTTAGCAAGTATAACACTATTAGAGGTTTGATTTCACTTTCCTATTTTTAACTGCTCTTAGTTCACAAAGTAGAAAATTCAGTTCCTCTCAAATTCTACATGCTGTTAGTTTGGAGATGATATGCTGAGTTCTTTGTCTTTAACAAGGAGGCCGATTTCTTGACTGAAGTGCAAAATGGAATTCAACTTTAACTATAAATCTGGTGCTTCCATAACTGAGAAGCTCTAAAAGATCTCACTATAAACTTGAAGGCAGTACAAAAGAGTCTTCTGAAAGAATCATTCTGTACTTTGTGCTCTCTCTTAGTAATATGCCATACTTTCTTCTCTGCATCTTCATTTTGCACTTTTTTCTTTTTTTTGACTGTAGGCTTGCTTTTTTTTCCTTTTTTTTTTTTTCCTTTGTCTCTAGGCTTAGCCTTTCCATGCTTCTCCTTAACTTCAGGTCTTTTCTTTTACTTCTCTTTGATTTTACTCTTTGTGACTTTTCCCCTTAACTATCCATATTTTCTAGGGGTCCTCTGAGGGCATAATTCAAAATTTCACGATTAGAATGACTAGACTGACCTTCTATATCATTTAAGTTCATCATAAACTTTATCAATAGTAAGTTTTTACTACAGATTTAGGCATATAAATAGTAATATAACTCCAGGATTTGTGAAAAAATAAAGTCATTTCAGTAAGAACAATAAAAACAATCTATACATTAACCAAGGAAACTGACATTTAAACACAGGATTAGTCTAATACCCTGGCTAAGGATAATACTGCTAAATCTGGACATTCAAATGTTTGAAACTGCATTCTTGAAGATTATGAAATCAACGTAAAAATCATTAGATTAAAAAAAAAAAAGAGTTTGGTCTCTTTTAATCTGCCACTATGTTACCTTATTGAGCAACAAGGAGGTTCAGTAATTACTGGTTCAAGAAGTGAAAGCTGACATTTTCATGAAATTATCCAACTCCAGGATCTGGGAACAGGAGCAAAAATACCAGAGAATATCAGCAAGCTATGAAAATATTACAAGACTGTGTTACATTTAATTTTTTTGTGACCGACAGTCTAATTCTTGTATGTGACATATGCTCCCGTGTAGTAAAAATAGTCTGAAAGAGCCCAGCTCAAGTGCTGGAGCAGTGGATGAATGTTAACATGGCACTCTTCTCAGGCTGATATTTGCTACCTCTCATGACTGTACATGCCCTGGTTATCTGTGTTGTTCAGCTCTGACTGTGCTGTATCAGGCAGATATACCCCCAAAATGTTAACTCATGAGTGACTGCTATCACATTTAGAACTTCCAAACTGGGCTGTAAAATAGGTGAGTATGTATTTCTTTGTGAAGTTTTCAGTGCTGTTCTTCCTGCTAGTGCTGGTTGATCTAAAAATAGCATTAGGAGAGCTTGTCTCAGTATTTTGGCACTTCTGTTCCACGTGGAACCAAGGAGTACAGCAGTCTGAAAAATAATTATTATATGACAAATGTGAAGTGTTTTGTTTAGATTTTAGATGAATGGAACTTTGGGTCATTTATCTACAGCTGTTTTTTTGTCTCCATTTATAACTTCCTTTTCACTGTTATAAGGAAACAGTACAGACCTCTGTAACAAGTTTGTTTCCCATTTTCCATTCTAAAGGATTCACTGAAACGTTTTCATGTGACAGGCAGTAGCTTTTTCTTTCTTTGCGGTATGACTTTGACTACCTTCAGTACAGAGAACCCCTTTGTCCTAAGAAATTGTGCCCAGCTTTAACTGAGTTGAAAAATTTTGGAGATGACCATTTTCCTCATTTGTGATTTTCCGTGAAAATGCTTTTATCCTGCCAGAATATTGAACCAGTGATGGAGATCAAGGCTAGGTTAAGGATATTGCCAAAGTGTAAGCACCAGATATTTCTCTGAGGACACACAAGCTCAGCTATGCACCAGCTGTCTGAAGCAGGTGGATTAGGAGAAAGACTGGGTAGTCTTCTCCAGGTCTTATACATAGTCCCCGTGTATTGTTCATTTTCCTTCAACTTATAGAGAGCCACGGTTGGAAGAAAGAATCTCATGGGACACTTTTCTCTACCCTTAAAATCCTTTTGCAGTTCTGAGGCAACACCTTGGGCAAGAATTTCTGACAAGGGTAAGAGAAACTACTAGGTCTCTATAATAAACATTATTACTTAGGTTGAAATTCAGTTAGGAAATGCCAGGTTTGGCTGTGCTAACCTAACCCTGAGTTATTGTGTAGGCATATTCTCACGTGGTCTTTCCTTTCATGATCATGTAGTCTTTGTTTCAGAGGATCCCAGTTTTATTAGAGTACCTGTTGGAAACCCTGAGACTGGATCTGTCCCTAATGAGTCTTGTCCCACACTGGCCTGCAATGTGTCTGGCTCTGTGAATGTTTGCAGTGTAAGCTGTAGCTCATCTCTAGAGTCCCCTTGTTTTCTTCACCTTCCAGCAGTAGAGTGCTCCAGGCAGCTAAGTGTCCTGCATAGCTTTGCTTCTGGCCACAGCAGGCCTTCCTCGTTCACCCAGACTGATTCTCTGAATCATGCTAATTCACACTCTATACCACTGAATTTCAGGCTGATCCTGCTGCTAGGATATGTTGTCCAGGCAACGAAACTCAGATTTGCTGAGAACCGGCTGGGTTTTGGTAACGTCTTCTCTATGCCAAATGGGTCGGCATCATTACGGCTTGCTGTGAACTACACACACACTCTGTGAGACCAGACTTTTCCATGAAGGTGGCGTCTTAATGTGCCCAACCAATGGCACTTGGATACAAAGCCAAATGGCCTTTTTCCTGCTCATATTTTGCCTTGTGTATCTGGCTCAGTCAGTGCTCCATTGGACAGTCCTTTCCACCTTCTGCATTTCCTGTTGAACTTCCCTTTCCACTTTATTCTCTTTACAGACAAAACATTCAGACACATCATCTCATACACTGAAAACAGTCTGGCAGGTCTTTT
Organism: Apteryx mantelli; assembly: GCF_036417845.1. NCBI lineage: Eukaryota > Metazoa > Chordata > Aves > Apterygiformes > Apterygidae > Apteryx > Apteryx mantelli. The sequence continues at coordinate 62,171,203 of NC_089979.1, forward strand.
CTTTCCCTTTCACTCAAGCCACTGCAAGAAGATACTCTGCTGCAGAGCAGAGCAGAGTCCTAAACCTCAACTATCTTCTGATTTACGGGAGTAGATTATAGGAACTTCTTGACAGAGATGGTAGAAATCTCTGCCCAAACTCTAGCACAATTTCCTCCTTACTTGTCTGTTTTCTTCTCACTTTTTCCACTGGACTAATTGCCTACAGGCCCAACTTATCCTGAACTCATCTTTTTCTCTGCATGCTCTGCTTTTGCTGTTCAGGGAAGCAGCATTCCCAGTCTGTACGTACATCCTGTCTCCCCTGAATTCAAGATCCTTTTCACTTCACAACATCTTCTGTGCTTCATAGGCTGTCACTGAACTGATGACCCATGAACATGGTTTCTGCTTGCTGCGATAAGCTGGCCTCAGACTAAGTAAGGATGGGGAAGTTGCAAAAGTCAGGGGTTCATAAAAGAGACAAGTCACAGCAGACAGATTCATCAGAGCATGTATTTTTTTTAACATTTGTTAAACAGTAGAAATTCCTGGCTCAGAATGAAAACAGGGAGAAATTATCTATAACTCACAGCAAAGTTTAATTTCTGAAGTTTTCTGAAGTTGGCTTTATGCTGATGTGATTTCTGTATTTGAGGGTTTGCATAGGAACATACACAGTATGGCCTATGTCTGAGATTGGACTCAGTGTGAGAAGGTAGGCATAGACCCTATAGTCTCTGCCAGGACTCACAGGAGCCCTGATGAAAGTACAAAGTGATTTGGCTCAGGCAAACTGCTGCAGTTGCAGTTGTCCTACCTTGTAGCTATTTCTGAGTTCTACCTCTATCTGAATTTCCTGTCCAGGAAACAATGTTATTCGCTGTGAATCCAGGCTTGAGATGTGTGTGGACAGCTGATAAGATGAGGCTTGCACACAGGTGAAGACACATTGTAAGGTTGATTTAGGGCAACGATGATTTTTTTTATCAGAAGTTTAATAACACTTCTTAAAAATATTGTGTAATGAAATAAAAACTGATGAACAAACAGGAAACTAATCACAGTTATATTTCATTTCCATTTATGTCAGTATCAGCTTTGAAGACTCAACACTGAATCAAACCTTTTCTGCTATTTGATAAACAGATTTGCTCTGTTTTCTGCAAGGATCTTGTCTATGGGTTTGTTTTTGTTTGATTTCTTTCTTCCTGTGCTGTGCCTTATCTGTATATGTGAAATAACAGGTAGCACAGCAAAATATTCAGGTAAATGCTTCTCTTAAAGAGAATTTTGCTCTGTCTGACATAAATAATGTTTGATGTGGCCCTTAAGTTAAAGTTAGTACTGCTTTTGTTGCTCTTATTTTAAGTATAAAGTTATTTTTAGAAGGTGATTCATACAGGAAGATTTAATGTTTCTTTATCTCACAGGACATGGACAAAAAGTGTTCTGTAGTGAAGAGTCCAATTGTTTCTGCTCTGACTGCTTGCAAGTGCTTATCAATTATGCAGTACTGCATACCATGGAGCATTTATCCACTTTAAAAACAAGAACACCACCACCAAAAAATTTGAGCTATATCAAGTATGTCAAAATAATGGTCTTATTTCAGCACTATAGGTTATCCTTATGCTTTATGAGGGATTTCCTAGTTGATAAGGAAACTATCCTTGGAGAATTCAGCAGCAATTACTTGTGTCATAAGTAAGCTTGCCTCTTCTTCTACATACTAAATATTCTGATTCCTTTCCATGCTAGTGACAGTGACGCAAAGCAACAGAAACTTTTGTGTTCTCAATATCTTGTTTTCTCAATGTCATTAGGTTAACCAGCTGGACCTTGGAATTGCACAGGGGACATGGGGACTAGTTGTTTGGCTGGGCTCACCCCACTTCCATTTCTTTTCTCTCGGGAGAGCAAATTATCCACATTCAGCTGTTGCCAGAGAGGGAAATGCTGCTTAAAGACCAAATGATGCTGCTCTAAAGATACTTTAATTCATTTTGTGACTTATATTCCGAGAATGGAAGAGCTTATTTGCATGGGGTATTTTGAAGAACATCAACCATGCAATGTGACTAACTGATTAAAATAATTTTTTGGTCATTCTGTGGGGAATGATAGGTAGGCTTATGCTCGTGGTATACCTTTTAGGTGAACTTGAGGCAGTATCATATGCGGAAAGTAGATGTATATTAGAAAAGAATTATGTGTGAAAGAAGCAACAGCAGAGAGGTCTACAGCTGATCTTTTCGGACCATCTCTGGGAAATGCAAAGCTGAGTGCTTTGACTGATTACAGTGTGAAATTTCCATATAGGGGTCCATAGAATCTAATATACCAGTATTAGATTCTGGTACATTAGAATCAAATCTGCTCTCAACATGCTCTTTAGAAAAACTGCAGTATTAACTTCTGTGGGGATACTTCAGAATTATCAAAGTGTAAGTTTATGCAGAATTAGGCCCACAGGATTTACTACATTAGGTAAGCAACCTGTCTCTGGCACTATCTCTGGCTCAAGTGCAACTTTAGTTTATTTAATGCATAATGATTCCCTTTTAATTACTTTGTACACAACACCAGCTTATTTCTTTTTCTGATTCCTTTCCAGGAAATAATCAAAGGGAGAAATTCATGAAGGACTGGTCAATGCTAAAGTCACTTCTAGTTAATTTACTCAATTCATATTAATTCACTGGTGCTAAGCCCACCGGCAAAACTTCTGTTTCTTTTTTCAACATTTGGGAAGTCTCATGAGAATGATAATAAAGACATGAGCTATACTAGTTGCATGGTCAGTCATACAGCAGCCACAGACAATATCAAGTTGCCTTCACTGTGAGACTTTAAACAGGTTGATCCTTCCTATTACTGTCTCTATATACAGCTCCTGATTTCAATTATATTCACTCATCACTGACCCCTGTAGGAGGAAATCTGCAATGAGCTCAATCTGTGGGGCAGCCAATCACATCAGGAACATTTCTTGTAAACAGTGTTGTGAGTTGAGGGATTTGATCGGAAAAAAAAAAAAGTATCTAGGTTAAAAGACAATTTTTAGAAAGAAGAAGCCTCTTTAGCTTCCAAGAATTATTCAATGAAATCATCAACTAAATCAGAAAAAAAAAATCCTTTTTTTAGTAAAATGCAGTTCACAGATTTAATTTACTTCCAAATACATAATAGAGAAGAAGATTTGTGGTAACTTTTTAAATGGGAACTAAGGGAAATTGGAAATAGGAAATAGAAAGAAATATACAAGCTGAAAATAAAAATGAAAGGAGAGACAATACTGAAAGGGTTTTAGGAAGATGGCTTGCAATTGAGGTGAAAAGACTGAAAGAATAAGACAAAAAGGTAGACCAAATCCTGTGCAATCCTTAATTCAGACTTTGCAGTCAGACTTTCTGGAATAAACTTGTGCTAGAATCAACAGATGTAATCAGCTGCTCAGGCTGGTCTGGCCAACCTGGAACGTCATACTTTTTTGAGGGAGAGTGTGCAGAAACTTAGTCACCTGTGAAAAAAAAATGCCTTATCCTACTTCTCTGCTCAGAGCACTGGCCTTTCATCACTCCAATTCAAAAGCAAAAGTATTTTCAATTCATGAAATTTTTGCAGCTCAACTATTCTATTTTCAGCCTAATCAACCTATCTGGTTGAAAGAAAGGGTGGCATACACAAAATTACGCACCACAGATTACCTTTTTCTTTCCTTTCTTTATTATCTTGTCTGAAGACTGTAACTTAGGAATACATTACTGTTGCTTTATTTCCAAATTTTTATTTATCTTACCTAGTTGGACGCAAAACATATCTTTGTCCATTACTTGACTCTATTATGTGGTCTGCCTGCTGGGTAAGATGCTATTATCAATGAACTCCTCTAATAATTTTTGTTACCTGCTAATTATCCTCTTACACTTCTGTCAAGATCACTAGCAATAACCATCATTACAGTGAAATCTTGACACTAGATTTTGCCCTCACCTGGACTTGTGGATTTCTTCCTGAAATCAGCAGGAATTGCACTGTGCATTTGGGAGCAGTGCTCCGTGCTCAGTGCCTATGTTGGGGTCAGGGCTACTTTTTTCCATTTCCATTCAGGTCATACCCTTCAAATCACTGGAGCTTCCTAACTAAAAAAGAAAACAAGTTTATCTGTGAAAAAATAATGAGGAACAAGGATCATGGCTGCCTTAGCTCTGCATCTTCTTTGCAATGCACTATTACAGAGAAAATCAGATATCTCATTTTCTCTGCAGATTTGTTATACCTCTGTCTTCAAACTGTGCCTCTCTTGAAAACTTTTTGGAGAGGGATTATGTGCTACTTGATGTTTGTGCAATGTCTAGTAGCATGTGGTTTATCTGTGATTATTCCTTAGGGTTAATCCCATAATAAATATAATGGATAATAGAAATTACCTGCAATAAGGCCAGTCAGCAGCACTGGATCTGAACTCTGAGTGTCTGCAAAGTTCAAAAGTATTTGAAGGACTGGGTTTGGTGCGGTGCTCAATTCGATTAACTAAAGCTATTATCAACTCCTAAGAAGGCAGCTAACCAAACAAAGCAAATATTTTCTGTGCTTGTGAGTAAGCAAATCCTCAGCTCTTAGGACAACTCAAATTTGTTTGGAAGCAGAGCTTTCTACTGTACATACTGAGTTTTTAATACTTCCAAACTCAAGCCTAACTTCTTCAATTCTCTTTGCTTTTTTGGTAAGACCAGATTTGTCTCTAGCAGGAAAAGTATTATTGCTTGTAATATCATAAATATTTTTCTATGCCTTTTGAATTAATTTTTTTTCCATTTAATTCCATCCCAAATAAGAAAGGCAAATGGATGAATTACAGATTTCTTCTGTTTTTAGGCAGTTTCAAATTTTCTTGGACTTTTCTTGATGTTCTTTGCAGCTTTTGTCCCTTTGATATTATTTTTAGGAATTAATCCTGCTTTTATTTTTCTTTGAGTTTGAATTTCAGAATGACAAACATTTCACAGTTGTAAAGCAATGCAGACGCACTAGTTTGGTGAAGGATGAAATCCAATTTCCAGTAGAAGAAGTTCACTAGAAGTTAGGAGCAAGGCAAATGCTGTAAGTCCTAGCACACAGTAAGTAAAGCAGCAGCAGAAAATTTTTTTCATTGCTGTTTTGTGCTCTTGTTCTGTGAGGACCATGTCCTCAGTTCAGATCAAAGTTATTGGGGCTTCAGGGTGCTTAACACCTGAATATTCTCATTTTTAAACCCTAAAATCATTAAGCACCAAAAATATAATAGGAATAAGCTGTTTTTAAAAATAAGTACATTTTTCTGGTCATTTTTCTTTTTCTATTATGAAGCAGGATGATGCTTGATGAAAGTAGATTTTATTCTATGGAGGATACAATATGTGAACTGAAAGAAAAATAAATAGAAGTGATGCAATTCTGTGTCCAGTTCAATATGATTATTATTGTTTTTAAAACTTTGCTTGATAAATAATTAAATGAAGCTCTGCATATTCACTTGACCAAGCAAAGGTTAAGAAAAATCTTTCCACATGGATCTCTCTGCTGTGTCTGAATGCTGCTGCTCACTATAAATATGGCAGAATAAGTCTTGAAGTGGAGTGCGAAAGCACTACTCCTAAGTAGCGGCTGGAAAAATACAGTCATATGTGCAATGAAGCAGTTGCCAGACACAAAGTTCACGCATCCTAACTCTATTTAGGTTTTGCAGCTACACTAGTCATTAAAGCTTATTTTATAGTCATTAGAGAAAGATAGATCCATCCAAGGGACAGCTCATCCCATCCAAAAGAGACACCAATCTTTTCTCCATTTGTCTACAGATATAACCTAGACAATTAGTCTAGATGAACTGACTAAATTTTAGATGGTTGAAGTTAATGCTCATCCCAAATAGCAAACAGTTCAGCATAGGATATTTTTTTTTTCAAATTGTGCAACTGAAAAAGCAGTTATGATGCTATTTGGATAACAAGGCAAGGTTTGCGCTAGGTTTGTGCCATGGCAAACATCTTTTTATTTGAATCGATGCTGTGTTAGTAAAATTCTTCTGAAACCAAAGCTGTGTGTTTAAATCAGCTTCCATAAAATAGCATTTTTGCCAATAATAGCAAGGAACTCTTAAGACAACATCCTTAAGACAATTGGTATGTTCCTTCAGTGGTTTATTTGAAGATAAAAATTTGTATAAAGACCCCATTGCAAGAATGTAAAATGTGCAGGGTATGACATATTCGTTGGATGTGTGTTTGAACAAAAAAGCAGTGATAGTTTTTGAAAAATAGTACAGCATTATGTAATGAAAGAGTCTGTCATAGAAAGAATATGCAAAATGAAAGAGATTTAAGAGGGTAGATTTGCTTCACTTTTGCTTTGCCTGAAACTGGAGCACTAACTTCTGAAACCTTGAGATTCCTCTAACAAAGTTTCTTTACATATCATAAAACTTCCTATATTTCTGTTCTTTCTACTCTTGTCCCACTTTTGCCACTGTACAGGCCACTCTCTTTCCATCCTGTTTCTCTTTCCCTGCTGGCATACCACTTATGCAATATAACAATGAAAGGCAGGAAAAGTTGAAATAACGTTTTTTTTTTTTTTTCCAGAATTCAGCTGAGGTTCAGTCTTGCATTGCAAGATGAAGAAAATTGGTAGCTATGCTTAATATTGCTATTCACAATCTCTTTTATTACTTAGCTTTTTCTATAGTGATGGGAGTAATAATGAAAAGAAAAAACAACCAGTATTTATGGCTCTGAACAGCAGCCTAAATATAATAAGAACAATTTTTGTCATCTAACTTAAATAAATAAATACCCAACTACAAAGGATGATAATATCTAAAGTGCAGATAGATGAACAGAGAAATTTTCATGTTTACTGTAACAGCTCCTCAGCAATATGGAGATCTGATTGGACTCCACAGATGTCATGTAACAACTTGTGTTTGCTTCTCATTCAATAGTCCTGAGTAAAATATGTCATATAGTGGTAATAAGCCTGTCCTTTGAATTGTCTGACAACATTTATTAACAGATATCTAACTGCTAAAACAATTCTTTTCTTTACTATGATATGGCATAGATTTACTATAATTGATAAGCACAGAAGTGTTGATATTTCTTGTCTGTGTTTTTTACAACATCTGGAAACACTGAGGATTTGCAGTGAGTGAAATCAATAACACTGGATGCAACTCACTTTTTTATTTCAACAATTCTGCCTAAAATGATGAGAAAGATGTGCTACTGAGTAATATCTTTGTCTGATCATTTTTGACATTTGTTAGGAGTAATTTCCCTGCCAGGGCACTTCTTGATGCACGATCACAGTCTTAATGATAATGGCACTGTTTTCTGCCTAAGTGAAGTTACCAATGTAGAGAGGGCAGGTGCATTACTGGTCATATTTTCTTTTGAAGAGCTTCATACTTGTGGTATCCAGTGACCAGTTCAGTGGAAAAGTTCACTGAGATTTGCCAAGAAAGAGTGTAAGGACTTCAAGTTGTCACTTTCTTCCATGAACTCTTCCTTCACAATATTTTGCTATGTACCTTCGAAAAACAGCACCGGGAATATTTCTGTATATCAATCCCCTCTAAATATTTGTGATTTTGAGACTCTGAAATCATAGTCCCGGCTTCCTCTGTTTTTGACCATTTTAACCTTAACACCAATACTAATCTGTGACAAGGTCGGATAAAATGAAAAACAGTTAGAATTCCAGTTTTCTTCACTGTAGTATATCTGTGCACTTAGAAAGATTTGATAATGTTTTCAGCCAAAAGCTAATTGCAGAAAAGAGTCATCCTGGAATGGTTTTTATTTACCTTTATCTTTTTTTATTATATTTGGTGCATACTGGATTAGTTTTGTTTTGTTTGTTAGTGCAATTTCATTACAAAGAACTGACTTGAGAGCCTTTACTGCCATAACTCACTGCTTCAAGTGGTCTGCCAGAGCCCATATTTAGCAAACTGCAGGGTACAAAACAAGATATAGCCAGTTTTGAATCCCTTTTAATTTACTAGAGTTCTGCAACAGTGTTCATTAATTTGCAGAGTTTATCTAGAGCTGATGCTCTGTTACATTTTTATTAATTATTGCTTTACCTGTCCTGAGATACCCTCTGTGCTAGGTACTTGTAACTGGCATAATTTTAGTAATCCTTTTTCCTTGCAAACCCAGTGAGATATGTTCATGCTTGTGTGTGTGTGTGCTTATGTGTGTATGCTTCCTTACACTCTTAATCCTCCCTAAGTGTATATGCTTCCTTTCTTAGCTTTGTTTGAGCTGAGATTTGGATTTCTGAGCCAGACACCTCAGGTCAGTTGTGCCCATCTTATAGACCTTAGATAATTCTTCTCTTCCAACATTTTTATCCATGAAAAATTCAGCTGCTTTTCTAAATATAGGTGCAGATACGCAGCTACCTGATTTTTTTCAGTGGAAGGAACACAACAGATGTGTCTTTAATCTCTTGTAAATATGGGTGGATAACAGTGGGTTCAGAGCTTCATATATCAAGAGACATTTTTAATGATCTGTGGTAAAAGGTGGCACCTAGGCATCCATGAAACATGTTCTTCAGGCTCTCCTTCCTAGTATCCTTAGGCCACCAGTTTAAGATTATCCTAATGAAATAGCACAATGTTCCCAGGCTCATCCTCTTTTCCTGGATATCAGGTGTCAGAGACATCACTGACAGTATCAGTGATTTTACTCAGGTAGAATTCAAGCCCATTAGTAGGTTGTCTGGAAACTGATTACAATGAGATAGGATCAATATATGGTCAACCCTTTCTCAGAAATCCACAAAATAAAATGAACCCAAGTTTAAAGGGCTTAGCAACAAAGCAGGACATAAAAATCGTGAGTGGGAGAGACAAGGTATGTAAGATCTGAATAAGACCCCCAAGATATTTGAAGGAATAGAGATGAACCCACTGGAGCACAACTAGCTCAGCCTTATCCCTACTAAATGCAGAGATGTGTCTTGAGTGTCAAACCTTTGTATACCATCCTTAGAGACCAAGTTTTTCTTTTCTTGTGAGAACAGCTCATGGGATCTGTAGTGGAGAGCCAAAACAAATGCAGAAAATTAGAAAGATTTTGATCTGATTTCATTCTTGAGCTGGAACTAATACAGGCATAACAGCAATGCTAAAGACAGATCTGCAGAGGGGTTTAATGGGCCTGTTTCTCACTGAAATCAATTGAAAATTAGGTGCCTAGCTGACTTTGTGAATTAGAGCCAGTGGTTTGCCAGAAGTGACACAAGAAATTTGTGACAAAGAAGCAAGTCAAATCTGGGTCTCCCATTTCCCTGACTGTACTACTGCTGGGCTGAAGTTGCTATGGCAAAAGGTGACAGACAGAAAAATAATAAAAAGGTAATGTGTTCTTTGTAGGGTTTCTGTGAAGACTCCCATTGAATTCAATGGACTGTGAATTGAAGACTCAGTGTTTCAGGGGAGAATTAAAACCAACAAACTCTAATGCCTACACAATGCTTAACATATGAAAAGATGATCTGCTAATGTCTTCTTTCAGTTATGTCAGCAGGACGTTTATTTCAGCAATTTTGCTTCATTGTATCCCAAAGGATACAATCCTACTGTCCATAAAGTGGGGTTAATTCAGTCAAACATATTGGCCCTGTCAAGACACTCTAGGTGCAATTCTTGCATCGTTGTTTTCTATTCACTGATTTCTTATTAGCAGAAGGCCATGTTTTACAAACTGAACAGTGTGCTTAGATTTCATTTTCAGTACCACTACTCTATTTGTTAGGCTTATCATTTGTTTTGTGAGGTCTTTTGGGGCATGTGCCCTCAAGCATACAGCTTGATTTGTTCACCAAGCTGATTAGCTTGGTCCTTCCTTATCTATACATACATTTCTGTATACATAAACTAATACGTGAACACTTTTTGTCAGGACAGTATTAACAACACTGGTTAAACTCAATTTAAAATCTAATTAAATTAATGGTGAACCATAAGAATTTATGCGTTACGTGAATCCAAATCACACATTATAAATAAATGACAGGTGACTTCTTAGGCCATGATTCTGATAGCCATCTGCAATGAAGCAAGGCCAAAATTTTAAATAGAGACTAATGAATTTTTGTCCTTCCTTTCTGATACTTAATTAGGAAATAACTATTAGTGGTGTGGTTTTCAGAAAGTGCTAGAGATCATCCTTTGAATATTGCTCCCCTTGAAGCTGACTATTCTCAGGCACTCAGAAAACTGATATTCATTGCTGCTAGCCCCTTTTGGAAATCCTGATTTGAAAAATTCTAACTCCCATTAATCCACTGGAAATTAAGAGCCTTCTGCATCCAATCACCAGATATCTGATCTCAATTCCTTAGTCTTCAGTTATCTTTTTTCCGTACTGGTTTGCATTTTACTGCATTTTTTCTTACTTAATTCATTTAATTCATTTTGCATGTTAAAATAATTCAACAAAGTTGGTAAATTATGATTTAGAAGTCTTTAATTGTTCAGAGTAGTCTCTTCAATAGAAAAGGAAAATTAATGTAATGAGAAAAATAATATATTATTTGTAAGGGGATAATTTCATTATCTTTTCTGGGATGGCTGGTTGCAATTCCTCTTGATATATAAGGAAGACTCACTAACTATTATTAATGCTTTCTTGTAGATGATATCCTGAAATTTAATATTGTAATATGTAATCCCTACAGCTGTGGGTGTACATCAGCTAATATTTTAAGGTAATGCCCATTAAGATCAATGTCAATTAAGTACAATTCACTGTCTGAATATCGATCAAACATATTTAATTTACCATTAGTGTTAACAGAATGATGTATTAGTCAATTAAGACAGCATTGACTGAGAATCTTAATTAGATATTTAATTTTTAGCCAGATTTAAAACAAACCAAACCAGTGGTTTCAATACTTTCCCTTTGTCTAGAAAATCTGTTTATTTCAAGAAAAGATATCCACTTAAACATCAATATGAACTCTCTTTGGTCAGCTTGTACTGCATTTTCCATATTTTCATTCCTCTCATTGAATTTAGTATTTCCATCAAAATTTCTACTAAGCCTTGCATTCTACTTATCTCAAACTAAGTAAGTCCATTGCAATGACCTATTGCCTAACTGCAGACTAATCTTTCCCAAAGCACTCAGGAAATCATTCCACAGACAGCTGGCCACTTGCTGCTGCGAGAGTAAGAAGTAGACTCTGACTGAAACACAGTCTTAGAATCACGAAGCACTTGTGAAAAGCCTATCTGAATTGTGTAAAATAACCTAAAACCCTTCTCTGTGCCTTAGTCCTAACCAAGCTTCTTGTTCATTTAACCTGCAGTCTTTATTCCTAACTCTCCTTGACTTCTTTTGCTTGAATAGCCATGCCTGTTTACCTTGCACAACCCTGCTCTGGCCTAGGCCAGTCGGTTCTGTATTTTAGTGTGCCTAAGAATACTGGAGTTCAGTCCGGAGTCACAGACTAACTTTTGCCATTGACTGTAACAGTGCTGTCCTGGTGAGTCAGGTGGTAAAGGACAGCAGATTCTGTCTTTGGAATATTTAGCAAGGAATTAAAAAGAGAGAGAGAAACAAAGAGAAGAGAGAACATCAGACGTCAAAATTTCAATGCATTGTTTTCTGTTAGACAATGCGAAAGAGAAAAGGAGAAGATAACATACCATTTCAACTGGACTGAAGCACATGAATTTGTTGTTTCGATTTTTCTTTTATATAACATAAAACTCAAAACTGAAACAAAATATGTCAACATTGTTTATATTCAGTGTTTAAGAAATTTGAAATATAACTTGTTTTCAGCATTTTCTTCTGAGAACTTTAATATTTTGAGGTTTCATTGCAAAGTGGAACAAAATAACTCTGATGTCTCATGAAATCAAAGTTTCATTCTGCTGTATCTAAGAGTACTCACAGCTGAAAAGAAATTAAAGACTCATTCCAAATGGAGAACAACATTGCACTTGAATTTAAATCTGTTTTATATTAGAGTTCACTTATACAGCAGTAAATAAAAAGTGGATCAGATTAAGCAGTGAGAAAGAGGTATTGCATATATATAAAATGGGAAAACTCTTTTGTTTCATGCAGCTAACCACTGCTGGAATAGCTACAGATTTACAGAATCATGAATTCAGAATCAGGATTTAACTAGCTTGGTTAACTCATTTAGTCTCATTTAGTGTTTTTTCTCTGACTAAATTTTATAGCCCGTTTTTCGTTCGGGCTAACTGCTTGATCTTTATATGATCTGTCGTTAAATAGTATACTTGAATACATTTTTTAAAATAGTGAAACATGAAAGAAGAGAAATAAAGATTACTTATGACAGCCTTTTTTTTTTTTTTTTTTTCTAAATAATCTTTCTAGAGTTTTTAATGAAGTGCTGGCTTCTGTTTAAAAGTCTGTTTCTGTTCCTCTGAAGTGAATGACAGAACTCTGTTTAGCTGCTAGGGGAGATGGACTGGAAGTATGAGTATTACAATATCATTATTGATCTCCTGGTACTAAAGCTAATCCTATTGTGAAGATTTGGCAGGTGAAAATTATGTTCTACTTGCCTTATTTCTTGTACTTTTCTGTAAGCATCCACTAATTGACACTGTCAGATACAGGATACTAAGTTGGATGAAACTTTGATCTAATGCTGTGTGGCAGTTCTTTTATTCTCATGAAAGCAAATTATGTTATGAAGTATCAAGAGTAAGAAATGTTGAGGCACTGAAAAGGACACAAAAAGGATAAAAAGAGGATCACAGTTTCTTAAAAGATCACAGACTTAGGAAATGAAAATTAAGGACTACGACCATTTCAACCATCTGCCATCCAGAACATGCTGATGTGAGATTTTTGGTTCCAAATATGGCTTTAGAGCCATGAAGAAGTGTGGTGAAGCCTGACTTTGTGACCTTTTTGAGTAGTCAGCACCAGGCAGCTCTGAAAACAGCCTGTGCACCTCTTTGAGCTCTTGTTAAGTCCCTCTATGAAAGCTCTGAAATTCTGGAAACAGTCTTTCCACATGCACACTGGCAAATAGCAACACTGTTTTAAGCTTTGCTCTTTTTCTTCATGTGTCTTCTATTCCTATTTGCAGTAAATAAAGCTGTCTAGAAAGAAATGATGAGAAAGAAATACATTCTTCATAGAAAAGAATGAAGTTTTCATGCATATTTCTGCAAAAAGAGTGAATCCTACTTCTGACTATTCCTAGTTCTCACACCTTTCATTTCCAAATTTCTGCGCAGCAGTACTGGCTGAAGAATGCATGTTTTCCATCAATCTGCAGAAAAAAAGTTTTACTGGTGGGTATTTTAATAGAGCACTTCAGTATGTACACGGAATACATCTATATATGTATTTCTGTAGGTTTGGTGAAATTTCTCTATACTTGATTAAAAGACCAGTTCTCATGATGCAAATGTAATCTGAGTGATGCTTCACTTTTTCAGATTAGAGCAAAATAGTAAAAAACCTTCTTTTATGTATGATTCACTGTACATAGAAGAAGCATTATAAAGACATAAAAGCATACATAAAAGCATTATAAAGACACAGAACTCCGTCCTGCTGAATTGTTTTCTATTATTTCTTGAACTTCTCACTTCTCTCATTCTTATTTCTTATTGCAGAATGGTACTTACACTTCAAAACCAGCTCATTAAAAAGGCTGCATGATTACATAATATATGTCTTTCATATATATTGCTTTTTTACACGCTCATTGCTTTCTTAAATTCACCTGAAATAGAAGTAACAAGAAAAGGTAAAAAATTTTAAAGCCAATTGTATGCCAGTTTTGTACGTTACATCTGTACCAAGTCTACACAAGGCTTCCTTGAAACTCTTAGATAATGAAAGAAATGAAATATATGCTGAAAAATAATATTTTCACCTAATATTTCTAAAATAACTTTAATTTTGAAGTACCTGAGTTGAAAATGCTTCTCTTTCAGAAGTCTGAAAGTTTTACCTCTCTGAGTTCTTTTCTTGTGGAAATTGGGTGTTCAAACCTCTTCCTATTCAGGCAAAGGATTCTGAAAATGATATTTAGAGGCTCATTTTGATTCTCCTGTAAAATCTATTTGACTCCTAAGGCATCAGGAATAAATTGTAAACAAAGGGTAAACAACAACTATGTCTTCAAATTTATTTGGTTTATTGAAGGTATTATCAATGAACTCTTGTATCCAAAGCTCTGAGGAGATAAGAGAACTTCAGTGTTGGGAATATAATATCTAGAAATGAAAGAAGATGATTTGTTGAATCTGGTATAATTTAGGAAGAGCCTAAAACTCATTTTGATCAACTGGACATGCTCTAGTGCTAGATGGTGTATGTTGACATTTTTCTTGTTAGCCAAAGGTGTCCCTCTTACTCTGTTTTTTCTTCTTTCCCACAAGCATAAATTCCATTGATTTAAAATGTTTTTAAAAAATTCAACACTAATTATTTATTTTTTGCAAAATTTACTCTATTATGCTAAATTGGCTTACAGTGTCTGCATTCTTAGGTTCAGTCTTCTCTCTGTCTCACCAACTTTACCTTTCCACCCCTGCCTGAAATCCACTTAAAAGATCCATCTAAAAATACACAAAAATACTTGCTGAAATACAACCAAGGTCATAGAAAGTCCCTCTCCAATAATCATGCTCAGTTTCTAAATATCAGGAGCTTATTTCAGATTATTAAATGCATCCTATTCTAAAAAGGACAACATTTATCACTCATCATACACCATTATTAAACTACTTTTGTATAACTTCATATTCACTCTCCATATGGCAGAGATTTTAACTACTGTCTGTGATTCTTGCATACAAAAATAAGTTCTGGTTTGAATACAGAAATTCAGAGACTTAACCAATAAACCTCTGTGGTTCACAGACTGGAATGGCACATCCAATGCAGGATGTAATGGAGGTCTTTGCCCAGTTAGCAAGATGTCCTTACCTTCCCTGACATTTTTAGTCTGGCACTACAGGCTCTTTATAGTTTCTATACCTTGCTAATGTAGATTCCTAAAGCCATAAAAAAAAAAAAGAAGGAAAATGCATCAGAAGAGGGTGAAAAAAAAATCCACTGAATTCTTCAGCTTTGATAAGCTGTGTTTTTTCCATTGGTCCTCCATTTTTTATCTGTTTGAGAGGACTGAGACAAACCAGTTTAAAATGCAAAACTTCTGTGGCTTTCAGTTAGAACAGATTACTAGGTTGAAGATTTCTTTTTCTTTTTTCTTTTTTAGTAAGAAGAGACCATGCCAAAGGACAGTTTACTTACATAAAAAGCAAAGAAAGAAGTGCACCTCCAGATATGAGGGAGAGAATATTTTTTGAGTATTCTTAATCTATTGCTCATTGCTCATCTTTTCTTAAACAGTCCATTAGGTTACAGGAAAGAATAATATTATGTTAATGTAGCTATCACTTCCAATTTATTTTCTGTTTTTGTAATTCATCTTTAATCACTCAAAGTCTAGTAAATCCTGGAAATATACATTCCTATTACTTTTATAACCCTGCCAACAGGAGGGCAAGAGTCTTTGACTATCAAAGCTCAAAGTTTTCAAAAAAGAATACTGATAAGCTGAAGAAATTACAAGTTTCAAGCAGAGCTCAAACTCAGTTTTTTTTTTTCATCTAAATATAAAATGGCAAGTAAGTGATCATTTCAACTGTTCAAGGATTTTCAAACAGATTGTTGGCAGAATAAGTCTGGTGTACTCTAATCAGGGGAGTATGAACTTAACTGTCGGTCTTACATGCCAAACCTTATTCCTCAACAAATAATTCCAAGCAATGTCTATCTGTATGTAGCCCTACTTTCTAAAACAGTGGTTTTAAGAATCATTTACCTACTTCTACAATGGAAAAATATAAATAGAAACTGCAAGTGTTGGTAGATGATCACTGCTTCTGAAAAGGAGATTTTAAAGATGGAAAAATAAATAAAAGTATAGAATTGTACATACTAGTTTTTGTGGATATGCGAATCTTATGAGTCTGATCTAAATTGTCGGGGATATGATTAGTTTATTTGCAGTGTATTAACTTTTTGTTTCACTGTTTAGAATGTGGGTAAATAGCATGCTACTACCGATCTCAGTGCTCTTCCACCCTTTCTGCAAGCTGTGACACCATCCCTACATTAACTCCCTGAATTTCTGATTTCCAAGTTACTTTATTTCTTGGCATTGGTCTTTTGCATTTCTCAAACACTTCTTTAATGTTTATTACTTATATTTCTTTTTTCTGCTTTAGAACTAAGACAAAAGAAAGGAAATTTTACACTGCACAGAACTATCCCAACCTGCATAATAACTTCCTCTTCTGGTACTTGGCAACTGTAGTTGTTTCAGTTACCATTTCCCAAGGCTTCCTTGTACTCAGGCCTATAATTAAGTTCTCTGAGTGCAATTTATGTAACATACACTTTCCTTAGCTGTATGGCATTAACACAGCAGGATCTTGGTCAGCAGCTATGGCTCTGAGGTGATAAAAAGTAAATAATAATATGAAAAAATTGTGCCAACATAGATAATGGCTAAGGTAGTAAAGAACAGGAGTCTTTATTTACCTCTTAAAACATCACAAAGGTGAAAGCAGAAGCTAGTGTTCTCAGATTTAAAAGCAAAGAAAAAGACAGGATTGACACAAGTGGTTGATTAGAGAACTGTTAGGTATCAAAATTCCACATTAAATTATAAAAGCTATGTTAAACTAGGAGAAAGGTCTGAAGAGCTCCTATTCAAAGACAGACCTCTGACCCTGAGACTTGGTAACTGGTATCAGCTGCTGCCTAAGTTGTGATGACAATCACAGTAAATCTGTTTCAGTTATCCCCTTGGATTAGTTGCTTCTGTGCAAGAGCATACTTAAGGTACAGTTCTTAGAACAATAGAACCTAAAGCTATCATTGACGAAAATAACATCAGAAAAAAGGAAGAAATATTTAAGGAAGAGATAGAAGCCAGATAACTTAAAAAGCTGTGTAAGATCTAAAAGAAAATATTGTTTTAGTTCTATAAATCCCTTGCTTTAACAGCATTAAAACATACAGATTAACAAATTATTCACTAATATTCAAGACAAATGTAAGAAACTTCAAACAACCAACAGAAGACTTGCATAGATTACAAATCCAGAAGAGAGCATTTAGCGTTGAAGAAAAATCTGGATAACCTCGTTAACAGTAAGAAAATTCTTACGTGGATAAAAGCTGCGGAAAAAAGGTTTCAGCAAGTGATTCTGTATTTAGATTCTAATCTAACTATGTCGATGAATCAATTAAGAAAAAAAAAAAAAGCAGAAAGTACTGGGACCATAGACAAAGTTTGGGCCCAAAACTTGAGATGTCTGTATCCAAGGCTATCTCAAAATAATCTTTTCAAGAGAAGTCACTGTACTGGTAAGAAAATGACACAATAGTACTAATTGCCAATAAGTCAAAATATCTCAGTACCTCAAAATAAATGGTTATACTGACTTTACATTTAATAATAAAGAGAATTATGGAAAGTAATCACAGAGGAAACCCCAAAAGAATGATGGCTATTTTAGGAGGTAGTCACCAAAGCATTTCCATGGAGATCTGAGAGAAAATTGTCTTAGTGGCTGAGAGACCCGCTTCCACTAAAGTTCTCCAGCCACATGCATAGGATGAAACATGTACTAAAACCAATCAGATCATGGGTCCATGTAGCAGGAACACATTTTCTGTCCCAAGACTGTGATAAAATTGTCACTGATGGAATCATAGTGAAACAAG
Organism: Apteryx mantelli; assembly: GCF_036417845.1. Taxonomy (NCBI): domain Eukaryota; kingdom Metazoa; phylum Chordata; class Aves; order Apterygiformes; family Apterygidae; genus Apteryx; species Apteryx mantelli. Next base: position 62,188,995 of record NC_089979.1, read on the forward strand.
CTATTCCACATACACAGAGGGGTCAGAAGTGGGGGGACCATACACCCAGAGGCAGTGTTGATAGGAATGGAGATACAGTGGCTATGCTTTGCTGTGATTGCGTCAGAAAAGACGGCATTTCTCAGCTCTTCCTTTTTCTCCTGCATGTTGGTCAATGTGATTGGGACCTCATGACAAGGGCAAAGCTTCTGCCCAGGGCACCATCTGGAGATGAACACAAACTCTGAGGCTGGTGCTCGCACACCAGGGCAGTTGGTTGTTGGGTGCATTAACCACATACGAGATGTGAGGTTGAGGAGCCAGAGCCCTTTCAGTGACAGAGTGCCATAATGTGCCAGCAGCCAGAACTGTTTGAAGAGATGGGGGGTAATGGGAACACTAAGATATCCTTAGAGCTGGTATCTCCAGAACATTGGCAGCTGTGGTAAAGTGACTATTCTTTGGGATTTTGTGTTGTGATTGAATATATCAGTGGAAGAAGAAATCTAAGCATCTAGCTAAATCAGAAGCTTAGATATCGTACTCAGAAAACAGTCACTATAATACACCTTTGTCCCAAAGGACAGTCTAGCAGAGAATGAAGAAGAAAAGATCTCCAAATATCAACCCCTAAGTCTGAATTTAGAACCCATTAAAGACAGTAGTACCAGTTGTTACAGATTGTTTAGAGATTCTAACCAAGGTTTTAAAAAACAAATCAATGGTTTGAGTGTTTTTCTCAGTGCGCAAACTCCAAAAAGCTGTTACTTTGAACATCCATATTAAAGCATTCCTGGAGCCCTTAATGGCCTTGATGATTCTGATCCAGAGATGAAAATTTATGAGATCTATAGGTAGCAATGGCTAGCTATGAGATTCTTCTGTTGATCATTCATTTTCAGACATTTTCAGAACACAAAATGCTTTTTTAGAAGTACTTTTTCTTAGGTATGTAGTGCATATTGTATGTAGTTGCTATAATTGTGCTCAGGAGTTTTCCCTTGACTTTAACTGGAATCAAAGCATGTTTTTGACATATACGTTCCAAATGGCTCTGCATTACAATTTGATCTGTGTAATTTCATTTATTGTGTTCATTTGATATGGAGAGATTTATATAAACCACCTGCTTAGGCCAAAAACTCTTCAGCACCTGGTATTTCTAATAAAAAAGGCTGAAGTAAGAGCTGAAAAAAATGCCTTTGTTTGATATGTGTTCACAATGAAGTTATGCTCTAATTATTTGATGAATAATGCAATAGATGGTGAGAAATAGAGCCTTTAAACAATTTGAATGCATTTCTGGAAAAAACATCCTTTCAATTTAAATGAGAAATATTTTTATAAAGCTGGCTGTGTTTATTATTCTTGAATAGTGTCCTTTTTTTTTGATTATGGTGATGTAAAATAAAGCATTCTACTTTTTGCCTGGAGAAGAAATTTGAGAAGTCAGTGATCTTTTGCAGTTACTCTCAAGAGCCACTTTTTTTCTGTTTGTAGCTGGAATCAGGAAGGAGAAGAGAAATATTTGTAAACTTACATAGTTTTGAATAAAAAAGCAATTGCTTTTCCAGATTTCATTTTCTCTAGAAAACTAAAGTTTCCAAATATTGTTCTCACTAGAGTAGAGGAAATAAAAATTCTCCATGGCCTGCCCTTATGATTTGAATAGTAGAAAGGTTATATTTTAGGACCCGGATTACAGCTGAGTTCATGCAAATCTGTCATTAGAGTTATTAAAAATACTTTCTTAATCAATGGGCTCAATTAAATAACCCTTAAAGTTTACATGATTTGAAACGTGGTACATACATTTCAATATGCTTCAAGGGGTTGGAAATGAAAACCAGTGCTCCCAAGCACTGGTCTATCAGTCTGGTCAAGTTGCCAGCAAATCATTTCTGACCAATGTGTCAGGACAAATGATAATGTGGAAATGGAGCTGTACCAAAACTATCAAAGCTTGTGAAAGTGGAGACACAGAAGGCTTCTACTGCTTGAATGCATTTCTGGAAGAACTGTATAATGTTGTGAGCCTAGTGAGGCTGTAGCTTATGACTGATTTTGTGAAAACAAATAAATTGCAGAAAAGGGAGATAAGAAAAAGATGCCTGTTGGAAGCACCATTTATGACAATGAGTCCCTGTGTGAAAACTAGGATCGCAGTCAGTTGCAGGGCCAGGTCCCAACTTACTAAATTTACTTTTTCACCAAACATGCAGTCACTGGCTATGGCTTCCTATAAACATTTAATTGCTTATCATATCTGCTGTACAATAGAAAAAGCAAAGTAACTCGAGAAAAGTCTAACCAATTTTTAGGATGGTCACATATGGAACAATGGCTGATTCCCACTGATTTCAGTCATGGGATGGGATTTCAATCTGGAAGTCTCTCTCTCTCTCCTAAGAGCCTTTCTTCTAACTGGGGAAATTTTAGTTATCTAGAGGTCTTGTTATAAAACTGTGGCATCACCTAACTCTTCTGAGGCAATTTGGCACATTGAAAATGTTAAAAGATTAGGCCATAGAATCCCTGAGGTCTGTTTTGTTTTTTCATAATTTTGTGCGTGGATAACTATCTCAGAGGAACGGCTAGGTCTTCTTCTGTGTCTGGGAACCATTTTTCACAAAACCATCTTCATCTGCAGCGCACACTATGAAGTCACTCAGTCCCTGCTTGTTCTGGTTCCAGTAATTTTTGCTTACTTTTGTTGGGGATAGGTTTTTAAAATAAATCCCCAAAGGAATAGTTAAATATGATATACACGTCGTAGAAACATTTTTAATTAGTAGTATAGTGTCAAATGATATCTAGTAGGCAGTGGAGTCCTCCTGTGACTGCAAAATGGCTTCTCATCACATTATTTTCTACTACCTTCTCTCTTACGGCAAATAATTCTAATGTAAAGCCTACAGTATGTTCACTTTTATCGTGATAACCATTTATCATTAAAATCCATCCCATAATTTTGCTGGAACTAAAGAAAAGAGAAACAGTAGCCATCAATAATATGCAAGTGTCTGAACAAGCTTCTATAATTAAAGAATTAAAAGATATATATTTTTAATATATTTGTATAAATACATGCTTTAGTGTCCATTATTTAAAAAAATATAAGCCTTCAAAGACATAATTACCTGACAGGCATGAGGCATTTTAGAATGCACTTCCAGAATAGCTGTGGCACTAATTCTTACTAAGCTAATATTAATGTAAATCAGAATTAACTCTTGTAGCGTCTGGAAAATTATACCAGTGTGATAGCACTGTAATTGAAATCCGAATCTGACAAATTCATGAAGTGCAGCTACCTCAAAAGTATTTGCAAAGGCTATAGAAGTCAGAATTAAACCCATAAAAACAAAATAATTCAGACATGAGTCAAAATTCTCTTCCTAAATCATCTCACTGTGCCTTCATATTGCCACTTGTTTTGTTGTGTAGATTACAGAAAGACTCAGGTAACACAACAACAGAAAGAAATGAATTAAGGAGGAAGTGCTACTCTAGATTATGATTTTTTTTGGGGGGGGGTAAATGTAAAGAGAGGCATTTAATCATCTTCTTATGTTACGACTGAAAAATAAAAAAATCTCTTTTCTAGATGAACATCCAACACATTGGTGAAGTCAGATTCAGATGTCCAGAACTGAATTTTACATTTTAATGCCATCTCTAGTAATTCTAATCCATAAGTGGTGCTGTATGACAGATAAAATCACAGCAATATTCTGCAGAGGATGAGGGCATAGTCCCATCAGTCTCTTTGTATGTATCTTGTGCTGCTTTGTCTAGTGAACTCAGTGGACAATATATGATTTTATTCTAATACACTAGCCTATTACTGCATACCGGATCACAGCATTAAACAATATGATTAAGAGTAATATTTTAAATTTTAGGGTTAGCCACTTGTTCTCTGCCTTACTTTATATTCAAATAATTTCTCTAATTAAGTAAGTGTATAACTGCTTTCAGAATCAAGCTGTTTGCAAATGGGTTTACTCATATTTATAAATGAAATAAGTGTATAATTGCTTTTAGAATCAAGCTCTTTGCAAGTGCAAAATACAGCATGTTATCATGTGTTTGAGCATGTTCTTAATGGCTCTCATAAATGTGCAGAGAAGTTATTTCAGCTTGTAGTTAGTAACATTTAATAGGATATTGAGAAAAAGCTTTTGCTATTAGATCCAAACTGGCATAAAAAATAGCCTACTATTTACTTTAAATAAAAGCATTATAAGTAAAATAAGTATATATTAGGTTTGAGGGAAAATAAACAGTGTTTCATCAAGCTGGTTTCCCCTGTTACAGTTTCATGAGCTGACTGTTGCAAAAATGATTTCATTATCATGCTAAAAAATATGTGCAGTATTTGCTGCTGCAAAGTGGAGAACATTAAAGATTTTTTAAAAGGAAATAGGGGGAAAAGAATCTTTCCAATACAACAGAGGATTAGATGAGGGCTCACAGAGGCCAACCACCAATTTTGTGTCATTTCTTTCATCTTTTAGACAGTCCCTAGAAGCAAGGTTCTTTAAGTGTTCAGTAGGCACAGAACTATTTGAATAAGCCAACTTACTGGATTCTGAACTCCAGAAAGATTGTCACTCAAAAAGAAAAAATGTTTCTTGACAAGCTTTTTTAAAGGAAAAAAATTATATATTTTTTTTATATAGGCACTTTTATAGCAGCTTGAGGTACTCTCGATGTCACTTTCAAAAAAGTTTCTTGATAAACTTAAGTCTTTTTATTAAATCTTAAAAACAAGAGCATTGTTAGTATACCATTAAATATAGCACCAACATTTAATTGTGTGACCATACATTGTTATGGGTTCTCATTGCAAAGGTCTTAATCAACTTTTTGACTGGCAGAATTTATTGCTGTTCTGCCAATATTCTGTCAAGGAGACTGGGAATTTCCTGCGGTTACTACTACTCACTTGCATTGCCCAAATTTCCAGACTCACCCTCTTCCTTCTCTGTTTGTTGCACTACTGAGGGCATTCTTCCATGTGAACGTGTGTTTGTTGGTAGAAAAATGTTACTGATGTTAAGTATCAGCCATGGACGTGCTGATCAGCTAATCTGTTGCTAATCTGATTTTTTTTTCTTAGATGATAAATAGATGCTCTGTTATCTGCTGTGCCTTGTAATCATTTAGAATACTATCTAAAATCAATTGCTCTCAGCAGAAAAACGAATGTGGGGCTCCTAATGAGTTTAAAGTGCTGCTATTCTGATTTCATCTATAAACAGTTAAAAAATTAAATGTAATTAAGTAGTAGTTTCAGGGTAGTTAAGTGTAGTAAACCATGGCCTTCTCACAATAAAAAAATAGTATCCCATGGATGTCAATACAACTGATAATTTTTAATAATGAAAGATTAAATATGTGTTATAAATATCTGAGTATCATAAGTCCATGTTGTTACTTGTTCTGAGTTTTAAGGTAACAAATACTTGAAATTCCTTCAATATCTTTCCTTCTCAATCAAAATATATGAGTTGGGGAGAGGGAGTTGTATTTTCATCATCAACTATGTACAGTATTGAAACAAATTCTGTATTTTCCTCTGTCCACTTTAAAGAAGTTTTCCAGTGGAAAGAGCATTCCATATGATGAGCAGTGTTTGGAGTTAGGAAAAAAATTTAATGCTGTAGCTGTTTTTAAGGGTCTGGCAGGGACAGATACACAAACACAAGGCACGCTATGGTCGATACTGAGCATTTATTACCTCTGTGTCTGAGCGGGGGTTCCAGCCGTTTCCCGATGGAGGCAATAATGGAGCGAGAGAGTCCCTGGCACCACTGAGCGTCGGTCCGTGGCGAGGAACGCTGTGGGGGGCACTATAGGAGGTGTTTATGTACTGTACACATGCGCAGTAAGCACACTGAGCTCATCGCTAATCTCAGTTCAAAGCCCAGGTGCAGCGCCACACTGGCACAGGCTCGGCCCCGTGACTGTGGGTCAACATGCCCTGTTGATGCTCCTGTTCCCACAGAACGGTCTGGCCAGCTTCCATCGCCTATCTCCTCGACATTCTTCCCCGTTTTCCCATACGCTGTTCTTCTGATCAAAACAGATGTTAACACCATTCGCTCCATCTTCACAATAATATACTAGAAAAAATATCTACTGTAAGACATACATATTTGTTGCTGTTGGATATTGGTGGCCAGGCATTTTGACAGAAATAATTTTAAACAATGAGAATATACCTTTTTTATTATATTGTGTTTCCATGAAAATCAAGTAATTTTTTTTAATTACATTTAAAAGAAATATTTTCAACATGGTTTCTTTTGTTTTGGAGAATTTATACAATGATTATATGTTTTTTTTTGTGTTTTGATTATATGTTATTTTTTAGAATGAGTAATACATTATAGGATAAAAATACTTTGTTGTTTTTATTAATGAGGAAATTAAACGTGTTTATTGGTTCTGTTACCTTGGATTTGTTTTGTCTTTCTCAGAATTTTTTTTTAAATGATAACTGTTGCAACATGTGCACAGTATAATGACTGTGTTTTTCCTTGTTCAAAACACACAGTCATTACAACACAAATAATTTGGTGGAGAAAGTGCCCATCAGTTTAAAAAACAATAGGACTTTTCAGTCCATACTTAGTCATTGTAACAGTAAAATTATGAATATAAATGAGAATTTTCTATTCTTGCTACATAATGTTCCCATATTGTTTCTCATGACAGTAACATTGCTCTATTGCTCCTACAATATATTTGAAAATAAAATATTGTATGTAAAAGTTAAAACTCAAAATTTCACCTAAACACTTTGTGTTAATCTCCTAAAAGTCTTTTTATTCTGCAGTGTCAGACTGCTAAAATTTACAGTGAAATGGCATATTCCAAGTTTCAAAAAAACTCTACTGTTCAGTTAGGAAGTATCAGTAATTCCAAAACATCTTAATAGCATTATGTCTTTCTTGTCAGTTGTTACCAAGGTTGAAAAAAAGTGGTATTTTGGAGCAGATCCTCAGTATAAATGGTACAGCTCTATTGAAGTAACAGAGTCACTGATTTCAGAATAGCTATCTTGATTTACACCAGCTGAAGATTTCAGGCAAATGCTATAGCTCACCACTGGATAAACAAAGCATAGGAAAGAATATTCAACTAAAATCATTTAGAGAATTGACCTGCTGTTCTTTGAGCACTGAACTGTGTGATCTAATCATGACAATTTGTGTCTGTTGTTCTGCTCAAAGCAGATTTCTTCTTCCTTGGGGGATTAAAGATACTTCATGCTTCCTCAGTGTTTGACAGATCTTACAAAATAAGTTCATAAAAGATGCTTTTCAGAGTTTCTGATACAATACTCCAGTTTTCTTTCCTTTAATTGTAGTAACTGGTAAACTCAATTTTATTATTGATTTATACACCTGGGATCCATAATCGCCTGATTCTGATCTGACATACAACAGGTTTCTTTCTATGTAATGCTATTTTAGAGGTTTAATTTGTTATTTCACTTAGAGTATGTCCAACTTGTTAGCTATGGTTTGCATCAGGGCTGAAGAGCTCTGGTTGCTAGTAAGAGGCCATAGGCTTTATACTGAGTTTGCAAGGCCTCAGGACCGAGGCTCGTCAAGCTTGCTATGCCTGAGCTTTTCTTGAGCTGCTTCTAGCGTTGTTTTCACTGGCACTGGAGAACCCATAACTATTAAGAACTCATCAGCACTCTGTTAAGGAAATACGGATCTGGAGCTGGACAAGACTGGTTTTAGGGGTAGCAAAGAGAACAAAGAAATAGTATCTAACATACCTAAAAGGCCCCATATATAGTAAATTCGGCTGTAACATAGAGCTGCAGACTGATGAAGAAAGAGCAAAGTGTAAAAGCACATCAGCAAACATATAACAATGGCCCCAAGTGGATCCCAGAATGAGGAAGAAGAAACCATCAACATGAACATCATATTCCTCCCAGCAAAGGACTCCAGATGTTGCCAACTTGTCATAACTCTCCCCCGCCAACACCAGAATTAAATGACCAACGTTAGGACCCAAAGGAGCGGTGGAAAGGTGAGCATAACATTGAGAAAAGGGATAGATAAGAAGAAGTGTGTGTAACAATTTTAACTCTATTCTGTGTAGAAGTATTTTTTTTTTTCCTATAACAATTAGGTCTGGACTAAAAATGTTTCTTAGATTAGACTGTTAAGATTTCAGTTATACAAACAATAAATTCTTGTCTTTATATATATTTGCACATATTTGTTTATTTATGGTGTGCTTCCTCTTCACTCATAGATAAGATTTTGAGTGTAACTGTTTCTTGAAATGTAGATGTGCACTGGATGCATAAGAGCCTTCAGTGTTTCTGCCCTTGCCTTATGAGTTTCATTAATTATCAGTTTTGCTGGTTTATTTTTTCCTTTCTTGGATCAAGACAATTTAGCAGTCTTTACTGATCAACTGTAGGAGAAATTGGCAGTCCTTTAGAGGGTTTGTGGGAAAGACATTATAGGCCTTGCTTGAAAATATTGCTTGTATTATCACTGCAGAATGGGAGAGTTCTGGCCAGTCCTAAAGCATAATTTGGTCTTTATCCCATAGTTTTACCCATACAGTAATCACAAGTTTTAATGGAAGTATGAGATGGAAAATTATGAAGATGGACAATAAAAGTAACCTATACAATAGTCACAAAACATAGGAACATAGTCAAAAAAACTACAATGCGGCTATAACCTTATATTGCTGTGAATTTGATTTTAACTCCAGGAAAGTCATCTGAGAGTAGATTCATAGAAATGTAATTGCCGCCTACGCTTTCTGGGTACAAGAAAGGCAAAACTCCTAAAGATGTAAAATATGGTAAATTAGCCTCTCCCCTTACTGAAGGCATAGTTTTTACTTGCAAATTAGTCTGCCCTTTTTGGTCCAGATTAAAACTGTACAAAGATTTGTCTTTTTGAATATAGTTGTTCTTCTCTAATACAATGTAAAGAACGGGGGCCTGAAGCAAAATAGGTGAATTAAATGTGTGACACAAAACCAACGATAAATGTGGGTCAGAATCATCTGTAAATTAGCTTACCATATGGATTACTACTGTCTACTGAAAGACTGTATTTGATGTGTACAGCACAGTTTTAGAGTTGAATTTCAGTGAATATATCAATAGTGAAACAGCAGAACAGCACAGAACAGAGGATTTTTTATTAAATTACATTATGCTATATACAATGAATAACAATGTCTAGGATAGATCAATTTTCTATTTGCACAATCTTTTTTTATGTATTCCCATTAAAGGCAGAGGTTTCCAAGTTACTCCCTCTTCTCCTAAAAGTAAAAAGAATGGCTTGTGGATTCACAGAATCACAGAATCACAGAATGGCTGAGGTTGGAAGGGACCTCTGGAGATCATCTAGTCCAACCCCCCTGCTCAAGCAGGGGCACCTAGAGCACATTGCACAGGATTGCATCCAGGTGGGTTTTGAATATCTCCAGAGAAGGAGACTCCACCACCTCTCTGGGCAACCTGTTCCAGTGCTCTGTCACCCTCACAGTGAAGAGGTTTTTCCTCATGTTCAGATGGAACTGCCTGGGTTTCAGTTTGTGCCTGTTGCCTCGCGTCCTGTCGCTGGGCACCACTGAAAAGAGATAGAGATAATCCTTATGAAAAGATAATGAAAAGATAATCATTATGAAAACAGAAAAATAACTGCTGTATGTCATCATGTTTCTAAACACATTATTAGCCTCTTTACAGCAAGAGTGTAATGAATATATGACTTGGATTTTTTAAAGACAAGAGAACAATACATATTTGAACTAGAATAGCTGCATTGAATTAGATCTGAGGCTTGGTTGGTCCCTTTTCGGTTTCTTGTCAGAAAGTAGCAGATTATTCTTCTAATTCTTAGATTCACTCATGTTTCAGTGTCTAATTATTTGACCTAAATCCTATCCACTGAATAGGAAGAATATTGATCAATTTAATATAGTCAAAAAGTTCCTTGTTCTGGGGTCATGAAATGAGCAATAGATAAAGGAAAACAGGCATTTTATGTCTTTTGTTGGATGAAAACATCCAGGTGATGTCTAGCAACACAGAAGGTACTTACACAGTGTGGCAACTGAAATCTATTTAATACAAAATCATTATAAATTGCTATAAAAGACGTGTCATATGCCTGGAAAAGCATAACAATCAAATGTTGCTTCAGATTGACAAAAACTGAGGCAGGCAGGACAGCTTAAAATATAAACTTATTTTTAATCATGCTGAAGTTCTGCAATTGATGGTAGGAATATTTTTTATGCTGTCTGTGAAAGACAAGGTGTCAAATAAAACACCTTTCTGCAGGATATGTTCTGTCGGAATTCCTTTGTGACTTGCCATAATTACACAGGCCTACTAATACCATTAGCAGGATGTGGCTCTGTGAGCCAATAGAAGGACCTGCCAGTGAGGGATATAGGTTACAGTAAATATATGTGCTTGTTAAAAAAGTTAGAAAAAATATTTGGGTTTAAACATTTAATTATACTTACTCCATTTCTCCTCAAGCAGTGCATTTGTTAACTTAATGAAAGCTGTGAGACTTTTCATTTATCCCAGTAATTTTACTCTTACCAAGCTTATTTCTGCAGTTTGCAGTTTGCTCTGCACTATTAGGCTTAAGTAGGTCCACTGACATCAGTTTGACTTATCTTATTCATGAACTCAAGCCCCTGTTTAGATACTTTGCTAGAAAAAGGGTTGCAGTATTTGCATAAATTAATCAATGGCAGTCACAAGACTCCAAACAAGTATCTACTTATAATTCTTTAGATTGGACCATTGTCATGGCATTCTAATAACAGGTATACTGCCTGCTCACCTGAATTTTTTTCCATCTGTTCTTTAATATCAAACAAAAAGTCTTTAAATGTGGAAAATCTACAGAAGACAGGAAGATGGTTTCCTCTTTCCATGACGTTTCTGTCAGTATTTCGAGGACAGTTTTACTTCCATTTTATTTTGATGCAGTATCTGCGGCTTTCCACTAGGTATGCCTTCAATTAAGAACTGCACAGTACAATATTTTGAATTCTTACATTCATAGAAGAATATTTAGTTCTACTTTTGATTTTTTTTTTCATTTTGTCAGACAAGATTAAAGAGTGCATATACACAAAATTTCTTACCTTTTTCTCATGTGGAAATTTTATCTGGAGCTCATAGAAACATAAAAAGGAGTGGTGTAATAAAACTAAACAAAATAATTATTGCAGTGATCAGCCTCAACAGCTACAAGTGAGAAATATTACTCTTTTCAAATTGTGTGCACATGCAATTTTTGCATTTGGGCTTATTTGAAGTTTTTCTTGGATATTTTGAATGTCACAGAAGACATATCCCTTTAACAAGATGTACTGAGCTTCAATGGCAGACCTGCTGGGAGATAATTACATAGTGGTCAAATATGCAAAGCTGAAATTGCAACAGTTTGCAATATTTCATTGCATATATTTTCACCACTCTATCATTTATAGCTAAAAGCAAATAGATCATGACAGACATATACAGCTAAGGATGGTTTTATTACTACTAGAAGCACAGCCAATAAATATATATTATTTTCTCTTTCTTCCTTTTCCTTCTTTCTTTCTTTCTTCCTTTTTTTTTTCTAAAGAATATAGTTCCCATAAAAGTTTCTGTATTGACAGCCCTGAAGACTGAAATTCCCAATTTATCCACAGAACAACTACCGTGCAGCCAAGGCAATAATCCTTCCAAATACCTCAACTCTGACCAGGAGTGACCAGAGAGAGGCTGGGGCTTCATTTCCATTCAGTCTTTGGCCTCTCTGCTGACTTTGCCAATGAGAATAGTGATTAGTGCCAGCCAAGGGGTGGCTTTTGTGAAGGAGATGCCTGCCTGCTATGATCAGTATTGACACCAGACAGAAAATAAATCACATTTCTAGACCTCCAAAGAGATAGAGCAATAGGAAAAACTACAGTCAGCATAAATATAACGATAAATTTCTTTTTTTGCCTATTACCTGAAAGCTCACAAACTTGCTAGTTGTCTGTGCAAAGATGATGAATTGAGCTAAAGACACATTGCAATAAATTGAAGCTAGATTTTATCTGTGACCTTTCTCTGTGCCTAATCCAAAATCCTCTGCGAAATTTCATCTGTGCTAATTGATGGTCAGGAATCACCTCTGTAGTACAGAAGCAAGGGAAAACAAAAGTACAATCCCAGCTACAGCAACTGCACAGTAACAGCCATTCCCATCCTTCACTATGGCTGAAGGGCTGAACAATGGGAGCTGCGACTGCCAGGGTTTTTTTCTGAAGGGTTTGGCCAGGAGAACTATGTGGGACAGAGTAGATGCAGTCTGTAATATTTTTAAGAAGGATGTGGTTAGTTTCAGATTTATTTAAGAGGTAGTTATTTAAGAATATATTATCCATTGCAATTCATTCATTTGCCTAAACAGAAGAGAGAGAAAATAAAAGTGAAAGCTCATAAACTGGACTGCATATTTTACAGAAAAAAATGTACATCCCCTCCATTTTAACTGAAGCAATTCTACATCAGGTCAGATCGTGTAGCTCAGTAACCTGTTTGTAACACTGGACAGTAGCACATTGCTAGAGAAGAGGATAAATCAGGCAAACAATCCCCAAAATATCTCACAGCATTCGGCAAATATGCAACTCCAGTACTTCTAAAGCTAGATACAGTGCTTTTGTATTTTTTAGGCCTGGATGGATTTTTCTTCCATTTATTTGTCCTGTTTCTTTTCAGATCTATGTACTCCATGTCACCTCCTAGTTTAAAAAGGTGCTTGTAACTCCTGTGCTAGAAGGGACAGTAAACCATCTAATATTACTTATTTACTTTTGTCATGCTACTTACAATTTTTTAGACCTCTCACATATCCATCTCAGCTTCTCCTTCCTCTAAAGAATCCTCACTTCAGTTGTTCCTGTTCATGCTGCTTGTTTCCCTGCTTGCAACAGCTGCACTGTGTCCCTTTTGAGGGAGACATAGCATTCCTCTACAGTCACCCCTGTTGGAACCAGAGCAGCACATAGTGTTCAAGAAATGGCTGTATGGTCAATTTACATGAGGAAGTAAAGATGCTTGATGGTTTGTTTTCCATTCCTTTCCTAATAATTCCTAACACTGTTTGCTTCTTGGATTGCTATAGAGCGTTGAACTGACAATTTCACAGAACTAGCAGTTATAGCCCCATCACTGAGTAGGAAGAGACAGCTTATAGCCATTCATAGTTTATGCAAAATTAGGATATTTTTCCCTTGACTGTATCATTTTACATGTATCTGCATTGAATTGCATTTGCCATTTTACCACTCAGTCAATCAGTCACATTATAGTTGTCTGGTAAAATTATGTTTTTTGTTGTTGTTGGTGGTGGGAAATTGTAGCTTATCTTTTGTAGTTTACCTAAAAAGAATAGCCCCCCCCACCCCCCAAAAAAACCCCAACAACCCCAAGCAGACAGCCCACTGTTGTCAAAGAGCATGCTATCATCCAAGCAAGGCAGGGAGAGGATCGTGGAGTTGACTCTTCATTCTCTGGGGATTTGTGTACACGCTATGTGTGCAATTGCACACTCGCTATCCCAACGGTTGTGTTCATATGCTCCCAAAGAATGAGTGAAACCTGCTGTCATGAGAAATCCATAGAGCTTAATTAAAATAACTAACAGTTATTTAAAAGAACCATATACAACTGTGACTACCTTAGTACAGTAAGCTGTCTCTTTGCTTACACAAGGGGTGGCAAAGCTGGCACATCATTTTGCAAAAATACCCCAGAGGTCACCAGGATGGACATATACTTGCTAACCACTTAATGCAGACATGCTCCCTCCCTCTGAATCACAGAATGACAAAATTGCTGAGGTTGGAAGGGACCTCTGGAGATCATCTAGTCCAACCCCCCTGCTCAAGCAGGGGCACCTAGAACACGTTGCACAGGATCGCGTCCAGGCAGGTTTTGAATATCTCCAGAGAAGGAGACTCCACCACCTCTCTGGGCAACCTGTTCCAGTGCTCTGTCACCCTCACAGTAAACAAGTTTTTCCTCATGTTCAGATGGAATTGTCTATGTTTCAGTTTGTGCCCATTGCCTCGCGTCCTGTCGCTGGGCACCACTGAAAAGAGTCTGGTCCCATCCTCTTGACACCCTCCCCTCAGATACTTGTACAGATTGATAAGATCTCCTCTCAGCCTTCTCTTCTCCAGGCTAAACAGGCCCAGCTCTCTCAGTCTTTCCTCATAAGAGAGATGCTCCAGTCCCCTAATCATCTTTGTAGCCCTTCGCTGGACTTGCTCCAGTAGTGCCACATCCCTCTTGTACTGGGGAGCCCAGAACTGGACGCAGTACTCCAGATGTGGCCTCACCAGGGCTGAGTAGAGGGGGAGAATCACCTCCTTTGACCTGCTGGCAACACTCTTCCTGATGCAGCCCAGGAGACCATTGGCCTTCTTGGCCACAAGGGCACATTACTGCCTCATGCTTAACTTGGCGTCCACCAGCACTCCCAGGTCCTTCTCTGCAGAGCTGCTTTCCAGCAGGTCAACCCCCAGCCTGTACTGGTGCCTGGGGTTATTCCTCCCCAGGTGCAGGACCCTGCACTTGCCTTTGTTGAATTTCATGAGGTTCCTCTCCGCCCACCTCTCCAGCCTGTCCAGGTCTCTCTGAATGGCAGCACAGCCCTCTGGTGTATCAGCCACTCCTCCCAGTTTTGTATCGTCAGCAAACTTGCTGAGGGTGCACTCTGTCCCTTCATCCAGGTCATTGATGAATAAGTTGAACAAGACTGGACCCAGTACTGACCCCTGGGGGACAACGCTAGCTACAGGCCTCCAGCTAGACTCTGTGCCACTGATCACAACCCTCATACATAGAATTAAAGCCTTGTGATATTATTCTAGGGAGCAAATTGGCAGTTATTTCATCAGGCTACACAGCCAGAGCTAGAATAGACAGAACAGTTGACCCAGGCAGAGAAGAAAGGAGACATACAGTTCCTCAGTATAGGTAAACCTGTTCCTAACATATGACCCCAAAATACATATTCTTGCAACTTCTCTCCTTTCTGCTGCATGACTTCAGCAGATTTAAAGAAATAAATGAAATATGAAAGAAATCAGACCACTTGCTCTCACTTATCAGCATGCAGTTATGGATCTAAGTAACCAATCAGTGGAGCATTCTGCCCCTAACAAAAGGTTGAACCCCTGGCAAAATTAGAGCTCCTTTAAACGGGGTTGTTAATAGCAACACTAACTGAAGTGACTTACTGCTGAGGCAAGCTAGCTGAACAAGTTAGCAGCTCAGAAAATGACAACCACTCAGTGCCTACAATTGCCTTAAGAAGCTCACTGACAGAGTCCGTGAGAAATGTTCATTAAGTCAGACATAGGTTCATTAGGTCAGTTCACTCTCACCGGACAATCTTGATTACTCTTTTCCCCATATAACTGACAAAATTAGGGAGGGAAAGAAACACACCTGATGTAGGGCAAGATTCTGTGGCCCATTAAAAGTCTTTGGTAAAACATGTCAATACAGGCATTTCAATTACCAGGCGAGGCTGGTGATGGTAATGTAGTGTTTGCCAAGGGGCTTATCCTGTATGTTACAGGGGTCACCCAGGCAGGGTTTGGACCCCTACCTATTCCTTAGAATCAGACACTTCCTCTACACTGGAGGAGTATCTCATCTATTTTCTTTGGCACAACTGCTTGGGATCAAATCCGTCAAAGAGGGCTGTTGGGAAAACTTAAGATAGTGGAGCACGGTATAGGGACTTCAAGCTAATGCCAACACAGCTGATGTTTCTGCATGTTTTATGAGTCTGCAGAGCTGCTTGGAAAGCCTGAAAGAGCACATCATGCCTTTCAGGACTTACAACAGCATCTCTGCTGTTGCATGGGGCCCTGTATTCCACCCTCCCTTGCGTAAGGCAGAAATGACCCAAAGTAGTTATGGAGACAGAGGTAGGAAGTAACACAGATCAGAAATGGGCAAAGGAGCTGTTTACAGAGAACAGAAATAGCTACACTATTTATTTTAATTTTTAAAAATTTAATGTTGCTTAATCTTACCTGTGGGATGTCGTAGATGTCCACAATAGTAAAATGCTCTGTATTTATTTCAGCAATTTGGAACAGTAACCAAACTATGGAGTAACAAAATTTGTCAAATCATGCAAAAATATTTAGAAGAGTTGATGTTTGCGAAGACATTGAGGAACTTCAGAGGGACCCAGCAAAGTGACAAAACATCGGAAAGATATATTGTTTTAATTTTAAAACTGCCATAGTCTTCATAAACTGGAGATGTATATGGATGAGCCATCAGGTCTCTTTAGCTCAATCTGTTTAGATTATTTTCTGAATGTTTTTGATAGGCCTAGTTACAACAGAGAGAGCTTTTTTTTTTCTTTAAGAAAAATGAAGGGGAATAGATGGCTGAAGGAAATAGCATAAGGCTAAGCTTTCTTCAGTGAAACATGAGAATCTTCTCTGGATGTGTTGAAACAGCTCTATCAGTATGAAATGAGATATCATTCTCCTGTCCACCAAACTTTTAATTAAAAAAGATCTTGACCTAATTTCTGGGTGAAATGTTGCCATATTTACAGCAAAAGTAATGCAAGAATGAATAAAAATATTATCTCAAATCAGTATGAATGTTTGGGGTTTTATACTTTTGATAAACAAAATTTAAGTTTTGAACTTTTAAAATGTATGTATATTCTGAAAATTCAATAAGCAAAATTTCTACAAAAAGTGAGATTTTCTAGCAAATATCTTGATTTTTGGTGAATGAGCATTTCCTTTCAGGATTAAAAATTTAGTCAGAAGTTTTCCAATTGTTACAAAGCAAAAGTTGTTCTTAAGCTATATGCAAGGTTAATTAATAATTTCTGTCCTTCTTTTAAACTATGTATTCACATTACTGAAGTTGCTAATACCAGATCAATTATTTACTTGATTTCCTCTCCTCTTCCTAAAACTATTTCATTATAATCCAGCAGTTTATGTAGTACTAGTAATAGTAGTTTCTGTTAAGTACTTCATCTCCAGAAATAGCTTTGGGAAGGAGGAAGAATATGTTATACAACCACATTCCACTGTGGAGCTTGTTATTTGTTAGAGATGTTTTAGTGTTTAGGATTTACTAGAACACATTCAATGTGTACCTTTTTCTGAGGACAGGAAACAAGGCAAAAAAAAAAAGTCTCTAAGAATTCCCCAACAGAGAATACAATACCTATTGTGAGATTTGTGGAAAAAAAAAAAAATCACAGTTGCATAGCCCAGTTAATGTTGTATTGTCAGCTTTTTTGAAGGACTGTATAGTAATCCAGCCTTTTATTTTATGAAGGAACATGCTTTAGGTGACAAGGAGCATGTGACAAATAAGAGCTCTGACACATGACATAAACTAGGTTTGTCTGACAGCTTTGTATAAAAGGGTGGCTTCCCACAGCATAAAGGAGTTATGGCTCCATTGTTTGATATGCAAATTAATGTTTTGCCAAACTAAGTTATCATTAATTATAGTATTAAACATGCAGCTCATTAATTCATGAAAAGTACTCTACATTCTAATATCTGGATCTTAAAATTTTATCAGCTACACAAAATAAGATTTCCAATGATAAAAACACTGCTCCTATAGCGTTCTACAGATATTTGAGGATCTTGAAATGTCAGAAAAAGAATTCTTTCATAGGTGATATAAAAACACTGGGTAGTCTGGTACTTGACAGAACAGGGTTAGAAATAATCTCTGCAGATCAGCTCTATCATCAGTGAAGACTGCTTAGTCTCCAGAGGATGTCAGCTCTATCATCAGTGAAGACCTCTTAGTCTCCAGAGGATGTTTCTGACCTAAGTAGTCAATATATTCATCTTGGTTTGATCCTGATTTGATCTCTGTCCCTAAAAATTGCAAAAAGGAAAATGGACATGAAGTATATATACACTTTTGTATGTATGTATTTTATTTGAAAACCTCAGTGTCAGTGTACAGGCAGTGAACATTGCTATAAAGTGAATATAGAATCATAGAATAATTTAGGTTGGAAGAAACCTCTGGAGGTCATCTGGTCCAGCTCCTTACTTGAAGCAGAACTAACTCTGACATTAGAGCAGGTTGCTCAGGGCTGTGTCCAGCAGAGTCTGACTGTCTCCAATGATGGAAATTCCACAGCTTTTCTGATGATCTGACCACCTTCGGTGTGAATAATGTTTTCCCTGTTCCTTGCTGCAAGCTGTGCCAATTGCTTCTCATCCTTTTGGTCTTTCTGATGAAAGTCTGGATCCACCTTCTTTATAATCATGCATTAAATAGTAAAGACAGCTAGCTGTTAGATCCCCCTCCCCGTGAGCCTCTCCTTTTCCAGGCTGAACAGTCCCAGCTCTCTCAGCTTTTCCTCATATGAGTGGTGCTCCAGTCCCCTAATCATCTCTGCAGCCCTTTGCTGGATTCACTCCAGTAGCTCCATGTCTCTCTTGTCCTGGGGAGCCCAGACCTGGACGCAGCCCTCCAGGTGTGGCCTCACCAGGGCTGAGTAGAGGGGAAGGATCACCTCCCTCGACCTGCTGACAATGCTCTCCCTAAAGCAGCCCAGGAGGTTGTTGGCTGCCTTTGCTGTAATGGGGCATTGCTGGCCCATGTTCAGCTTGTTTTCTGCAAGGATCCACAGGTCCTTCTCTGCAAAGCTGCCTTCTACAAAGCAGTAGCAATCCATGAAACCATGTGAAATCAAATTCAGAAATAAAGGGTCTGTCCTTCAGAAAGAACGATCTTGGAATTGATCAAGTCCAATGTACACGTATATGTAATTCTAACAATTGTTTCTGGTTAATTTTATTCTTAACCTCTCATAAAGCTCAGCTAACAGAAGATGACCACACCATAGAAAATCATACTAATCCTATACATACTCTTTTCCAAACAGCGTATTATTCCATTCCTTTTTTTCAATAAATGTAACAAATTAAAGTGAATTCTCTGTACTCTATAAACCTTTCATCTGGAAAATTTACTTCAGAAATATAGCTCCTAATGTTATTGACTTTCACTGGGAGTTTGTGCAAATGTATGCGTCTTCAATTATGCAGACTTACATGACTGCAGTTTTCATAGCTGTCAAACTGAGTTTGCTTTTTAAGGAGTTATTCAAGATTCATTTGGTGGAGAAGTATTTTACTTAGTTGTTTTTACCTAGCTGTTTTGTAAATAATAATATCAAACAACTCAAAAGTAAATGAACCAAAGTACAGAATTTACTATGAATACACTTACTAACATTAAGCTTTTTGGGAAAAAATGAGGATAGTGAAAGTGGAATTTATTTATTTATTTATTTTTAATTAACATTTAGATAACAATTACTTCACTGTTGGTATCAAACTGAGAAATCTTCTGTATGTTTTTATATCCTCCCTCTGCAGTCACTATGCTGAACTATCTGGAAAATTATGATAATAATAACAGCTGAACACTAGCCACACAGAGTTCACACAAGAAGCAGACTGCAGTAAGAGGAGGCAAGGTTTCTGAAATTCAGTTTGGCCGCACTTGCTTCTCTGAGTGCAGCTGAGTTACTGTCCTTGGTCACTCCAGCTACTTTTTCTTGTCCTCCTCCACAGGGTGGGACTGATCTCTGATCGTTACAAACATCCTCACTCCCTGACCCCGTTCTATCAGATGAGTTAAAAAACATCACTGTTATTAAAATGTGGTTAGACTAGCCAGACGTTGCCAGAAATGGCTGGGAAGCAGTGACGGGATGGCAACAGATCCGCAAGGGCAGTGGTGTGGATTTCTAAACCACTGGAGGTGGGCAGCACTGCAACACTTCTGTCTCTTACTGGCTATACCACGATGGCTTTTAACCTCTCAGTACCCTCAGTTCTCCCTCATTAAATTAAGAATAGTAATATTTCCTGTATAATGCAAGGCTTAATCAAGAGTTGTATTTTTGTGGCTCTTCAGAAAAGAGCTGTAAGGGTGCAAAGCAACATTAGGTGCTGCAATAGTAAATCCTTTCATGACAGGGCCTTGCACTTTTGAGATCTTCAAAATGAGGTGATTAAATGAAGTGCCAAGAAAAAAAATACTAGTAACAACAAAAATAATAGCAGCCTATCAGGCTTGTCAGTTTGGGTCAGATATTCCTGCTGATGACTTTTAGATAAAACGGAATTTCAGTGACTTGATTTTTTTTAGAAAAGAAAGTATTTAAATCCCAAACCTAAGCAGTATATTCTGTGAAATTACCTATGCTTAGCTTAGGTTACAGATAGAACTGTCTACATGGATAAGCCGTACTTATGGTTCACAAAATTTTAAAATCCAAATAAGAATTATTAACTGTAGTTCCATATTTTCCCTCCATCCCCAACTTAAATGACCTCTGTACGACTCCTCATCAGTCAGTCACAGATAAGCTGAAGTTGACTTCATCACTTCCTGCATACAAAATGAAAGATGGTACCTGAGGCCTATGGGGTACATATACATCTTGTTCAAAAGCTTTTGGCTAGGTTCCTAGCCACTGAAGTCAGTGAACCCCATTCTCTTCCCACTTGTGCTTGTACCAACCAGGGATATCACCACTGAAGTTAATGCTTTGGAATATTGTATCGGTAGATTTCTTCATTTAATAATACTTTTTTTTTCTTATCTTTCTAATTTAGAAAGATCGCTTCAAAGTCAAACCACCACGTTGCTATGGGCCAGTGAGCCCTGTATTCTATAGCAAGGAATTTATGTTCATGCGTGCGTTTCTCTCTTACAGTAAAAATAATAGTCAGTATTGACGTCTGTTAAAATATCCTAACATCCTAACATTTCTGTATAATTTTGTTAAGAATGGGAAATCTCCATATTAAGTAGACCAATTCTAAATTACTTGGTAAAGCTGTTCCTAAGAGAGGAGAATAAAGCAGGCTGCATTTCACACATCTCTAATTAGAAAATATTATAGACGCAGAGAAAAGCTTCTCCAAGAGGAGATGTCTGAAGATTTTTTTCTTAGGTTCTAGCATAGTGGTGCAGGAAGTAGCAAAAAATAGAGGTAAAACCAACCCAAGCAAATCAAAACAAGCACACACCAAAGGTTACACCATCTGCACTACAGTTACAAAGGGATCAATAGTTATTCCATTATTACTACCTAACAACCAGACAAAAAGCTGGTGAGGGAGAGTAGCATTTTGTGTGACAAGAATTATGAGGAAAGTTAACACAAACTTTAAAGGAAAGTCAACACAAACTTTAAAGGAAAGTCAGAGAATTTTAAAGTGGTGCTTTTTTTTCTTGTCCATTTTAAAAATAGCAGTCACAACTTATATTACAGCTATGCTTCAGATGTATTTAGTACATTTAGAAAAATTATTAATAAAACGTGTGTAGATAATAGGCAGATTAAAGGGAGAGTTGGATACATTACAAGCCAACCATTCTTTAATAACTAATAAAATTTTAATTACATCTTTCTTAAATGTAGGAATTTCCCTCCTCCTCTCCTCCAACAATTTGCACACAGTGTAAATGAGTGAAACTTTTAAAAATGAAGTCATAGACCCATGGTAGTATAATTAATCTATCTTCCTCAGGTAAAAAATGCTACACTGTGAGCATACTTTGGTTTACTGCTTTGCCACTGTTGCTTTGGACCGTGCATGCCTTGACAGCTCATTAAAATCAACAATAGTCCAAATGAACTGAACAAAATTTAGGATTTTACCACTATGTTTAACAACATTATACAAACACAGGATATAGGACTTCTTTGGCTAATATTCTAGATGTCATTAACTGGCACAAACAATCCTTGTTTTGAGACATGTAAATGCCATTTAAATATTTCCTACAAAAAGAAATCTCTTTAATGCCGATGTTAAAGTTGTGGTCTTGATTTCAAATGCAAAATGACTCTGCCACTGCATTTTATTGTTGAGAACTCTACCATAGATAGCATGTCAGTGCTATGTACTGAGTACATTTTGGATAATTAAACAAACTATCACTCCAGCTCACAACGAAATATAAAAATATTTAAAATGCATGTTTTAATACATCTCATTCCCTAGTCTGTTGTAAAATTATAATTCTCAAAAGAATATTTTTTTCCTTTGTAGCATATATCTATTGAGGCTAAGGTTTGTTCAGTTGTGCTGTACAGTATAACTAAATATATTTTTTCTCTGTAGTTTAAGACAAACAATAACTTTGCAATATGATTCATTTAATAAAGTATTTCAGCAAGTTTCCAGGGCTTTAATTAGCCTAGTTAACATTCTTTATGTAAGCATTGTTTCAATGTTTCATATATATTGTTTAGAATCAGACAGATGACTTTACAAGTTTAATTCTCTTCCACTCGGAGCAGTGGATGGTTTGTACTGCATGAAGAAAGACACTTCGTCTACTGGAAATTTGCAGAACTGCAAAAGAGGCATTTGAAGTCATATGACATTTTGTTATCACGCTAAATGAAAGATTCAATTTTTATTTAGTTTAATTTGCCTTCATTTTCACTACTTTTTTATTAGAATTTTTTGTTTTGCTTTCTAATGGAAGTTTTGGCAAATTCATTGAAAAGTAATTAAATGTTTTTGTTAAAAAATCTCTACCTACTTTTTTGATAATTTGGAACAAAACAAAACAAAACATAAAATAGTATTTTCCTTAGCTGTATGCATTTCAAGCCAGAATCATATCTGAATATGTGGTTATTCTTTTCTTTCTCTAACGTATATGACAAGATATGTTGTGCTTTGCAATACATTTTGTGCAAAACAAAGCAAAAGAACAAAGAGGCTGTCTGATATCTGTGATCATCCAGGCAAGTCTCCTGCCTAAACCCTTTGGAGAAAGCTGCAAGAAAACTCATGCAAACAATTGTGGAGTTGCTTTTCCACACAGGAACTGTGACAGATCATGAATGACAGTCCACTCATGCATGAAGCTTACATCTTTTCTGGAACCTTCTTTAGTGTATGTCTAAACAATTTGTCCATCTTCAGAGCAGACTGAAAGTTTTTTGGTTTTTTTTGGCAAGAAAATTAGATTAAAAATTGGTTCCCTAAAAAAAGTTACTTTTAAAATTTCATGTTGTCTCCTTGAAAACTTGGCTCTTCTTTACATTCTTTTTAAGGCATATTTTGGGAACTGAGTTTTTGATTAAATCATTTTTTCTTGGGAGAAAAATCATACCAAGTTCTAGCACAACATTTAAAACTACAGTTTTAGTAAAAATAAAATATTCTGACATTGAGTTAATTATGTTCTCTATAAAAATAAAATTTTCCTTGATCAAATTTAAGAGTTTGTTTTTAATTTCTTTTCCTAAAATTCCTTAATGTTTTCATCACATGAAAATAAAATGCAAAAGCTTTGCTTTTCTATTTTTTGAACCGTTATGCATTTTGCATGGTTCTGTCCCATGATGTCCTTTCTTACTTATTTTCTTTTTTCTCATTTATTAATATCTCTCCGTGGGTTTACTTTCCATGTTTCTAATAATCTCTCCTGCCTATTTCTAAACTTATGAGTGTGTGAGGTACAAAAGCGTCTCATTTAATAAAGTCTGAACTATCCACTTTCAACCACCATCTGTATCTGTAATGTCTCAGTTATTTGCTCCTCATATTTCTCTGTTTTCCTGTCCCTCTTCTTGTCTGCATCACTGAAAGGATACATCTTTGTGTATGCCTGTGGTTTTTCCCCCTCTCTCGTTTTATCTTTTGATATTGCTTCTATTCAGAAGAGAACAATACAAAGATTGAAACTATTACACTTTGATTTCAGTGACATTTTTCAACAGTAAATTTGGAGGAAAATAGATTTTCCTTGCTTTTTAAGGACTAAACAAAAATTGTACCAGAATGTCTCATAAAAGAAAAATTTCAGAGAATCTAATGTTCGGTAAGCAGAAAAGCAGTATAATAGGGTCCTGTGGAAAGAACCCCCCCCCCCCCAAACTTCTGTGTTCATTCCATACTATACCTGATGGCTGCTAAAGCAACTCTGTGATGTTTTTTGCTGTCAATGACTACTTATGTACCTGCACTTACACAGGAAGTAGAATGTTGTAAGTGACCCCAAAAGCAGAAAACTTTAGTATATTGGTTTTCCTATTGGCCTAATGTTTAATGTTAATGTTAATGTTTCCTATTGGCCTAATGTTTAATCCCTACCCATAGCTCCACCCTCTGTTCACCTATTCCACTATTTTGTATCAAACAATGTTGTTTTTATCTTACCTTATGTTTTTATATTACCTAATGCAATGGTCCTTGTTTTCAGTGAAGTCTTCTCCAGGGCTGGATACGAGACTGCCAGAAACAGCAGAATGATGTACCTTCTGCCCTGGCAGTCTGTCTCTGAAAGTGCCAATAGCAGAAAGTGATTAGGGAGAGCGCATGAACCTGGCCCCCTTTGGCACTCCATTGTCCCTTGTGCTCACTAGCATCTTTAATCATTTGACTGTGGATATTACAAGGGCTATCTCTGTCTGCTTCTTTTAGTATCTGTTTATGGACCTGTTGTCCATGATTTGCCTAATCTCTTTTGATCCTGCTGATACTGTTTGCTGCTATGATGCCTGTGGCAGGCTGTTCCAGCAGGTCACTGCCCACTACATGAGAAAGTGCTTTCTTTTATCTGTTTTAAACTGAGTTCCTACTGATTTCATTGTTTTACCCTAGTTCCAGTATTGCAAGTTTTGGTGAATCTCAGTTCTACATGAACCTTATTAACCACATTCATAATTTTGCAAATCTTGCTCAGATACCCTTTCAGTCTTCCCTCCAGATTGAAGAGGCCCAAACATTTTTATTTGCTCCAGGGAGCTGTTCCACAATCTTGCACAGTATAGTTGTCCTTCTCTATATTTTATCTAGCTCTATGTCTTTCTTGAGATGCCAACACAAGTACACATGACAACCCAGGTGTAGCTTATCAAAATTTCATACAGTGGCAAAACAACACTTTCTGTCTTGTTTGCAACAGTGCAATACAGATAATTAGCAAAAACATGAAAAGTGTATATGGCTTTCAAATTAGAATTTTCACCCCAAGGATCTCAGTCCAAACATGAGAGTGATACAGATGGAGTCTTTGGTACCCTGAACTGAAAAGGGCTCTCTCTTAGCAATTTAGAATTTAAAATCCCAGAGGAGAAACCATGGCATGCTTAGACGTATTCTCAGAGCAAGATATCAGAGAAACAATATCAACAAGGACACTGCATGAAGTAGTTATTGTCCAGGGGTTTGTCTACCCTGTGTGAACAGGGAGACCACACTGTTAGCTTAGTTTGGGTATGGCTACCCGTGCACAACCACATTTTCCAAGGACAGCTTCGGCATTCTTTCAGCAAGGCCTTATCAGTTCTAAAGATACATATTGAAAAGTTTAAATTTTGCCCTTAAGTGCACATGAATTTGCAGAGACTCAAAGGTGGCAAAATCCCCAAAACATAGGTGACACTTGGATTTCAGTTTCCTGTTTATTTTGTCATTGACCAGAATGTAAAGTGTACCACAATCACAAAGATGTAACATTTTGGCAACTTCAAATTGTGTGTAACTCGATCTGGGAAACCAATTCAAATCATTTTGGTCCCAAAACAAGGCATTTTGCTTGTTTTCAAGATAAGCATGACTAAATTATTTCTGCTTTGACATTTTGCTCATTGAGAGTCACACAGTTGTGGTCTTCAGATGGTGAATGGTTTTAGATATAATTTTGGGATCTACAGTTTCAACAACGTCTTTCTTTCTCCTCACTCTGGGAAAAATTAGATCAGAAGACCATGAGTTCATTCAGTCCTATGAAGTATAGACAGTCAAAAATGGTTGTCTCTCTTATATTTTTATCACTTTCAAATTCGTGGAACATTTTGAGAAGTTTCTCCTTCTCACAAAACAGTGGTCTCCATAGTAATCAGAACCTTTTCAGAAGTGTGAAATTTAAGAACATTTAAGGATTTGAACTTCATCATGTTAGTACATTGCTTGCTTTGAGCTTTCCATTTTGGAAGACAGACTATCAAGATTAAGGATATTAAAATTACATCCTAAAATTATCTTATTTTGAAGATACTTTTTAGAGAAAAATCATCAAGATGGATGAATGGAAATCTCCCTGATTTTGGAAAAAGCTAGACATTATACAGACATTAGGGCCATCTGTCATTGAAATTTGTTTAGTTGTTACGTACTTGCATAGGATGGTTCATCAGAGATTTGCACTGGCAGATGGCCTTATAAAAATTGAATGTGTGGTATTTACTTTTGCTTTCCTTTTAAATTGCCTTTAGTCCCTAAGGAGAGAAGAGGTGGGTGTTTTCTGAAGATTGTTTCCTGCTACAAATCTGGGACAAATTCTGCACTTCGATACTTTCATGAAACATTTCGTTGGCCAGATCCTGAAGCAATGGAAAACAAAGAGCCTCGGTAGCAGCAGCAGTGGGGTAGGAGCTACTCTACAAATCTTCCTGTGCCATATGGCTCTGTGGGACGGCTGTTCTTCTTGCCCAGTCTCGCAAGAAGCAGTGTCCTGGCTACACAGAAGAAAAACTCTGCACCTTCCTGAGGAAAATCTAGTCAGACATCCAGCACAGGCAAACAGGCAACATTTTGCAAGTTAGTTTTTTCTAAGTTTAACCACCATTTTTCCGTGGCTGGGAAGTCGGTCACTTGAATTAGTCAGCTCTACCTAAATCACCACAGTGATTTAAATCAATACAGCAAGTGGCTGTGCTCATAATCATGGCATTTTTTTCCTAGCTACTAGGTAAGATTTAGCTATACGTGTGCTAGTGCCACAGCGCTATTTACTTCTTTGCACAGGATACTGTGAAAAAGTATGATTAGAGCTGTTAATGGAGTGAGTGCATAAGAAGACACTGATCATGCTTTTTGCCCCCAAAAAATCATTACTAAAATCATGATTCTGTCATTAATCTAAAAGTAAGGTTGAACAACACAAGATTTATTATTTCACCTATAAAAAATGTGTGTTGAAGATTCAGTAATTAATGGTAGTTTAATTTGTTTTTCTATATGTGAATAGATAGGCGTAAAGGGAAAACAAGTTATACTAATATGAAACTGAAATATAGCTTTATTACAGGACATGCACCAGGAGATGTCATATTACAGGAGAAAATCTTACACTTGAGCTCTCAGTAATTTGTTTTAGGCTCATGTTTACAATCAGTTACTTTCCTGAGAGGCAGAAGAAAACTCATATATGCTTCAAAGTCATCACAGATTTCCTATACTTTTTCTCTATTTTCTAAAATGTGGAAAAAAAAAAAAACTCACAGAAAAATCTAGTATTCTGTGTACCAGAGACCAAAGAAATGTGAGGTAAAGACTGCATTTTCTAAATAAATTTTAGCTTAAGAATACCATTTATATTAATGATATATAATAGTTAAGTTCTTAAGCTTGTATTTAAAATACTGGGCTAAATAGACTAATTTTCGGAACTCTAAGAAAATTAAGCAAGACTTGTCTGTACTTTTTCTAGGAGCCTGCCAATACACTTTCATTTCCTTAGCAATACAGAGGATCTAGACAAGTAGAAGGCATAGTAATCCTGGAATATACTATCCCTTAATTGCAAAACACTGCAGTTAGCCCTTTACTTTGGAGGGTGATAAGTGAAAGCAATCCTACAGTTGCTATTTTACATGAAACCCTATAGACTGAAACTTACAGAAAGTTTCGCTGTTTTCATGAGTTCTTTTGCTTTATTATCTTCTGTATGATCTTATCTTTTTCTTCTTTTTTCTTCTTTTTTTTGAGTGCTGCACAGATGTGCTGCCATAGCAACTGTTATCTGCTACTGGACCACAAATCCAGCAGTGGAATCCAGATCTGACTTTCCAACTCAGGTTGGTTGTTTTCAAGGCTTTTCCAGGTTGTTCTCAGGCTTTTCTAGTTGTTTTCTTCACTGAATTCTCCAAAGACTTGATAGGTGACTTACCAGAAGGCTGCCTTCAACAGTGCCAGTATTCTTCCCTTCAGCATCCAGTCTTATTCTATAAAGAAAGGTCATTATCTCTTTTTCTGTGTGTCTCCAAGATTATTAATTTTTTTGAAACAGTCTATTTTGGGGACACAAGAAGAAGTGCTTTGCTAATCATCAGTACAGTGGTTTTACCATCTTTTGGCATCTTCATTTCTTAGCAGTTGTCTGTCTGGCCATGATTATATTCTGGGTCATGAAAATTGTATATATTTTCCATTTGCTTATATTAAAGGCATAAGTATTTTGTAAAGTTTTGTTTCAGGAAATAGTGTATCAAAGACTGATAAAATACTGCTTGAAAGTTGAATATAGAGAATTTCGTCAAATTTTCACAGGTAACTAGAAAATAAATAATGAGATGTTTCCTACTTGGTAAAATATAAGAAGTGCTGCTTTTGTGCATGGGGATGTATTTATGTTGGTTTACAGATATCAGATGTGTCCTACAATTTTCAGTTTTGAAAAGGTGGTTAGGTAGTCTTTACTGTTTTATTAAAAATGGCAAAGAAATAGAGCTGTCTAATGTATTATTGCTCTGAAGAATAGACCATATGAAAGGACTTTCCTTTGCCATAACCGAAACACTTTAAACAGCAACTTCATCTTCATAAACTTGCAAAGTTATCACTCTAAATGAATTATGAATGAAACTTTTTGTTTGTGTACATTCAGCCAGCTCAGGGACTAACTTATTTCTTCGTGTATTTTGTTTTTGAGAGTGAAAACTGAACAGTGAATTTACCATTCTAATCTCCTATATCAATTTGCACCTGGTTCAGAATGGTATTGTAAATTACCGCAGAAAAAATAGGATAATGAAAAGTCAGTCTAATCCTGGTTCAGTTAGAAATTTATTCTTTGTATATATCTATCTCCTTAACTAGTTTGTGCTTATGAGAGTGCGCATACTGCTCTCAAGTAACAAATGAGACACAAAAAACTGCAGCATTCACATGCATGTATTTTACAAAGTAAGTGCTGGTTGCTTCACTGGGACCTTCTGTTCATCGGTGAATATCAAGAAATTCAGTTACAGCACAAAAATGAAGTGTTGGAGCACCTCTGGTACCTGAGCTCAGTGGAAATGAAAATCTGTGAAATTTTTCATGGGGAGCCTTTCTCTTACATCAGCTTACCACGTTCATGGCTGCAATGCAAAGTAGCCACTGCGTTACAACTCCTAAATTGCTGTGAATGTACTAAAATTATTGAGTCAGAATATTAACTCTTCTATTCCTAACTTTTCCCGGAAGCCCTGAGATTTGTTGAAAACAGGAGAAACCATTATGCACCTAGTACATTTCTGTTGAGAATCCAAGACACCTTCATGCATACCAAGTTTATCAGGTTTTTAATGACAAGATATTTCTAAATAAATGAACCTGAAGTGATAGACTAGAATGGAGGTTTAATTTTCATAGTACTCATTCTGGATGAAATATTGATTCTGATCCTCAATTACTTAAGTGAAAAGAGCACAAAGAGCTGCTCTTACATGACTAGGGATTTCTCTTTAAAGGATCATTGTAGGCCACAGTCAGCTCTATATAATTTTTCTTGACAGAGTGGGCATCACTGGAGTACGCTGCAGGTCAGAGTTTCTGACACAGCCTGTAAGAAATTGCTCCACTTGGCAAAAGTTAGGCTTTAAATTGAAATAAGAGCTAACCCTGCCCCAGTATCTGCCGTGGTCCTGGCAATAAAAAGAGAGCGGTTCTCCATGCTGCCTTGAAAGCTGCCACGAATTCAGGTGCTCTTGAAGCGTTGGTCCAATTACTTGTTTTCATCTATTAATTTTGTGAATGTTTCCAGAGTGGAGACATTACAAAGAGAAATGATATTCAAACCTGTAGAGACTGGTAGAAAATACTGTCTTTTGTTTCAAAAGGAAAGCATGACTCTGACTCTGCAGTGATGCTAAGCACTATCTTACCATCATTTCCATGGAAATCAGAGGGGTTGAGCAGCTAAATCACATGCTCAATCCCTAATAAGCAGGGCGCAGAACTGAGGATGAAGGTTAGGGTTTGGAGAAGCGTTTGAGAATCTGAAAGCTTGAATTTCAGATGGAATGATTTTTCATTTCATGGATACTTTAACAGATGCACTTGGTTCACTAGAGAGCAATCCTCTGGATATCAGCATTAATACTAAAATATTCCATTATGGTCAGTATATTTATAATGAATACATGAATTATTAATGCCAGTATTTCTTCTATAGTTCCCTACAGCAGCAGTTGGGTGTTTCCAAGCTAGTATAATCTTAGGATATATCAAGTGAGGTTTTGCAATAGAAGTAGGGAAGTATTTAATGGCATTGTACTACACACCGGTGTACAAAACATCTGGTATTCCAGAAGGATAAATTCATACTGGAACAGATGCGGAAAAAGGCTACTAGGATGATCATGGCAATGAAGAATTTATTGGCAGAGAATAAAAGTATTTATTTGACTGAATTCACCCAGCTGAAAGCTCAGGGCAGCAAACATCAGAGAAAAAGAATTATATAAACTAAAGGACTATGCCAGAACAAGAATAAATTACTCTAAACTGGTTATGAATATGTTTAGAGAATGGTTTCTAAATATCTACTTGGTGAAATTCTTGAATTATGTTCCAAACAGAATAGTGAGAACAAGAAAGTAACACACTTTTAAGACAGTTTTGGATGCCCTTTTACTAAGGGCACTATGTGAAGTTTTTTCTATGGGAAAATGAAGAAATTTGGTCTTTCCTTGTACACAGGAGGCCAGTATCTTATGTACAATTATGTGAATGTCCAAGGAATGCAAAAGGTTTTACTTTCACCCACAGCTGACTTCGTAAAGCTGTTTAATAGAAAATATGGACAGCTCACCAGTTTTAGCTCCTTGGCTCTCTGGCATCTGTTTTCAGAGCTTCTCACCAGAGTGGCTGCTGTTTGCAGAGGAAACCTGGACAAGCAATTCTAGAAGGGGCTGAAAGAGCTCAGCCCTGAGAGTTAATGGTAAGAAGGTTTCCAGACTGGGAGGAAAGTGCTGCTACCGATAGGCGATGTTGCAGCTCTCTCTTTCTCCTTTACTCCTGGCAAACTTGGTCACAGACTTGCTCCTTTTGCCAACAAACTGAAGTCTAAATGGTTAATTAAATAATATAATGCACCTATTGTCCCGTCCCTAACCTCCGGTGTTTTCCTCCTATCTTAGAGATGATTCCAATCTTTTTAAAGCACTGCTGACCTCCTTTTCCTCACAATACTGCAGGAAACAAAGGACATTTCTTAACTTGGCCACCAGTAGGCATATTGCTGGCTCTGATGTTTCTTTCTCAGGATCTCCTCAGCCTGATCCATATCAACACATTCTTGTGTTCAGTTGTTCAGCTCTGGCACTCTCATTTCCACGTGAGTGGACTCCTTCATGAAATCTTTGTATTTTTCTTTGCTAAGAGATTTGATTGGCTGGGTATGTCTCAATAATATTTTACAAATGCTTAGAGTGAATATGACAAATTTAACTGGTTCATTTAAGGTCTGCCAGGGCAATGCCAGATGAATGCTGGTTAGCAACATAAAATTATTGACAAGTTGGAGTATTTTCTCATTGCTCTTACTGAAAATATTCCAAGATGTGAACATATTTGTTGCCAGGAAGCACCTAAAATAAAGAAAAAGGCATTACTGAGGCTTGTGGCGTGCAGTGGAGTGCTCAACATTTCATACCTGATATGGATTGTGTAACTGAGTCTTATAAAAACATAGGAGAATATCTTATGGTTTATTTTGTGGATCTTTTCAGCTGAATAGTTCTAGAAAGAACAGAAACAATAAATCCCCCTGTTTTTGTATCTTGCAACACATGATAATGCTTGGGTAAAGAATTACACAGCTGAAAGTGTACACTTGCTACTGGACAAAATTGTCTCCTTGGGAAGTAGCAGATGCTTTACAATGTACATGGCCATGAGGGCTAAATTGGGAATATAGGGAGTGGAAAAAGACAATGGGGAATAGAACAAATAAAAGAAATAAAAGAGGATAAAACAGGGAAATTAAACACTGTAAGGATTAGCTAAGTTGCCTTCCGGCTTCTGGAAAGGAACATTTCTTTTTCCACTTTGAGATTGATAATTGATTATTAAAGGTGGCATAATATTTTTCATTTATATTTCGGTATAGCTGCACTGCAGGCAATCTTCATGTGGAGAAATAATTTCTCCTTAAAGCCCAAGAGGTTACAAATAATTACTTTAATAGTAATTGAATTATACCTTATTATCAATATTATGTAAGGATTATATTTGAAAATACACTAGTACAGATATGTCATGTTTTTAATTTTACCTAAAGCGATACATATTTCAATTAGCTGTCAACTGAAATTAGTACTAAACCTAATGAAAACTATACATGCTTCTGTGTGTGCTACCTCTAAAGTCACTGTGACTCTTGCCACTAGTTTAGTAAAACAAAAAACAGCTTGAATTAGCAGAATTACTTGGCTTGTCTCTGAATAATGACAATACGTTATGATTTTGGGAAGAGAACAATACCTATCCATTACTTTCAGTGTTAAGGTGAAGGCTCTGTTTTATGGAGGAGAATTAGCTATATTTCAATTTTAACCTAAGTATGTAAGTTCAATCTTTTTGGAGCTTCTCTATGTTAGATTTAAAAATATATATTAATATCTATAGTATACATGTTATTATAGGTTATAATGTCTATGTACCCTTACAATAGCATTTATCTTGTTTATATATTTATATATAAATAAAATAAATTTCACAGAAAACAATATCTTTTTTCACAATACAGCCCTGCTTTTGTTTCAGTTGGGATAATGCAAAGCTGTGGTAGGGAATGACTGCAAGTGTAAGAGAACTTATACCATCAGTGGATTAGCTGTAACATGCCTGGCAATAGGACAGGTTGTCATATTTACACCTCTGCTAAATATGGTTATATTTTAATCCACATTTCTTTTCTAGTGAAATATTTTGGATTTCATTAGGAAATTTACTGTGCTTGAACAGTCCTATGGGTATGGCATTAGGATCTGTACTACAGACTAGCATTGCCATTGTAAACCAACATTACATTTATGCCATGCAAAAGCAGTCTTTCACATGCACAGCACAGCACAGAAGATCTAATCTTCTATGTATAAACCATTCCAGAAATCTGATACACTGAAAAGTTACAATAAAAAAATTTTGACACTAAACATCTTGTCCCAAATGATCACTTCAGGCTGTGCGTACATATACCACTGGTATCCAAAAGCAGTCTGTACAAAAGTGTAGTGCAGAAAACAGGTCAAAAAAGATCGCTGCATATCTACAGTCTGGAGCTCATGTCCATAATTCAAACTGTAATAAGTAGACCAAAAAATAATTGGTGATGGGGGACGTCTTCTGTGAAATGCTTTAAAGACCATGGAGTGAATGAATCCCAAGAGTAATTCTGCTGAAATCAATTGAATTTTATAGTAGAAGAAATAAGGATGATGAGAGAAAAGAAAGTTTCCAAACTTATCATTATTACTAAAATAAAGATCTTGAAGAAGGGAGAGGAAAAAAGTAGTGAAGCAACCTTGTATAGCATGTCAAAATCACTTCATGACTAGTTTGAAAAGCATTAGTCATGCATCAAATAGCAATTTAAAGGGTCCAAAATTGCAAGAAATTTCACATAATTGACTCAATAACTGCATTATGTAAATATTTTGAATAAGATTTTTGTTCTTTTATTTTCAACACACTGAGGATAACATGTATTATTAAAAATGAATAGTTTTCTTGATCTAATCTAATCCTGCTATTCATATTTATTACACAATTAATATGGAATAAATTAGCAAACCTCTTCTGTAGGTTCAGCCTTGATTGTGATGCCAGAAATGCATTTGTACATAACAGCAATTTGAAAATCCAGTCTACAGGTACATGGATAGGCAGTATTTTTAATATTCGCAGAGATGTTTTTGCATTTCTAGGTGTACATATCATGGTACTAAATGAGCATGTTTTAATAAATGTCTGGGTTTAAAATTAAAAGCAATTTTTCAGATACTATTTGATTTTAATGGATGTATTCCTGCTCTCACAAAGTCAATAGGACTTACAGTATTAACCTGGATAAGAACAGTGAAGTGCACAGCATGCTTTGTCCCATTTTTCATGATATTTCATATGTGAATTCAGAAGAAAAGAAAACAAAAAATAAAGCCAAATTATCCTTTATTTGGCACTTTTAGTGAACTAAGGTCTGGGTTTAGGGTTTTATTAAAAAAAAAACAAAACCTGATTTACTGCCTCCTCTTTACATACTGATTACTGTAAGCCAATAAACATGATCTTAATATACTATTCACATAATTATCAAGAATGCTGATAGGTTTTTTTATTCTTACATTGGCTTTATTTTGTGTTTTTTTTTCCCTGTAGTTTATAAAGGCATTACAAAGTTTTGTATATCAAGAGAAAAACAAGGCTGGCCTAATCTCCAGGGAGGCTATAATGCAGCTGAGTGGCTGTGATTCAGTAGCAGATATACGAAAGACGAAACAGTAACAGGCAGAATCTAAAAGGCTACTGGTTTTAAAACCCACATTTGTTATTACTAATAGAGAAGAGAAGGTAAGTGCCAGCCTTAGTTTGATAATAGGAATAGTTTACTGATTATCCATTCACATTCAACATTCACACTCCCGCTACAATAATTTACTCTGAGAACGCCAAAACAGCCCATTAAATGATCTGGGATAGTGCTTGAGAGGTACTTGCATTTTTCATCTTAGTGCTGCAGTATTCTGGTGTGAGGTCAGTACTGTATACATATAAAGAAGTATTTGTTATAGAGAGGACAAAATATGCTCCTCAGACTTATAGTATAGGTGAAGAGTAGATATAAAAATTTCATCAAGATTTACCTCACCAGCTGCAATGTGCTGAAATGTACTCTGCTCTGATATTTCAAGGTTTTGAACTTTGTTTTTCTCCTCTTTTCTGCATAACATTTCTGTAGCAAATACTTGTGATGTGGCTAGAATAGACTTTATAAATGCATTAATTTTCTCAGTTAAACCTGTGAGAGTAATACATTTTTGATTCCATTGCCAAAATGAAATATTGAGAAGAAATGAGTTTCATGCAAACTCTGTTTACAGTTTTTTGGGTTTCTTGCTGTTGAAAACTTCTTTCTAATCTTCACGCAACATTTTACCAAGCATCAAACTATAGACATCTACAGAAGAAGGAAAGAAAATGCATTACTGAAGAGTGAGGTTTTTTGCCACTGGTTCTCAGTCTGAGATCCAGATTCAATTCCCTCCTCTGCCTGAAGCAATTTGCACTCAAGTTTCCCACTTCCCATAAGAGTGCCCTCACTATCAGGATATTCAATCTTTTTGGGTGGGATCTGTCAAACTCTCTTGTTAAATTTAATCCAGCTTTCACAGGAGAATCCTACTTTTCGATCAGTACAAGGGGGCTTTACCACCAGCATTAGCCAATTTAAAACAGTGCTATAGTGAAAGATACAGTCACATTTCTTCCTCCTATCTCTTACTGCAGATTCTTGTCAACCCCTTTGTATTAGAATTAGCTAGTATGTGGCAAGGTGCATCAGATCAGCTTCCTAAAACTCAAAACTTGCCATGTCATCCAACAACAAATTACCACTGGGGTAGTAAGGATTACCACTTGGTTGCAGTATGAATTGCTATTCTAATGTCAACAGTTATTTAAGTAAAATACAGTTAGAGAACAAGATCATGAAAAGAAGCTTGCTGGGCTGCTGGTTTAGGACCCTCACTTAGGAGCTGAAATACTTTATTTCCTGAGGCCTAAAGAGTACCCATGTATTTTGTACAAAAGGGAACCATGACAATAACAGAAATTAAGATGAATTTATCCCAGAATACTTGATGGTTTCACAGGGCAGGTGCCTACAAGTGGAAACTATGGGCTCATGTTCTGAGGCAGTGGAGAGGATTAGACCCAGCTCTATGAGGCCCATATCCGTTTGGATCTCCTAAATTCTTATACAGATCCTTACAGGAGACACCATCATGACATATCTTGTCTCTCCGTCCCATCCAAAGTGGGTGTTACGAATTTGTGAATATTTTTGTGAGGAGTCATATTCATGAAAATGTTCTTTTTTATCCTTAAGATTGAATTAATTAGCAGTCAACTCATGGTAAAAACCTGTAGATTAGGTGAGTTACAACAACCATTAGAGTTCACTTAAAGTTGATATTTTGTAAAGTTCATGGAATATACTTTGTATTCATTTTGTCTTTTGATATAGAAATTGTCTTCAAAGGATCCTGCCCTTAGTTAAGGACAAATACGAATGTGAGAAGCACTCTCAGACAATAAAATTTAAGAAAATTTTGGGGTAGCACTCACTCACTCATTAATGGTCAATATACAGTTTTAAAAGTATATTTTAAATAGCTTTAACTCTTTCTTTTATCAAAGAAGTGGCTATAAAAAAACATTATTACTTGAGAAATCTTGATGTCGAAAATGAACACGAACTACTATAAGCTATCCGTAGAAGACAATAAAAGAAAGTTTGTCAATATGCCTTGATAGAAGCATTAAAGAGCCCTCTTCTCTTCTTAGTGGTTGTGATTTATCATGTTGCATTGACAGACTGTGCAGCCTTTATATGTTTTTGGATGTGCAGTTTGGATTCATAGTTCCCAGTTTTAAAGAAATAGTATTATTTCATCTAAAAGTATTTGCTATTAAACTAGAAATGGACATGGCACACCTAATGTAACAAAGTATGATTCACATCATTCTAGAAATCTGCAGTTTTTGTTTTCTTGTGATGAACCTTTTAATTTACAGTGTTATTCTATTTAAAGTAATTCAACAAAAATAATACAACATACAAAAAAAATTCAGTAGAAAATCTGAACAACAGCAATGCTGTCTGACTCAAAAAAATTAAGAATTATCTTATTTTTATCATTTTTTTGTGTAGCAAAGGAATGCTGTTTGAATTATACAAATATTTGCTTAGTTTTGTTGAGCAGATGTGGGGTTAATTATATGCTTAAGTGCTTTGTTGAACATGGGTCCATATTATGTTAAATTCATAAGCCTAAGTGGATGACCATGTACTTTGTGAATATGTAGCCTGATAGTGTGTTAAAGTAGGAATGTAGTATGATTATTGATATATAAAATTTTTTACTTTTAAATTATTAGCTGTAGTGAATCATAAAGTGAGTAGTTACCCAGTTAGTTGCAAAATTTCCTATTTTACATAAAGAATAAGTTTACCCCCCAAATATCTTCTCTGGCTATTAAATAAAGATAAGCTAAACAAATGAGACAATGGATTTGTTCTCAGGAAAAACAGGAAACAATATTGAACTTTAGCATCAACTGGAACAAGAAGGAAATTTTACATCAGCCAATGCAATAAACTTAAGTATATGAAACTCAGGAGGAAATCAACAATATAAACCCATTTCAAATAAAATGAAGGAAGTGACTTTCACTTTTGTATTGCCCGTTTCTTCAGGAAAGTGCCAGTAGGTGTTCTTGCCAGCTTTCCTGCCAGGCAGATGAAAGGCTTCTCAGATTAATTGCTGTTCAGTTGTGACAGGTGTAGGAGATGGCTTCTACCCCAGAGCTCACTCCCCCCCCCCCCCCCAGTGGTGGTGTCCTTCATTTCTTTCTGATCTCTGACTCACCAAGGTGGGATGAAAAGAAAAGCTTTCTGTGCACTGCCCAGACTGCCGGAAATGTTGTCATGGTGGTGGCATATGAATGAATATATATATATATATATATATATATATATTTTTTTTTTCCTTAGGCACCGGTATCACTGTTTATAGCAGACTCTCTGCTCTATGGAGAAAGCCTGAGATCTGTCCCAAAGCACCTTGACGTGCAGTGAAATATTGGTATTTGAATTAGAGCCTAATCAGGAGCAGCAGAGAAAGTGACGTGTTTCAGCTCTGTCTTTCTCGTAGCCAATTACTCCAGGCTCCTAGTGTTCATGTCTTCCATGTGCTTTCTTTAATTAGCACTTTATTAGTTTGGCTTCAGAGAGCTGGTTCTGGAGAAAACTTTCCTGATGCTGCCAAATGGTCACAAGCAGGAGGTGATTAAATTTAGTCTTAAGCAATAGGCATCTGCATGCATTCTTTGAATCTTGAAAAGAGGTGTTCCCAATAATTTATGCCCAGAGGGATGTTATGCTGTCAGTAAATGTATCTAAAAAGCTGCCTCACATAATTAGCTACTGTCTATATGCTATTCATTTAGGTCTATTTTAATAATAAGATTCTTGACTCCTCCCCATTAAACTCAAGTTGATTTATATTAATAGTAAAGGAAATATGAAATGTAGGCTCCTACTTTTTAATAGATTGGACATTAGAAAAAAAAGCAGCAATTTCTGCTCAGTGCAATCCGTTTTTATTGCTTTCACTATAGGTAGGTCCGTCATCTTCATCAGATAACTATTAACCCGTGGTACTATTCAAATTGCTCATCTTGGCTGGGGATTGTTAAGGAGGACTGCACTGGTCACAGGGGTAAGAGAATGGAGTAAACATAGTCAATTTGTTGAAATACAGAACATTTTTTTTCTCTGTTTATTGTGAAATAGTAAATTCAACAGAAGATGCAGTTGTAAATTCTGTGGATTTTAATTGAGCGCAAATGGTATTAATGCGAATGAAATTTTTTGGCTGAATTATGTGGTAGAGGGCTGGCCAGGCTTGCAGGCCCAGCATATGCCTGTCTTAAGGTGCACCTCAAAGAGAAGACAGGAAGCAGATAATGCTTAGATAGAGCAAATGAAGGTAAATCTTGAGCAGGGAGACTTCTAACTTAAATACTAGGTTTTATTCACTTCTCAGTGACTGGTAAGGGATGCCAAATGGGTGACTTTACCCATTGTTTTTTTTAAAAATGAATCCCTGTCCGTAGGCCTATGCATAGGGAAGATAGGTCTTCTCCTGAGAGCAATAATCTGCATTTAAGGGTTTCTGGGTGGCAGCTGCCAGCCAGTTATACCCCCTGGTGATACAGCTCTGCATTTTCCCTTGTAGAAGGTTGGCCTAGAAGACACAAAGCAGAATCATAGTATTTTAGCTGCTAAAATACTTTTTGACAGTTTAATGTAATTTTCAAATGCTACTACAGAAGTTATTTAACATACACTTTTCCACTGACTGGAAGTGTTCTTAGCAAACATGTGACGCATGGCTTTGTTAGCTCAAGATCATGAGTTTTGGTAGGAGAAACTGTCAAAAGATGATTATTTACTAGCATTTTACACAGTCTGTGAATTGGTTCATAATTATACTATACCTCAACAGCTTTAAGCAGATGAAGACATTAAAAGAATGCAAACAAAAGCATTTATGTTTGAATCACATTTTTTTCTTATGCCATAGCTAAAAGAAATAATTCTTTGTAGCTGATAAAATCCGTAGACAAATTAAGAACCTGATTCAGTAGACTGTATATCAATAGTATCCTTTAATTCAGCAGACTCATTTGTATGTTTAAAGGAATATGTTTAATGCAAAGGTCAGCATGCTGTGCTGACATACACCTTAAGCAGTCATTTGTGTCTCTGCAGAGGGAGCACAAAATGTTATAGAAAGCTAAACTATGGGCGCAGTTATGGGGTTTTTTACACCACATATATCAGAAAGGAAGTGAGTAATGAAGACTGTATCTTAACAATAGTCTATAAACCTTAAAAGAATAGGGAGGAAGTACCCAGTGGTGAAAATGGATAAAAGATACTGGTCAATCAAGCTGCCACCATACATATTAAAAATAAATCTCTCTTTTTCAAAAGATTATATTTTTATAATATTTTTGTAGTACGTTTATAATACACAAAGCCCAGCAAAAATCCCAAACAACTCATTGTTAATATCAGTTAAAATTAATTTGACAACAATCCTGCAGCTAATTATTTATCTGCTTTTATTGCTCAGTCTCATAGAATAATTTCAGAAACATGTGATGCCACAGTCCTCCATTTTCATCTGATAGGTGGCAGAAATTCCTTGAAAATGTACTAGGATTAAAGTATAGTTTCATTCATCAACAGTACCTACAGGACTAAGACTGGCTGAGGTTTGACATCATTAAATCACTTTAGCTAACTAAAGCTAGAGCTCTCACTAGTGCTGTCATGTCTCATAATCAATGGTGCCCCACTATGCATGACTGTATTTGCAAACAAACTTATGAAGAACAGAATATTATAGTTTATACACCAATTCTGGTGCTCTTAAAGCTATACAGGATTAGGTCTCTTTTAAATTGTGTTGGATTGGTTTAGAATCAGCACTACTTATAATGTGAGGGTTTTTCAGAAAACCAGATGTTGTCTGAAAGGAGAGAAGAAAAGAAGAACAATATAAAGCTGCATTCAAAGGGGACTTGGGGAGAAAATATAAGGAAGCTTTGTAAAAGGCAAGCATAAAACCCCACATAACATTTTTTGAGCACAAAAGAGAGCACATCAGCTAAATTACAGTTTTTAACTTGTACTTTCTTTTGCCATCATAGATAAGTCCTGGGAGAAACTCATGCTATGACAAATTAAAGTGAAATTGTCTTCTCAAGCTGAATTAATGCATTTCTACTTCCAAACCAAGATGTACTTATGTGCTCTACATCTGTGAATGTACACAATGAAGAACATCAACAAATATACATTTACAATGTATAAAAGAGCAGAATTCTGACTATTAAACAAATGCATCATCTCTGTTCAGTAGGAACCATATTATGCACTTTATTCAGTTCAATGTTTGGAACGCCAGTCTTTACATTTTATATTCAGCATGAAAAACACTTACCTTTCTATCTAATCATCTGTCTAGCCTTCTGTCTAGCTATCATTTTCATTTCAAAATTCTTTCCCTAAAACACTTGTGTCACTTTTACAGTATAAACAGAAAATAGATAATTGGTTAGTGAAACACATCGACTTCTACAGATAGTAGAGCTAAGCAGTAGATAGAAACATGAAACTTCTCTAGTGTAAGAGAAGAACAATATTTTCAGTTTAAAATGATGAGGTAATGTTTGTTTTTCAAATTACAGTTGAACAACTTGGAATCTTAACAAGACACAAGCTACTTGACATAAAGGACAACAGAGAGACAACATAGGCGTAGATAATGCAGTATCGAGAGTAGCGTACATAACTGAGTAGGAAAGAATATGATAGAGATGTTTTATACGTTGGTTTGGGTTATGAAGTATTCTCAAATACTCATTCTTGAAAACTTAGCATTTTAATGTTTAACATTTGTGAGTAGCAGATTAAAAAAGTTTGTAAAGATCCATATTAGTTAGAAAATATTTCTTATAACTGTAATTGGGAGTGGATCAAAACAGATATTTGAAGGTGACACCTTTCTGATTTGGGGTGATTCTGGATCTTATTCTGTTTTGGTTTCTGCTGTCAGATTTAAAGAGGAAGATTACTTAAAATATGAATTTGCTGCTCTTGTATTAACTAGTCAAAATCCTGCATTAATAATGCATGAAATTACATGGCCATTTAAACTTCATTAACTTCCTACAATTATTTTCTGTTCATGTCTAAAGTTAATGTTGATCTAGACTGTAGTGCCACCTTGTCACTTTATAAATAACAACATGAAGTAGTTTCATATGTTTACCTACATAGAGTTCAAAATACTTCACAAATTAAAGTTCATAGCAAAAATTCTAGAAAACTATTTCACTCATTTTATATAAAATTAATTTTCTTTTCTACTCCAAAATTTAATGCAAATTATTTTTATATGTACTATATATACTACACATAAATTATTTGTATGCAACTATATTATTTCACCTATCCAAAAGAAGGGATGAGCAGAAGTGAGCTGAACAAATGCAAAAGGGGCTTATGGTACTGAGATGTATTAAGTTTGATGGCTTCTGAGAGTTTAAAGTGATTTGCTT
Organism: Apteryx mantelli; assembly: GCF_036417845.1. Classification (NCBI taxonomy): domain Eukaryota; kingdom Metazoa; phylum Chordata; class Aves; order Apterygiformes; family Apterygidae; genus Apteryx; species Apteryx mantelli. Next base: position 62,231,037 of record NC_089979.1, read on the forward strand.
GATGTCACAAGAAAAAAATGGGAAATGAAGGTAACAATATCTTCTAGACTTCCTAGCCTTACTGCTAAATGTCTCTCAACATCAGTTAAAAAGTGTTTTCTTTCTGAAAATGAACAAAATCTTGAAAAACTTGCTACTAATGCTCATTATCAGCATTTTAATCCACATTTTAGACTATCAAACCCAGGCTTTTAGTCAATTAAAATGTTTAATGACATTTTAATTTTATTTAAATACGATGAAAAAGTAATGAAAAAGGGACCTGTTTTATTGTTTATGAAATAAGAAAAACCTTATTATTTTCTAGTTTGGAGAATTTTCTTTTCTTTCTCATAAAACCAGTCTTAATATAAGAATAACAATTTATTTCAGCTTCTTGATAGCTCCAGCTGTATTAGGTTAAAAATTAAACAAAATCCTTGGGATTTCAGAAATATATACATAAGTGATATCCTCAAGAAAGACTGAGCAATGACATTTTTTACAGCATGAAAATATACATAAATGCCAAAAGTATATTTGAAATATATTAAAAAAACACATTCTTTAGAAAGAGAGTTAATTCTGAATATTCCTTTCTAAAAGTTATAGCATTATTAAATGATCATTTTTGGTATGTAATAAGTACAAACTGTTTTTATAAGTTTATTGTATAGGTCAACTGACAAGCAAGGAAGGCCAGGATTATCATATGTGGGCTCATTTAAATGAATGCCTAATGTTTAACCTTATTTGAATGTTTATATATTTGAGGTCTCCCTTCTTTCTTCCTTTTTCTAATCTCTTTCTTTCTTCTTTTTAGATTGTATCTTTTATTTAATTGGACTCCAACTCTGACATTGGATCTTGCCTTCCCTTGCAGCAATTCCAGCTTTGACGCTTTCTTTGGGGATACCAAATCTTTCTCTTTTTGTGTACTTCACTCAGTGGCTGTCTTTAAGTTTCTTGCATTGTTGCTCACTAGGAAACAAGAAACAGAAAATAATGAAAGGAGCCAAGTGCAACCAGCAAGTACAGAAGGCAGAGCATCGACATCATCTGAAAGTGAGGCACCTCAGGGCAGCCCAGAAGAATCCGTAGCTTCACTTTCAAGTAACACCAGTACATACATGAAAATTAAAAGAAAGAAAATACCTGAGGCTGATAATGGCAGTGAAGTGGTATTGACTAAAGTGAGAAACAAGTGGTGATGACCAGAGATTGCAAGTGACACAGTCAGAGTAGCAAGCTAAGGATGAGAGATTCATCAAATATATGCAGTGCACGCAAAATTATGGCAAGAAAAAGAATAGAAACATTATATGTAAATATTCAGAACCACACCTGTCTAAAGAACTGTAGAGAAATTCCATCTTGTTTGTATGCTATTTTCCTTCAATTTAAGGGACGATAATGCTATCTGTATAATTTGGAAGTAGAGACACTTGTTTTGCTGGAAATTTCTTTGAAAAACAGTCATGCAGAAAGAATAACTTTCTGTGTCAGGTTGTAGAAGGGCAAAGGAAATAAAAAACAAAAAGGAGGAAATAGATTATTAGTAAGATCTTGCTGAGGAGCATAAAGCATGTTGTACAGTTACATGCCATTAGCAATTTAATTCTGAGGTTGAAGCTAGATTTACCCCCTGATATTTCAAGGACTGTCCTTAACATAAAATATTAAAAATCTTGCCTGCCTATTCCGTGGTTTGTCTCCCATGACTTTTGTGACTGTACAATTTTTTCAGAATCTCTTTTCTATAAGAGTATATTTGCAAAAGGACCTGGCAATTTTCTATCTCCTCTTTTTCTTTTTTTCTTTTTCTTTTTCTTTTTTTTTGGATGTGAAATTATCTCTTAATTTAGCACTTCTTGAAATGGGAAGCATGCTAGCTGGGGATTTTGGCACTCTAAACTTTATTTTTGGTTTTGCAACTGTATAACTTCAGCTAAATTTCTTTAAGTCTTCATGCCTCTGTCTTCCCATCTTTAAAATAGGATAAGGAGAACTCAGAAATGCTCTATAAATGCAGGGAATTCTTTTTATTTTATTTAAAGAAACTTGGTAGTCACATATAAAATGGACAAGCAGAATGATTCCTTTATCATTAAATAGACATGAAAACCAAAAAGCATTTTACTTCCTGTGGTCACTTTTAGACAAATCATTAAGTCAGGAGCAAAGCAACACAAGACGTGTTCATGAATATGCAGAAAGTAGTCATTCCCCATGGGCCTGTCTACACATCACAGTGTAGGCAACCCAGTCAAAACACCTTCACTCATCTTGCCATTACTGCTTCACCTCCACTGGTAAGAAGGGTTTCCTGTGGAAAGTGACTGCCTTTGCTGTTTAAATCATCCTGCTCTTCCTCACCTTTTGTCTTGTAGCTTCTAGTCTACGACTCCCTACTAAGATGTCTTCCCTGTCAATCGGTGTGCAACATCTGCAACTGATGGAGTGTGCTCTGGTTATAGCATCATAAGCAGGTAGGCAGTGTGAGCGTGTCCTGGTGAAAACTGTATAGCTACTAAGCAAAAATAGTGTGGGAGAGACTGCCTGCTGCAGTAGGGAGGATGCCCAGGAGAAGATGTCCATCCCGAGACTCCCATTGCTTCTCTTCCCAGCTGGTCACTGGGAAGAGGTTTTTCTTTTTCTCTCTCTTGCTCTTGGTGTCTCTGTTTTTTCCCTTCAGGGGTATGCATGCCATCAGTTATAGGAAGAAGTTTAGCATTGTGGTTTGAAATCCAAGACATAACAAAAGATATACTCACACCAATTTGTGTATTTGACATCACTGAGGATGGGTACAGCAAGGATTGGAGTTGAAAGTTTGAGAAAGCCTCTGGTACTATTTCAATATGAGCAGTTTGCAGAGGTCCCTCTAGGCTCAAAATACACCCGTTAACTTTATAGACACACTCGCAGAGCTGCATATGTGCCCTAGTATTCTACTAAATTCTGCCAACTTCTGACAGGAAATAATATTTTCCACTAGAAGGCCTCTAAACTATTTAAACGAATAATACCCATAGGAATATTGTACCATAAAAGGATTAAATGACAAGGAGTTAGTATTTGTATAGTTCTTACCTGTCCACAAGAAAAATCTGAGCTGCACACTGCACCCAAATGCTCGCTTCCCTTATGGAAGCTCTTGGATCAAATCTGTTCGCTCAAGGTTTTCTGGAAAAGGATATGATAAACAATGTTTGTCTTCATTTATGTTATTTACTTAGGTTCCTTATAATTCTGGGCCTATTGTCTTTATGAAGTGTGGGACAGGTATCTGTAAATGATTGCAAATTTTCTGTTAAAAAAGAGTTGTCTTCAAGATAGAAATTCCACTTGAAATGTTTATTTCCATTTTTTCAGATTTTGATCCAAAAAGTAATAGTGAAAAACTCAGTAAATATTTTCATTAGCTATAGAGAAAGCATTTAACTTCTTTTTAAACACTACTTCTTACTCATCTGAAATGCTTTTGTTTTTAGTTGTCAGAAGCTGAAACATTTTTCATTTTTTACATGTCAAAATATTAGAAAAAAATTTGATGAAGTATTCTTTTTTAATGAAAAGTTTTGACAAGAAACATTTCCTAAACAATGCTAGTATCAATATTCATCTATCAGTCTTGTAGAGGCAATGTTACTAATTGCAAAATGATTTTAAATGTTTGTATCTGTGGAACAGCTCATAGTACCTTTGTACTATTTTGTGACTTAATTGCAGTTCTTCTTGCTCTGTAAAGTTGTAATATATGGCAAATACTGCAGACTTCTATTCCCTGATGACCTATTGAATACATGAAAAATTGAGAATCCTCAGCTTGCATTTTAATAGGTTGCATCTAACTTACATTTGTCAGGCATTTGGTTGTGTTCACATTGAATACTGGTGTTTTTAATTGCATCTTAATCAGCAAAGAATGAAGCACTGAGCAGCTCAATGGCCATTTTGCACACACAGCTGTATGTTTTGAGGATACAAATTTGGCAGTAAAAATAGACTTCAAGGTTTCTAAGGCTCATAATCACTAACAAACATTTTGTAAAACTGTTCCAGACTGCACTGACAATGGAATCTGACAAAAGGAAGTAGCATCTATGAAATCAGATTTTCTAAGAAATGTTTTTCATAGTTTTGGTTTTATATGAGATAAAGTCCAGATGTTGCAGTTGTTGCAGCTGAGATTTTCACTGAGATGCTGCAGCCTGCTTGGTAGCACAGCTGGCATTCTGTCTCACCATGTTACATATCTGTTCTTTTGCTGAGACACAACCCATTTCCTCCTGTGATGTTTTCAAAATAAATATAGGGAAAGGCTATTGTTTTGGTTCTTAACGTTAACAATTCTTAAATTAACATTGATCTTTCTTCAAATACTTTACATATAGCCAAGAGGTGGCAGTAGTCCATCCTCTATTTACTAATATACTTTATTGCTCCTGGTGGATGTTTTCCTTTCTTTGATATGTAGAACTGTTTTCTTCTGCAGAGAAGACAATTATTTCAAAACAGATATATGATTTTTTTTTCAGTTGGATAGTGTTCCGAGTCTTTGTCAAAAACAGAGAGAAGGAGGCAACCCCTTTAAAGGTTGCCTCCTCTGAAGGTGTCAAGACAGATGGTTAGAAACATGTGGCTGGGGAGGTGTGAGTGCAACCAGGAGAAGCCTTTGAAACTTGTGCACAGTGGGAGCACAGACACATACACCCTGTTCTCCCCAGCTTAGGCTTCCCCTAAAGCCTCGCAGAGCCGTATGGCATGGTTACATGCAGCTCTGTGGCCTTGAGAGGTTTGTGTTCCCAGAAGCCTTCACAACTGGCATCTTTATAAAGAATCATTGCTGAAATTATCCCAGAATCACCACAGGGGAAGGCATAGAAGAGAAGTGAGGATGGTCAGCTAGCAGCAGGGTCAAGGTCTTCAATGGACTTCAATGGTGAGCTTTTTTTCCCCCTTGCATTAAGGTTTTCTTTGTAGAAGGGAGAAGGAGAGTGCATCTGGAGAAGTAGATGGTGGTTTATACCTTGTCTGTGGTCTTCCTCCAAGCTTTCTGCCTTGCAGTAAGTGCATGATTGAGTGTGGGGACTGAGGAAGAAGATACTTATTTAAGGAATAAACTATCATTTTGCTAGGAGAGGAGAATCCCTGGCTGGACTTCTTCCCAAAACACAGAACTTTTTTCTTCTACATTTTGTAGAGGTTGGATGGGTGGGTGACCCCTGAGGTACTCCTCAGATACGCCAGAGATACAGGTCTCTCCTTCATCTGAGAGAGCTGGAGGACAGAAAAGCCATGCTTACGGTCTGAAACCTGTGTGTTCTTTTCTGAATAAGAAATACATATTGCAGAATAATAATGTTACCAATCAATAGGTAAACTACTGGGAGTCTCTAGTCTGTGGAGGCAACAGCCATCTGGATATAAATCATCATCAAAGAAAATTTGAGTCTGCAGCCAAGCACCACTGTAGGAAGTCCTCCTTTGTGGAGCAAGTCCACTCAGCCTGAAAAGAGACAGTTGTAACCAGGAGTAGTTGCTACCCAGATGTTCCTGTAACAAAGGGATTCTTATTCAGATCCTCATAGAAATGAACTGACTCCTTTACCAAGGCAGCCAAGGCACAGGCAATGCAGCAGCAGTGAGGACACTGTCAAAAGAGGTTACACTGAGGCAGTTATAGAATCCCTAAAAATATATCTTCTTTACTTATTTATGGAAAAGGTCTGGGATAGTCAGACACTGGTCATACAGTCTATTTTAAATTGTGATCATAGATATTGAGGAAAAACTCAGTCAATGGACCCTGATTCTTGGCCAACAACCAGGAAGGCAGGGCTGGGAGAGAGACTGAAGGACTTATAAAGCTCACACAATATTTGGCTCAGATTATGAAATGAGTGAAATTTGAGAGCGAGTGCTTGAAGTCATTTCAGAAGGTTGGCACAGTTAGACTTCCACAAGTTGATTTTAATCTGATTAGTCCCAGTATAAACCACTCAGTTCCTGGAATATTCAGGTGGATATCTGAGGCATGGAGAAATTTATTGAAAGTACATACAGTCACAGACTGCATGGATGTCATGGCTTCTGGAGTAGATAGAGGTTCCTACACAGTGGACTAGAGTACTGCAAGAAAAGAGTACAGTGCAGCCCTGGAGCGTGAAAACCTGCAAAGGGAAGCACAGAGGTAATGTCCAAACCCTCAACCTATGGGCAAGTAAATTAAGAGAGGATAAGAGCTGCAAGAGTTCGGAAAAGCTAAGTTGTGCAAAGTTAGTGCAGTGTAGATTTGCTTCTAAAAGAATCTGCTAGTACTAACTATCCCCTTTTCACAGGGAAGCAGTTACTTTAGAAAGGGGTGTCGGTTCATGGTAGTGCCATTTACAAACATGTATTGTTGAGATTCTCCTGGTAAATCAGGGTTTAATTTGTTGAGGACTGGTTTGGTTATATCACATAAAAGTAGGAGCCCAATAAGTTAGACTTATCAGTCATGACATCTGAAGTGACATAAAAGCTCCATCCACAGAAGATAAATCAATGGTTTATATGTGCTAAATTGTTTCATTTTATTCTTTTTTTCAGGATTACATTTATGGGTCACAGTAGTTGGATACTGACTGGGTAAGCAAAATATTGTGGCCTTGTCTCACAGTGAGTTCTCTCTCCTGTTTTGAGTTTACTTGGGAGGAGATTTATTAGAATGGAAGCTGTCCACAAGAGAGGAACTATTAAAGTAGGAATCATGATTTGCACTGTATATGTTATTGCAAATAGTTCCCAGGGGAATTAATAAGGTTGTGGCCTAAGTAAAACATAAAACTTCTCATTACATTTTGTTCTTTTTTTGTCAGCAAGGGATTTGAGTCTAATCAAAATGAGATTTTTTTAGCATATGTTCTTAAATTCACACAATGTAAAATTTGTACTTAAATGATATTTCTAAAATAATACACTCTTTCTCAGATGGTTGTAAATGTAAGACTGCTACTTTTCTTCCATATCAAATTAATTCAGATTTGGGGTTTTCAAAGTGGGAAATGTCTATGACTCTATGTTCTCAATGTGCCGAGCACAATATGACTATACTAAGGTAGTCTCAGAAGTAAAGAAGATATGTTTACGATCATGGAGAACTTTGCAACTGCAATCTTTTCTTAACTAAGTTTTAAAAAATCTGAACTATGTCAAAAATAAAAGTACCACTTACTTACATTTTTGAGATCTTACTCGCAAAGCAGTAGTATTACAATAGAGATATAATTCTTATTATCATAAGTGTGTAACCATCAAATCCTATTCCGCAGAGAGCATGTGATGAAATAGTATTCATCTGATACCTAATGATAATCCTATACAAATATCCTGGTGTGTTCTCGGAAGCATATTTATGATCTTGTCGTGTCTGGTCCAAGTTTCTTGACATTCTGAGTACCCTTTGGGGAAATATGACATCTTGCAGTAACGTACGCTGTGCATGTCAAAAAAACAATGCCAATCTGCTTCTGCTACTCTGAGTTTTAAAAGTGAAAAGAGCATGCTGCTGACTTTTTAACATATGCAGGATGGTGCTGTTTACAATACCAACTGGAAAAGCAAGTGCTTGTACAAAACAGTGCATGGATAAAACAGAACAGGAGGAAGCAAAACAAAAAGCACTCAAATTTTGTATAGTAAGCAACCACTGAAATAATGAACAAGGAGATCTAGGACTTTTGTGTTGTTCTCAGCACTTGCAGGACAAAATAAAATGTCTCTGATGGACTTGGAGTTGTGGAACATATAAAGAGCTTTGTTTGGCCAGTTCCTAATTTTCCTGTTTATTGATAGCAAGCGACTTCAAACAAAATGGGAATGGGAATAAGAAATAAAATAATCACTGGGAAAATATATAGAATAAAATGTGGTGCAGTTAGCTTCATGGATGCTCTTTATCTAGTTTTAAAAGATAAAATGTGAAATGAAGTACATAAAACCTTGTAAGCCTTTGAAAACTTAGCCATAGCATGTTTGAGGGTTTCAGCACTGGATTTCATGATCGTAGTCTAGCTAAGAATTAGGATAAATTTAGTTCATGTTTAGTGACCTACAACAGCTCTAGCCTGCTTCTAGTATAAATTAGCTCATGAGAAAATCTGTCCTGATGTAACTACATTGTTTAGAATATCTCAACAGGCTCATCTAGAGCTAGCTCAAGCATCTGTACACTTCACAGAGCCAACTATTCTGATGTTGTAAGAATATTCAGAAGGAAACTAAGAGAGTATTGCCATGACCTTTATGCATTTTGTGAATAGAAATGAAAGTCTCATATTTTTTTTATCACTTATTCAGTATTTGGGTAAGGAATGAAGCTGGAATAAAAATCTTTCCTCTTAAACAGCAGCTTCTTAGGTTTGTGTTTGTAAAGAACATGTAAGTCATCTCCTCTGTGTGATATTTATGTTTGTTCACTTTAAATAAGCTTTTGTATTTCTAATTTTTGGCTATTCATTTCTTTATTTTTATTTTGCATTCACTTAGAGTCAAGAAAGTAAGAGTAAATGAATTACAGCTATAATGCTAATTATTTGAGTGTTGTATGAAAACTTTGAGAAAAATGATAGATTTAATTTATGTACATATAGCCCAAGCTGCTCTGTGTCTTCTTCATTCATCCAGATTTCACTGTTGGCATTGCAGCAATAAACTCCTCTTCATGGTGTAAGACAACTAAGTGAAGCTGCCAAAAGAGAAAATTCTGTTTTTTTTACTAGAGCAAGATAATATTTACCTTCATTAAAAATATAAACTACGTATTTTCTGCAGTTTTTAATAGCAGAGTTTCAAAATATCATAGGCACTTTTCACGATGCCCTATGCAAGAAACCATTCTTTTTGTTATTGGCAGAATAATGAAAAGAGTCTTTCAGAAGAAAATGGTAGGTGCTTTGCATGCTTTGAAAACAAAAGAACTTTATTTAATAACTTGAATAAGGATTTGGGATCTAATTAAAATAAAAACAAAAAAACCCTAGCAAGCTGTATCTACTATACAAAACATTTTGCAAGTGGCAGAAGAAGTCATTCTCCTGAAGTTATAATAGTCAAAGCACTTGCTGCTCTTCCACTAGCTTTTTTAGAACCATGCATCCCAGCTGAGTAAACTCAAGCTCCTCTCATTTGGAGGCAGACAATATAGATGTCACTCAGTTTAATGTGATAATGTAAAACCTGAGATAATTTTCACTTTTGGACTTACGGTTTAAAAGAAGTCATGAAACTTTTTATAGGAGTATTTTCTCTGTTGTATTCAGCAAAAATGTTACAGAATAAAAAATGTCACATCATTCTTTTTTCATCTTACCTATAAATGAATGACTACATAAATACCACAAAATATTGTTCTAAAGAAGAGATCAGTGCAAGAGAAAGTTTTAGAAATCAAGTTGATTTTAAAGTCAAAGGGGGAATAGGATGGGTAGCCTACACAGAAGTGAAATACTGAAAGATATCTTTTTTTTTTTTTTTAATTGAGTTGTTAAACCACACACTAACCAGTGAGACTCAATGCAGTCATGTGGAATATTTAGACAAATATTGATGGAGGACCAAGTTCAGGTTCCACATTCCATTTTCTACAAACAGAATATTTAGACATAACGATCACTGAATGAAAATGTGACCATTGACAATGACTTTGCATCACTTGCTGTCCCTGAAAATGAGAGATATAATACCTGATAAAAATGTTTTTTGCATTTTTTTATTCCTCTTCTTCTTGGATAAGATGGGAAATAAGAACAGTGGAACAAGAAATAAATAAACAGAAGACAAAGGAAAAACATACAAATTCATCAGCAATTCAGAAAATGGACAGACTTAAGAAAAATAAAGCTCAGTGATTAATTCTAGAATTAAAATAATAAAAACAAGGATATCACAGAACCACAAATCAATAAAGTAATAAAAACAAGGATATCATTGAACCACAAATCAAAAGCCTACAGAATAAAATAATAATCAGGGTGTTAGACAAAGGCAAATATTTACTGTAAAGCAAAATAAGATATTGGGAATAGTAAAGAAGTTTAATATTAAAAAACATATTTTAAAAGAACTTTAAAACTTCATTCACATTGGCTCTGTCTCCAAGCACAAAAAAGATATTATTTATTTTATATTTGCAATCATATTTTGGGGAGGAAAGAAATTCACCATGTACTATTCAATATAATTAGCTGCACTGAGAAGATCTATGGAGGAGACCTTAGATCTTCCAAAGACTATAGAAGGCAGGATATTTTAGTACAAGGGCTGAATTAGCTTCTGCAGATTTTGTATGCCCAAGCAAGACCAACAAAGGTGTTTCATGCAGCAGCAAGCTTTCAGGGTTGTCCAACACTTACCAATGCAATGGCTCCTCATGCAATGCCTACTACATTTTTTCCCTGTAGTATGCAAACAGGGCATTAGCAGCACTGAGGTACATGAGGAAAAAACAGCAGTTAGTATTTATCAAGCACCATACTGCTCAGAGTGTCATCTTTTTTCAGGGGAAAGGAAAGGATCTATAACTTCCTTTAATAGTAATATTTTCACTAGAACTTTTTGCAAACATTTATTCCAATCTTTAACTTCTCCCTGTCATTAATATCAGGATTTTTGCATAAATCTTTGAAGGATCAGGTAGCAAAATTGTATTTTCCCAGTGTTATGAGGAAAAATAAAAGGTCCTGATGATATAGGATATTTCACTGATGAGAAATAACTGTCAGAGGGAAAAACGAAGATCTTTATAATGACTTAGTATAGGCTTTTGCAAATGATGTTGGAAAGTAATTAGATTTCAATAACTGACTGATCATTTCATATATTGCTTGTAAATTATGAAGTAAAAAAAGATTCAGTCCTTTCCATTTGTAATGGTATGCTGTTAAAAAAACAAGAACAAAAATGAATCAAATTCTTATCCTTATTTAAAATACTCTCTGTAATAATTTATAAATTATATAATGAAAATCAGACGTAGAAGACTTCTAAATTTTAATTTAAGATTTCTAGGAAAATTAATATAATTAAACAATGAAGTATTAGCTGCAGGTTTTTCACAAAATATGCAGAGGATAGATTTTGTTCCTGTTCTGTAGATCCACACTTAGGAGTAACTTAATCAAATTCTGTGGACACAGCCTGCTGCAGAACCAACTGAATACTGCAAAAAGTGCTGGTATATATGCTCTTGATATAAGTGGTGTAACTTACTTTCTTGAAGCTTGAGTGGAATGCAAAACACAGTAAGCACTGCATAAAAAGGGAGGAAACTTCCAAGTCCAAACATCCTGAAGGACACAAACAAAAATTCTCTTAAAAAAATCTCACATGCAAATGGGAGACAAAAAATATTAACAAGTTTGGCCAGGAACTAACATATTTTAACTTTGTTTATGCATTTATATATAAATGTGTGCATGTATGCATGTATATTTTACATATGTCTGTGAATATGTTTATAAATCTGATTTAATCAGGAAACAAGGAAGAGCCAGGGAATTGCAGATGAAAAAGAGAAAGTATTGAGTGAAAAGGAGCAAGAGGACTAAAGGAGATCAAAATCTGTAATGTTTAGAATTACTGGAGCTCTTCAACTACTAAAGCAGTAGAAAAGAAGCAGATAAGGAGCTAAGGAGTCCTTTATATTCCGATGTAAGTAAAAGTATAATTAAAATTTAATAGGAAGGACTGTGGTCTTTGGTCTATTCAACTATTATGTCAGGAGTTAGTAGTCCTAGTTCTTTTACCTACATTAAGACTGAAGATTAATATTGCGTAGTTATAACGTTTTTTCTCAAAAAACACTTTTCATTATGAAATGTATTTCACTGTATAAGATGTACAATAAAATATAGAAACTGGAATGATTTTCAGTGTAATTAAAACAGAAAAGTTCCAATCGAGTGGAGCTGATTTTTTTTCAGCATATTTGTTTGCAAAAAATTCTTTTTCAAGCTCTTTTTCTTTTTCATGGAAAATGAGAAAAAATTTTAAAAGTCACAATTTTTTTAAAAGAGGGAAATTCCTAATTTTGACCACTTTTAAAATCTGTACCTCTCTCATCACTAATTACTTACTTTTGAGGACATGCAGTATAAAGGAACATTTTTCAGTAAGAAAAGTTAATTTCTCTGGTGTATAGCCTAGCATTTGCCAAAGACTGAGAAATCAAATTTTACTTAGCTAATTTTGAAATATTCAGGTAAATAAGTAAATGTCCCTATCCAAAGACAGCAAGTCCAAGAAAATGTGCCAAAACTATCAGGAGGAAAAAAAGAGTGATTTATGTGGTAGAGCTGTCAGCCTTTGAGTACTAAGGTAAAGGTTCAACAGTTCCTACATTATAGTCATCTATTCAAGCATACAGTTTTTAATCAAAGGAGCTGAGTCTTTTATAGCTGGGGCTTAAGAAGCAATTCTGACTGCTCAAGTTTCACATCCTATTGGTGATGTCTTCATACAAACTTAACAGTCCATGAGATCAGAAGGCATTTTTAAGATACTAGAAAAATAAAGAAAAGCATCTAAGTAATGCCAGGTATTAGTACATCTCAATATCTTTAATATTGTTACTATGTGTATAATTAGCATTGCCGATAATGATAATGTAACTGTTATTCAGTGCCTAGCGAACAGAGTCTCCAAAGATTGACAGGAAGACTTCTGAATGATGTTACATTGGGAGACAGTTCTTTATTTCGTATGAAAATCAGCAAGTGATGAAAGCTTGGAAATGTGTGCTTCTGGAGGAGGCAAGTGTCTCTGTTGGTGCAAGTCTATCATTGCAAGTGGGCTGAACCCGAGGATGTGCAGAAGGTTGCTGATCTGTGATATATATCTGTGTCCGACACAATTAGGTTTAATCTTCAAACTAATGAAGAAATCACTTTGATTCACTAGATTACTGTAACTCTCTCCACTATCGTTGCAGCACACCTCTGTAGCTACTTAACAATTTGTTTACAGTATATAAGATCCTTATATGTAGATTTCTGCAACTACGGCGATTCTGTTCAAAGAAGAAGATTGCTTAGATTGGTTTGCCTCTGCACTTGTGCATTTTCCCTTCTTGCAAAATTATTTAACTTCCATTTAGCAGTCCCAGACAGAAGTCTTTTACTTAACCTTAAATGTTACTCTTCATCTTTTCAGCATAATCTGTAATCTTTTTCTCATATTTTTGCTGAAACCCATCATCTGATTTTTATTGCATAGCATACCATTTTTGTTTCTTCTAGATTCAAGGCACAATTTTTCTGAAGCCTTTTTTCCCAGTGTTGGATATCTGATCCTCATACAATCTGTCTCTGAAATTGCATATTTGAATCCACAACTTCAAATATGCTGTAAATATTTTAAAATGTTGTCTTTCTCTTTAATTTCGTATTTGAAACTGATATCTACCAAAAATTAAACCAATTAGGAATTGCAATAAAATAGATTGAGAACTGACTTCTTTTTGCTCACTGAATCATGGGTTATTAAATGTAGTAATTTACATGCATAATATTAGAAATGTGTCTCACTTTTGAAGCTTGTGACTGTAACTTTACTTTCCAAACAAGAGACCCCATTCTTGCTTGAACTTTTTCCAGGTGGTTGCTGTATTCTGTAGAATTTCAGATACTTTGGTAGCTTTGACTTTCTTTCTCTTTTTGTTGCTCACTATCTTGTCTTTATTTCTCTGTTTTGAGAATCTACACCTTTTTAAAGATACACATAAAAAAATTGGCAGACATTAAGGGAAAGTACTTGTGTGAGAGAAGAAAAATAAACTAATAAACTAATATTGGTTTCATCCCTTTGGCTGTTGGAATATCGCTGCAAACTAGCTAACTGGTCCTATTAAATTCTTTCAAAGATGTACATGAATTTCAGCACAAGACCTAAAGAACTACAAAAGGCTCCAAAAAAATAATAGATGGAGAGGCCTAAAACAGGAGAGGTGTATGGGTTTGCATATTATTCTCCACACAGGCATTATATTTCCTGTTAATAGTAACAGTCAAAGGAACAACAAGAATAAAATGATCTTCATGTTTGAGACAGATATTAACAGCAAGTTATTAAAATATATGGTCATGACACAGACTAATTTTACAACAGTTTAAATGCTTTGTTAATGAGTCAGGCTCCTGCAATTGACTGTCCTGTGGCCTTAGGAGGATGTCTCGAACTGCTGCTCCGTGTTGCTTTACTTGACAGCACTTTACACAGAGCTACTGTGATCCTGGCCTTTGGGGTTTGTTTAATCTCATTAAAATGCAAGCTGGCTAGAATGTTTTCTATCATACTTTTCCTGACAAGTGTGGAGAAGATTAGAAAATCTCATTTTAGATTGTTTGGCTGTGGTTACCCTGGCCACAAACTTTCTTGTATAGTTGCATTTAAGTTACCTAAGATGACGGAGGCATTTGATATGAAATCAAATAGCAATTATTTCAACATCTAAAAAATTCTCTGGTGAGCTGTCACCAATAACTCTCCCTCCAGAATCAGCTTGTTTGGATATTAAGCAGAGAAAACACTGTATGCTTGCACTGTCATGGACTTATCATTCTGCTCCAGTGGTGGCAAGTTACTGGAGCATCCACAAGCAGCTGTGAATGTATAACTGTCTTGTTTAAAAACAGATCAGCATATCAGATTCCAAGCTGGTACTGAATCACTTCTGCTCCTAGCTAATGATATTTGCTGTGAAAAAAATTTCCTGTCTAAATCTGCAAAGAATCAATTCAATCCAATTAGCTAGTAATGCAGTGATGGTAATTGTCATAATGATTTTAGAGAGCTGTTGAAAACATCTCTGACTGTGACTCTGAACAAGGCATCCTTGATATTTCATGTTCTTTGAAAATGTTTCATTTTGCAAATGGATATGTTTCATAAAAGTATGTAAATAACGGAAATGCTGGTTCTAGTTAAATCAAATAGGATGATAAAATATATTAGAACCATAGCTAATTACAAACAGAGGGCTATGACAGTGTAAAAATGCATTATTTTTAATAACCATAAAACCCCTAGAAAATTCAGAGATCAGAAGGTAAGGCAAACTTGAACTCCTTGCCTGCAAACCCTGAATCATTAGCACAGCACTGCTTGTGTAAGGGTATGGGGAATGTGAGAGCATCTGCTTCATTAAGGATCTCTGATCAAGGACCTTTTCAGTGCAAAAGGATAATAACCAAAGGGGGAAGTGATAAACAAAACACACAAACACAGCCCTGACAGGCAGAGGATAATGGAGACACTGGCAAAGACCAAAAGTCTCCAGGCACCACCTGATGGGCCATTAAGAAGCTACAGGCACAGCTTTGGAGCGGACCAGGCTGGACTTTGTAACTGGTAAGGGGAAACAAGACAAACGTGAGGATTTTGGATGGTGGCCCCTGTGTCCATGGCGCCACAGCTGGCGTGAGCAGGTCCTAGCAACAGCCCTGGCATGGGACTGGGGCCACAGGGGGCCACAGACATCCCTTAGCAAATTGTGTGACTGTTTCTGTCTGTGGGTGTCTATGGATGAACATGTTATTTGAATATGCAGTTACATCAGTATCCATGAGATACTGTGGATTTTTTTTTAAGTGTCTTACCTGACTAAATATTTGTGTGCTTTCCCCTTTTTTCTGTTTGTCATTATTATTTGACTATTTAAATGCAATTCTTTCTCTGAGTTTGACACACACACTACTTCCATTGAGCTCTGTAGCAGTCTGCCACAGGGTTTGCCAGAAGCAGAATTTTGCCTTCTCCTGTCACTTGATCCTTCAAAGATGTCATAAAACAGTGATGATCTTTAAATGACAATCTGTTGACTACTGGGAATGTAAATGCCAGAGAAATCAACAAAAAAGATACAACATTGTTTTCTATATGTCATATAATTTTGAAGATTGAAGTAGGAATGAAGTGATACATAAGCCATGCATTAACCATTAGGGCAAATTTCAGTCTTCCCACATTAATTATTTCCATTCTTTAAGCTTTAAGATGTTTAAGGCTTGTTTAATCTTTAAAAATGTCAATCACATTGACAGTGTAAGAATAGGCACTAACATCTTTTAAGTGTATATTTATCAAAAAGTTGCCAAAAGTAGTATAAAACAAATTCAGATAAACAGTGTTTTGCCCAAGTCACTCCAAGTTAATTGATTTCCAGACTTGAGATGGGTGCCAAATTTCAACCTAGTTTAACTTCTGTTGTTTCTCGTCTTATTAAGTGACAGGAACCTCTTTGGTGCTTGTTTACAATTAAACTGCTGAATGATGTCCCTTAATTTTCACCAGTGTGAGTCTGTAATTAAAGGTGAACTATTTTAGGCATGAAGTACATGATGCTCTCAAAACACTGAACTCTGAGAAACTGTCCTCCAAATTCTGCAGTTCTGCTCTTGTAACATCAACACTGAGAAATCAAATCTGTAAATAAAGCACTGTGAGTATGAAAGAACAATGCATGGAGAAGTAGCAAATTCTTCACACGCAGTAGGGATTATAGGAAGGAAAGGTCAGAGATAGTGACAAAGTGGGTGAAAGAAGATGGACTAAAAATTTGCCGAGAGGTGTGCTTCCTCAAAGGGGACATAAGATCCTGTTTTCTCAATTAGCAGCTCACAAACTTTTGCTTCTTATTATCCACTGGCTCATGCAGAGTAAGGCTAACTCAAGCTTCCTCTCTTTGCCAGTTCTTGCTCAGCATCTTGATCAGAACCAAGAGACTACACCTGTGCTCTCCTCCATACCTCTAGACTCATAGTCTTACTATATGGGAAGGCTTTACTGTACTAATGGGTGTATTAAAAAAGAATCTAAGAGTGTTGGAAGAATTAATAAAAAAAACTGGTTACAGCCCTTAAACACAAAAGAGAGATGCAATGGGAGAAAGATTTAAACCATATAACGTATCTACCTCAGGGACTCAGAAAAACACACTCTGGAGGTTCTTTACCTTTTTTTCTATTGGCTAAATCTAGAACTGGAGCTCTTAAATTTAGGACCTTTGAATCACACCTAATTTGAGAGTCTCAGATGACTCAAACTAGATGCTATGCATGGCCTTTCAAGGTGACTTCCATGATCCATACAATACTTCTGTTTGGAGGGTTGTTTTGTTTGCCTAAGGTGTAAAGAAGGTGTATGATGATCTGGACATAAGTCAATTTTTTTTTTTAATGTTTTGCTGTATTTTAGGAGGGATGGCTCTTGGCTCATGCCCACAGTCCCTATCCCCTCAAGCAAGGACCCAAATGTTATTTCCAGTGTCTTCCTACTGCACTACCCTACATTCTCAAAACCATGCTAGGTATAACAATTTAGGTGGCTGTTTGAAGAATGCAAAATACAAGATGATTTCTTGTTTATACAAATGCAGCTAATGGTAAAGTTGCCTTCTGTAGTATAGTTTACTAAGAACATCATCTAACAAGCTTTCTTCTGACACAGGGAACAAAAATCTTAATGATGTCTTTGATTTTCCCACTCTCTTCCTGTAAGACAACATAATTTGCTTCTTTCAATTTTTTATACCACAAAGGATGTCAGAGGTCGTTTGCAGTTTGCAGCATAGAGTTTATGATTTATTAGAAGTTGCCTATGACTGGTAAGAAGAGAACATCATGACCAAGCAATCTCTTCCAGTACTGTTCTTAGACAGTGGAACATATGTGACATCGCTATTTTTGATTCTCTGACCAGTAGTCTAGATTTATTTTTCCTCAGACAAAAATGCATAGTTTAATGCTTTTTCACAAAATATAGTTCTTTTAGCTTGCTCTAAACCCCTAACAGATGAAATAATTCCAGAAAATGTAAAAGTAGTTTTCACCTTCACTTTCCCCTGAAAAATGTGTTATGCCAGATGTTTCAGGCACTAATGAGACAATTAAAGTACCTATTCACACTCTGAATACCAACAGTTCAGTGCTATATCAGTTATACGAGACACCAGCTTGAACAGCTAAAGACAGGAAGTGTTGAACTACAAAAGGACTGTGAAGAATTATAAGATGCCAGTGATTTAGTCTAAATCATGATAAGAATTAAACAGCCAGTTTTAGTCAAGTCTGCAGCTACCCTGTAATCAGGAGTATAACTTCTTTGCTAGACTCTTTTTAAATTAAATTCATACAAGTTTTCTGTTTCTAGTTACTTGGGTCTTTGTTTTCATGTGGCTTTATTTCACCTTTTATATCCTCTGAATATCTAGAATCTTGTGCCTATTTTTCTTCTTTGCAATTTCTACCTATAGACTCTGTCTCCCTAAACCAGCAAATATCCCACTGATGCTACACCCACTCCACAAACCAGTACCAAAGGCTGCAGCACTTCTCAGTGCTACTGTATTTGTTCTACCTCTAGAGGTTTTATTCTTTTATTCCATGTTCCACACAGCACCGGAGAGGATCAAGGAAAAGACAGGTCAGTCAGGAAGCGGTTACTTAGAGTAAATAAAAGAGCAGCAATAAAAACACTTCTTGATGGACTGAGGCCAGTATAGGTAGGTTTTAGTCAATTACACATCTCTTTCCTTGACAATCCCATGAAGAACAAAAGAAAACACTATTTTTGATGGCATGGAATTTTAATGTATAACTCCAATGCCCCTTCAACCAAGTGTTATTAGATGCTGTCATAAGATTTTTTTGAAGAAAGGCTGAATGTTTATCAGGATTTGTACTGATCAAAAGAGCTTTTTAGCTTTTCATTGTTTTCCCAGTCTGGTTGCAGGCGAAACAGGAGATGACTTGGAGATGATATAATTTCTAATTAGTTTTGGTGTTAATTTAAGAAAATCACATCATTTTGATCAGCGGTACTCTTGGGAAAAAAAGTCTTAATTTTGTGAATGTTTCCTTTAAAATTAGAAAAATTAATCCCTTTGAAATTTATTTAAATTTTGAAAAATACCAGTGCCTCCTAACTGATATTTCAGAACATGTGAAATAAGCTTGTTTTTTTCCAGGTAAGTATCAACAGTACCCAAACTGGCTGGGTTTTGGTGCTAGTTAATGCACTTGGTGGCAGTTTTAACAGAAAGGCCAGTATTGAAGGTGCCAAAGTAGCTTTTTCTCCATGGGAGAGCTATGTTTAATTCTCTTTGCTGAAGCAGTGGCTGTACAGCGAGGCTTAAACAATTGATACTGTTCTTTGTATAAAGGCAGGACTAATAGCCAGATCTGTGAAGCAGACACTGAAATTCACTAAAGAATTTTTGAAATTCAGGCTTTCAGAAAAGAGAATGATGTATGAAAAGAAAGCCAGCCTATAGTGCACACCTGGAGTGTTCATATGCATGTGTTTTGACATATTATGCATTTTTAAAGGAGTCTGACATCTATAATCACATTAATAGAAATTTTAAAACATTGATTTGGGACCTTAGCATTAGAGTGTCCATTCTGCCTCTTTACCAATGAGCACCCATACTATGTTTTCTTCCATCATAGTGTGAATAGATCATTACAGTGGAAGCCCATGGTACACTGAGGTAAATGAGGTATGCTTAGCAAACATGCTTTCTCCTTTAAAAAAAACATATTTTCTAATAACATAGATAATATAGATACCATTATTTAAATATCCATTTGCTTCACAGAAAGGCCATGACATGTTGTGAATCACACCTATTTTATTGCCAGTCATCTGGTTATGTTGTAGACCCTGAGAATCTAAAATGGAGCCATGATAAGGTTAATAATAATAGGATGAGAAAACATGCATTATAAAGATATAAATGCTACATTTTATATGCTGGAGGAGCTTTGCCATAAAAATCTAGAGGGATGGTACTCTTTCCTTTTAATTTTTTTAGGCCTGATTACATATTCTTATCTGAATATTAGCTGAATGAGTGCCTTGCTTTTCAAAAAGAATGGTTTTATTGGTAAAGGATAAGTGTGTTATAGCTTGTATTCCAGGAACACTAGTCCTTTTAAATAAAAAGTCTTCACCCTGAAACTGGCCTGCAGACTCTTTCTTATAGAAATAGCTTGCCTACTGTTGATATATTTATTGTTTTTATTCCTTACTATCTGTGAATCAGTTGGCTGTTTTATGGATATTAGGTTTTCTGCAGAAACTTTTCCATTTTGAAAGCAGTGAGCAAAAAGAAGTGAAGGAAATTGTTGTAAGATAGACTGAAGAAACTGACTTAAAAACAAAACAAAATCCAAAATGCACTTTCAAAAGCAAATAAAAGTTATTTAATTAAGCAAATGGTGGCAATAGACCCGTGGGTGTGCACATTGCTGATGTGTGTAAACTAAATAAAATAAATTACAAAGAATTGGAATTAGAGATAATAAGTAAAAAAACCCCAAAACAAAACCACTATCCCAGTAGTTCTAGTAACTTATAAAATAATGTCAATTAGAAAACCACTCACAAATCTTTCCCACTGAATTTATTTTTCTTTACAACCCAATCAGAAATGGAGATAGAACATTTTCCAAAAAGGTGGCTTTATTTGCATCCCTGAGCATTGGAAGGGACATTAAAGAGCACATTGTCAAATGCATAGGAGAGAGGGAGCAACAAAGCAATAGTAACACTAAAAACCAATTCATCTTAACAAACAAGAGACTGTGAGTAGTAGATAAAAAGTAGAAATGCAATGACTCAGAGCCCAGTAAATAATCTAAATATGATTCTTGTTTTGCTAATGTGATCAGCATTTTTTAGCTGAAAAAGTCACTTTTTTATACTCAAAGTTTACTATCTCTAATGGCAGAAGCAATTTCAAGCTTTGTGGTGTTTCCACAGGCTCTCTGAGGGATGTACTTTATTTAGGAGAGCTTCTTGATTTTTTGTTTGTTTGTTTGTTTTTCTTCCCGCCCTGAATTCGGGAACATAGAACTGTAAAAACACTACTTGAAATTCTCAGCTCATCACCAAGTTCAGTGAAGGCTTTTCCTTTTCTTCTTTGCAGAAGACCAAGGTTGAAAAAGCAAGCTGAAAATTAGAGCCTGGTTAGTATTATATCAGTAAGAACACAGTTTGAATGAATTCTAATGTGAGTTTGGAGGTGAATTTATCCAAGTTTGAAGTGGCTATTGGAATGGTCTGGAATACCTATAGGATCACAGAATAATTCAGGCTGGGAAGGACCTCAGGAAGTCCCTAATCCAACCTCCTGCTCACACCGGGGTCAGCTCTGAGACGAGGTTGCTCGGGGCTTTGTCCAGTTGGGTCTTGAAAACCTGCATGGATGGAGACAGCACAGCCTCTCTGGCAGCCTCTTCCACTGCTGGACTGAAACCCTTCTTGTTCCAGCTTGTGCTCACTGTCGCTCCTCCTGCCGCGCATCGCTGTGCAGACCTTGGCTCTGTCTTCTCCTTAACACCCCGCAGACACTAAGGGGCTGCTGTTAGACGCCATGGAAGCCATCTGTGCTCCAGGCTGACCAAGCCCTGGTGCCTCAGCATCTCCTCACAGGGCAAGTGCTCCAGCTCGCGACCATCCTGGGGGCCCTCTGATGAGCTTACTCCAGTTAGTCGATGTCTTTCTTGCATTGGGTCCTCAAATACCATAGTATTTAATGGAACAGGTTTTGATGTCAGGGGTTTACTCCCACTGTGTCCTATCCACTCCGGTGATGCCCCAGGACAGCTCTAGCTGTTATTTCCCACAGCCTGGAAACCAGGAAAGCTGCTCTGACCAGGTGCTGATCTGAATGCCCGGTGGACCAGAATCTCATGGGGTACTGCATCTTGCATACAAACTTACGTATAGATGCAGATTTAGCCTTTTGGTACCAAAATGCTCCTTCCCATAGATATTGTTGTACAACTGAGATATTAGGATAATAAACTCAATTAAGTTAATTAAGCACCTAAAACAGGTAGGGGGTTTAGATATCTGAGATTCATGAGATGGAATATTTAGTAATGGCTACCAAAGTTATTTATGTGAAGATTAGAGGAAAAATTTTTTGCTACCTTGCCCCTGAACTACCGAAGGGTAGATCTGTGTTGCAATCCAACAAGTCATTTCCTTGTAGATGTAATTGCTCAAGCTTACATTAATGTACCCAGGTCAGCTGCTTGTATGGCAAGAGGCACTTCAGCTACACAAAAGGCACATCCTGAAGCCCCTACCGTATTTACCTGAACCACACTGATATCCAAAGGAATAAGATCAAAATATGTCTATATGTTCTGTGCTCTGAGCTGCATGATAAACAGTTTAAATGACTGCATGGCACCAGTATAAGAATGGTCACATGCCTTCATTAACTAATTGGTATTGTTGCCAGTATCCCCCAAACACTGTTTTAACAAAGATGGATCTCTAAGATACACCCTACTGTCTATCCTCTTCTGCTATACCATGGGGGCAAAAAAATACTTAAGCCCGGATTCCCATTCATCAACTGGAGTAATAGTGACACAGCTCCATTACAGCTTCATTGTTCTTTAGGATTCCCTGGTCCCAAATACTGTTCCAATGCTGTATATATATAGTATAATACTATATGCTGTACTATACTATATACTGTACTGCACAGTACAGGGCATGTTTCTGACCTCCTGCAGGTCTATGAGCTTGTCTCTGTCTTGTTCTGTGACATGGCAGAGAATCACTTCCCTCATCAATGCTGAGACTGTATCCCTCTCCTTTTTTGGCTGCAGTAGAGAAGGAAGAGGCAAAGAGGTGCAAAAAGAGATACATTACCCAACAACTATAGGAATACCTATATCTCAAGTGATCATTTGCTGTTTTATAGTTATTCTTCCTCAGAGAATCTGGACCAAGGGTTAAATATAAGTGCTTTCACAGTTTATAGCAGACCAAAGGTCCATCTTTGGCCACATACCATCCTGCTGCCAGTGGTGGCCAAAGACAGATAATTAGGGAGAATTTTGGGAAATAAGCAGTATAGGGAAACCTTCCTCTGTTATTCATGGTCAGCAGTCAATATTGGAGGAATTTCCTGAACAGGACATTGCATCTGGACCCTCAAGCTTAATAGTCACAGATAGACCTTCCTCCATTTGTCTAATGTCTTTTAAAACCCATTTATTCTTTTGTTTTCCACAACATCTGTTGACAATGAGCTCCACAATTTAATTATGTTTGTTTGATTTAGTTTTCTGGCCCTGGGTGTCCTCCTGCTTTACAGTTATTCAGAATTTCCTGCTGACCCTAGCTATGCAGCTGATGATCACAGAGGAGTAAAAGGCATTTTTAGTAATAGTTAAAGCTGAGTACTGGAAGTTATTGCATTTTACCAGTGGAGGAAAAAAACAAAAAAAACAAAGAGTGAGAAATATTATTTCTAGTTATGTGAGAATATTGTAGGCACAGAATATTAAAATACAGATTGTGAAATTAATTGTAGCTGATCTGGATTGTTTTTAATTCACCATTTATTGTTTAACTAATGCTATCAAGTACAGCTTTGAGATCTAACTAGGATAGATTACTGTATTTTTTTATGCTAAACTTGAAATGAGCTCTATAGAACCAAAAGTTCAATTTCTGATAGTGCCAGTTTAACCTAGCAATTTAATTCAGGCAGAAAAAAACTGAATAGCATGCACTTTACTGTGTTATGGGTCTTTCAAATAAGACCTCTACTATTTTTTAATTTTATGTGGTCATAAAAGCAATCCCATACTGTTCTTTGTAACTGAAGGAATTTATTCTGCTGTTCTTTGTAAAATTTTCTCTTATTCTAGCATTATGGAACATACCCCACTCTGCTTGACTGCTGCCCTCTAATTCCAGAAGTGGATGTACTTCTTCAGTGACATATGTTTACAGTTCATAAGATATTTGAGGGCTTTTGTGACACAAAAATATTTTAAATGTAGGCTATTATTCTATTTATACTAGATGTGTGAACTAGCAAGTGACTTCAAAACACCACCAGTGACTCAAGATACTCAGCCATACTGTAATTTTGTCAAATGATAATTGTAATTATCTCAAAACCACAGTCTAAACTGACATTTCATAACAGCAGGACTGAATCTAGTAAGTTAGATAATCTGGTATCGAGTGGGGGTTAACAGAGACAGAAGCTACAGCTCCCTGAACTTGGAGGCCATCTCTAGCAGAGCTTTAAGGAAAATGAGGTCTGTGTTATCTTCTCCAGGGGATCACCTGTAACTGAGAATAACAAGAGTGCATTGCTTCATCACTACCTCGTGTAACTTTGTTATGTCATTTTGTAGGTTATCAGAATGTGTTCTTTAGAATGTGTTGACAACTAATGAAGGAAGGACATAGAAATGTGGTCAGCTAAGCTATTGAGTTTTATTCTTACATGAAGGAAATAGCTTCAAGTCCCTGCACTCCATTGACCAGAAACTCAATCTTTTATCTGAGAAACTTTCTCAAAGAAGCTATTTGTCAAAAGTAGCATTTTTCCATTAAAAAAAACCTTTAAGTTCTGACTAATTGGCATTTCCTTATGAAAAGATGTTAAAGCAAATATATTCCACCAAGATCTGATAAGCAGGACAGGAAAATCCATACTATTCACATCGCTAAATTACACAGAGCGCATATGTCAGCAATAACTGAGATGAGCTCAGACAGAAATGCACCTTACCACACAGGCACTTTCTAATTTTTCTGTATGTCCTGATTTATAATCAGTATTTATTTTATTGTGCAGCATTACATTTTGAGTAAAATATCCTTAGCTGTCTGTAAAACAAAATTTCAGCTGGCTAGCATGTATCCCATACCAGTAAGAAAAATCTTGTTTTCTAGCTAGATGCAGTGATCTCCTTGTGTAAACAGCAGTGAGAGTTTACAAAGAATCCAAATGAAAAGTAGCCAGAAATTGGCAGCTTGAGCACCAGTAAGTATTAACACCCTCCTTGCTAATTGCTGCCATCACGAATTAATGGAAGTCTTTTAAATCTCCTGACAGTGGTTATGTAACATTCTGTGGTTAAGGCAACTCTAGGCAGTACATAACAGATGTCATCATTAATATGCAACTGCATATGCTTCCAGTGCACAAGTTTCTGTGAGCTTTTTTTTCACCCTTATTTCTTTGCTTTTGGGAAAGAATTCTTTAAAATTCTTGGTTTCTGCTTTTCAATTCATGTGTTTTAAAGTGAACTGTTTTAATCCTTTGCCTCTTTCGTGAGGGACTCTGTCTGGGCAGTGCTCCAGAGATATGCTAAGTATCTATTCTTAGTAGAACCTGAATTAGTTATAATTTAACAGCTTGTATATGATGAATGAATCACCTTTCACTCGGCCTTTTTTCCTCCCTTTTTCCTAAGCAACTTAGAAAAGAAAATAAATCTTTGGGAAACCAAGTGTTCTGTTATTCCTTCTGAATTCCCACTTCTTGCTTTCTCAAGGCTTAAAACCTCTCTCAAACTACTGAGTTTTGTTTCTTCATTTTTTTTTCTTGCAAATCTTTATGGGTTTCATTTTAAATAAAACTAAGTGATACACTTATAGTGTGACTCCACTGGCACCTGCATGAAAAGCCTGCCAAAGAACATATCTGTCCTCATTTTCTTTCCAGTGCCAATAATTATGTATGGCAATCGAAAAGATATCTATGAAAAAAGGCCAATATAATACTGTAAGTGAACAAGAGATTATTCTTCCATATTTCCTTCATTTCCCAGCTCTTCCCTTCTCCATAAACCTTTTGTCACATTCCCTCTCTTCATGTCTCCATCCATGCTTTCCCTTTGAATGAGAACATCTACAACATTAGCTTGCCATGGTCTCCTTTCTTACTTCACTCTTCCCCCTTAACTCTTTTCTCCCACTAACCAGGACAGTAGGAGTCTGAAACCAGACAGTTTGAGTCTAAAAGCAACTTCTTGACAAGGATACACACACCACCTTTCTCTCTCACAGATCCAGCTTGGTCTTTTCTGTCCCTTTGTATTCCTCAACAGTCTCCAACAGGGAATTGATGTCAGTTCTCCTGGTGAAAAGCAGTTGATGTACATCTGCTTTAGGGGCCTGGGGCTTGTGCATGAATCACTGATGGACATGTGAGTGAGCATCGCTGAATTGGAGGGGATGTCTCTGGAAAGAACTGGACAGCAGCGCTCAGGAAAGCCTTCCACCTCGCACGTAGCTGCAGGTTTGGGGTCTCTCCGGCCACTGGAGCTACTCTGGACATTTCATCTGGGTGGTGTGGCCCAGAAAGGAAACTAACTGGGTGAGAGTCACATCATGGAAATATGGCAGCCACAGCTCCTTCTCACTCAGAGTCAAATGATTGTTCTTAAGCAATAAAATAAACCTTTAAAGGATGGGTTGTCTCTTTATTTGTTTCTGTCAGAAGTGAGAGTTCCAAAACCTATCAAGGGAAATAGGATCAAACATGCTGACAGTCAGAGTTTGTCTTTTGTCAAAATCTCTGTACTGCTGCAATCCACATAAAGCCATTCTTCTCCCAACACACTCCTCTCAGGTATCAAGGGAAGCACAGACAAGATGAGAGAGGCACAGAGGTGTTTGGTCATGCTCTTCTAGCTCAAATTGCACTGAAAAAGAAAAATCTTTAGCTATTTTGATAGGAAGGAGAGCCCTGAAAACATGGCCAGATTCAAGTTGACTGAGTGACCCCTGCTTGGTGGGGCTGCAGAAACTCTGAAGACACCCAGAGATGCGAGAGGGCCCATTGATTTCAGTAAGTGCTCATTCTAGATAAGCACAAAAGATTTGCCTTTTTGAAATGCAGTCATACATGAAATCAAGGGCAAAATGATGGAGATGAGCACGGTATGTTTGGGATCTTTTTCTCTTTTTTGGAGGAGGGGCATAAAAAAGACAAGATGGGCTAATTTATCCAAAGATTTGAAAATGGGGCTATAGCCTTGAAAATAAGCTGTAATAACTTTTATTTTAACTGGGAAAAAAAAAAGAGAAACTTCTCTTAATACAATGTCACAAAATACATTATTTTCTACCTTCAGTTCATAATGAAGTAATGTAGCTCTAAGTTATTTACACGAATTAGACTAGTCTGTTCAATGACTTCAAAAACTCAAGCTCACTGGCTGGAAAGGTAAAAAAGCTCAATAAAAGATAAAATAACAGCTTCAATACCTCTCATACAAATGCAGTCATACAGAGTTACATTAGACAATGAAGTTATATCAATTCCTTTAGAAGGCCTATTTCTATCTTCCATTAGGAGACCTACCTCTTCATTTGAGGAAAAGCCAGTCTTCATTTTTTTTCCTTAAAAAGACAGTTTAATGATATAAGCAGGTCTTAATAAAAATTCTATATCAAAACAGATAACCCACAATGATTTTAGACAACTTTACTATAGAAACATTAAAGTTGCTGAGATAAATAATCAGAAGTTAAGGAGTATCAAAATTAAGGTTGTCAAGGTATGTTTAATTCAGTACCCTTCCATCCATACTTATACTACCTTTTATTTACATGATGCTTCATTGTTTCTCACTAACCCTGTCATGATGTAAGAAGGTCACTCCTTTCAGGAATGTTTCTTTTCTCTAAATTTTTCAAAAGCTATGTGCTTTTATAGCTAAGTGCTGTAGAGCAGTGTTTTGACACATTTGACTATGACGGTTTGGCAGATACATTTTTAGAATTTTAGTTTTTGGTTTAAAAGAGTATTTTAATTTTAAGTTTAGTTATGAGTTCAGTAATCACAAAACAATAAAGCAATCAGGACGCAGGCATCTAAGGAAAAAGCAAATGGCATTTAAGTTCTGCTAAAATATTGAGGCACCTTTGATAATCCCACCATCTAGAAAGCGATTCTTGGACTGAAAGAGAGAGGTATTTTCCCTCTCTTTTTAGTTATTTGGCAGAGTGCTTAGCAACTTAAAGTTGAAAGAGAGAGCAGAAGAAAAGGGTTTCATATTTTTAAAAGCAATGTATGTATGGCTCATCTCTGAACTTTCATACCATCCATGTGCCAAGATGGATGTTCACCTATTTCAATTAAGGCACCTGGTTTAGCTTTCTAAATAAACGCCTGTGTTCTCAACAATGTCAATGAGTTCTTCAGAATACAATTCAGAACTTTTATATTAGGAATATACTTCTCTCCAGTGACCACTGAGGTGGCCCAAACCAAAGCTCTTACCTAATTCATGGTATGAGTAACCATGATAGAGGGACATGCAAATAATTAAATGAATTGTGTGCATTGTGATGTAGTTAAAAATGAAATGCTACTTTTGTGTGTCCTGCACTTTGAAATTACTAATAACCTTGAGAGCTCATTTTATTTTCCAAAATGGTGCCTCCCACATAAAGGAGAGAGGCATAAAAAAGCTATCCCATGCAATCTGTACTTTGGCTCTTTATATTGTTTCTTTCCTTAATCTAAACCCAATCATCTGGATTAAAGACACTGTTTTGCTGCCTGTATATGGAAAATTATGCATTTTACAAAGGGCAAGGTTTTATGCTGATGCAGCTTGTAAGTGAACTAAAAAATAACATTCTCTTTAAAAAAAAAAAAGAAAAGCCAACATGTTCCTTAAAAAATATCTAGTGTTTGCCAGGAATTCATCAGTAAAGCATAAGACCCAGAAGGACGTTTCTTTCACAGATTTTCAACCAATAATTTAATCCAGCTGCAAGCTTCCCAGATAAATTAATAACTGAAGAGTTTGCCTTGGGCTCATAAAGTCATAGGTGTGGAATTTTAATTGTGTTTCACTTTTAATTTGTAAAGCTTGGCATTACTCTAGATGCCATTCAAAGCTCCCCAGAACACTGTTATACAATGGGAGATAAATAGAAGGATGTTACAAAACAAGAGTTTTGCCTTTGAATATAGAAGAACTAAACATTTAGCTATATTTTGAAGTGTTGCAAATGAAAGCCTAAGAGCTTCTAAACTCCCTCTCTATGTTGTATTAAAGGATAACAATAGTATAAAAGTAAGAATTCCTGTGAACAGAGTATCTTAACTTTACAGGTTAATTGTGTAGTAGTGTCTTGAGAAATCAGACAAAAACAAAAGCTTATAATTCTACATAATAACTGTC
The DNA here is from genome assembly GCF_036417845.1 of Apteryx mantelli. Lineage (NCBI taxonomy): Eukaryota > Metazoa > Chordata > Aves > Apterygiformes > Apterygidae > Apteryx > Apteryx mantelli. The sequence continues at coordinate 62,260,034 of NC_089979.1, forward strand.
ATTTTTCAATATATTCTGGTGCAGTCCACAGACTGCTTCAGGCTGGGTTCTGCTTTCAAAGTATAAATTCTTCAGAGCAATATATCACTGTTATGTATGTATTAAGTACCCTGGAAACAAATGATCCAGCTAGCCTAGACCTGTTACTTCAAACCCCCTGTTTCTGAAGCTGAATGTCACGAAATCATAACGTATGCTCCAGTCTACAAATGACACATCAAAGTAGTTCTTCGAGCTGCTGTGTTACTATTTGAGCTTCCGTGGGGGATGAGGGATTGGAAAAGATAAAAGACCAACATCTGAGCAAAGAGAGACATCCTGCATTCTTGATTGCTATTAGTTTTCTGTTTGCTCAGCTCCATCCACCCTCCTTCTTCTCCTGTGCCCATGCACTGCACCACACACACACCGAGCACATACACAGATGCTACCAGATCCTTCCACCTTATCGCAACAACAACCAATAGCAGCATGAGTTTCCTGGTGGTGGCTTTCCATCAACACAGGTTTGTTTACTGTAGCCTTGAAGCAAAGAATAGCAGTGTAGCATAAAGTCTGTACTCGGTCTATTCCAAGCACTCATTGTCTCATAGATGATAGCAGCAGAAGTTTCTTGATCACATCTTGATCTATATATGTTGTTTCTTGTTCTGTACATATATATTTATGTATTGTTAGGTGATATCAGTACCTTAGAGACTAATTGCACTCTTTGATCAACCCGAAAGATGTAAGATTTGGAAATTCATCTATCTGTTTCAGATTAAATTGTGTTTTTATGCAATAATTTCTATGATTTTTAGTGTTATTTTAAAAACAAACATTCAAACATTTCTGTATTAGTTTTATAAGGAAACAGTGTTTTCATGATATTTTTTACGAGTCTGAATGGAACAATAGTTTCAGATGGAGCTAGTCATCATATAGACAGTCACTTTGAATCCTTGTCTAGACAGCATCTTAATCCCTATTGCAATATTCTTGCTATGACTGTCTTTTTTCATGTTGGAATTGATTGCCAATCATAAAATATCTCTGTGCTGGTGACAAATTACCCACAGAAAGCAAGCTGATACCACTGAATGTGTCTCACTTGTGACCTAAATCTAGACATAACTCACCTTCAGCTTGAAAAGCCTGTGCATTAACCCACTGTGCCATCTAACCACCCTCTACCTCCTGCAAGCTAATGAATGATTCAGTGGTTTTCATGGCTTCAGTTCAACACACTATTTCTGCAGCTGGAGACACAGTTTAAAAATATTGCATGTGGAACATATTCATAAAAGCTATAGCTCATTAATGCGATTTGTTTGCTGTGTTCTCTCCACAATGGCTTTTTTCATAAAGTATTACTTTTCAATTTCCTATTGTTCTGATACTCCACTAATAACAAAATGTTCTATAGAAACTAAGAGATGACCTCACATTCTTTCAGCATGATCTTGACCTCCACTGAAGAAACATATATGAGCTGTTCAAGCATGACCTGCCTATGAATAAGTCATTTCCCTTAACAAAATGTGGAGAAAAAAAATCCTCTAGATATAAAATTTAACCTGTTCAATATAACTCTGATTTAATCTTTTCTACAGATAGTAATATAGAAGTAGTTGGATTGCTTTATTTTATTAGCTATGCAGACACAGAAAATAATTTAGGCAACACCATTTCACTATTTTCATTCTATCCATCCTACCAGACACAGCACATATAAACAGGAATTTTCTTGTCACTGCAAATCAAATATACGGGATGGAAAAGAACAGCTGGTGCTGAAAGGAAAGGACATTTCAAATATACTTTACTGGAGATAATTCAGTGTTTTCCTAAAGTCATAGTGCATTTCCAGTTGATAAAGACCATGGAGCTGGGCGTTTTCCCAACTGTTTCATCCTGTCCTTGCTCAGTGCTGCCTCAAAAAATGAAACAAGGATTTTGAAGTAAAAAAAGTAATTATCCTGGATATTATTTAAAAGAATTGGGCACTGCACATGAGACCATGAAGTTTCCTTCTTCCATTTATTTCAAACTCAATTAGGCAGATATAAGAAAAGTGCTTAAGGCCATTACCTGTTTTATTCTCATTGATTTTCAAAGGGGTTACAGCCTAAATTCATTAGAAGTTTTTGGAACTCTCATTTGTAACCTTCTGTGATTATACAGACCAAAAAAATGGGGCACACTTTATTACAATGCACTAAACTTGCAGATGTATCACTGAAGATTTATTTCATCAAAAAACAAAGAAATGAACACCTCAGAATTCCACAGTAACGCCAAAAATAATATGATGTTTCCCTTAGGAAGAAAACTCTAGTGTTTAGTAATAAGTCAATTGAAATACATCTGTTAGACACTGACCACATGCCCACCTCGGTGCTTGATTCATAGAAGATGTGAGACTATTAGCATACTTTTTTTTTCAGTCTGTAGAGACCCACGTTTATCTTGGTGTCTACCATCACAGGTTTATAAAATCATCCATTAATCTGAGATTTATGACTGTCAAAAGTTAGTTTAGGAAAATTCTTAATGACATAAAAGTCAACCTAGCTTGAGGTTTAAGGTATTACCCAGCTTGAGAAAAGGTAAAAAAATTGCTTTCAAAATGGAACTTGTGAGTGCTAGTAAGCACTGCAAAGCAAATCTTAGAGTAAGAAAAACACTGTATTTTCTCCCTTTAGTGTGTTCTCTCTTGTCCTAAAGACCAAGAATAGATTGGCTGTTTTGAAAAAGGTGAAGAAGCTTTGGAAACTGTTTTCAGAAGCATCCAAATCTGTTGTGTAGCTGATTCAGTATCAAGCGATGCAGAGTACCTTGGTCCCAGTGCATCCCGCAGTGCTACTTACTTGAATTCCAAGAGATGCCAGCAGTCTGATGTTCACCACTTGTGTTACAACTACATTTCATTCTGTCTTTCTTTGCAGGGAGTACTCTTCAGTTTAGATAAGATAAGAGGAATGCTACACTGTCAGTTTTATACAGTGATTACAAAGAGAAGGAACAGAAATGTTTGATTTGTTCATATTATTTTCCTCGCCAATAGACCTTAGAAATAGAGTCCTTTTCTTCCTATAGAATAGCTGTATTTGTATATTGTTGTAATACATTAGTGGTTTCCTACAGTTCTCCAATGAATAAATTGTTACAAATGCTGTTGTCAGGCCATTCACATTTTCTCAGTATGCAGCAGGTTTTACATACACAGAATGTTTAATTAATTTTCTGATTAATGGGCTTTTTTTTATTATGCTACTGCCATTTGGCAGCTGTTTTGACAAAACTGCCTTCCTCATTACAGAATTTCTACTTGTGAAAGGAAGTCAACCATAGCAAATGGGCTTATTGAATTATCCAGCTCACCAATTATATAGTATAAAATTATTCATCCTGATATAATTTGATCAGGAAAAATCATTTATCTTTAGTAACTGTGTTAAATTAGATATTATTCTGCTGGATAGGTGCAATTTCGCAAGTGTCTGTAGTTAGAGAACTTTTTTTAATTTACTTGAACACTAAGTTATTGCCTATTTTCTGATTTCACTTTGTTATCAAAAAGGTTAGTTTCTGAATAATTGCCCCACTGAGCCCAATTCATTCAAAGCTTAAAAAGCAACACATAGCTATTTTAGAGCAAAATGCCAGATTGATACATATCATTGGTAATACAGTTTTGAAAAGAGTTGTTCTAAATGTATTTCAATCTGCTTACAAATCAATTAATTCAAAATCAGTCTTGCTACTCCAACATAATTTAGTTGTGTGCTTTGCGTGTGTTTTGGCACTATGGCAGCAATGTTGCAATTAACATTGAGATGGCAATTTTAAGTTCTATTTTATTCAGCCTAACTAATTTAAAATTAACCTCACTATCAATACATTTATATCTTGTCATTACCCTGTATAATCTCTTTTCCTGAAAGACAATGTTTACTGTGTTTGAAATGTCACATTGTAACAAAAAACTATGTGAACCAGATAGTTTGTGGACTGCAGTGAATAATTAGCCAAAAATGAATACTTTAGATATTATTTCTTAGGTTGAAAAATATTATTGTTTGCCTTATGCTCCAGGACCACCTTTTCAGTGTAGTGCCTGCTGAAAATGACCCTGAAGTTTGAAATTCTAGATGAGCAGTATGGTCAGTGCATATTTCGGGTACGCTCCTATGACTCTTAGACATCTCAAAGAGTTCTCCAAATATTTCTTTACGCTTTGGAAATTCCTCAAAAGGTAAGTAAGTTCTTTATCTCCTCTCTACAGCTGGATAAGCTGTAGACATAAACGACATAAAGGAATAACTTGATTGCAGCCGTGTGCTTGGACATAGTGCTGTAACCTCTTTTTTTCAATCCTGCCTTATCTAGTTACAGTTTTACAGCACTTTCCCTTCCTGTCCCATTGTGAGTGCACAATCCACACTGCTTTTTCAATCTGTCATGTTGATTTTTCTCTGCTCTCATCTAGACCTAGTCCATGCCTTGCCACCATAGGCTTTATCACACTTATCATTCTGAACAGACTGCATATGGAAAAACATTGTGCCTACCTCTCATATCTTACCCTTCAACAGAAATGCCTCAATCAATAGAAATGATAGATAGAGTAGTCACAGTCATCTTGTACCACACCAGGAGGATGTATTTACCTGGAGGATGACTCTGTGCCCGTTTTCCTTCAGCTTGACTGCTCTTAGCATCTGAGTTATCAAAAGTATGTCAACAGGCACTGGAATTGTCCTCCACCTAGAGGAAGAGGTCTGAAATGGGAAGAACTTAGATATTGCATCTCATTCCAGTAAAAAACTGACTAATCATTGTCTAGATTAAACTCATATGAGCTCTCAGTTTACAAAAGCCTTTTCCATTATTTGGAGTAACTTCCTGTATAATCCGCTTTGTAGAGAGGCTCTTTTCTGCATGCTGTACCTCTGCTTTTTACCTGGGATTTATGATCTTCATATGATTTCTAACAAAGTTGTTCCCAGTAGGGAGATGCCAAGTGCACTCCCCAGTTCAGAAAGCATCTCACAAACAGTCCTGTCCTCCCAGCTCCGTCTGACACAGCCTGTCTGGCTTTTCTTCCAAACCACACTCATTTGCCATACTATCAAAGGGGCTCTTTCATTGCTATTGTCCTTTAGTATGCACAATGACCTCATGGCAGCAGTGCACACAGGCTGAGTCTCCTGAGGTTTGGAAGGAAATGGGCAGGAAACAAGAAACTACAGACAGACAGGGAGAGAGCTGAGTGCACAGTCCTGGCCAGTGGCACTGTGGTTCCACAGTATCTGGTATATGCCTTAACTTCAGTCCAGCTGGTGCCAGCATCAGCTGCATCTCAGACATCCTTGCATACACACAAGTATAGCTGAGTTGCTGCAAGCTACTGGTAATGATATCACACCTCTCACTCTTGATAGTTGTAGATTTATACCAGAATACCTCTTGGTAGGATAAGATTATCCTCCAGATCAGGATGATCAACAATGCTCTACTAATTGAAAGATGTTCCTGTTTGGCTTCATGGACTTGTATTGGCACTGCCTTGAAGTGACATCCACACATTTCAGCTCTCTTGTTCCAGTCCAGTGGGTCATTGTTCTTCTGAAGCTGCCTAGACCACAGATCTGCTGCAAAGCAGGTAAGAACATCCACCATGGCTTTCACTATGAGCGAAGTCTGCAAGGCTACACACCATCTGGTCTTTCTTTCATCCGTTTGCTATCTGCAACATCCCAGAAATTTTTGTCACACTGCAGAGGCACAGTACACCCAGCTGTATCAGACCCACCTTTGGGTCACGTATCCTCATCCGCTGTCCCCCTGAAAAGCTGACAGTTGTTAAAGTTAAGAACAGTGCCACCTCCTTAATCCAGGACCTCAAATACCCTCATAAACCGTCATACATGTTATCAACATCAGTTCTGGCCATTTCTGATTGTTGATAGTTCTGTCCTGTTGTTGCTGTGGTTTACGCAGCCGTGTAGCCCACACACCCCTGTTCTTGCCACATGTTCATCAGCAGTACTTTCAGAGAGGTTAAGGCCCATTGGTGTTGCCTGAGAGGCTGAGTCAATAACAACTTAGAGAATAACATCTGCTCACCTCAATATCTATAGAAGTTGTGTGAAGGGTCCACCTGGGCAGCTGCAGGAGGTCAGGGCAGGGACAGCTGAAGGATTTTGAAGGTCCTGAGAACAATGCTGTTCTAGCACAGGAAATGAGCAGAACTTTTACATTATTGTGGTTATGTTTTGCTTTGAAAATATGCTGCATATTTTAGTAAGAGACACATTTATTTGACTAATTAAGAGAGATACCTTCCTCGATAACTTACTAGGGAAGTTACAAATCACATCTGAAAACTCTCATTTCTTGAAGATTATCAAACTCATACCCATCAGAGACAAATAATTTAGTGCTATTTATATCACACAGCTGCATAAATTTTTAATCAGCTTCAGCTTTAAAAAAGCCTAGTTTAACACTGTAATTTTTTATCATCATATTCAAGAAAGTCTGTAAAGCTATTGCAATGTTAAGAAATGGAGAACCCAGCTTGTCAGTCTTTAAACTTGAATCAAGGATGTAATGTTTCAAATGATTTTCTTTTTCTAGATCACTGTAGTAAAAATGGGCAAGTTTTCTGTACTGCTGTGTTATTTCCATGGCATTACTGCCTGATCTGTTTCATATGCTTTGCTTCTTCTTAAACTATCAGTCACTAATAAGATAATAGGTAAGTATGCTTTGACTTTAAACAGCAATTTTACTAGAAGCTGTTTCAAAAATATTGAGGTGATCACTTCATTGTTTCCCATGTTTCCTGTGTAAATGTCAGTGTAATCAGACTATGAAGCTTTTGCTTTGCCTTGAATGCAGTTTCTCTCAGATAGTTTCTTATATTTCCAACTTCAAAGATTTCATACCGGTAACAACTTTATACAGGTTCACATCTCCAACCTTGCTTGTTTCACTGGAACAAAGAAGAGTTTCTTTCCAGAGAAGAAAGGCAGTATTTTTGTTACTTTTGTTTCAGTCATTCTGGTTTTAAGCATATGAGAGACAAGCTTTATAGACAGAGGCAAAATATTTAATTAGACAACTGATATAACTGGAAAAAATAAATAAATTTGTATTTTTGTGTGACCTGAAAACATTTGCTTTTTCTTGCCAAGTAAGATAATAAGTTATTTGGAAATACTATCAGGTAGGTATACAGGAGTTCCTTCAATAGTATTTTGTTTTCTTGACATGAACTTCAACCTAGCTTAGCAACTCCAAATTTTCTAGCTAATTTCCATTGCACTATGGTTCTATGACATTATTCTCTCCAGGGAATAAAAGATATTGAATAAAAAAATCATAACCACAAAAATTCGTGACAAAACAATTTTTTTATTGTTTTTTAATTCCATATCAATATGATGAACCTCCTTTTGTTGATCTTTGTGTTTTCCATACAATATTGAAGTTTAGGAGAAACTTCCTTTTGAGAAATGTAACTGTTTATATCTCTCACTTACTAAATGAGTTGTGCAGATGATATGCCTGTTAGTGAAAATAACTGTCACACAAAGCAATAGAGGTACAGGCTTCCCTTGTCTTTACATTACTGGGATGCCCTCTCCCTCACTGTGTGCAAAGACCATGCAGTTCAGTTATCAAGTGCTTGCACCTTGATTTTTCTCTTTCTTTCTTCATCCTTCAAAACCCATCCTTCTCCTCCTCATCTTCAGTCTAAACAGCAAACTTCTCCTTCTCTTGCCGCATTGGTGGGCTTCAGCCTGGCCAGAATGGTAAGATCATTTTGGATTTTTACCTCATTTCTGTGTGAAAATGAAACAAAGACACCCACCACAACAGCTTTTTCAATATGCATGAGTACATTTTGGGTGCTTTTCCTAGAGCTCTTGGCTTATGTGGTGCCATAAGAAAACCTTTTCCGCGTGAAGGCCTGGTCGTTTTTCTCTTCTTCTCTCACTCTTGGCAAGCACATTCCTCAACAAATTTCCTCACAGGTGACACTTATGCTGTACCTAATGTCAACGTCTGTGGTTTCAGGAGAACACGAAATATCACAAAACTGACACATAACCTTTGGTGGCGTTCTTTGTTCAGTACTGCCTTCAAACCAGGAAGGGAACAGTTGGAAGGATAAGAGGGCTTGATATAGATGTACTCTTTCTGGGAGGAAACACCTGACCATCATACAGAGGCAAGCAACAGTCTTTGTTAGATCTCAACTTTACAGCATCAAAATGTAAAGCTTTGTTAGAGCTTTAAATGCTAGCTACAGAAATTGTCTCCCTTGATATGTACTGGAGGCTTTAACTTGCTGAAATCCCCCCATTATACCTTCCTCGGTTCCAGCTGAGGCAGTTCTGATAGGCACTGCCAGATAAGAAAGAAGAAACAGGGCTCTTGCCACCGCATCGGGCTGTTCGAAGGGACCCTCTGTGCACGTGACTCTCATGGGTGCCTGGTACAACATGGCTTTAAGTAATGCACTTGTTTTCAATCTTCTAGAGCAACAGTTTCAGGTCAAACTGACAATAACCGAATTGTGTCCACCCCCACAACAAGTTTAAGTGGTGATTGAAACAATATCTCATCTCATTTCTATTTACCAGGTTAAAGGAAGTTTCTCTCTGGAATGGGCTCTCATCTATTTGCAGCAGGAAATAAATTTCTTTTAAAAATAAATCAAAAAGGACTCTCAGGGCTGCCAGCATAGGTCAGTACAAAATGATTCCAAAATACTCGGGAACTGAAAAGTTTTTCTGAGCACTTTCTCTGAAAAATACTGAAAAACTCTGAAAAATAATTCACCTTTTCTAGCTAGTTTGTACAGACCTACTTAAAATAGATTTACGATCCCCTCTCTCCTTTTTGCCCTCCCCAAATACTTTAATTAGGTGTCTTTCAAAACCATTCTAAAGGCAACTGAGAATCTGAAGTGTTTTCTAAATGACCATCCTCACTCTAAACTACTGGATATAAAAGGACAAAGCAGTGAGATGAGATGATAGTACATTTTACTAGAGCAGTTAAAATTTCAAAATTCAGATGACATTACACTACATAGCTAACCTACCTGTACTGTGCAATGCTAGCAGAGATGGGAAGGATTTGAACATTTTAAGGTCCTTCCAGAAATGCTGTAAAAACTGTCAATGATTTGGCCCAATTTGGCCCTCCTTGTCCTAAGGAGAAACTTTAGTCCTTATTTCTTCATTAGTCCCTAATTTAGACATGATGTTTTCTAAAGAAGTAGAGTGTCTTTGGTATATATGGGGTCTCAGCACACTTTTGATGACTGATGACTTATGTTAGAAAGCTAAATCACAACAGGAAGAGGAGAAATTAACAGAGGAAAAAGATTCCAAGGAAAAAATCAGATTTATCCTTAAATATCTCTTTTGTTCTACATAAATGCAACTGAAGCACCAGATACATCTTTCTAAAATGTACCTCTCCAAATTGTGGGAATGATGCTTTTGTTTTCTGTAATTTGCTATATTGCAAAAATAATGACAAAAGTTAAACTCTAAACCAGCCTACAACTTACATATAAGTTTTTTCGGTGTTTCTTTGTGTTAGTCTAACAGCCTGTCATTATAGCTGTGCAAGAAATTTTCCATCTATAGCAGAACTTGTACAATATGACATATATAAGGTAAAACTTTCATTTTTGGCAGGTCAAGCTTCTGTTCACTTTAAGTACACCAGAGGTGAGCATTCACCATTGCAACTGGCAAAATTCAGGGTGACAGCAAAATTGCAGAAAAAAAGGATTTAATTTCCTAACCAACTGATATCCAGCTGTAGTACACATATATCTTGTATCTCCCCAGTTACCTTGTATCAGCAGAACTGACATCCCGAAAACATCTAGTCATATATACCACTGCACGTGAGCTTGGTACAAGATGGCATAGATATACAATATAGAAAAAAAGAAAAAAAAAACAGAAATCTTCACAAAAAAGGAGCTCAGCAAAGCTTCTTAAAGACAAAAATGAGACAGAAAGTTTCAAATCTATGTAGTCTTATTTCTTTCACTGTGGATCTTGCAACAGCTACTGAACATTATTTGTAAATGCAAACATTCATTGTTAGGTCTCATTTGTTCTGAGCAGTCTCTAGTTGAATCAGCTTGCTGATTGTGAAAGGTTTTCACAATTTTCAGTTTGGTTGGATATATGGACACAAAGTGGAAATACTTATATTACTTTGGAGATTGTCTTTTTTTTCAGCACTGTGCTGGGCAGGTATACTAGGTATCAGCAAGTATCAGTATCAGTATCTAGAAGGGAGCACCTGGCTAAGTGATCAAGTCATTTGCCGTACACAGGTACACTTGCTGGGTAAGGAAAGTTGAGAAACTTGCAAAGAACAATCTTCCACTTCACAATCTTCTACACAAGTATTTTGCAACTCAAAATCACCTCCCAACACTCCATAAGAGCAAAAACTTCAAAGATTATATAGGGTAACATAAGCAATAAATAGGCAATAGGCAATAAAAATCAAAGGCATGAACAGCTTTCTCAGGTCATTGAATAGCAAGGAATTTGCCAAGTGAAACTTCCTAAGGGTTTCTAGAAGGAAAATATAGGAATTGATTCTCTCCCACAGGGATGGTCTGCTGATAAATGGGAGGGTAATATACTTTGTGGATTTAATGCTGTCTAAATGGAATGCTGTTAGATGAAAGATATGCAGAAGAGAGAAAAGCTGTTAAAGTCATTGAAAGTGGTGTTAAGATTCTCAACAGGAGAGACACTCTCTGCTATTTCAGGAGCTTAAAGGTTAATCAGAAGATCAGCCACATTGCCAGCTGGGTCTATTTGCAGGTATTGCTGGAGGTAAGGAGCTGCATCTCAGAGAATCTCCTATGTGATACTGAAACTGGTTAAGAATGTATGGAAATTAAAAGGTGTCTTCTTGTTGGAAGGGAAATTAAGACTTCACCTGATGAGTCAAAAAGGAACAAAAGAAAAACTTATTCTTTATTGTTAATGGGAAGAAAACCTAAAAGAGTGGGAAAACCTAGGTTCATTTACCATTCTCGACTCTGTTATCTTCCAGAAGGCTGCAGGTTCCAAAGGTGATGTGTTTGGGCATAGATACTGTCCTAAATCTCCTTAGGCAGGAAAAAAACTAAGAATGTGTGTGCACGTTAACTCTCAGTTTCCTGATTTTCCTTATTGTGAAGTTGTTAACAAACCTTTTTTAAATAAAGAGGAAATGTTTATAGTGTTTAAAGCCTGTTCAGAATGCTGAAATTATATAAATTTGCAGATGAACTGCTATTATATAAGGTAGTGCAGTTCCTCAGTGCTTGCTGAGGTCCTTTGATCCTCTTGGCTTACACATGCTGTTACAGGAACATTTACTGCCTCAGATCCTGAAAGGAGGGAGGGGGGATTTTCATAAGCAGCTATATTCTTTATTCCGTGAAAAAGCAGAGCAGTTCCTGTTGCTATTATCAAATTCTTACTTACCAGTTATCACTGGGGAAATAATTACCCTGCCTCTGAGAAAATGAGTCATAAATAGTATTTGCTCTCAACTCTGGAAGTGTAGACAGTATGTGCTTTTGAAAACAGAACAAACTCAGGATGGGACTGAAAAGAAAAAAGGTAGCTCGTAAACAAACCTTTCCTTGTCCTGCTATGTCTTTGCAGGCAGGTCCTTCCCTCAAGTCTTGTTCGCAGTTCAGCAGTCTCAGCTGGACTTCATTCAGCAAACCCCACACAAATGCTGCGGGTCCCTTGCCCTCTCTTTGCAGCGCGCGCCTGTTCCCTGCTTGACTTTCCTGTAGCTTTCTGTTTGCACTTCAGAGGGACGGTTCCCACTGATCCTCCTGGTCCCCCTTCCCTCCCCTCCCGTCCTGGGGGGTGGCAGGGAGGCGGAAGTATGCTCAGTAACTCCTGAGAAATATGAAATTTTCCCTTCTCCCAGAAGTCTCCATCTTATGAGCTAGCAGAACAAGAGAAATAGGCCCTTGTTACCAAGCCACATCCCTTTGAGACACTTAAAGTATGTTCACATATATTAACTGTGAATAAGTGACTTAAACCTTTGTAAGACCTGTTGCAGAGAATAATGACAGTATGCAGGAATGAAGAGGAAGCACAGTTTTCCAAGCTTTCCTAGTTAGAGAAAACAGAGATCATTTCCAGAGAACTTTATTGCACAGCAACCGGAGAAACAGATTACAGGAAGCAGACATTTGAGAAGGAGCTTGCATTTGCTTCCTTTTTGCAGTCCAGGATCAGAAATAACACTTCTTCTGATTATATTTCCGTAAAGGAAATCAAAACTAATGCAGTTAGTTTGGACTCAGGTATTCAATTTTGAATTCTTTTGCTAAGAGAGGTAGAGAGTAGCTAAGAGAGACAGGGAAAGTTAAAATGGGAGCAAATTAAACTTAACAGATCAACTTTCTGTGGTGTAAACTCATCTGATTTTACATTATCTTACATTATTAGAAAAGACTGATTGATACTAAAAATTAGTATTATTAGAAAAAATACAATTAAACAAAAACCCCTGACAGTAAGTAGGGTCCTTTGTGAAATTTATTGCAAGTAGAGGTCATCCAGTCAGATACTGCAATTAGATTTTAAGATACATTTGCTGTTATGTATGCGATGATAAAGCAGGTCTCATGTTTTAAGAGTTGAGAAGGATTTTCTCTCCCATGTGTTGCACTATATTATTGTTGCACTTGAATGAATTCATTTCTGGGATGCAGTGGGGAAAATATTGCTTAGAGAAAATGCAATGATGGACTCTACTTTAGGCTGGTTATGGGATTTGCTGAGCCTGTTGTCTGATCAAGTATTGCCACTTTTGTGTTCCAAATCCAGAACCGGGTTCCTATGAGACTGACATCTTTACTTTTTCTTCAGATATATTTGCTTCATGTAATTTTGCTTTAGGAGGTTAAAATCTTGGAGGTAAAACTAAAGGTTAAGACTGCTGCCATTGTTCTCTGCATAAATATGTTGTAACAGAAAAGTGAAACACTTGAAGGCAAGATGAAAACAGAAACTCAAAATGTTCAAGGTATTCAGAATGATGCAGGCAGCTTTAAGGCTCTTTCAGGAGTTTTGACAAAAGATACTAAGTTTATTACAAGACAATATTAAAACATTTCCAAGTGATTACTTTTTACTCTGAAGATGGTTGGCTTTTGTTTAAAGGGCTGAAGGGCATTATCACTTCAGAAGCGATATTGCCCTCTTCTGAAAATCATATTGGAATATATTTGACTCCCAGATTAAATTAGAAAATTCTCAAAATATTTCACGTATGACTTTGGTTATTATCAAAACTACTTTCACGGAATTATATAATCTCTTAGGACTTAATCCATAATACGTGAAATTTTAGCAACATCTCTTGATCAAGACGTGGGACTACAGTTTAACAAATATGTATACCAGCTGGAAGAAGAGAGGAAGGATCTTTGTTTTCCATAGTTCAGTTTCTTTTCAGATAATGCTCAAGTCTGAAATTAAAAACTTATTTGTCTTCTCCATTCTTTCTCTAACTTTGAGGAGGTGAATCTAAACCTTCTTTCTAAGGTTTGCAGAGTCTGAGGTAGGTCTGAGATACTCACACAGCCCATTTTAGTTGCCTACTGCATAGTTCTAAAACAACATTTTTAATTTCAAAATTGACTTTTAATATTAATCGTTCTGCTTTCTTATTCGTCTGTCCTTCCTTTTCATCTCAGACCAAAACCTGGGTCATCCTGCAAAATAGAAGTGTTACTTTTTTCTCTTTCTCTGTCTTCGTTTGGCAGTTAAAACAAAACATCAGTTGTTTAGCCTTTGCTTCCTTGCTGTCTTTGTATAGAATTTGACCATCTGGAGAAAAGCATGGAATTTGTTCCATTAAGAGTAATTATATCTTTAGGATATCAATATTGTACAAAAATATTAAAAAAAACCTGCAGAAAATGAAGCTCATCCTAACTAGAAAGGAATTTTCTTCCCCTCAAGGCAGTTTCCTTTTCTTCCTATCCCTTGGTGATAGTCAATATGTTTTCTTAATGATCTCCTTTGACTTATTCACTGAGCCCTTATTGAACAAGCATTTTGGCACCTAAAGTGCCTAAAGTTCCTTAGTGATGAACGTGTGGCCAAAATATAATACCCCTGTCAGAAACACAGTTGACAATACCACTTTTAAAATAGATGTTTTGGGCATTCCTGAGTTGGAGTGTGTTCAGACACCCTCACTCATATAGATTTAAAAATTGCCATTGCCATTGAGATGGCATGTTAACATTCTTGGTGTTTTCAGGTTTGGTTTAAATGGAGCTGTCTCACTTTGCAATGAAATCAGAGAATTTCTGCATTTACCAGAGCTTAGCAGAGAGTGAAGTAACCTCCATGTTTGAGATATCATTTTTGTTTAAGCCTTTTGACCGTCCCTTAGGTCACATCTGTTTTAAGTCCATTGTGTGAAAACTTTCCAATCAGTTTCTAAGAAATTCTAATGTAAAAACACCTACAGAAACTAACTAAATCTCTAACACCAATTTGTTCTGTTCTTATTGAATTTTGCATACTCTTCGGTGAATGTTATGTAGACAAGCAAGAAATATAATAATTTTAAAATTAAAATTTTAATTTCCCTCCTGCTTCTTTCTTCAGAAACAATCAGTTTTTGTACTTCTCAAAAACTTTGGCTTCTTCATTAGCTATGTAATCCTCCTCCCTTACAATAAACAAACTGTTAGTAGTTTACATCAGATACCTCTTGGTTATTTATGGCACCTCGAAGAGTTATTGGACAGATAGTTTACTTTTGTTTATATGTATTTCTTCTCCAAAATGGTGGAAAAAACCCCACAGCTATTAAAGCTTTCTAGAAATATGACAACAGTTTTGTTGTTTTATGGAAATGTGTCTGCTTTTCTAACCCTGTACTATTGGGGACTCTACAAGAAGTTTTAAAGAACAACGTGAAAATAAGTTGCCAACTCGGTCTATAAAAGTAGACATGATGGAAACAGCCATTTCAATATAGAAGGGAGCGATGTTTCACTGATGCCCTATTGGAGTGCCAGTCTTTGTAGAGGGACTGTAATTACGTTAAGGAGAAGACCTAAAGTTTTCAGGCTTTTTGTCCAATTTTTTCAGCATATATGTGGGCAGTGTATATATATACAGAGAGAGAGGGGGAGAGAGAGATTGAGAGAGAGATTGAGATTGAGGGGTTTTATTTATTTTTATTTTTATTTTTATTTTGGTACCAGTAATGATATCCAATGGATTCCTGAAACTAGCACTGCTATACTGCTATTTCAGATTTACTCTGGTAAATACTACACACTGGGTACTCAGTATAACAAAAAATAATATACTGAAAACAATGGGATTTATGATTTGGACTGGAAGAAAATAAATATTTTGTTATAGCTGCCTGGAATTAATAAACAAATAAGCTTTTCATTTACCAAGGCATCATATATCTTGCAATAGCAAGTGTCTTATTTTTTCTAAATCCAAATACAATATTATGTACCCTATTGAATGGTTTCATGAGTTTAAGTAGATGGTAAAAATGTCATGTAAGATTTGCTTATTTGTCAAACACTTATTAAATGTATTTACAGTTGCACAGTAAATTCTATGAAATATACTAAAACTGAATGATAGTATGTCCCATTTTATAGGAGACTTTGCCTTTAGTGACATTAGATTGATAAGCTACAAGAAAACTGCAGATGTCTTAAAACAATCACAATCCTGTTCCAAACACACGGAGTGTTTCTGTCCAGAGTTATCATTCACCTTGATTATACTGACATTAAATGGTTCGTCTGTTCTAAATCCTAGAAAAAATATATAGCTTTTTTTAACAGAATGCAGCCAAAGGGGAAAGAGATCAGTATCAGAAACCCACAATGTTGGATTCTTTACCAATATCAGATAAAAATGACAGTGTATCTCACTTTGGGGGAAATAAATAAATAAATAAATAAATGGGGGGGGAGTATCATTCTTCCTTTCATTTAGATTTTATATTTTGGGGTTGTAAAATAAAAGATATCTTGTCCAAAGTTCAAATTCTATCTGATAGCTTTGAGCAAATTGTAAATGTTGTCAGAGAAGAAAGTAATATTCCTATCTTCCCATAGCAAGCAGTAAAAATGACTTGCTGACTGGAGGCCATTTTTATATCTACAATTAAATACATGTCAAATAGTAAATCGTATGTATAATATGATTGCAAATTTTTACTTCTCACATATATACACCTGCACATAGACACACATGTACATTAAATGTGTGCATTCAGACAACTGAAATTTGTACAAGTGAACAATTTAAATTGGTACCCAAACTTGAGTCTCACATAGTTTGTTGTTTTTGTTTTTTTTTTTTTTAATGATGGATGCTGAGTACTTTTGAAACTCTGTGGGATCCTTTAAAATGTATCTGGTGGAAAACCAGATTCCTGTTGGAGATTACAGGAAGTATTTGGTACAATGACTTATGATGGTCACATATGCTTATAGCCGGAAGGTCACTGCATATGGCAAAGTTATCAGTCATTTGGGTACAACGAAGCATCTCAATTCTCCCTGCATACAACTCGTGCCTCAGTGGTATGCTCAGCTTGGAGCGCGTTTCCTTCTGGGGTGAGGCTACTCCTCTTCTGTTGGTAATAACATAAAGTTGGGGCATAAGATGAAACCCCTGAATTTAATTCAGAACATTTTTGCAAGTACAGGATAACAGTGTATTTGCAGCTATATGCATCTTTTATGGTTTAGAATTTAGCTAGAAGAATGGTCATATGTTCAGCTCACTTTTATAATAATCTCTCGTTTACTGTCATTAAAAAAAAAAAGTAGTTAGCAAGAGTTTTTCTTTCTGGGAAGTTTATTTTAGAACTGCTTTCTGCAGGACTGCTTCTGTTTTGTCTAAGGTACCCAGTCCTGGCCTTTTACATATTTATTGCCTAATTTACTGCTTCTTACATTGATAAAATGCTTATTATCAATAAGTGTAACACTGACAATGTTATAGATACTTTTTGGAGCTTCTTGTTTCAGTAATTTAGTATCTTGTCATCGGTTGTCTGGGTTTTTTTAGAGACGGCTTTAATTAAATGAACAAGATACAAGAATAGATTAAGAATATTAAATATGGAGGGTTTTTTGGACTGATCTCAACAGAACACTTAATGGTTTTATTTTTTCTTTTGGTAAACAAGGATAGGTAAAACAAGAAATGAGAACAATGCTTGGGCTGTCAGGTCCATAAATCAATATTTGCTGAACATAAAACCTCAGGAAATGGGAAATCAAATGTTACCTTCTGCAGATTATTATGGACACTTTTTAATGGGCCTATTAATTTACAAACCAGCTCATATTTAATCTTTTTATGGTAATAGATAAAAGCAGAATACATACAGAGTAGTATTGTGACTGTTATTAAAACTCACTTCCAACTGTAGGGTACTAAGATTCCTCACCTTCCATTGAATTCACTGGAAATTGATGGGCTATGTCAGCTTCCTAGCAGGAGTTTGGCTTCAATAGGAGCATGCCATACAGACATGATAAACAGATAGACTTGTTTGGGTTTTTGTATTTATTTTCTGTATAATACAGATTGATCTGCATAATTCCAAGCTTTTCATGTGAGTTGATGTTTTCATGTTTGATGTGATCAGACTCATTCCTTTTTCATATAAGTAGACTGCTTAGATCAGTTGTGAAGTTGAGCAGAACTAGTGAGAGAAGCTAGTTGAATTAACTCCATTGCTGACGATCTAGCATAAAGACTTTGAAAAAAACTGGATGAATGTTTAAAACATGTTTTTTTCCCCAAATTGTCAACTAAGCAATTTCTATATCTTTATTTTTAAGAGCATATACATACTGACATATATTCTGATTTTCTTCAGCAAGCATTTTTTCCAGTTAAGCACTATAAAAATACTCTATTTAGATGAAACTTTCAATGAGCATGTAAATGGGTCAAGAGTGTGTTGATAACAGAAGGGAGGACACTCAAGGACTATATATATATATATATGTGTGTGCGTGTGTGTGTGTGTGTCTGTGCGTGTGTGTATGTATGTATACACGTATTTAAAATAGAACAATACAAGATGCTGATATTTAACTAAAGAATTTTGTTTAAAGAATACAGTTATAAACTTAGGCTAATGTAAATTTATGTGTATTTTTTTTATGTGTAAGACTGTATCAGAATTCTAGAACACCAAATAAAAGTTGAGGCTAAATAGCTAGGAATTTCAAAGGGAGTAATACGCCAGAGTCTTTGTTTTAAACTGTCACAAAAAAGTATACAGAATGCAGTAAGCACCTTATCCTGAAGGATGTTCGTCCAGTGACCCTTTGTTGATAATAACAATCAAAGCAGGAGTGCCACTAGCTCTCAACTAAAATGGATCTAATGAACCCTCTGGTGGAAATCCTCATGCTAGATGAGGAGCGTGCAATGTATTTCTTTGCAAATTGATACCGTGCTGGTCAGGGGTTGATAATGAACAACCTAGGAAATCACCCATGCCTGAAATGCTGAGGTTGCTTTCATGAATATGGTGTAAAGATGAGGAGAACTACTTACTTCTCTTGAGCATCCTCTTGCTTAATGGCATGGATCATGATGGAACGGAGAAATAGTTCTTGTTGAATCCTGTCTCATCATAAGAGATAAAAGTTACCAAGTTTGTCTCCTACCACACAGCAATTGCTACTCTGAAACAACCCTCAACATGTGGATCTCTAACTCATTTTCTTATCCCACAATATGATGCATTTTCTGCAATTTTCCAGAATCTGATCACAGGAGTAGAATGCTGCGTAGCTGTTTCCACATTTTTTTCCAGTGTGTTTGGATTTTTAAATGTTTTCCACTTTCTCTGGTCTCCACTGTTGCATAGGATAGAATATATAACAGCAGAGCAGAATTATTTTTTTTGTCTCTGAGGTGATGATTTTAGTGAAAAGCAGTATCTGACGACATCACCCAAAGCCAGCCAAAGGCGGCAGCAACATTCCTATTATGGTTTCCTTATCTAGCTTAGACTGAAGACTATGATTTTCTGTGTCTTTGTCCTCAATAAAAATGAAAAGATAGTTCTGTGAATATAAATAATAATAAAAAAACTCTTTTGTTTTGTTTGTCCAGAATCTATTGCAATGAGTCCTGTTATTGTACTAGGACCTAGACATCAGATTCAAATGTCATCCATGGATCTGCTGTTTGCCAGGTACAAGGATGGATAAACTTTGGGGACTTTTATTTCTCCTATCCTTCCCCAGTCCCTTATACAACCCCCAAATATAATCATAGCATGACTTTGGCTTAAAAAAAAAAGAAAAAAAAAAAAGACCTTTTCCCCATCGCCCCTTAAGTTCTCTTTTTAATAACTTTTGTAAAGTACTACATAAGTTAACAGCTCAGAAGAAACAACGTGGGTTTTGTGTTTTAAGTTTCTCCTTCACAATCCAGCAAGCCAGAAACTTGCTTAAACTTTTTCAAGGAGACCTGAAATTTTCAATTAATTTAAAGACTTCAGAATTTGGAATTTAAGGAAAACTTGAAATATAGCGACACCATGCTTATAAACTCTGTGCATCTTCTGGCTCTGGTGAATACATTGTGCTGTAGTGGTTACTGACCTGTTTAATATATAGGGACTAACAACTGCATATCTTACTAAGACAACCATACTTAAGTAGTGCATCCCATTTCTCAGTATCTTTACTTCCCATGTAATGAAGCACTGGATCTCCCAAATACACTCTTAGCTAAATCTACTCTTCCTTTCTGTAGTGCTTATCTGTCCTCATTTTTCTTTGTCACTATGAAAACATCAGTAAAAATAAACCAACAACACTGCAGTTCAAAAAACCCCCCAAGAAAACAACTTCTTTCTGAATAGAAAAAGGAGAGCAGAAGGGTGGAAAAGATCAGTCTTATAAGGTGCTGAGCACTTTCAGCAGACCACTTACTATTTAAATAAGACTACTAACTCTCAAGGAAGTACTTAGTCAAACCCAGAGGTAAATCCCTTCAAGAAGGATTTCTATTTCATATGTCCATTTTATAATTTTGGGAAAACCTGTCAATTTAACATGCATAAGAAATAATTCACCAGTTGTGTTGATCATTTCTCTTGATTTTGTTTTTTCTTAGAATCCAGCACTATGTTACAATTCTGGGTGCATGCAACAAGTGTCAAAATAAGCTGATGTAATATTTTGAAAGACTGATTCATTGTATGCATGTATGAGAATTTTTTGTTTGTTTTATTGCTAGAAAAGGCTTCAACTTTTAGGATTTTTTTCTAGAATTAGTTATCTCTCCACAGGCTAGCATTTAGTGACAGTTTTGGGTTTATCCAAAATATATGGTGAAAAGCCAAGAATCTTACTGATTATCTGTAATGAAGTACAGTTACCTCTTTCATAGTGTTTGTTGTTCTTAGATTTGCTAGTGCGTCTCTTTCTACCTGCTACATAATATCAGAGATATGGGTATAATTATGAAGTCAGCAACTGAAGGTTAAGAAAGCTACTATTTTACTACAACCTTAATTCTTGAATGTCACTGTGATAACTACTAAAACTGAAGCTTTTTGTTTTATGTTTTGAAAAACTTTCCTAAAATATCACATTTCTATAAAGGTACACTTTAGTAATTTTATGGTGGTTTTGAAAAGAGTACTTGATGGAGGTCTATAGAAGGCAGGTTCGATCTCCTGTCAGTTGCCATTTTTCCGCACATAGAATAACATCTAACAAAAAACTTCCAACCACACCACTGAATTGTATATTTAAGTCATTATGGTAAATTCTAAAATGCCTTCAGACTTCAAGGGGAGCAAAATTTGGCTTAGTTGTACAACAGTTTCCACTTTACCCAGGAAGATTCTGTAATGGTATTTTATTTTATTTTCAGCCTTTCTCCCTAAAAAAATAACAACAAAAAAACCCAGATGACCATGCAGAGGCAGGCTCTTTCTTTTCCACTTTTTGCTAAGGGAAATAAATGCATTTGGAAAAGAATTGCATTTAACAGCTTCAGGCTTGGGTCTCCTTACATATGGGATGAAAGAGCTTTTTAATGTTAGAATGTGACAAACATTTTGGTTACCTCAGGATTCAAGTATGTTCCCCAGTACCTTGATGTACTTCTGGTTATCTTTTGGTTACTGCTCTCCACCTGTCTTAGGCAAAGTCTCATGAAAGAACACTTTATTCTCCTTGAATACACTTGTCATTATAGGGGAGATCCACTAAGATCTGCGTCCCATTTTATAAGTCACCAGACTTTTATCTTATTACCTTGAAGTCACTCTTAACTCAAGGCAGGGTAAAGTAAAATGTTTAGAAAAGATAGACATTAAAAAATTAAAGGGGAAAAAAGTTATTAATCTACTTGTGTTAAGTTTAAATCATAAAGGTCTCTCTTCTGTTATGTAACTGATGTCCTGACCCCCATCACTCAGAGCTTCTGTAATTCTGAAAACCATCTGCCTCAGGATGCATCTATTAGAAGAAAAGCTTTTATAGTGGAACAGCTAGCTTTAATAGACAATTTTTTTGAAGTCCTCCCTTTTTGAACTATTAATTCTTTCTTCTTCTTCCTATATAGCAGATATCAGAAATGGCCATAATAATTAAAATAACAATTATTTCCCTTTGGAAATGTTTCTTTGTTAAATCACAGGCTGTCTTTTTGACCAGCTAGCAACACTTTTCATTAAGAGAGCACTTCTCCTGTGGTACATTTAAGTGTGAAAAAGTCTTATGTATTGACCTTTTATATCCTATATAGCATTGTGCAATGATGATCTGCTTGGTAAGAAATCATCTGGATGAGCTGAATGTGCACAGTTCATTATTGGCTCCTCACTGATATGGTTGGGCATGACCACATGGAGGTGAGAGAGATAATGCTTTTCTTCTTGAGCTACTGGCCTTCATACTGTGAAAAAAATCTCCTTGGAACTAAAAATAGATAGAGTAAAGCTTGACATTGTTTTGCTCACTGGGAAAAGAAACAATGCAAACACATTTACTGTATGTTGCTTGAGAGAATCTGAGGATAAGAGAATTTGGCAGAGGCTGCAGCTGCACAGCAAAGGAAAGCAAAACTGTAAGCAAGGAAAGCAGTGAGCCTGGAGGGTCCCAAGAGGGAGGCATTATGTTAATATTTCTGAGGGCATGATTTCCACTTGTAGCCAGTTATTAAGACAGGAGAACTTCAGTGCTATAAAACTGTGTGGTGTGCTGTAGACGGCACTCAGCCATGTTTTGTATTGACTGAATGAATGCACTGAATCTTTTAAAATACAGAAGCTATTTTACCTTGCGGCATTTTGAAAAGGTATTAATTTGTCCATATGCAAACATCATGACACATCTTAACGAATAATAAAAATGTTTTTGAAATTCCATGGGGTATGAATCTTATGTGAGCATGTGTACTTACAACTATGATTTGTAATTATACCTGAGTCTGTGATCAAGATATAGTGAATCCAAGCAGCAGCTTTGTGTAAGTAATTGGAAAGAAGTTGCTTCTTGAATGTGTTCAGTACCTGTTTACTTGCACAGAGCTGTCTCTTATATGATCAATTACCTATGCTTACCTTAAACATGTAGATGCAGTATATGCTACATCAAGTCCTTCAGCAGCATTTGACTTATGCAGTTAAAGCCAGTAGGCACTCCTTTAGGAAAGGTTACCTATTGCAATACTTCTGGCTGCATCCAAGAAAGGGGGAAAAAAAAAAGGTGAACTATTCCAGATCTTCCTTCTATTTTTTTTCTTTCATTTTATTGTCTTTCCAACAAAATTATCCAGCCTTTTTTTTATTTTTTAAGTGAATATACAAAGATAAAGGGGATGCTGCTATCTTAGTCTTCAAGTGGTAATATTATTTTTTGGCTAAGAAAGTATTATTTTTATTATTCCATGATTTGAATCAATACGCTTGACTTCAACACTGAGAGTCACTGAGAGTCTCAGGGATATCTGTTATAAAAAATATCCAAGGTTTTGCAGAAATTAATATTAGAACCTTAAGGCCAAGATCTCCACGATTCTTTTGTGTTAAGCATGTTTGAACCCCAGCGTAGCAATGACTTCTGATAGATAAGATTTTCCCAGCTGCTGGGGCTGTTTTGATTCCTGACTTTGGAACTGATGATAAAGTGCTATTCTCTATATCAGAAGGAACTAACAGCATGAGGAAGTCGGCAAAAGGAGAGAGGAGGAATTAGTCTGACAGTTTTAGACCTTGGACTCCCATATACTGTTATGGAGATTTTAACTGACAGTAAACTACAGCTGAGATAGTAGAGAACTTCTGAGCTGTGCACTACTTAACAGTGATCCAGAAAAGCCACAGTTGGGACTTTTGCATTAGTTAGCTTCCTTCCCAGAATCTGAGAGACAAGCAGGGTTTTGTGGATTTTGACACTTTCTCACTTTAAGCAAGAAACTCATTACCAAATTGCCTATGTCATTTTCCAAGTGCTTGTTTCTATTCTTTGGAAGGGAAATAAAAGCTGGGTTTATTCCTAGCTGTTTTCACTGGGAGAGATGGAGGATCTTCCAGAAAACAACATATAGCACAAGAATTTAATTTTTGTATTGTTCCTCTCTTTCCAGTGACTACAGAGAGTATTTAGCGGGGAGACTTTACAGTCTCCAGTCTGTACACCACAGTACAGTACCAGTCTGTACACCGCAATTTGACAAGTGTCCAGCAAGAGGAAGAAAGTAAAATGGAGAAAATTTACCAAGATTTGAAGATTTTATCATGTGTTATCTGTTATCCTTAAGCTGTTTGCCCTACTATGCTGTTTTTAATGGGGAGTCATAGAACATATGGGTGAAAAATGGTTATGGTGCACAAACCAATTTACGGTATTCCATGGTAGGATAGATTTAATCACAGCAAATCTTTTGAAACAACCTGTCCTTAATTATATCTTTAATGGAAAAGTTAATATCTAATCTCCTCTAATTAGTCTATACTGAGATGGCAGGGACAGCATATTCTTTCTGAAAAAATGTACCTTTTCCCAGTTATCTCCAGCTTTTTATACAATGCTAGGATTTTAAGAACCTGGAGTCACTAGGAATGAAGGGAATGAAGAAAATTTCAGAATAATTATTGTAGTAATAGTTTCAGATTATTCTGTTTATGATGGCTATAAGTTTTGTCAACATCTCCATGTATGTGTGGACTCTCATACAATTACATAAGTGTTCACTTTTGTTAAACTTAGCTGAGCCTTACCAAAAAAATAAAAAGGGGGTGGGGGGAGAGGTAAAGAGTTTCTTGAGAGTATCCTATCTTCAGAAGAGCAATTTTTTCTTCCATGACTGAAAAGATAGGTGTTCTACTTTAATGTTTTTCTGCTCCTTATTTTTTCTTATTTTCCTTTTTCAGTGATGTCTCTGTTATAGGAAAAAATGAAGGTGTTACCTTTATTCACCCTGTAAATATAACTCTGCATCCCTCAGAATGCAACCCACCTGCTAGAATATTTATTAAGAAAAGGGTGCTAATAAAGGCAGTCAGAAAAATTTAGAAAATGTGAAGGCATTCAATTTCCCAAAGACAGAATCTGATTTTATCTATACCAATAGTTTACCAGGTTTTGTTTGTTTGTTTGTTTTTAATTTTTAGAATTTGCACCCAGGAAAAAAAATCAGCATCTGTCCCAATTTGTCTGAGTATGTTGCAAAGAGACAGCTTGCCAGGTTAAAAAGGATTTCTCTTTTTCAAAGCATTTACTGCAAATTAAAGATCCCCTAATACATGACACAAGACATATATATGTTTATTCCAGGTTGCTAAAATAGAAGTGGGAATGGAGGAGTGGGAGCCCTTTTAAGTTATGACATATGGATTTTTTTTCTTTTGTTAAGAAAATGTTATATAAAATGTCTTCAGGCTGAACTGCTGGAGAACATTACATCATATAAGCCGTGTTAAGGGGCTGATTTTGAAAGCTGCATCCATTTATCCAATAACCGATTTTTCTCAAGCCAAATTAAAACTTCAGCATTAGTGCAGCTGCAAAGAAAATTGTATTTTTATGCCTGATATACAGGAGAGTTTTGACACCCCAGACTTCAGTAATCTCGTAAGATGTTTAAGCCTGTTCCTCCATGTCCAGACTCTCACTGGACAGCATCAGGTAACGTTGCCTGAGGATCTGCCACTCTGTGTTCACACTTAAAAGCGACTGGTAAAGTTTTCATAAGAACTGAAAGCATTTTTACTGCCATGTCTCTGATCAAGCCTCCTGAAGGCTTTTTGGGTCTTCACCAGCTCCATTTGAAGTGTATCAGTGCTATTTCAGGCGGGCAGCAACGGTGGTGCAGCTGCATGGGGTCTCAGCATTGTCCCGGAGAGCGTCTGCCTACCCCACGGCAACACCTCTGACAGCTTGGAGCTGCGTCTCCGTCACCTATCAGCCCTCCAGCCACTGAGTTTAGAAGCTGCGTTCTTTTTTTAGCCTGGCTAGGGACAAGCATCTCTGAAAACATCTTGTTGCCAAGTTTAAACAAAGGTCGGCAAACTCCTTTTCTAGGTCGTTAATAGATGGGATCTTGGAGACACTTTGTGCCGGCTCACAAAGGCAGGATGTCTGCAGGGAGAGCAGAGGAGATTCACATAGCACCTCGCAGAGAAGACGCTGCAGGAACAAGGTAATTCTTACATCTGTTTTCTAACACAGAAGCCAAGGAAGTAAATAGTCTGAGTTTACTATGTGCTCAGTTAAGGGAAAGTTCAGAGCACAATGATAAAAGTGCACTGAAGTTTTCTTGAGAGTTCATGGTGCAGGTTCAAATGGAGAACTTATCTGCATTTTTATGGCATGTGTCATTCAAACCGGTTCAGGTTTGTCAAATAAGCAAGCATGGGTGAGGAATTCTAAAAATTAATGCTGTAAGAATAGTAAAGAAAAAAGAGAATAGTTTCTTGGTCTGCCATCAAATTCTTTAATCTGGATCAATGAAATGCTAATCCTATGATTTTTATGAATATATATTTTTGGTAAGTACATTCTCAGTGAACTTAAAATTGTCATTTGGTTACTATTTTGATGCACGTATAGTGTAAAACACAACAAAAAATATGGCATATAATTGTGTATAGCATACTGTTCTCATTTTCTGCCTTTATTGAACTCTCCCACTATAAACTGGTTCTGGGAATGGTCAAGAACAAAGGTATGTGAAAAACTTAACAATTAAATAGTGTAGAGGGGAGAAGAAGAGGGAAGATGTAAGGAAAGAAAATGCCTTTTACCACTTGCATCTTAGATCATAAAGTTTCAATTATCATCATGTCTATTCCTTTAAAGTTTCACCTGGGAGGCTGGTAATGTTACCTAGTGAATTTCTTAAAATTGAAATTTCATTTACTTTTGAAAAGAACTTAGTTCATTATGCAAGGATAAATTACACATCTGTTAATTGCTCTTCTCCCTGACTTAATTAAAAGTCATAAAGACATTTCATTTCACTAAACTAGGGAGGTAAGCTAATAAATATAAATGCCAGATTCTGCTCCTCTTTATGCTGATTCAGTGGGACATTTAGTCATTTTAGGTTTTTGTATCACACCCTCCACTAGAATATCATGGGCCCAGATTCATAAAAAGAAATCACAGAATGGTTGAGGTTGGAAGGGACCTCTGGAGATCATCTAGTCCAACCCCCCTGCTCAAGCAGGGTCACCTAGAGCACGTTGCACAGGATCGTGTCCAGGCGGGTTTTGAATATCTCCAGAGAAGAAGACTCCACAACCTCTCTGGGCAACCTGTGCCAGTGCTCTGTCACCCTCACAGGGAAAAAGTTTTTCCTCATGTTCAGATGGAACTGCCTGCGTTTCAGTTTGTGCCCGTTGCCTTGTGTCCTGTCGCTGGGCACCACTGAGAAGAGTCTGGCCACATCCTCTCGACACCCTCCCTTTAGATATTTGTATGCACTGATAAGATCCCCTCTCAGTCTTCTCTTCTCCAGGCTAAACAGGCCCAGCTCTCTCAGTCTTTCCTCATAAGAGAGATGCTCCAGTCCCCTAATCATCTTTGCAGCCCTTCGCTGGACTTGCTCCAGTAGTGCCACATCCCTCTTGTACTGGGGAGCCCAGAACTGGACGCAGTACTCCAGATGTGGCCTCACCAGGGCTGAGCAGAGGGGGAGGATCACCTCCCTCGACCTGCTCGCAACACTCTTCCTGATGCACCCCAGGATACCATTGGCCTTCTGGGCCACAAGGGCACATTGCTGCCTCATGCTTAACTTGGTGTCCACCAGCACTCCCAGGTCCTTCTCCACAGAGCTGCTTTCCAGCAGGTCAACCCCCAACCTGTACTGGTGCCTGGGGTTATTCCTCCCCAGGTGCAGGACCCTGCACTTGCCTTTGTTGAACTTCATGAGGTTCCTCTCTGCCCACCTCTCCAGCCTGTCCAAGTCTCTCTGAATGGCAGCACAGCCCTCTGGTGTATCGGCCACTCCTCCCAGTTTTGTATCGTCAGCAAACTTGCTGAGGGTGCACTCTGTGCCTTCATCCAGGTCATTGATGAATAAGTTGAACAAGACTGGACCCAGTACTGACCCCTGGGGGACACCGCTAGCTACAGGCCTCCAACTAGACTCTGTGCCACTGATCGCAACCCTCTGAGCTCCGCCATTCAGCCAGTTCTCAATCCACCTCACTGTCCGCTCATCTAGCCCACACTTCCTGAGCTTGTCTATGAGGATGTTCTGGGAGACAGTGTCAAAAGCCTTGCTGAAGTCGAGGTAGACAACATCCACTGCTCTCCCCTCATCTACCCAGCCAGTCAGTCCATCATAGAAGGCTATCAGATTGGTTAGGCATGATTTCCCCTTGGTGAAGCCATGATGACTTCTCCTGGTCACCTTCTTGCCCTCCACATGCATGGAGATGGCCTCCAGGATGAGCTGCTCCATCACCTTTCCAGGGATGCAGGTGAGGCTGACTGGCCTGTAGTTTCCTGGGTCCTCCTTCCTGACCTTTTGGAAGGCTGGAGTGACATTGGATTTCTTCCAGTCCTCAGGCACCTCTCCTGTTCTCCATGAACTTTCAAAGATGATCGAGAGTGGCCTAGCAATGATGTCTGCTAGCTCCCTCAGCACTCGTGGGTGCATCCCATCAGGGCCCATGGATTTGTGGGTGTCAAGTTTGCTTAAATGATCTCTAACCCGATCCTCCTCCATCAAGGGAAAGTCTTCCTTTCTCCAGACTTTCTCTCTTGCCTCCAGGGTCTGGGGTTCCTGAGGGCTGGCCTGAGCAGCAAAGACTGAAGCAAAGAAGGCATTCAGTAACTCTGCCTTCTCTGCATCCTTCATCACCAGGGCACCCACCCCGTTCAGCAAAGGCCCCACATTTTCCCTAGTCTTCCTCTTGCTACTGATATATTTGAAGAAGCCCTTCTTGCTGTCCTTGACATCTCTTGCCAGATTTAATTCCAAACGGGCCTTAGCCTTCCTCGTCACATCCCTGCATACTCTGACAACGTTCCTATATTCCTCCTGAGTGGCCTGTGCCCCTTTCCACTTTCTGTAGACTTCCTTCTTCTGGTTGAGTTTTGCCAGGAGCTCCTTGCTCATCCATGCAGGTCTCCTGCCTCCTTTGCTTGACTTCCTACTCATAGGGATGCACCGCTCTTGAGCCTGGAGGAAGTGATGTTTGAATATTAACCAGCTCTCTTGAACACCCCTTCCTTCTAGGGCCCTAACCCATGGGATTCCTCCAAGTAGGTCCCTGAAGAGGCCAAAGTTTGCTCTCCTGAAGTCCAGGGTTGCGATCCTACTTAGTACCCTGCCTCCTCCTCGCAGGATCCTGAACTCCACCATCTCATGGTCACTGCAGCCAAGGCAGCCCCCAACCTTCACATCTTCCACCAGTCCTTCTTTGTTTGTTAGTACGAGGTCCAGCAGCACACCTCTCCTTGTTGGCTCCTCCACCACCTGTGTCAAGAAGTTGTCACCAATGCTCTGCAGGAACCTCCAGGACTGTTTGTGCCTAGCTGTGTTGTCTTTCCAGCAGATATCGGGGTGGTTGAAGTCCCCCATGAGAACCAGGGCCTGGGATCGTGAGGCTACTTCCAGCTGTCTGTAGAAGGCCTCATCGACTCCCTCCTCCTGAACAGGTGGCCTGTAGTAAACACCCACAACAGTGTCATCAGACCTAACCTTGAATTAGGAAACCTATGTTCCTTCTGATGATTGGGAAGGATTAGAAACCCTACTTATATACCTGTAAATTCTAATGTTATGACTAGGAGGTTCTGTAAGGTAAGCTCGCTTGGCAATCTATTCAGCATCACTGGGACTTGTATTATCAGGCATGAAGCCCTTCCTGAATGTTTCTCAGTCATTTTCTTTCATGACAACAATAGCAGGAGTTTCAACTTTTTATCCAATAGCTCTGTGGCTCTTCACACCAGCGAAGGATGTGGGTGGGCTGGATTTAAACACTTTCCTTTCCAGAGTGGCATCAGATTCGTAACTTCTGCACAGCAATACTACAGGGTACTGTGTCATGGAATAGCTCATTTCTTCTTCAAAGAACTGCCACTTTCCACAGAATATTTAAATATTTGCTAGATCGCAGACAGACAGAGACTACGTTCTCACTGAGCAGAAAGGTCCTTTTGCTTAGTGAGTAGGAGGGGAGTGACCAGTGTTTCCATCAATTTTTCTAGTGATTGTTTAAGCATCTTTATTCCCTCCACTCTTTCAGATGAGAAGGAAAAGGCCTATCAGATTCCATGTTTCCAGGATTCAGTAGCAGCTAAATGGCATTTCTGAAATTCACAATTTCAAAATAGGAGATAGATGAGATTTAGGCTAATGCTTTTTGTGAATATAACACCTGGATAGAATTTAAGCTGTCCAGACATAACTCTGTCCACGTGCCTAGTGTTTCCAATTGCATCCAGGTAGCTTTTCAATACCTCCCTTAAGCAGGTACTATGAATGCTTTCTGGTGATGTTTACCTTTCTATTGGCTAGGCTCAGGGACTTCATTTAGAATTTAAGACGGGTGTTAGTTCCCTCCAGAAATATGTTAAATAATTTGAATATTGTGCCATGATTCCTTCATTGCTTATTAACTTTTCAATGTCTAGATTCCGCTAGATTACTTTTATGTAACTATTTACTGTGAGGAATTCCTATACAAGAGATTGCAGTTGTAGAACTCAGATTTCTGAAAACTCTCACAAGCCTTGTTTTATATTAACATTTTTCATGAATGTAGTTATGTTGATATGATTTACTACTACTTTGAGTAGAGGTATGTCAAGTGCAGTCTAATTCTAGTGTGTCTTCCCTGTGACTTGTCTGTAACCACACAAGCTAGCATTCCCTCAGTATTGACAGAGACTAGTAAAATGCTTGGGAAAAGCCTAGTGCAGAATATGAGCGGTAAATTTTACCTTTCATTTTTTAGAAGCAATCGTCTTACTTGTGTCCTACCAGTCCTTAGGGAAACTCTGAACAAAATCTTTAAGCTGAGTCCAGTCCTGGCTGTAATTTTTGTTCAGGAGACACTAATTTGATTTATGACTTTTCTTTAATGGTAAAATTCCCCTTAGACTGTTAAAGGCTGAACACAGTGGTTGTGGATGTAAAATTTCCCCCTCTACACACACTCTCCTTAAAAAAAAAAAAAAAAAAAGGAAAAACCATCTACAGATATAAATAATGGATACCCCTGCAATAGAAACAGTGATTGTATATGTGTTTAGAGACAAAGGGAGGCAATTCCAGACTGACAGTTAATCAATGACATATTCAGCTAATTTTCAATAAAACTTGGTTTCTTTTCTGATTAAAAAAATAAAGCCATCCACGAACAAAAAAGTTACTAATGTGTTTTGATTTCTGGTTTTAGCATTCTAAATGAGAAAAATCTTGCCAAAAATTCTTTAGTCACTTTGATGTCAAGAGAGGCTCCAGATTTTTTGTCATTCTTTTTTTTTCTGTCATTTTCCATTTTCTTCCATACTTGTCTCTCATTTTCTTTCCTTTTTTTCCCTTCATTATTCCTACAAAAATTTTGTCAAGGATGATCGCTGAATACTTGGTTTGATCAATGGATCCAATTCTGACACTAAATGTAGATACTGCATAATTTTAGAGAACACGAGATTTGCACTTTGTTCCATCCAGATAGGTAACTTGTGCAATATGTTTTAGTTCCCAAAGGGATTAGATATTTCTGGTATCTAGGAATCTCCACATTAAACCTTTCATTTTGGAAAAATCCAGAAACCGCTGTCAACTTTCACTTTATGGTCCAATACTTCAATCTGTATTCTATCTGTGCTCGTGCATCATTTCTCAGGGACTTCAGTGGGAATGTGATTGTAGTGTGAGAACCAAAGGAGAAAGAGCTAAGGGCTCAGTCTACTATTCGTTGAAGATAGTTGAAAGCTTCCTACTGACCTCAGAGTAAACCACTAGGCAAAACCAATTGTTCTCTGCTATAGTGTTCATGTTTTATAAAACAAGACGATGTACAAGCAAATAAAGCACTGTTAATTTCCACTCTGGTCTTGCACATTCATAATAGACTTCATTTAAAAATGCATTTTTTTATGATTTATCCCGTGTTGCTTGACGAGTGTGTTTAGGTATTCTAATTGCACTTACTGTAATTTGCAAAGCACAATTCTTATTGTTCAGTGTCTCTCCTGTGGCTGTAGTCCAAGTCCGTGCTCTCTATAATCCAAGTATCTGAAAGCCTGGTACAGTTTCACTTTAATTGGCTGGCTTAAAAATTCATTGCCACTGCAAGAGTATTTACCAGATTTCAAACATTAGAGAGTTACTAGAAGTGGTAGTGATAATAAATAACTTTTCCTTCCTTTTGATGCAGAAATGGAAACACTGTGAGTTAAATAATGAATATTGATGGTTATATACCTGTGCAGGGCTTGAAATCATTCACTCTGCTTGTTTTAATAACTCTCTCTGCACACATGAATATGTACTTGCTGTATGCTACAGAATGAGTCTGTGAAGCCGAAGTATTGTCTCCTCATGCCTGGAAAAGGACGCAGCTGGCTGGAAAGCTTGTGTCAATTCTCCTTCCCTTTTGTCCATTCTTGTTGCACAAGACTGGCTTCTCCAGTGGCATCAAGGTGTGTGATTTATCTGTCTAGTGGCACTACAGGGGTGGGTGTTTGGTGGTATGATATGACCACACATGACATATTCCACAACGTAGGCAAACTAGATGACCACATGGCAGGGCAGAGCCTGTGCTGCTATATTTCCACTAGTAGCCATGCTCTCTAGAAATCAGAGTACAGCACTGCTGTCTCCACATGATGACAAAGCCACCCCACAGAAGTAGGGGACATCCAGCCCATCAGCAGAGGTGGCGCCAGCGGTTCTGGAGCAAGAGAGGCATCCGTGCAGCTCTGCTTCCTTGTGACGTACAGGAGCAGCAGCACAGGAGTGTAAAGTTAAGACTTGATGAATTGTTTTAATTTTCATAATATGTGCACAATTTAACAAATCTTTAAGGCGTGGCTTGCAGCTGTGAATGAGTGTTCCCTGTGCTGAAAATTGCTTCTGGAAGTATTTGTTCCACAAGAGGAACTCTAGCTGTTGCTTTACAAAGGCCATATTACTGTTTTTTATTCCCTGTTCTTTATCATCCTTTTTTTCTCCCTCATCTTCTTAATTCTTGTGTCAGAGCAGCCAAAGGCTGAGGGTTGCTTACAAGATTAAGAAAGAAAAGGACAAGGAGCAGTTATTTTGTGACATATCATCCCACCGTGATACCAAATTATCTAGATAAGGAGGAATATTTAACCAAATAGTATAATTTAAGACAGAATAGAGCATATTCATTTTTATTCTTCAGTATGAGTCCCGTTTGCTGCTCAGTCAAATTCAAATATTATTATCTAAAGAGTGACTTAGAGAGGTATAAATATCCTAATGAAGAGGGACAGTGTCTTCTAACTCCATTGACTTATTGTGCAGAAGATCATTCAGACTTACCATCTCTTTTAAGAACAACAGCAGTGGCAAAGTTTCAACTGTCAGATGCTAATGCAGGATTTTTCTGAAAGACAGGAGTGTTGTTGCAATGATGGTGTCTGTTGTTACCTTTCAGCTCTGTTCTGTTCATGAAGAGTAAGCTATTAGACAAATAAGACAAAAACCAAGCTCCTTCATTTTATTCCCTACACGGTTTATTTATCACCCTTTTAATTGTACTTTTGTATGAATATTTACAAATCTAATTCTATATTGCTTCTTGGACGTCTTTAATTTTATGGAAGCTTTACTTTTTTCTTTTTGCAAGCTGCAGTATAGATGTCCTGTAAGCAAGTAATAAAATGAAGTTTATCTGAGCAGAATAAAAATGTTTGGTCTTTACATGAACGCATAATCATGGACAGAGCATCATATATTGGGCACACAACACCATGAGGTATGTTGTGGAAGAATGGTTAAGCGAGAGAGGGCATGATCTCTTAGAAGTGAGCAATCCTGCCTTCATGATGAAGGGAGGATCCCACGGCTATGTGAACTGTCCTTGAGCATTCCTAGACCATTACAGAAGGGGAAGGCAAGTAGTGGTAAACAAGTAAAGGAGGGGGCCGACAAGCCCCTCCACGTGAACAGCAACTTTGCACCAATCGTGTATTCGCCTTAGGCGCGTGAACAGACTGTAAACCAATCATACAGCTACTGCTAGTGCATGCTTATTGCTTGTCTATATATACTCTGTGTAAGCTCTAATAAAGGGAGAACGACCATACTCATATTGAGACTCATCGTTACTCCGGGTCCGTCCCCCCACTCCGACAGTATGTTTAGATTTTAGTGCTGCGTACAGTGTCAGTTTATACATAATCACAATTCAACTTATATGCGACTACCAAGTGAAGGAGCGGGAATGTGCAGTGCAAACTAACCTTCCACACCTGAAATAAACTCCACTAAAGTGGGTATGACTAACATGAAGTACCTTTCAATAGTGGGACCCATGTGATTCGGACAGATACCATGCACTCAGGGTTTTTTTGTTTTTATTTTTTTGCAGTCATGCAGCACCTCTTATCCAAAATGCTCCAAAAATTTATAAACATTAATAAATTTCCCTTGTACAGTAAGTATAATATTTTTATTATTATTTCCTCCTTTTTTTTGCACAGGAAACAAGGGAATAAAATAAGCGATATATGCAACATACTCAAAGTTGCAGAATGAAATTGTCTTACATAACAGAGATAGAAACAGTTCATTTGTTACAGTTGGAACCATTTTTGATACTGAATTGTTTTATTTTGTTGTCGCATTTAGTGGATGAAACAAGGGACGATGAGTAGTAGATAATGAAAGCAATATTTTTTTATTACACCTCTTGGAAATGTCTTGATGACATTTAGCAATCTTCAGAATGAAAACAAGTTCTTGCCTTACCTGAAAGCCTGAACCTTTGTTATTCAATGTTCTTGACTTGCTTGGAAACGGCATAAACAGTCATTTCATATTTTAGGGAGTTCAAGGGGTTTTAAGTACATGAGATCTATTCCCTAATGATCCAGAGCCGTTTTGATGAGTTTTGGCCTCATTTTACTATCCTCCATCCGGTGCATTTAGCTTGGAACTTGTCAGTTCAAGAAAAATAGCAGGAGTAAGATTTTTGGATTTTTGGTCCATAAAGGAGTAAAGCTCTCACCGAGAAGAATATGGTGATTACCAGAATACATAATTAATTCTGCCAAAACAATGATGATTACACAAGAATACTGCTTAACTAACTTGTACTTAATTTTGATTCCTGCTCTTTTTGTTTTAGATTTGAAAGCAGCTTTGGCCACACTAAAGATGTTTTATTTTTCCATGTATAACAGCTGGTCTGATAAAAGATGTTACTACTCTATGCAAACTTCTGTTGGCTTACTAACCAGAAAGATATTTTTCACTTTGTGAGGAAAATATACAATCACTGCTCAAAAAATAATCATAGACATTTTATTTATGGACAGGAGTTCTTAAAGGCTGAAGGACTTATCATTACTCCAAGCCTCTTCATCTCTTTGACTTCTCTCTATTGTGATACAGCAAATTACAACTCCTTCCAGACCACACAACACATCTGCCAAAAAAAGGATCAAAACAGTGTTGTTACCTTCAGAGCTGCCAGATCTCTCTGTCCTGTTTTTTTTTTTTTTTAAAGTATAAACCAAATATGTGGTTTTCTGTAATTAGACCATTGGATCACCCACTCACACTGTTACACTATAATGTTTTATTGTTCTTTTGTCACTGACAGTATTACTAGCACAGACTATAATTTGAGAAATGTGTTTTATATAGATGGCATGTATTTTTTCTAGCTTGCAGCTGGTAACTGTCTTTGTGTGGCATGTAGATGACTACTAACCCATAGTTTGTGAAACCACACAGAACTACCCCATGCAAGGTTAGGTTTTGGTCAAGCTGGCAATAGCACACAAAAATTTTCTTTTGAGCATTCATCTCCCAAGCAATTTGCTTTGTCAAGTAACAACAACAGATCTGTGGGAGAGCACTATTTCAGATTCTAGTTCTAATCTAATACCTCAAATATTATTGCATAGATTTGAACTGGTAAAATGATTATTATAAGTCTGTACACCATTAATCACCCAACTAGAATTCATGATCCTGCCTCTGGTATCTTCCACTATTCTTGAAGTGCCTTTGAATTACGTCTAGATCTGAATGGCCAGATATACTTTAAAACAAAATTAGGACAAATAGGATTTCCCTTGCTCTGTTGGATATGTGCCTAAGGTATGTGGATATGTTTTACAGTGTTTACACTGAGCTGATTTATACTTTACATTAAGATTGCATGATCACCAGCCAGGACCTCTATCTATGGAATCTAGCCAGTGCGTGCAAACAGTATGAGAAACACTAACATCATCAATCTATCTCTTGTATGAAATGAATAGGGAAGTGAAAGGTAGAGCTATAGCTAGAAAACACATCAGAGCCTAGGTATGTTTTGAAAACACTTTAACTCCACGGATAAAAGCATTGGTAAAGTTAAAGAGAATAATCTGTTGAAGTTGATACGCAGGTTTTTATGGAAATAGTTTGCTTCAGAGATGGACAAGAATTTTTAGAACTTCATTGCATTATGTGAGATGTTATCTAGGGCAGTAAATGGATCCTTTAGCCCAACTGTAAGAGATTTTCAGCAATGCATTTCTGAATGAATTCCTCTAATTAGCCTGTTAACTTAATGCTTATATTTTCTATGATAACTCAGTGTTAAGAAAGAGCTTTTGTGAAGGCATCCATATTCACTACGTCTGATTACTAAAAGTAAATCAGAAGCAACTCTGTAGAAGATACTGAATTTACATTAGTATACATCCAGTATCTGAAGGAAAATCAGGCTTTATTATACTGCATTATTTTGGATTATACATACTAAATATCATGAAGCTTTCAGTTACATCAGATACAAAATGTGACTCTAGAAAGTAATAAGACTTCAGGTTTAGAATCTTTTTTTATTTAAACAAATGTCTTATTTATTCAAACTGCAAAAACCATAAAGCTACATTACAGAATATATCTATGTCTCAAGTAGCATTGTGAGAATCCTCTCTGAGATATTCTGTGTGCTAAAATGAAATAAATACTCTCTTTATGGTTCAATATGAGTTTAGAATACAAAAAAAAAAAAAAAACTTGTCAATGAGATAGTGATAAATACAATTTAAAATAAATATTAAATATGGTTTCAACAATAAACATGTAAACTTAGAATGACATCTAATGTCCTGAAGGGAATTGCCATAACATAAAAAGCATTAATAAAATAAAATTAGAAATGATAGTCTTTCTACCTTGCTGAAGAATAACTTGTAACTTCAACACAGATGTTTTAAGCTGAACAGTCTCAGTAAATATACAGCTGTGGACAAAGTGCCAGAAAATTTTTGCGAGAGCAGCTGGGTTGATATTTCGTTGTTGTCATCTACGGAATTAAAAGCACCTTAGTAATTATTTCTCTATAACAATTCCCTCTTAGAAATCCTGCATTTGCCAGAGCTTAATCTTGTATTGGAATTATTTCCAGGCTCTTGCTTGGTATCAAATGTATATATTTTCTTTTCTTCTATTCTTATATGCCTGTATCCTTTCTCAATTTAATATATATTATTTTGTCCAATCAGTTTGTCAGTGTAAATTTCATAGTGGTAAAAAAAAAAAAAAGTTATTGTACTAAATAAAATGTTCTTCAGCTTTTTACTAGGAAATTATCTCCTCTGAGGAATTTTAAACTGTAAATATTTTTCTTGTCTCATATTTGGGTGAAAGATTTGAATGTTGAAACTCTTCACTGAAAAAGATGCCCACCAATATTCCATTTTTACACTGTACTATTAGCTAGTAGCTACAGTAGTACATTTTTCCCTTCCCTGTGAGCAAGACATGGATGGACTCTCTTTTCCATGATGCACTTCTGTCTCTTTCTGTGTTTTTCTTTGAAGTTTAGTTCAGTGATAGTGCCAGGAGAAGGAAATAACCTTAAATGAGATATTTCATTTTTCAGGATTTTATTTCTAATTGAAATATAAAATATTTCAACAGTATCTTTTTCCTAATGGAAAAGGACAATATTTATCCTATTAGTCACTCTGGTGATTGCTCTTCTCCCTCCTTCCCTTTTATTATGAGAGAAAAATTTTCTTTGCAATATTTCAAATAAACTTTGAAAATATTTTATTGGTGACTGTGCTATTCCAAAATATAAAATGCTTACTTTCATCACATAGATAAATAATTCCAGACTGATATAATTCTGCAATCCTTATTCATGTGAATAATGTTATTGACTTTTAAGCGTTCTCAATAACTAAACATATCAGTGGAAAAAAATTTTCTGAAAGGTTGATATTTTTTTCTCAACTAATATGACAGATAGTCCTAAAAAGATATTTGTAGTCAGCAAATTTTAGCCTGTGTAGTATATCATAAACAGTGAAACCATTTTAGTGGTGCCAAGAGCTTGAAGAGAGAGGAGAGAGAAATATATATTTTTCATTAAGATAAAGTGACTCTTTGTTAGTTTAATTGTGTGTTGTGGATTTTCTCATAATGGCAAAGAACTCGAACCAAATTTTTCATTTGGATGTGGCTAGATTTGGGACTTGTTGCTCAGAATATTTTTTACCACCTTTTAAATTAGGGGTCAGAAACATCTACAGCTATAACAAGTATCTAGTTTAAAACAGTTACAAATAGGAAAAAAAATATTATCATAACAAAGAATATCCCATGCTTTAAGTTTTAAATCAATCTGAGACCCCTATGATCAGAAGTGTATGGTAAGATTTTAACATATCTCTTAAATATTTGATTTCAGCTATTGTTTGGGAGTGAGACTAGACCAGATGGAAATACAGCTTTGCTACTCCTTGTTAAAACTACTCTGCAGAAGAACTGAAAAATTAATGAAGGTGACTGCTATACAAGGCTTTAGGTATCTCCATCTCCTACATGCAAGAGTTAAGATTCATTTAGCAATGTACCTAGTGCTTTACAGTATTCACTTGATTCTCTGAATCTTATTGTTGTTTCCCAGATGTCCCATGTCTGTAAAATTAAACTAGAAATTCCACAAAGACAATTAGATTTTTCCATATTTCATTCTTGCAGGCAGCCCTGAAGTATTTCTTATACTCCATCTATTCCTGTTCAAAGCACAAAAAAGGGAAAAGATCAGAAAACTGCTTTGAACTATTTCTTCTTAATACAGTTGACATTTTTGTGAAAGTTGTGTTCTTGTCTTATTTAGGCTGGATTGGACTATCCTGCAACATCTTGCTTTATCTTTCTGACTTCTCATCAAGTGCTACGTCCGTTTCACACTGGATCCAACATAATTAAAAAGTCATTGAGACAGAATGATTATTGACATATTCACATGATAATAAATGCTTGGACATGTGGAGAAACACTTGATAGTATGAATGGTGTTGCTGTCATTCTGAAGAGCATTACTGTGTGACGACGACTAGGAAATAAAACACCGTGCTTTGCTTATCTGACTTTTATGAAGATGACACTGTAGCCAACATACTGTCAAAGCTTCAAGAGAAAATCAATGTAAGCCTTACTTCCTAAGGTCTTTCTTCTGGGTTTAATGCAGGAGTTTAGTCAATATTGTATGAGCAATGCAAGACGTTTAAATGATACATGTGATACATGCAACCAGTTTGTATGTGAAAAGAAACTTGTTAATTCTCCTTCAGTGCTTTCTGGTAGAACTTCTTCTGGCTGGTTCTACTACTCATAAACCATTCCATTTCTTACTTTCTGAGCTGTCCTTTTTTCCTTTTTATTTTTTACATTTTATATATTTCTTTTTAATTATTCAGAAGGAAACCCCAGATGCCAATCGACATCCTTCTTGTTCTGCTGACATTCATTGATGTTCATTCAGTCTGTGACCTGCATAATGCTCTTGGCTGTTGCCATGACAAACAGTGAACAGTGGAGAACCTCATCAGCTGCTAGGTTAGGAGTGCTAGACATCTTTTCAGATTGCCCATGGCCTTGTGTGGCAGAAGCCTGGGAATACACTAGTGGCATCCCCCAGTAAATAGCAGCCTTGGAGAAAATGATGCATGGCATACTGACGGGCGAGTGAAGAGTTAACAGGACTGAAGTTTGTCAATTGATATGCAGAAGAACTGATAGCACCAGAGCTGACTGAACAGAGGACTTAACAGGACTAAAGAAGTCTACCAACCGATATGCGCAAGGACTGATATGCGCAAGGCTGCGGAATGATTAACAAGACTGGAGAAGTGAAGTCTGCCACCTGGAATCTGCACGGACCCCCAGGGAGGGAAGAAACAATACAGAGGTGTTGGGGTCTTGCCTCGCCAGCAGGGTCCTCCCAGCAGACAAACAGACAGTCCTGTGATTGCGAAACTCGCAAAAAGTCAGCAAAAGCAGTGTTTGCCCAGAGCCTCGGCCGTATAAAAAGAGACTTGGGAGCTAGGAGAGTTTGAGCAGGGATGGAACGTGACCTGATCATCCTCTCCGGCTGGACCGTGAGTATCCCCCCCCCCCCCTTTTCCTGGGACGCTGGGTTAAGGTAACTCCTCGAGGTTGAGAGCCCTCTCACTAGGAGAGGGAACAAGAAAGCTTTCAAGTAGGGATAAGCAGTCCTTCCAATTAATAACGCAGTAATCGACGGTTTCAGGTTATCCTTTCTAAATTAGTAACTGAGGGTTTTGTGTTATCCTTCCTAAATCAGTAATCGCATTATTTTAATGGATGTTACTAATCCAAGAACTTGTGTGAGGAGATAAACATCTTTTTTACTATTATTATATTACTGTCTCAGTCGTTGCTATCGAACCTTCATAGCATGACAGCGTGACACATACCATACAGATATAGCACCAAATCACATTCTTGCCAAAGGAAACTGCGACACACTACCATGAAAAATAAAAAAATTGTGAATTTTGAATTAGAAACTGAATGTAGATCTGTGCATGGTCACTGACATGTCTGTGCTTTTTATGGCCTTTTAAGATGTTGCCCAATCACACCTAGCCAGTGATAAAAAAAAAAAAAAAAATCAGGGTGCTTTCACTGCCAAAAATAATTTATTAATCTTAAATACATTGGTGAGGACAATTCTGAGAATGAATATTCCATAAAAGAATGAACTCTAAAATGAATCTAAAAGAACGACTAGTTGGCAAACTGGGTTAGCAAGTTTAAGGCAAAACAGGTTGTGTAACTAGAGGTAGAATTGTTATCATATCCATCCGTCTTTGACAGTCAATGTAAGCTGTTTATTGATCCTCCAGTTTGGATTAAGATTCAGGCTAGCATCTTTGGTTCACTAGCAAAATGTCTTGTCAGCTCTATCAAGGAAAAGGTTTTATTTCTTTTATTATCTGGAATTATAAGTAAGGATGGACTGCAACAAGGAGAAAATACACGAGGCTGCTATAAAAAACATGCAGTGTAACATTCAAACAGCAAAATACAGCACATATAATATATATAACACATCTCTTATGCTGCTGTGAGATGGCTAAGCAGGTTCTTTGTAAGTATTTATTATTTTAATTCCACAGATAAATCTAGCAGAGACAATAAACCTGATTTCAAAGAATTGATATTTCCAACCAAAAATACTGCAGGGTTGCATTTTCCTGAGTATTGTGAGGGTCCATTGAATTTCAGAAACTCAAGAATGTAGGTGCAAATTCAGTATGATAGATAATGTGGAAAAAGCTTCAGAAAAAAAAAGAAAAAAACATAAGGAGCAGAATACAAAAATGACAATATGAGTCTAATAGAATTTCACCCATTGGTGTCACTGCAAATTTTGCCAGTGACTTGGATCCAGATATTTGCTCTGTGGGTGTTTTGTATCCAGTATAATCATTGTTTTACAGGATGACAAAGTTTCAACCAGTATAATCATTGTTTTACAGATGACAATGTTTCAAAGATTTTTGACAAACTTTGACTGTATCTTTATTTTTGCATCTTTATTTTTGATGTGTTTTGCTCCTTTCTATTAAAAGGGAGGTTTGTCTTTTACAGACCATCTGTAAAGTACAAGAAATTAAAGACTCTTACTGAGTCTTTCAGTGAATGACAGTAGTATTCTAACCCCCATCTTCCTATCCCTCTGTAGGTAGTAGTACAGTCTTCTTCAAGAAAACTACCATGACCAGTATATTTTTACCTTTCATTCAGGTTATCTACTCCACAGTTAATTTTGCTAACCACGAATATAGTAGTCAGGGCTCAGAACCAGAGACAATTTTTATCCTAGACTGTAGCTAGTAAAGAGTTTCTATTGTGGGCTATTAGAAAGCTATCAGACTGTGCTATATTTTTGAAGGGGAGAGGAAAATGATGGGAAATGTTTATATTCCCCAATTATATCAGTAAAGCAAACAAGCGTTATTTATAACAAATAAGGGGTCTTGTAAAACAGTAGATTCTAAAAATTTTTTTTCTTCCAGCTCTGTGGACACAACTCAGACTAGTGTCATATCCTGTGTTTTCCTTCTCCTTTTAAATTTCTAACTGTTAGGAGGGATTTTCATCCTGGAAAAAGACTCGAATATAAAGCATATCCACATAAAAAACAATTTACGTAGGGTAATAATCTCTCCCCAGGCATAGCTTATATTTCTGGTCTGTGTTCTGTAGAGAGTTTCTAGAGCTGAGTATGAGCCCTAAATCAAGAGTAGTGGAAGAGTGATAACAAATAGCAAAACCTCAAAACTGCACTGCTTGCTGCAGTCCTCTCTCTCCTAGGAAGGACCATCACATCTCCCATTATGAATCCAGTATCGATTACAAACACTGGACATGCAAGTGCACATTAAGCCCTAAAGAACCCTTATTGTTTCTGCTGCCACCAGACTTTTGGGGGTTTTTGTAATTGTCTGTTGCTCTAGCAGTTAACACTATACTAGGACCTGGGACATGTGGCTTTCCCACAAACCTGTTGCATGACCTTGGACAAGTAATTTCTCTCTGTCTTTCTTTTCAGAGTTCATGATGGGAACTACGT
Source organism: Apteryx mantelli (assembly GCF_036417845.1). NCBI lineage: Eukaryota > Metazoa > Chordata > Aves > Apterygiformes > Apterygidae > Apteryx > Apteryx mantelli. The sequence continues at coordinate 62,302,724 of NC_089979.1, forward strand.
TTCCCTCTTGTTTAGTACATGACTGATGTCCCTAAACGCTGGGGTGACAAATGCCACCTAAGATCCTGCATAAAACAAAGAACTTGTCCATATCATTTATACTCTTAATTAGAATTTCTATGTCTTTTTTAGTGTTTAGAGCAAATGCTCAACTTCTTGAATGCGGATATGGGGAACCTCATAGTCACGTGGTTCTCTCTTCAATGCTCCCAATGCCCTAAAATAGAATAGGTTTTCAAAAGCAATGGGAGAAATAAAAGTGCAGGAGGAAAATCTTTCTGCATCTCTCTCTCAGAACCAACTGATCTTAAGTCATTTGTTAATTTTTTGTCTCTGTTTTTCAACAGGTCACTTTTCATAGGAAAAAATGTATATGTATATTTTTTAAACAATTTCTTGATTTAATTTTGGTCTACAATTTTGCAAATTGTAAAATAACTGGAGGCAATTACATTTGTATGTAAGGGGAAGATGAAGAATGTCTATATGACAACGATATAGACTCCATCTCCAGGCTATTAATTTTCAACACTGCAACATTTAAAGTATATTAAATTTGTTTTCTAGTTTTACTTGTTGACTTTTAAAGAAATATCTTAAATGCTTTAGCTAAAAAAAAAAAAAACTTCTCAGAGAGACATTTACTATGGGATAGGGTAAGATATGACATTTCACTTAACTTTGTCTTTATGGGAAAAGGGACTGAATAGTAAAGATAGAAATACTCCTTCCCCCTCCCCCACCAAGTTTAGTCATCTAAAGATAAACTGCCTAAATATTTAATCACCTATGCTTTCTATACAGTGAATAGAGATGCTCTTGTACTGAAAGGCACCTTAGGTAGTATTTTAGAATGATATTATGACTCTCTGGTGATTATGGAAAGGCTAGGTGGCTATCATAGGCAAGGCAGCTCAAGTTAGCTTAGACGTATAGTGTCCTGAATGCATAATGGTGAAATTTCATTTCATCTTTAAACAAATTGTGCTGTGGAGAGATAGCCCACACACCATGTTATAATGCACTCCTTCGAGAGTTTGTGGAACATGAAACAAATAGATCTAACCAAAAATTTGCTGGTGTAGGCTCTTCGCTATAGCAGCTGAAGAATAGCTTTTCTCACTAGTCCCTTTTATAGAGAGCTTTGTAATGCTTCTTAATAAAGAGACATCTCTTGGTTTTATAGAAAACATCTTTGGAACTATACAAGGCTCTGGGTGGTGGAGGATGATGAATGATATGTCAGGTTCTGAAAGTGTCCTCTGCAGAAAAAGAGGCAGTACGTGTTTCTTCATACTTTAATTTAACTAATATGTCATTTAGAGAAAACTATAGAGCTTTGAACAGCGATTCTCTTGAAGACTTGTTTTTTAAGTGGCTTTTTGAAAGTCGTTTAGCATATACATCTGCTATAATATCTTCACAAAAAGTGTTCTGTAGAGAGGCTTCACCAAAGACTTGGAACAAAATACCCTTGTGTTCTAGGAAGATCACACCCAGTACCAAAACTCAGATTCGAAAATCTAGGTTACATGTAGGTCTACACTGAGTCTTACATTAAAAGAACATCAAAGTTACAAGGTCATGTAATTAGAAGTTAAAAAATAATCTAAAATTTAGTTCTTTCTGAGAGCCGTATTCAATTCTCCAGCTGGAATTAGACTGTCATATCTTCCCCGCTCTAGGTTTTGTAGTTTTATTCACTACTTGGCTTCCAAATTCTGAAAATATATGAGTTATATGTCTGACAAAGACCTGTTTTATTTACAACAAAGGAAGCATATCTCTTTTTCCCTATGAGCTGATCAAGATAACAGTTTTCACTTGGTTGAATATTGGCAGAACTGAAGGGAGACTTAGGGAACTACAAGGCATTTTGTTTCCCCTATACTCCTGCCCCAAGAGTGGGAGAGGTGATGCAGGCAGAACTGAAGGTGACTCAAAAATGAAAAATTTAATTGGGCATCAGGCTTGCTGCCATAGGCTCAAGAATCTTTATCTTACTGCCAGAGGGAGTCATCAGCTCCTAGTGAAGGAAGAGAGTGTGTCTACACTTTTGTGTCTACTCCTTTTGAGTAGACTGTGACAAATACTCTCTGAAAGCTCACTGGCATAATTTCCAGGGGGGTGGGGGGGGGGAAAGGAAAGGAAAGGAATCGGATAAGCTCAGAAAATTAATGATGTTCACTAATACTATATAGCAGACTTTGCTAGACATACTGTATTTCAATCACTGGTAACTTAGTATACTCAGCTTAAGCAGTAAGTAAACTCCTCACAAAAGGCCTGCAGTTTCTGTTGTTGCCTGTGAAACTAATAAAGCTCTGGTTTATGAGAACTGTGCTGATATTTGTTGAAGAATGAAAAGTCATATGCACTAACATGTCCAAATGAAATAGAAATTGTTATAAATTCTCCAGCATTCAAAGGAACAAATCAGTGGAAAATACATGATAACCACTAGAACAGAACTCAGGGCTCCATAGAAGGAAGCTTCAAAGTGCTATTTGCCTGAAAAGAATCCCTCTGTGCTGGAGGTGAGGCATCATAATAGGGTACTTAATGCATTTGATTTAGAATTGTCGTCTGTTCAATTTAAGAAATGAAAATTTGGTTCTTAACATATATCAATAATCTTTATTTATACAAAACCTGATCCTGAAAACAGCCTGTGTTCAAACGATTTTTATGAAGAGTTTTACTGAACTCTGTGATGTTACTCCACTGAGCAAATTCAGCTATGAGCATTTTCACAATTGAATCTTAGTCAGCTGCAAGGAGTATATATAAGGAGTTGCATAATTGGATCTTTACATAGAATTCAAGATAGCACTATCTGCTAACCTCAGAAAGTAGTTACTAAATCTGATGTTTCAGAAATGCTCCTTCTAAGGTTTTCTGTCAGTCACATGTATTATACAGTAAAAATGGGCTTAAAATGAACAGGAGTTAAGACCAGAGGGATGAAAGAAGAGGTTGCACGGGGAAGATGGGAAAGGAGATGACCAGAAATTAAAACTAGAGGGTATGAGAAAGCAAAAGCCAGAACATGAATCTAGAGGAAGGGAGCAACAGAGAAAAATATCTGCTTCACATTGGGTTTTTTTGTTTTTTTTTTTTCATAAAGCAAATTCTGAGGAGCCTTGTTTTAAAAACAATTGTTTCCACTTTTATCATTGAAGTACTGCCTCGGTAGCAAATGGAAGTTTTAACTAGAGAAAATAAGAGCAATGGATGATCAAAGGTCTTGAATATCAGAAGTAGCAATCTTCAGAAAATAATTGTAGGGACAGTATTCTGTGCTCAAGCATGCCCAGTTTTTAGTTAAATAAATTCTTTCAGTTTTATGTGATTTTCGTTCACTCTGGAGAAAAAAGTTTAAAAAAAAACTTGCTAAAATGCTTTTTTTATTCTGTTAAGGAAAATAATAATCTTTTCATCTTTCTCATTTCAGTAAAACTTCTGCTGGAGACCAACTCCTTCACTCCAGTTTCTAATATACAGTTTCACTGTTCTTTTCTTACTATGTCCATTTCTCTTTGCCATTATTCCTTTTTTTCTTGTTCTTCATATAGTTTTCATTCTATTTGAATGTTCTCAGTGTTTCTGTTCCCCTGATCCTCTGCTATTTTCTTTGGTCATTAAATGATTCTAAAGGAGAGTTCAGCAGTACAGAGACACTATCAGTGGCACAAATGTGTATAGGGCAGGAGCTAGACAAAGTATTTGCTTTCTCTTAATCTCTTGTGCACACACAAATGTTCTTTCTGCTTCAGTAGACCCCAAAACTGTCCATATTTTTTGTGTACATCTTATTCTTCTGAAGTCTAAAGACTTAAATTTGACATTTGAGTGGCAGTGTTACATTGCTAGCTGAGGAAATAGGTGCAAGTACAGCCACAAATGGAGTCCAGTGAAAAATAAATAATGCTTTAGCTCAGTCACAACCCTACAGAAAATAATGTCCAATGTCCTGATTTATTTCCTAATGTGTTTCCTAATGTGCTCACTGAGATGATGTGAGCAGGCTCTCCCTAGCTGAAAAATCCTTTCACTGGAAATATTAATTCGTGGGGGCACTGTGTTGACTCCACTACTGTTGGAGGCTTTTTTGTCTGTTTCTTAGGGTTGCCAGATATCCCCTAATAAAGAGATTTCAATCTACATGAGGTTTATTAGCAACTATGAAATGTTTCTTACACAATTGTTTCAAGCAGACAGAAAAAGTAACACGATGGATGAGCCTAGGCAAGATTAGGATTCCAGCTCCATGCCAGTCTATTATAAGGCAGTTCCAGGGTCCTAGCTCTTTTCTGTGGTGGTAGGAGACTGTCTCCCTGTTAAAGGGAGAGGATTTGCAAACTTTCTTCTCCTTATTCTTTAGACATCTCTCTCTTGCACCCTTGATGTGGTGGAGTCCTTCCTTGCCTTCTCTGTACCCAGTCTCAACTCTGGGCTGGACTGGACTCAGGTGCTTGGGAATGTCCCGTCCGCACTGGCAACAGTGTGCTGTTGTCTGTTCTGTGCTTGTTGAGTTTGTCAGGGTTATTTCATTGATAGAGAGGGATTTTTCATTCTGTGTTTTCTAGTGTTAAATTGCTAGAACATGTACAGAATGGCAAAGATATATGTTGTGAGCTAATGATGTATACTGAATATCACAGAATCACAGAATCACAGAATCGCTGAGGTTGGAAGGGACCTCTGGAGATCATCTAGTCCAAGCCCCCTGCTCAAGCAGGGTCACCTAGAGCACGTTGCACAGGATTGCATCCAGGCGCATTTTGAATATCTCCAGAGAAGGAGACTCCACCACCTCTCTGGGCAACCTGTTCCAGTGCTCTGTCACCCTCACAGGGAAAAAGTATTTCCTCATGTTCAGATGAAACTGTCTGTGTTTCAGTTTGTGCCCGTTGCCTCGCGTCCTGTCACTGGGCACCACTGAGAAGAGTCTGGCCACATCCTCTCAACACCCTCCCTTCAGATACTTGTACACATTGATAAGATCTCCTCTCAGCCTTCTCTTCTCCAGGCTGAAGAGTCTCAGCTCTCTCAGTCTTTCCTCATAAGAGAGATGCTCCAGTCCCCTAATCATCTTGGTAGCCCTTCGCTGGACTTGCTCCAGTAGTGCCACATCCCTCTTGTACTGGGGAGCCCAGAACTGGACGCAGTACTCCAGATGTGGCCTCAGCAGGGCTGAGTAGAGGGGGAGGATCACCTCCCTCAACCTGCTCGCAACACTCTTCCTGATGTACCCCAGGATACCATTGGCCTTCTTGGCCACAAGGGCCAATATCCCTCAAAACAACATAACAGACACAGTCAAATGTTGTTTAATAAGGCAATTTTCATGACCATCCTAAAAGAGTTAGGATCCTGACTTCAGCTTCTGCTCTTCTGGAACAAAACAAATGAAAATAATTAAATTCAGTTCTGGTTTCAAACAGGGAGGCACCTTGCATTGCTGTTCCAAGGCTTACCATGCAGGCACAAAGTAATTTTGAGACAAAAAATGCAAAGCAACAAATTTGTTCTTGGGCAAAAAAGGATGGGAAAGGCCCTGAGTGTCGTTCAGTTTTTCTCTCTTTACTGCCTGTAATCTTTCGAGTCTGAATAGAAAGGCCCCACAATTGCTTTGTCCCTGTCACAATTCATCCTGGCAGGATTCAGCTGTAGAGAGTCACATTGTTCCTTTATACAGTAAGAGGAAAGGTTATTTGCTATCTCTTACATAAGTAATATCTCAAATGTGTTTTGCAGATTGATCTTACCTCCACATCGTATTATCAGGACTGTTTCCTGCCAGGCTGTACATGAGTGAGACTCCTCTGAAGAAAGGGATGTAATTTCAGTATTGAGGCTTCACTCAACAGCTATGTGGGTAGAGGGAACAGCAGAACATTAGCAACCCTAAAAATGGGATTGTAAGTATTTTGCTTGTGGGTCTTACTGGACAACGGAGAAAGCAACTGCACAGAGAACAAGGAGGATGCACTGGCATGTACTATCTGCATTTCATATTTTAGTATAGTGTGCCCATGCTAGATCCTGCAAACATATAGCAGTGCAAGATTGTAGCCCTTATACACCTATCATTCCCATGGAAATCACCTAAAGATTAGGATGGATGAGCACCACAGGATTGTGCCACTGAGTATTATCTAGAAGAGGATAAAATCAGGGATTCATTTGGCTAAAACAAATCAGAAACTGAAAGCGCCTAAGCTTTCACATTCTTTGATAGTCACTCTGTTGTTAAAGCAGTCATTAAACACTGCACATTCATAAAGAAGGAGCTACAAAGAGGTGCAATAATATTTCAGACATGCTTGTTAAACTCTTTCTTTCCACAATGACGATCTTCAAAACCTTCGGTGGCACTTCCTGTGTTGATAAAATAGTTTCCTCAAAGACATGGAATTCATGCCTTTCTTTCTAAAGCTGTTACTAGAGATAAAGAAACTAGATTAAATGAGCAAGCCTTATGCTTTATTCTACAGACAAGACTCTTTAAAAACAAAAAACAAAAAAGAAGGATATTTTCATAGATTGTAAGGTCTTCATGACATGGATTTTTTTTTTGTTTAGCTTACATATTTGCACAACTCCCAGCAGAATGGAGTCCTAGGCACGATTTGCACAGAAATACAATAACCATGTATGGGATCTCTTTTGCTCTTATAGTACGTCCTGCTTCTTTCACTGCTCGTCTCTCAGTCTCTGAACAGCTATGGATTAGTGCTAAGGTAATCATTATTCTTTGAGAGGAGGTAAGATCTAGCCCAAACCTTGCCATTTTCATCCAAGTAGCTTCTTGAAAGTCCCATGGTTCAGGCTGATTCTCTGTACTTCCTCATATGCTCTGAATCCTGCTGAGATGGGAGCAGCAATTCTGAATTATTGTAAACATGTTTTTCATCACCTCTAATGGTTTTGACGATTAATTTGCTTCCAGTATGGGTCCAGATCATAAACCGCAGAATTAGGCTCACATTTCGAATGGGCCCAGATTTGAACACATTAAAATCAAGATTTTTGACCTGAGTGGAAGATAGATAGAAATCACCCACATAATTCTACAGACCTTCTGAGGTCTGTAAGCAAATTCAGAATTTGGTATCTTGCCTGATCCCAAATCTCAAAGCCTTTAAGTGTGGGTCCAGCATAGAGAACAGATATTGCTCTGGATAATTTCATTACCAGTTGTTCGAGATAGATCTCTTATCTTCACCTAGTAACTCATTTCTGTCACACAGTTTTGGTTTGTCATGCAAGTATAATTGAGTACATGGATCACCTTTGGTAATGCATTATTATGGCAAGTGCTGTTGAATGTGTTCCTGGATTTGAAGAACAGTAGAGAAATAACAAAGGTGATCTGCAGAAAAACTTTCAGAACTTTCAGAAACAAGGTAGAAAAGGTGGGTTTAATCATATTATTGGTAAAATCAACAGTAGCAGGAGGTGTTTTTTTTTTTTTTTTATGGTAGCTAGTATTGTTTTCCCAAGAGAACATAAAACTTCAACAAACAACTGAAATAAAGTGTTTGGCTGATGAACAATACCAGATTTAGCTGCTGCAGCTGGCAAGTTACTATCTCCATCCGTGTACTTGACTTTTACACCAAAGACAGCCAAGACCGTGGAATAGACAATATGTCTGCTTTCCAGTGCTACAGTTTAGCCTGTCTTCCAGGGGTCCAACTCTTTGTGAACCAAGGCCTAGTGTGGTGCAGCACAGCTGTCTGTGGCCTTGACTCAATTTTATGGAGAAAATTCCTGAGTTGATAAAAAGTACATGAGCTAAAGCCATGCAAGATATGAGAAGTAAAAACAAACAGAAATTTAGTAGCTGAGATGGTTATAGTTAGGAGACCAGAGGTTCAAGAGGAAGGATGCTGACATGAAAAGGTATAAACCTTACTAAATCTAGGAGAGATTCAGAGGATAGTAATTTGGTATCATCCAGGATCAGCTTGTCCTAAGGAGCACTGGAGGCTCACCCTTTTCCACCTGCATGGCAACGATCCCTCCAGGAGAGACTAATTGGGTGCCTCAAGAGAGTGGTGAGCTGTACCCAGTAGCTTGCTGTTCCTAGCCCTTGACGTGTATCAGCCAACAGGGGTTAAGGTCATTTCTGTCAGAGAACTAAATGTAATAGGCCTAGTAACAGAAATATATATTTTTAATTGTTTGTCCTCAAAAATAGGTACAGTTGATTCTACAGTCCAAGTTAAGGTACCATGGTTAAGTATTCTAGATATTGGAGTCCATAAATTATTACTAAATGCAAAATATTGTAAGACTGCCAGCTATATGCAGTTTCTTTGACAGGAGACTATACTTTTGTATAAAGCTTTGTAACCTTTTCTCTATGTGTCATGCATCTTTTACATAAAAACAAACTAATAAGCATTAAAAAATTATAGAAATTAAAAAATATATATAGTGACATCTGCAAATTCTACTTCTGCTTCTTAGGGAAAAGATTTTGTTATACCAAGAAACTAAAGGCCATTAGTACTCTTTAACCTCAGCAGAAGAAACTGTAAATTTTGTGCCAAGGCACTGCTGTCAGACTCACTTTGTACATATACATATACACACATATATACACATACATACATACATATACATATACATATACAAAGTGAGTATTGTATATGTACAATGTAAACATGGAAGTATTGTGCATATACGTACCTACAATACTTGTAAAAGTCTCAGTCATCAAGATTTGAAAAAGAGCCTGAAGAAAGTCTATAGACTGTTGCTAGACTGCTGTAATACCCTGGCTGGTATCATCGCTATATTACAAAAGCGTAAATCTTGATTTAATAATATCACTTTAGATTTCATCAAAGAATGTATGGGAGAAAAATGTCCATTAATAACTTAACAGAGCTTCAGGATTCAAGCAAAGTGTATGGATGAGACAAATCCTCTGACAAGATCCCACAGGTATACTGAATATATATATTTGTCATGGATTGTACTGTCCTGTTATTCTAGAGGGTGTACAGGCCTATGTGGCAGATGCCTTCTGCAGTGTCACAGGAGAGAAAGAAAAGAAATGAGGAAGCACAGGCAGGAATCTTATACATTAGCCTCTCCTTCCAAGTCTGCTAGCAGCTCAGGTGTATGGACAACCAACATCAGGGCCAAGGAGAAAAACAAGCCATACAATGAAACAGAAATAACAAACTGCTTAGGTGGATACTTGCTCAAAGATAATCTTTTACATTTACAACCCTAAATTTGTGTGTGACAGAGTATAGAGACTCTTAAAATCATTATTTCAGTAAAAATAATTGTTTTCAGGTCCCCATGATGAATCTCTTCATTCTGTTCAGGCTTTACATGGAGGCGCCAGGCACAGGGCACATGGAGGCATCTTTGCCTGCCTGCTCTGCTGGAAAATACAGCAATATCCTCTACAGACACACAGTACTTCCTAAAAATTGGCTCAGATATTTTTATACTTTCTCTCTTTACTGCAATAAAAGGCAGTTATGAGGCTTTACAAAACAAACAGTAAATGTGAATATTTTTTGGCCTAAATTAGTAGTATCCCTTTATGTATAAAACTATACAAAAATGGCTCACGGAATTACATACATCATCTTCAATCTAAATAAATCTAAATATCTGTTCCATGTCATATATATTCATTCAAATTTCAGACTCCTGTGGATTCCAGTGGGGGGCAAGAATTCATCTTTTTCAGCAAAATAACAACTTCTTTACCTTCTATCAATGCACTCAAAATGAATGAATGACTTTCATTAAATAGAAGGAATCTTTCCAGTGCATCTTGTAGAACAAAGGGTTTATTTATTTTATCATTGTAAGAAGTCATACAGGCTTGGGGAAAACAGGTGTGGGTTTTTTGTTTGTTTTTGTCAGTAACAAAGACAATTCCTATATAGTGATAGGAAATGCTATTATTGAGCTAGTTACTGTTTACATTACTCAGAAAAATAAATATGGCAATGCTGGCATCGTTATTGCACAGGGGCAGTTTCATCACCAAAGGATATCATTGTCTTTTACTGGATAGTTACCTCTAAATACATTCTGTGAAATACTGGATTGTAGAAAATGTCCAACTCCTAAATCAATTTTCTATGCTTGATTCAGTGAGATAACTAATCAATAGCTAATGTATGATATGAAGATACTCATAAATAATCTTGTTAATTGTTAGTAGGTTAAGATGCTTTAATAAACTGAGATTGTTCTTGCTACTTTCATTTTCGATTAAGGGCATGGTGGCACTTTGCAGTGAACAGATTATGCAGTGTGCCTAGCCTGTACTACACCCTTTAAAGTATGTTGTAGCTCAGATGTATCACCTCTCCTGATCACTTGCAGGTGTGATAGTGACAAATACAGGAAAGAGAGCTCTCTGTTTAGGAAGTGTTCTCGTGCATGTGTAGAGTCTTGCATAAGATAACAGGAATATCTTTATCCACTGTTTTCTACAGACAGCACTACAAAATACAAATAGGCAGTTCTATAACTGCTGGAGGGGGAGGACAAAGGTTTGTAAAACCGTTTATATATTTAACTTAGTGAGTAGGTCAGAGAGTAAGGAAATGTAGGCAGGGCTTTTAGGTGTAAAGATATTTTCTGTGACTTCATGGAAGTCTGAGTTGTGACAATTCTTTCTACAGCAGTTAAAGACTTTTAGATGGCATCTGCTATTTCTAGGTATTTATTTTTTAATTATGTGTTTACACTCGAAATGGCTGGGCTTCAGCAAGATTTAAAAAGTTGCTTTTCAGGAATTTCCTCTGTGTTCACCATGCAAAATAAAAGTCTTGAACTGGATCTAACTCAGCATCTTTGAGGACAGATACTTATTGATTAAAAGCATTGACTTCAAACCAAAAACTGCACAAAAATATCACCTCACAATCTTATTTTTATGTTCTTTCTAGTTTCTTATACTATGCATCACTTCTGCCTCTCATCCTTCTGCATGTAGTTATTTGCTTAATTTCATTATCATAGACTCTTAGCAATACACTTGCTAATGCAAACAGTTAATATCAGCAACTAATGTAACACCTAGACAAACCGAGAGTATCTCTTATCAACCAGTCTGTTAGACTTATATAAGAAAAGACAGACTTGGATAGGCAGTTCAGCACCTACATGCAAGTTTGGTGCCTAAATATCTTAGAGGACTGGGGTCATAACGCTAAGGAAGTACTGTGTAAAATTAGTTGCTATATTGAAGCAAAAACAATATACAAATTTTGTACTTCCTTGTCTCCAGATATAGCTAGGAAAGGAAGGAAAAGAGAGTGAGCTGTGGCTACTAAGTTCTGGGATCTAGTATGGAAATAACTGTGCCTTAGCGTGACTCCTTGCTCTGGTCCTAAAGTTGTTGCTCACCAAAGGAGAATAGCCAAATTTTCTTGGGGGTCTTCTACCCCCAAAACAGACCTTATCGTGAGCTCAGGGGCAGATGTGCTAGAAGACCAAGCTCTGTTTCACTTACAAACTCCTGTTCTGCCTGTGCTGCAGTCATTTCAATCCACGGAGTGGCTCAGGGCAGCAGATGAGAGAATCTGTCCTGCTTCATTTACCCAAGGGGGAGCCCTTTTTACTTACCAATGATTTAGAAGAATGTCTAACAGAAGTAATGAAAGATAGACATTTGGAGAAACTCTTGTTTTCAAAAAAACTCCTAGCAAAGAACCTGTATAAGAAGCTCCTTGCTGTGAAACCTAGAGTAAACTTCCTGTTGAAATGCAGTCCACCACAGCATGAAAATCCATCTATCAGCTTTGCTGAGGGGAGAACAACTCTTCACTTTTCTTGCTAAACCAAATAGACTGCTATTCATTTATGTCCAAGCCTAAGGCAAAATGAGTGTTATAGCATCAGGAGAATGTCCTTTTCGCTATCCAAAATGCATATCAATGTCAGCTTTCCAAATCTGTCAGGGATGGTCTGCTACCAAATATCAAGTAATGCACTATTCTTCCAGAGCTTTTCTTAAGGTAGCTTGATTAGGAATTGGTGTGTGTGTATGTGTGTGGAGTTGTTCCCTTGTAAGATGTCAGACTTACAAGGGAGTATTATTTTCAGTAATTAATAACAAAAAGCTATAATTTCAGTTTAAACGACAGAACATTTCTGGTATTTCACCAAAGTTCCAAATATACAGATAATTCTATCTTTACTATGTCTCTTTTTCAGGATATTGCAAATTGTGAAATAATTATGTTCTCAAAAGCAGAGTGTTTGACATGCTTATCACTGGATATCATTTAGAATATCTGTTCTTGAGAGGTCATCTGCATGCCTGTCTGTACTCTGGTCAAGGTGTTTAGCTCTTTGAATAGTCTACCTTTGCTATCATTAGGGAGAAGAAAAAGAAAGTCACTGACCAACAAGAAAATCACAAACCAACAAATCAAAGTGTAAATAAGATGCCATCTACTAAGGTCTTTGTAATTTGAAAATAATATTTAAAATGCAGTTGCATTTTAGTAAATGAGTTACATTTATCTGAGCTCTACATAGAATTCCAGTCTGCATTGGAGAGAGGTGGTTGGTACATATTCTGAAGTTTGTACTATTTCATAATGCAAGTTAAAACTGAATATACGTAATTTTTATTCAGATATTGAAATACTGGAGAGAAACTTTCATTTATGATGTGTAATATAGCTTTATATGAAAGATTTTACAATTCTTATGTTGTCAGGACCCCAAATCAGAAAAAGGAGTGGGGAAAGAGGAGTCAGATAAGCAAAAGCATTAGAGCTGCCACATCTGTCAGCTATGTTAGTAATATGGTATTTGTGATATCAATGAAAAGCTAAAGGTGAGCTATAAACTGAACTAAAAATGTGTAGTGAGTATTTCTGAGAAATATGATGTAGAATGAATGTCCATGGTCCCCAAAATGTATTTTAGGAAAATCTTGCAAACCATGATCGATGTGCTAATTAATGAATACAGTCAGTATTTGGTGGGGGAAGAGGAGAGGAGCAGGGAAGAAGTGGAGGCCGGAAAAAATGAATTCCAGAAAACAGAGAAAAGAAAATCAAGTTGGTACAGCCATATTTAATGAGAAAGCTGTTTTTCAGATATGAATTCTTAGTACAAAAACAAAGCATGCAGAATGTTAAAGAGGGAAAGACAGGCGAGAGATGGGAAGGAGTATTTCAAAAAGTAGTAACATAAGATGACTCAGATAACTCCCCAGTGTGGGCTATATTTGAAGGACAGAGATGATTTGCCAAAATGTCTTTGTGTACTAGAATACTGCTTTTTTTCATTTCTTTCTTTTGTAAAAATGTATTAGTTACATACTCATAATTTATTTCACCAAAGCAAATGGCAAGACTGGGACGGGGGCTTCTTTGAAATTCGCCTACCATTTTAAAGTCAATTCATAGGATGTACTTGGAAAACTTCAGTGGAAATAACAGTAACACCTAAGTAGTGTAAGTAAGTAGAAGACAAACTCACTGGGGCCTGCAGCCCAAGGGAAGTTTGGCTGTTTTTAGAGCTGAAGTATGTTTCCCACACTACAAAAAGAAAAGTACAAACTACAAAAAGCAAAGGCTTCTCACCAGTCCCTAGAGCATTCCTTCCAAAGAAGAAGAAAACTCTTTGGTCATGGGCATTTTCCAGTCTCCTCTGGGAAGAGGAAAGCAGTGTATACACAGGCTGAGCATTACAAAATATTGCCATTTTTTTCTTAAGCTTCTGCGGCTTCATTACAGTTCTTAATGCAGGAGGTTATCGTAGCACTTCACAAGGTGAAGTATTGCAACGTATGTAAAGGCCTGTGGCTTCCCTTAATCAGAAAGACTAAGGGAATCGGCCCAGCAGTGTGACAGAGATATGAAAAAACATTTTGCACATTTTCACAAAAGAAACTCAGAAAAAGGAGGCTCTATGAAAGCAGTTAAAAAAGATGCTCGAGAGCTTTGGTTTTTGTATTTCCACCCAAACCCCACTATCTTTGATCAAAACATCTGCTCTGTTACTTTCTGTTAAGTCACACAACTTTGCATGAGTTGAAGAGACGGCTTTTCATCATAAAATTTCCTACATTTTGTTCACATTACTAATACTAATTTCTACAGACAGCGTCTTATGTATGCCTTCCTATCCAGGTGGTTGTTCCGCATTTTATAAGAGTTTGCATTTCCTGTTAAAGAAAGAAAAGAACTATTAGATTAAAAAAAAGAAAAAAGTACAATGAAATTGTATTATCTTTAAAAAAGTCATTTCTTACTAAAACAGTACTCTCTGTGAATCAGGCTGCTGGTTAATACTGGTGATTAACTTCTTTCACACAAAATATGTGCCTTTAGATGTACTTGAACCAAAGCACATATGGTAGAGAAATTTCAAGAATGAGTACTTTTCCTAAAAGGTCCTTAGTTAAAACAGGAAGATTTTCTTCTTTTAAGAAACTGTGGTTCAAATAATTAAAGAAAAATGAATAAGAACTGGGACAGGCCATAGCAACTGGCTTGAGAAGAATTTTACAGGCTTTATAGCTGTCAGGTCTTTAATTCTGTATCAGGCAAGATTACTTAGCTGTTTCAAAGTAGTCTCTGGAAATTAACCTTTGCATGTAGTTAAAAAGCCCTTCTTCCTTCCCAAGCATTTTGCTCAGATGTTGCTAATCTATCAGCACTCTATTGCTTCCCTGCTTCTTTTTCTGGTGAGGTGCCATGTTTATAAGAGGTTGGTTTTGTGTAACAAATTAGGAGGTGCACTTTATAGCCATGAAATTCAATCCTAATTATGCTAAATCATTCCTATGTTTCTTTTCTGGCCAAATATAACCCATCTGAGGAGTTTAAAATCAACAACTCATTCTGTTCAGACTTGGAGGCTTCAATATACATTTCTGTCATGTGAAATGAATCAGGATATTTCACTTCTGTTTAGGCCTCGGTGACACACCACTTCTGAGCTTCAAGTTCATTCAAATACTAAATTCAGAGCCATTGTTTAATGGTTCATGCTACTGAACACAAGCAAAGTGACAGACCACATGATTTTGATGATGAATTCTGTATTGTCACAGTTTTTTTGTAAATGACATTAGATTTACACAGAGGTAGAATCCAAGGCTGTTCCCACTGGATTCGGTAACTGATATTGCCATTAGATTTAACTGCTAGGAAATACATTTTGATTGTGGTCATTGGTCCTGTGGTTTAGTAAAACAAGTGCTAGTTCCATAACTAGTCTACAAAAAACTTGGATAGTTATTCTAGCCATCTATACAGAATTTCTTAAATCTTTCTATTTAAAAATATCAAAATATAAGCTGTTAACATTTCGAATGGAGAGAAATCCAGAGCATGCTAGGTAGACTATGTATTTACAATGCATCACATAAGCTGCAGCCTCTGTCGGGAGAAACAAATATTGCTGTACTGTAATTTAATGTTTTTGCTACCAGAGAGAGCAGGAAGCTTTGAAAACCATGTTTTCTTCTTGTCTCAAAGGCCAAATTTATTCTGTCAAAGCGTTTAACTTCATCAAAACCTTCTGCTGAATTTTGTATTAATATGCAAAGGGAGCTCCACAAGAGTTATGACCTGTCATATTTTCAACAATACCCTACATAATGGCTGCAATATGCCTGTCGTAAGCTTATCTTGTCTTGGTGATGTCTACAACAATGCAGAACTCAGCCCTTTTAAATAATTAGATAAATGTGTATTTTTGACAGGAACTGCTGGTTCTACCTTTCAGAAGCAACAAATATAACAGATAATCTCTAAAGACTGCATTCTGCACACGTATATCTTGCTTCCCCTTTCTATATGCTTTCATTATTAACCATAATATGAAGTATTTGTTGCGGGTAAGGTTCTATGCAAAATGATATATTTTGTTACTTTGTATGTACTTTCAGCACTCATGGAGAACCCCAAAACTCTTCCTGCAGGAATTTGTGACAGTATTTCCATTGATTTCAACAGAAACCAAAGCAGCCCAGCTGCTTAATAGGCTACTGTAGATGTATGCTAAGAGATATAGGGCAATGTGATGCTACTTCTGAAAGAGCTAGCTTAGGTACAAGAAACAGTATAGCTATATTAGCCTGGCATTCTGCTAACACACTAAATTTGCATTTCCAGAGTGCTTTTTACCCCAGCTAGAACTCAAAGTTGTTGTGACTCAGGAGCTTCCAGGATCCAGCGAACCCTATTCTGAGCTACCTCAGCTATCACTATGAAGCACAAGCAGAGGCCAGATTTAGTAATTCTCCTCATTAGCACTGCCTGGTGCAATGTGCATATTTGAATCACTTAATAATATGGGCTTAATTGTATAAGTCTGATTGTCACCGCAGCTGTATTTGCCTTGTAAACATGTAGGTATAATGAGTGTGATGGTTTTGACATTAAATGGAAGATTTCTTCCTTTCTACTGTGCTCAAGTGCTGGAGGCAGGAAATCCATACTACACTGTGGAGAAAATGTGTCTAGAAAAAATTTTTCAAAGACTTTGGGTAGGTACCAGCTGTCTAAAGAGCATGCCAGTGCTTGGATAAACATATATTACTAATTTCAGCTTTGTAGCTGATTTCAAATCTTTTACAAAAAAGTAGGCCCATGCAGTTCACACTGAGCATCATCCAGACTGGAGCTGAATTTATCTCATCAAGCTTCAGATGTCAGCATCTGAACTAGTCATCTAGTTTCCCTTTAAAATCACTGGAGGAACTTGTAAGCATGATTCATCTCATCCCGAGGTAGGTATCTGAAGCAGGTCAAAAGAATAACACTTGAAGTGTTTATTTCTATCCACTGATTTTAAAGAAATTCTAGACAACTAATTCAAGCAGAGATATGCATGTTATAGATATCTAAAATTAGGTGATACCTCACTCGAAGTCTTTTAGTGTGGATAACCTGAGAAGCTGAAAGCTTTTGCAGAGTTGAAGATATATTCATTTTAAAACCAATTCCTAGATATCCCACCTGCCTTAAACAAGCATACCCAATGTCTTAATTCAGTCTCATGTCATTTGTCTATCATTTGGTTATAAAACTCAAAGGGCTATGTTTCTTTAACAAAAAAGTATAGTATTATGAATGTTTGAATCTTTCTTATAATTTGACAAAAACATTGCCAAATCTTCTATGCAGGTTAAGGATAGTCAAGATTTTTTTTATTACTGCATTTCTTATAACATTCTAGACACCTGTAGTTACAATGGATAAATAAATATTCACTGTGAAACACCTTCATTGTCATCTAACAAAAATTTATCTGATTTTTGGATATTTATGCGACACAATACAGAGGCTAGCTGGTGATGACAGCTATTGAGAAAAGGAAGTAAGTTACACAGGACCTCTGCCATTGTAGGAGGACAGGAAAGAAGATAGGAGATTAAGTATGATTTGGAGGCAGAGGACTTTTATCAATGATTTTACGGAGCTATGAAGAAGTATAGAAACTCTCCTTCTCCATTTGAAAAGCCCAGCAATGGAAGCAACCTGTGTAACTTTTGATGGAACTGCATCCATTTAAGTTTTCAACTTCTGTTAACACAGCATTTGCAGACACATACTCTCCCTAGTGTCCCAATAGTTTGGGAACTGTGAAAGTACAAGGGCAAGCCAACTAAGAGAAGAGAACAAGACATTCACTTACCAACTAGTCATGAGATGTTGGTGGGAAAAACTACTCCTTAAACACCAGGAAGAGACCTGGTCAAAACATTAGTTGGCCACCTTTTACATAAGTGGCAGTGGATGGTGAGCCCTTGGGAGCAGAGACATTAACATTATTCATGAGTTATGGATTTTGGAGGAAAAATTTAGAACTGCTTCAAATCCATTAGCATTCATTGTCAGCAGAAGCAGACAGATGTTCTGTCTGTTCAAGGCATACTTGTTCTGTTGGACAGACTGGACTATCTTTCCTTTTGTCCAAACCAAGCCTTCCCAATAACTCATTAGTTCACATATATAATTTTAAGCCATCTATTCTTCCAGAATTTAAGACATGAACACTTTATTTAGTATGCACTTACTTATCCTCATCTCTATCCTTTCTCTGCTTCTACGTTTTTTCTCTCTCACAATGATGATGTTGTCAGAGCAAGACTAGCTTGCTGAGGTCATGTGCTTCCATCCCACATCAACATTTGCCTGCGGTATGTATCTAAAAAAGTATTTTTTCCTCCAAAAATCTTTGTCATACCTTTTTACAATTCCTCAAACTGGCAAATTCAGTATATTCAGAGATTGTCATGAATATGAGAAGATGTTTGGCTAGTAGCAATGATCAGCTACAGACAAACGCTGCAGAGATTTATTTAGTCGATGTTTGTGATGAGAAAATAGGGACATGTAAGTCACAAGGGTACTAATTTCTTCAGCTTCTAACTTACAAATTAATGACAATGTAAAACATGAACATTTCAATTACACAAGAATAAAGATAAATCATAGCTACCAGAGCTACCAAAGAGCCTTTTCTGAAAAGACTCTTGTGGTGAAAGGAAGATAATCTGATTTTCTGCACTTCTTGAATCCTTGGTTGCAATCCTGTTGTGATAATATTTTCTGATCAAGCACAGAACACAGAGCTTTTTATGTAGGCTTTGAAAATGCACAAATATCGTACTTTAATGGGCAATGAAGAAGAAGAAAAAGCTGTATGAATATCTACAGATGTTGGACTGGTTACATTTTTTGCTGGTTTGAATTTTTCAAATTCCAAACTTTGATGGAAAAAAAATGTGTTAACTTATGTGTGTGCAAAACAAATAAAATATATGTAAGAAGTTTTTTGGGACTTGCAGTTGGTTATCTGTACAACTGTGAATGGGGTCTGTTTGGAGGTAGAGCAGAAGAGCTTTTAAAAACAATGTTTAAGCTGATTTGGGGATATGAGACTTTAGTTGTAATACTGAGCAGATACTGCAATTTAAACACTGAAGAAGCAGCCTCTTATTGACTTCCCTGCTTTCTATAGACTCAGCGTAGACACAGTTTTGTGTATGTGCATTCTCTTGCTTGTGTAGGTTTAGGAAAGAAGAAAACATAATAAGAGATAGACAAGGTTTATGGAAAATTTCTAGAATTACTAAAAATAGGTAGAAAAAGAGCTGCAAAGCATGAGAATATGACAAAAAGGGCCAGGAGAGTATGAAAGGAAATAAAGCAGGATGGGATATGCATAGCCAGTAGAAGTTTTAGGGCAATTGTGAGAGCACCAAAAGAGGCTGAGGCAGGACATCTTCTTCCTAGAACTGTCCATAATGAGAAAAATTAAGGAAAAAGGAAGTAAGTGTTAAAGGAGCCAGGGTGGGAGGGGAGGGGAGCCACTCATTACCCAAAGGATCTTGGAGCTTTTGGAAGATTTTTTTCCTGTCTCTCTCAGAGTGCATCATGCAAATCTATAAAGAGCATCAGGACATCTGAAGGGACCAACTAGGGAAGACATGCCTGTCATTCTGCCAGTTCAGCATAGGCCTCAAGTCCTGCAAAGGATCCTAGGCAATGCAATAACCTTCAGCCATTTCACTGAATCTTTGTGTCTAGGGATCATCTGTAGGGATCACTGGTAGGGTTACAGACACCACTGAAAGCCTGGAAAGGGAGGTTGCAAATGATGTGGCCTTTCTCTGCTCTCATGACCCTTCTGTCTCTACGGATTGAGATAAAAGCCATTGTGTCCCTCTGAGGAGGGAGCATTTGTACAGGCTAGTATTTAAAAGCAGAAAAGATAAGCTGTTTCCCGAATGTGGCAAAAGAAGCATTCACAGTTCTGGAGGTTAGATGGCTATTTGATCTTCAAGAACATCCATTTGTTTTCCATAAAAACTACCTAGTAACTGATAAAAATCTTTTCCATCCCTGTTGTGAGAGAGTTGCTGAGACATTGTCCTTAGTAGCTCACTCTGTGGGAGATAAAAGGAGTACTATTTCTGTTATTGTAGTGTTTATGAGTCTATATAGATGGCTTTCATCATATTCCTCTCAATCTTTCCTCTGTCTTGCCAATTTTCGTCTTAGAACCAGTTATGGAAGCTCCCACTGACCATTAGACTCTTTATGGGTAAAGTCAACTTTTGCACTATTTGCTTTTGGATGCTAAGTCTTGTTAGTCAGTTATACTGTATGCATAATTGATTGTGCCTTAAATAACTCTAAAGAATTTTATCAGACATTAAAAAAAGCCTCTGAGTGTTAGGAATTTGGACACAAAAAAGATGTCACAAATCTGCATATGCTTTTCTGTGCCTGTACACAAGCCTACAGGCAAAAATCCTGCGAAAAAAACTTGGTGGTCAGGGAGTGAAGATACATATAGTATAATATTTTTCAGGATAAATAATGTGATTTTTTCATGATGTGCAATTATTTTAGTCTAGTTCTACTTACGGGGTTTAGAAAAGTAATCAGAACTTTATTATCTGTGTGAAGCTGACCTTTCTGATAACCGAATTATTTAATCTCCCAGAATGATTTGTCTCTGCACTTTAATTATTTTTCCCTAATATTTTGGGGATTTTTTTGAAACTTAAAATCAATATCTCCCTTTTATATTAAAACTGAAACTCAGAAGTAGTTGATGCCTGGAACACTCTAAAATGTTGCAGCTAAAATTTGCAGTACAATTACTGTGTTGATCCTTCATGTCTTTCTTAGCTAAAGATTCATTAAAATCTAGGCCAAGAGGGGATCTCAGAGTGCCATCCATGCCATTTTGCTACCTCAAGCTGGAACTATATATTTTTAGAAGCAATGTTTCCCTGGGAAATTTCTGATATTCAGTAGCAAATCAAGCACTCCATCTCACTGTTGAAAATATCTGTAATGTCTCACCTGACTATTGCTGCAGTTAAGGCTCTCACTTTTTGTCCTATGCAGACTGGACATGCAGAACAGTGAAGTCTTACAACAGCCCTAAGTATGTATTTGTATACACACACAAAAATATAAACACACACAGCTGTACATCTGACAACTGTTAGCAAGTCTCCCATCAGTCTTTTTACTCCAAATGAAACAGCTGCAGTTTGTTTAATATTTTTTCATAGGTCTTATTTTCTGGACCTTTGATCATACAGCAGATTTACTTAATGTATTGTACAGTCTGCTCCTTTGCTCCTAGAAGAAGTTTGCCCTTCATAATTTCAATATACGGGAGACTTGTGTTCAGTTTGTGATACATTGCGATTTTCACATCTTTCTTTAGCTTGATCTAGCCAGTTAATCTCAATTCTCTATTTGTACAGAAGATGATTCTCATACAGGTCTAGAGACCCAGGCATTTGACTCTAGGCTTGCTGGATTTAGGACACAGACATAAAGCAATTGTGTAAAGGCTCTGTCACCTCAAAGAGGCAGAACTGGGTATAGTGAGCAAGCACTATACGCTTGCTTTTGCACCAGGTCCTCGCAGAGGAGTATGAGATGTACTCTATCCGTACAGTACTCGTGTGTATCACAGGATGGAGGATCAACTGCATACATATGGTGATTCAATCACAGAGCAGAAAAGGGTCTCAAATTTGTTCATTTAATGACTTTAACAGAAAGAAAGTTCTCCTACTCAATTACGACTTGATGTAGAGTTTTATTCTATAATAAGACTTTTTCTCCGGTTCATCAAGATCTTTTAAAATCTGATTCCACCATCTAATGTACTATAAACCCTACCAACCTTGTCATCTGCAAATTTAGTGAGAATACTCTCTTTTTCACATTTGAGACTGCTAATGATAACATTCAGCAGGCTCAGACGTAGAGCAGACTCTGTGAAACCTTTAGAGATGCATGCTCCCATTATCTTTAGACAGAGTGTTACGATCAGTTTTTCACCCATGCCAGTGTTTCATCTGGATAGACAAAAATTTCCACAAACTGTTTATATCGAAAGACTTACTAAGTCGAGGTACAGAGGTATAGATATACCTTCTGCTTTCCCTCATAAAGGCCCTGTCAGTCTGTTGCTGAAGGAATGTTTGTCTGAAAAATTTTTTGGACTAATTCAAATTATAACAAACTCTGTGGTGTGTCAGATTTCAAAATGATTATATGACTAACTCTGGAGTAGAACATGTCTGAGTTGTTCCTCTAATAGCCATGAAAACATGTCAAGAAAGGCCTCTCCTGATGATCGGGACTGGGAGTGGCATTTTATATTATGAAGTTTGTACAGTAATGTTCCAAGCAGTGTAATGCAACCTAGTCCAAAACAGTATTTTCCAACCTAGTGTCTAGTGAACCTTCTAACATATTATAGCATCCATTAATGTTACTGACTATATGATGACGTACCATACACTTTCCTGTTAAAAATAAATAAACAAACAGAAAAAGCCTAAATTCTTCCCCCCAAACCATATGAAATTAAATTTTCCATTTGAGAGCTGAAATGCTCTCAAGTTCATGTTCAGATTTGGGTGACAGTAACCCCAAAGGAAGAAATGGATTTTACTTGAAAACTAATGTGAAGAACTAGCTTGTTTTTTAAATACAAGGAAACAGAAGGAAGGGCTGAATGTGAACATAGAAAACTGAATGAAGCAATTGCTCTTTTGGAAATTATATCACTCCCACCTGCAGAAATGATTGATATATAAAGAATTTGGCAAAAGCTGTCAGCCGCAAACACATCTTGCATATATGCAAAGAAATATATTTTTACAGTAAAGTATAATACTTAAAATTAAACAGTAAAAGCTGCGTTCATCTTCTGGGAAAAAAAGAATTTTCAGGTCTGAAATTCAATGTATGGAGATATATGCTTGTAAAAATACTAAGTCAGAAATCCTTCCTCTTGCCTAGCAGAAAAAAGAGCAGAGTATTGATTAAATCTGAAGCACTATGTTTCATTCTGCCTCCTGTTTCCAAGAAATGTTCCTGGTTTCCCATGGCAGGTGGTAGACTTCATAATTGCTGCAGTGTTTCCTCCAGGGAAAGAGGCCCATTCAGGCACTCTGAAATAGCAGATAGTCCTGAAAACCCCCTTCTGCAATGTGTCTCTCTCCAGAGGAGCTCAGCGCCTGAGCAAAGACCTGGCTAAATTGTCACAGTTCCTAGTGAATATGACGAGTATCTTACAGAGCTCTACCCCCAGTTTTCTGTCTCTAAAATTGTGAAAAGGTAACATGTTTTGTGGTTCACTAACCACTATAAGCTTTTAAATAAAAAAAGAAAGAGAAGTTGTAGTATTTTGTATGCTAGTCAGTGTTCTTGTGCACCTGAAGATATTCTTCATGGTGTGTAAACTGAAAATTAATAGCAAATTGTATTGACATAACTGTATTGTACATAGTTACTCAAGAAGAACCCCCCCTTAAATCTTAAAGCAATTAATCATGATGTATCTCCTGCTTAATTACATGAGACCCTGATACATACAAAGTGAACAGTTCACATGTTTTCAATTAAAGCACTATGTTCTGTAAGGGTATGTGGAAAGTGAGAGCATCTGCTTCATTAAGGATCTCTGATCAAGGACCTTTTCAGTGCAAAAGGATAATAACCAAAGGGGGAAGTGATAAACAAAATGCACAGACACACAGCCCTGACAGACAGGGGATACCAGAGACACTGGCAAAGACCAAAAGTCTCCCGGCCCTACTTGATGGGCCATTAAGAAGCTACTGGCACAGCTCTGGAGAGGAATTTGTAACTGGTAAGGGGGCAGACAGGAGGAGTTTGGATTGTTCAAGGGGACTCGATCTTTCCGTTTAACCTCACTCTCTATCCCATGGGTGAGTGCTGTTGTGGTGAGGTGCCAGCACCTGGAGAGACACGAGCGAGTGAATTCGGGCCAGCAGCGTGCATGTGTTTGTGAGCTGGAGAGCCAGGGTGCTTTCAGTAGGAAAGGGGACTTCCCGAGATGGGGGCTCGGCTGTCTGTGCTTGTCATGTGGCTTCTGGTAGCATCAAACATGCGTCTTGTTGAAGGCAGCACTTGTCTGTGGCAGTCTGTGTAGCCGGCTGCGTCCATGTCCTTTGTGTGTGTGTGTGAGTGTGTGTGTGTGTATATATATACATATATGCACATAAAGAAAAACATTGGCTTCAGAAAGGAAAGCTGCCCCTGAATTTATAAAGCAAATTTACTCTTCATATTTATTTCAAACTCTAGCATAACTTCATTAATTAAATTGGTTTTTCAAAATTAAATTCCACGCCTTGGAATTATAGGATTGTCTTATTTTTACTCCAATTATTCAAAGTATTTGCAAAATTCCCTTATACATATTTATAGCCTATGATTAACAAATGGAAATATGATTAATAAACAGGATCTTGAACTAGTACTCTCAGCCAGGCTGAAATCACTACAAGTTTTTCAACTGAATTGAATGGATACAGAATCTCAGATTATTAAGTATCTGGGTCTCTTTATCAAAGCTGTCTACTGGGTCTGTGATTTATCCCAAGTCATATTTGCTGAAGGCTAATTATTGACATTGACATTTTTTCTAACATTTTATTTGAATAATGCCTAATTGCTGCTTAAATTAGAAGCAGTTGACTGAAAAATTCTGGATCTGAAAAACAAAATGTGAGGAGTTAATAATGTTTCCTTTCCCTTAATTCAATGAATGTACTAATTTAATTCTTTTTGCTGGAGCAAACACCTGGAATTACAATGTCAAAACTGATCTACCCTAACAACAAATGTTAAAGATACCAAAATCTATTATGGTTTAGTGCATGATAATAGGTAATAGTATTTTGTGAGGCCTATTTACAAGCATACAATTAATGACATCCCCTGCCTCAAAGCGCATATTCAATATTTTTCTAAAATTGTGTTTTCAGGGCCCTGCTGATAAACTAGTTTATTAAGGTTCTGCAGTGTGAATACAAGGAAGGATCATTCTCCATTTTTCTGACATATTTTCTTGAGAAATACTACAGCGTAAAGTCCCTCTTGATGCATAGGACCTGGCTTAGTATAAAAGCCAAAATAATTAATAGACTCAGTTAAATGAGGCATGGAACTAATCAACATTTGACCAAATCAAAAGAATTTGAAGAAAGTATTTCAGAATATTTTCTAAGATGTAAGAGCTAGAGAACTAGAGCTTTCTATTTTCTTCCTTTTCATCACTATCTACACAAACCCAGTCACTGATGGCCTCTGTTTTAAAAATTATCATATAACTGTTCTACCTCTTTTAGAGTATTGCTATGGTCTCTTTCAGTTTTGAAGTATAATTTTCTCTGTATGTTAGACTACTGTTGATGTTCTGTGTGCTCATTAAGTAGAAAGCTATACGTGTTCAAGCTGTAAACAATAATATCCATTTCCAAAAGCCCAATAATAACCAGTTGGATTATTTAATTATATTGTTTCCCACTGGTCGGTTGCTAATGTCTTTTGCTAAACTTGATAATGTTCTTGTTATTTCCTTATTTACTTTTAGACTTTTCTCTATAACCCAAATACACAATGACTTTGGATAGCCATGAAGCATCTCTATGTAATGAAGACATTCTGATTTAGTATCTATAAAAAAATGAAATGCAAGTATGATTCCTTCCATAAATTTTTCTGTCATTACAGTTCAGTATCATAACTATTTGTTTAAAATGAAAAAGACAGAAACATATCAAGGAGAGGTGAAAAGAGGTTAATAATAAAAGCTAAAAGATGTCTTATTTGTGATGAAGACTTTTACCTGATCTTTTTTGCAAGTGAGAAGCACAGAAATCATGTGTCCTGTGTAGACAGATTAATGCTGCAGTGATAAAGTCAGATCAAGATCCCAGCAGGACCTACAAGAAGAGCAGCCAGGTGACAATCTCTGGTAGGAGCATACAATAGTGCTGTCTTTTTCTCCACCACGTTGTATAATCCAGAACTGCTTAGAGAAGTCCTTACATTTGATCTCAAGGAAAAGCTGAAGAAAAGAGCCAGCCAGCTGCAAAAAATAGCCAGATCTGGTATCTCTGGATCTTTCACTCACTTTCTCTGATTTTCTAATGACAGGTAGGATCACTTGCTTCCTCAGTTCTTCCTCTCTGCCTATTCTTTCCCTGTTCCTTCATTCCAATTTCATTCTACACTTTCCCTGCTTATTTTCACCTTTCTTTCCCCATTTTGCTCATCTTCCCCAAGCCCAGAGAAACAGTAACGATAAAACTAATCCTGGAGCTTATATGAATTTTTCTTCCATCACATTTTGCCATCAGTCTAGCATCACATGTGTCTGTCTGGAGTGTTCACACCACCAGTTCTTCAACGCATATACTCTTAATTTTGTGAGCAGTAGCTAGCAAAGCAGATTCCCACTTGTCTTTAGATCTTTCCATAACTATATAATGGTAAGTTATAATAACTATCTAATTCTGTTGATAATAATAACATATAAAAATATATAAATCTGATGGTAAATAGCAGAAAGCATTTAATTTTACCATAATTTGGCCATTGGCTCAGCTCAAAGTGCACCAAGGAAGGGAGGAGACAGGGACAGTTTAACTCATTAATCTACTGCTTTGTCTACCATCTGAAAAGAAAATTATTTGAACAGCCTTATTGATGCTAAGCATCCACAGATGACAATGTCTGTAGCTCTATCAAAAAAGGTCTAAGAATCACAGAATCTTTCCGAGTAAAATATATCCTACATTCAGTCAATTATATTTTCTGATGTTACTGATGTTACTTTATGTATTTTAAGAGAGCTGATCAAAGAGAAGTGTCATATAATATTATTATTGAATTAAGCAAACCCATTTTTGTCCTGGCTTCAATGAGATCAGAGTCTGGTCATGACAATATGAGGAATACACAAATAAAACTGAACGATGATATCATATTAAGCTATTCTATATAATCAACTAATAGTCCTTATAACCTTGCTAAATAATGGAGTTTTTATTTATCAAAATACCTAAATTTTTAGTTTTCTGCTTGATTCTGCCTGATACGTTATTTGAATCAGGCAGTTTTCCTAGTCTTATTTCATGCTTATTATTCAGTAAAGCTCAGTAAGATCAACAATGATTTCATGATTAAAACACTAGCATCTCTGTCTCTCAAAATTGTAATTTACATTTCCTTGCATTGCTATAAACTTCAGATGTGACTTTGAGGTCAGTGACTGAGTCTTTGTTTCAAAATGGCGTAATACTAATATACTTAAAGTTAGAACCGTGCAAGAGTACTCTCTTGAGCTGTGATTCTCTTGCTTTTCTAATAATTCCTAACATTTACTTATTTCTTAACCAACATGGAGCTTGGGCCTATTGTTTCCATAGACCTACTTATTCCTTGGTGGGAGAGGATAGTTTGAAGATCATTGCAGAATCACAGGTACTGTTTATTAGTTTATTAGAATTAACTATTTTTCTCCTATGCATCATGTATCTGTATGGAATTTCATTTGCTGTTATTACTAAGTCCTTCTTTGCTGCTCTGAATAACTTAATGACAAACTTTGTTACTGTACTATTCACCCCCACCCCTTTCCTTATGAAAATGCTGAACGGCACAGGCTATAGGAAAAATTCCTTTATGACTGTACTGGTGATCTACCGCTGATTGTTAAAAGTGACCATTTACCTTTATTTCTGATTTTTATCTTCTAACTAATTGCCATTGAGTAACCATCCTCATTGCAACTTGGTTTCTTTAAGGACCTTTTGGTCCTTATCTAAGTAGACTATATTAATTATGCTTCTCATATCCAGGGACTTTTTTTTTTTTTTTAGCTCCATTAGTTTTGTTGAAAATAATTTTCTTAAGAAAGGACATGTTGACTCTTTTCCAATAGAGCATATTTATCCATGTGCCCAGCAATTCTATTTTTTTTCAGTGTCTACAGAATGCCAGTACAGAGATGAGGTTTTCAGGTCCTCAGTTTCATGATATTTCCTGAAACCTTTTTTAAAAACTGGTATCATACTGCTATAATCAGGAATTGGTGCTTTAAAAACATTAGCACTTGTATGCCATAGTTAATAGCTTATCTGTATCATCACTTTTTTTGGCTGAATGCCATCTCCCTGATCATTTTGACAGTTTATCTTATAACCTTTCTACTGACATGTCATTATGGGCCAGACCTTCTAATAAGTCCCACATAAAGAAGCCTTTAGTTGCTGGAACCTCCTGAAGGTTGCCCTTGGTGAATATGGGTGTAAAGTATATACTCAGTTTTGCTGCTATTTTTTAATGACCTTGACTGCTCCTTTTATATCAGTGAGTCTATCACAGGTTTCCCACTCCTAATGCACTTGCAGAAGGGTTCATTCAACTTGCAAATGTGCAAGTTGTACTTCAAAGTCTATGAGATGTCTGTCTGAAAATCCTGCTTATTTACAAAACTCATGCTTTCCTTGAACTTGGAAAAAAAAATCAATAGGGAACGGCTTTGCTTACTGCACCAAGTCTCTTTCAGTTGGTTCTGAGCCCAAATGCTCTCATTCTAGTTTTTGTTTTTCTTCAGCTAACACCAAGAGCCCTTCCATGGCTATGTATGGTACTTCCTTTCTGCTTTCTCTTTAGTTTCTCAGTCTTGGTTATTGCTCTAACAAAAGTCTGAATGAACGTAGTAGAGATGAGTCAGTACCCAAGGGCCTGTGTTCTGAACCCATCGCAAATGAATCCTCTTGGCGTCCAACTTCTGTCCACGTACTTGGGCTTTGAACGGTCTTCCTATTAGCAGCTACCTGAGTTTATTAATCTCTTGTAACATTCTATAGTGGAGCTACACCATTGACTCCAAACTCTAACAATATGATTTTTTTTTTTTCTGTCAGAAATAGCAATACCATCTGATATCTGAGTTCATGTGAATTACAATTAAATAAGGCACAATCTTGTGGCAGGCCAGGTGGCTTAGCAGCTATTCTGAGTATTGTGGAATGGGAAGCTTGGTCTGAAAGGAACCTCATCTATCTTTCTCTCTCTAAGCCATTCACTTGGCTGGGGAAACTCAGCCATGCTGATATTGTGAAGGTGATGCAGTTATGTGGCCTGACCTTGGCTCCTCTGTAGACGATGACTAATGATGAGGGATGCAAGTACAGGAATGGGGAAGTGACAGCTGCTAAAGGTATGAGTACCTCCTGCTGATCAGCCGATAAAGTAACATAGAAGCTACTGGCCTGCTGCTTTGCTTGCTGCATTTATTTTTCATAGTGTCTATAACACATACACAATGATTTACTCCCACTGATATCCAATGGCATGTCTGTATTAGCGGATGCAGGCAAACCTCAGCTTGCTTTGCCTGTGCTATGCTGGCAGTGAAGATATGAGAGATGGATGGACTGGAGCTTGTTTGCTGTTAGATGCAATATAATTTCATTATATGTGATTACTTATTTGAAACATTGCAGGTCCTGCCCTCTTCCTTTCCTTCAAAAATGACGTATGAAGCCTGTTTTTATCCCCTCGCTCACTTCTGCCTTTAATTTTGCAGCTACACAAAGAGGTCACTTCAGAGTTACAAATGGTCCAGAGTGGTAAGTCCACACTACGAAAGAGTTTCCTGTCTTACCTGGGTTTTACAGAAAACTGAGAGTCAGTTCAAGAGCAAATGAATGAATTTGTACCTAGTGTACAGGAAGGAAAGGGGAAGAACTGCATTGTGTGAATGCAGCATTAATCTTTCCTGAGACTGACCAAGATAAGTGAGCATTCCGCTCTGCTAACCTCCCTTCTGGAGACAGCAATGACCTCTGTCTTTTCTCTGACCAATAAGGCAATATAAATAAGTCCAATTTGTAGATGCAAATATATTTGTGCTTTCTAAGTGTATACAGTGAATTTATTTTTTTGGTTTTGTGTTCATGTTCATACACATATGAAACAACACAGTATAGCCAATATATGCGTAGGCTGCAGTGACTCCAACATTAAATGTATTTAATTTACAAATAAAAACAATTTTTAATGGCAGCTTTGCAAACTCAGATAAAAATGGAAATCAAGATGGGGTTTCTCTTCTGTCTGTAGGTTAGAATCTAGCTGATAATTCTGTCACTGAATGCAACATGCACTTCTGTGTTATTTCATTGCTAACTAAAGAAGCTCTTTTGAACTCTTAAGTAAGGAGAACACTCTATATTGAGGAACAAGCTGCCAATTTTAAGTAATAATTTGTCAAGTCATAACAGTGCCTTAAGAAAGCTTTTCCATCCTCAGGATGAAATAGCAATCAGGTGTTCACTACTTATTTACATTCATGTTCTGTGAAACAAAACCAATATAAACTAAAGGTTTGTAATATAAACTAAAAGATTTGTGAAATCTTTTATTCTTTCACTTGGTAAATAGGCAGCCAGATATAAGATACAGTAGGCAAGACCAGCCTGGCATTTCAGAATAATCTTTTCAGTAACAAGAAAAATTTTTTATTTCAATTGAGTTACTTTAGACAATTCTGAGAGGGCTTGAAGTCCGTTTTGACTTTAGGAGCTTTAGAAAAATATAATAAGAACTAAAATTAAATTACTTTCTAGTCATATCATCCCTGTTTTTCATTTTTAATAACATGGGAAAATACTTAAGAAAGATTTTTTAGGGTTTAACTAGTTACGTGCAAACAACATATAGAGAAAGGTTTAGCCTACACATATCCAAAACATGTAGACACTCACCCAGAAAGTGTCCAGATATAGCATGGACACTGGGGTGGAAATCTCAGTGCACCATGGTTTCCCAAAAGATTGATATCCATTCTCATTTTCTCCTCAGAAGCTGACATGTGCACCTGTGGGTGTCCCAGGACTTGCCTATGCAACAAGATGCCGTCTCGGACATATTGTCTGATACAACCGCAGAGCTTTGAGGCCAACTCGTATTTGGAAATCTTGAAGGGAAAGCTTTAGGGTGAGTCTGTTTTTGGTGTAGGTTGGTTCTCAGCGAGTGGCTACTCACTCCACCCTTCTGCACCTGTGCTTCATTCTTTGTCAAACATGGAATGACCTCCTTGCAAAATGCTGAGGTTTAAGACAGAGCAACAAGTTGGAAGAATGAGAATGCATAAGTCATAGATGAATTAAGTAATATTTAAAGTAGAATTCCACAAGCTAGTGAGTATCTTTAATAGAGGTACAGACTGTACCTTCCTGCCATCTTGCTCCATTCAAGGCCTCACAGCTTCCACTGAAAGCAGCAGCATGCACACACATCATAATTAAAAGTATGTGATACCTAAGGCATCTAAGTATACCTAGGGTAGATTTTTTTTTCCTTCTTTCCTTCTTTAGCACAGTGGGCTCTTCATTAACAAATGGCTTTCAGTGAGTTCCATTATTAAACTAGTCAACATTATTTTTCAACAAGTGTTCATTAATTCAAAGCTGACAAGTGTAAACCTCTAGAAAGGTTTGAGTTCAGTAGGCCACATCTGCCAGCAAGGGCATGGAGATCAGCAGAGAAATAACACTCTGTGTAGAAATTTCACCAAGATTGTTTATTTATCCCACAATCTGTTATTTTAAAATTTAAATGAGAAAGATGATGATAATATAGTAACTCTCAGAAATGCAGCATTAGCACTTATTTTGAAGCCTCCATTTCTACCTCTTTTGGTATCTCAGTACTGCATAGCCTCTGGGGAGCTTTTGTTTTATGTTTAAACCTTTTCAGTGCACTTACCATCAGAGTATATTTGTTCATTACAGATGTCAATGAATTTAGCTTCCCTAACCCTTTATAGCTATGGAAAGACTATACTCATTTTAAAAGAATTATCAGAATCAGAGACATAAATAAAGGTCCAAAAGCAGGATGACCAAATGTCTGAGGATGCAAGTGAACAGCTACATTTTTATTAATCTGGCATTTTCCCTTGTTTGGGTGGTGGTGGGGGAGCAACTTATATAAACTTTATAAGTCTTTTGATTATGTTTTAGACAAGAAACTGCAATTTGGATGAATCTGGGCCTGTGGGGTTTTTTTGTATGCTTTATCAGAGAATTCTCCAAGTATGAACTCAATTGAATGTAACTAGTGCATTGCTGTCCTCTCCAGTCATCTTGTACTCTGAAACAGCGATTCAGGGTTGTGAACTCTCCGTCCTCACTAGTCTTGCAGGAGGTGAGGCAAATAATCTGACCACCAGCTAGAATTAATGATGTAGGAACTGTAAGAATAAGGAAAAAGATAACTCTTGCTGAAGATCTCCTCTTGCCTTACCACTCATTCAGACATAATCTGACTTCTCTGACAACTTTATTCCCAGTCCTGATAAAAACATCTTAGTGTGTTCCTTGTGGGCTTTTGAGGAAACACAACCCTTTTGCAGAGTTTTAAATTCTTCACAATCTAAATTTTAAGATGACTAGGCAATATCTGTACATTACAGATAGCTGCATCCTCAGACTGGACACCGAATCATCTTCAGACCACCATGCAAAAATGTCCTAATACAGCACCTAAAACATAATGAGAAAATCTCTGAACTGTCTTATTCACACTGAAGACAGTGGCCAAAGCTTTTCTGATAGTCAAGATTTTCTGTTGCCTAATATCTTGAATAGTAGTCCAATTAGTATAAAAATGAATCCTGATCTAGCATCTCTCTCTCAGCAATCATGTAAATGAGCAAGTAGCGTGTAGGGCATATAAGAACCGTGCTGTGGAATCCGTGGCATGTAATGGGCTGTAGAGTAGATCATATTAATGAATGTGTAATCTACCGTGTCAGAGCATAAAAGAAACAAAGCGGAAGAAAACACTTCAGAAAAAGCATTCATATATTTTGCTTTAAAGGATTTACGATTTTAATCATAATTTGTCTGCCATTTTATAGGTAGCACTTTTTCCTTCTAGCCTCCCCTTTATTTGCTATGATTCCAAAGGAAAAGAAAAATAAATCATTACTAAACACTTTAGCATTCTGTGTCTGCTTGTTAGTTTTCAGTCTGAAATTTCTGAACTTGAACTTGTTTTCTGGCTTCAAGCAAAATACTGTAACAGAGCAGAACTGCTTATCATATCACTGTCAGTGTCCACCAGGCCCCAGGGTTTAATTTTGTAAATCGAGTCTGGCTTACTGTAGTAATTCCCAGAAAGCAAATTAGAATTTATTCTTAACACAAGGAAAAGAAAAAAAAAAATCTACTGTTATGAAAATGGGCATATTAGGCAAATATTTTAATGTAATGCAGCACTGTAGTCAACTTTGATAGTATTTATCTTTCAACAATGGAAAGAAGTAATATGTTTGTTATTTTTACTTCTTCTGAAAGTTTGCTCTAGACAAGTGCATCTCAATATCAGATCATGAGCCGCATTGATGCCTAAGGTGTTAGATACTTTTTAAAAATCCTGAAAAAAAGACCATCCTAGAAAGAACTGCATAAGAAAAATTCAGATACTGAATTTCATTTTTCCCACTGAAAATTCCCTTATAGCCTGTAAAAGTGAGTTGATATAATTAACAAGATAAATTTATGACTTCTTAGATGACCAAAATGAAAGGGCAAATGCACATCTTGATTATACTTCAATGACCAAACTTCTTTTTTTAAGAATCAGAGCAAACTCAGAAAGGCAACAGAAATTCAAAAAGAGACCAGGACTACCTGCCAAAGACAGCAAAATTAGTAGCATATTCTCCTGAATTAGTAAAAATGAGTGAATAGCCATTAAAATATCCATTAAAATCCATCCACTTTTGTGGACTAAGTAATAAAAACTACATTGGAAAAATGCTACTATTATGAGGTAGCTGTTGGTAAATTCACTGATATCTCATCTTTATTTTTAATTACAATAAACTATAATATCATAGTTTCAACCTAGTTTTAATGCTTTAGTCTACTATTGAGATTGTTGCACATTCTACTCCTGCAGTTGAAAATCTCTTTTTAGGTTTTTTAGCTAACTCATCTCATCATTCATAATACACGCCCATTATAGAATTACTGATAACATCGGGGTTATTGTCTATTTGCCCAGATAATAAATATAAATATGGAACATAAAGCTTCTTGGAAGTCAGTTTTGAAGCTCAGAGACAGAAGTATGGAGAGGAAATGCCAAAACTTATCCCTAAGTACCAGATCTGCATCCTGGTACAGTTCATCTCACATTCCCATTGACCCTACCGGCTGGAGTAGCCCTTACTTTGTAAACTGTCTACCTCAGGGCATGTGAATCTGGGACACTTCATAAGGCACTCTCTAACAGTCAGCTAGCCACTCTCTTTCAGCTGTCCACTTTTATAAGTTTGAAACTGTCCATCTCTCACATTAGCATTTTTTTTTTACTCCTTCCTGTTGCAGTGCAAATGACCAAATAGCATAGAAACTTTTCCTTTTAGTCTATCCAGTACCCACTTATACCCTTCTAATAACATGGATGTAAACTTAACTACGCCTTTCGCTGGTATGACTGTGGAGTGCCCTTGCTATTCACCATGCACATCCTTATCCACATGATGGAAGTGGCCAGTTGCTTCATGGCTTCTCAAACAGTAATCTCTGGAAACCACTACAGGAGCCTTTTGCTTGTTTTAGCCTTTAACAAACTCTGAATAGCCATCATATCTACAGCCCCCTCTGCAGTAGGATTTAGGCATGTCTCTTCCCATGAAAATTCATCAAAGGCCAAGAGTTTGTTCATCTCCAGTAAGCATCCCTAAGCAAAGAGTTGTCTCACTCCGGCTCTGCCAGCTTCCTAGTCCTTTGCTGCAGTCTCAGAGAAATGAGGGTTTCCAGGCTACAGTGACATGAGTAGGAGCTATGAAAACACTGCATGGTCAGTTTAAATTGTGACTGATTTGATCGTGAATTATGTAGGTAAAATGAAATGTATTCTTTATCATTAGAAGAATACTCTATTATATTTCACATCAGAAGTTCCGGGGGTAATTAAAGCAACAGCTTTATAATGCATTACATTGTCAAGACATGTTCAAACATGAATTAATTTAACACAGCTCTCAGTGAGATTGTAATGCTGTTCCAGTAAGGTCAACAGCTGTTTGTTCTTTCATTTCAAGCCACCTTTCTCTCTTCATTCAACCTTCTTGATTCTTCCACGGTCTTTTCAGGGTAAACCAGTCACTTAGCAAAATGTTATTTCAAAAGTACTTTAATCTTTTCTCACTGTTCTCACTACCTGTACAGGTAATTCCTATAGGAAGGCCCTGATCCTGTAAAAACTTCACAGGTGGGTCTCAGTCAAGCATTCTGCTACAAATTGTATAAGACATTTTGTATGTGACACACCACTGACATAATAAAACAGTCTTAACATCAGAGTAGTCATTCTTTTTCATACACACAAATTTCTTTTAAGGAATACACAACAGAACAGCCAGATTTTTAAAGTATTTAGGAATCTAAGCTATAGCTAAGCCCCTAAATCCCATGGTTTCCAATGTAAATTTGTTAGCTAATTTTTGAAACCCACAGTGGTATTTATACAGCTTGGCATTTAACTGTACTTGGCACATATTATTCCAATAAGTGAATGAGTAATGCTTGTTGCTGATTCCCATCAGAAATGAAATGTGTAAAACTGATACAATGTATTTTGGAGATAACATTTTTTTCTATTTTAAGGTGAACCTGAAGTTTCTCTGATCACCCACAGGAAAAATCTACTGGTTACTTAGTCTCTTAGGCTCAATGTATAATATTTTAAAGCAATTTTAACTTGGATTGATGTAGACTTTTTAGTTTTTCTCTGCAAAGCAGTTCTTTCATTGTTTTTAAAAATAATGGCTTTGTGTGATATAAAGATGAGAGGCACCTGGCTGAGAAGAAGATTTTTAAAATATTCAGAATTGTATAGACTAGTTCATTTGGCTTGTTTGTCAGAAGTAACATGAAACTGCAGCAGCATGAATAGAAACACTAGGAACTTCAACAGCTCTAGAAATTAACAGCAAAACATCATTTGATCATATTGGGCTGGGGGTGGGATATGTAGAGAACTGGATAGAGGAGTAACAAACCTGGATGCCGAGGGTGGAGATGATAAGTATAAATCAGGAGTGTGGGGCACAAAACCAAAAATTAGAGTAATGTGAAAACTTGGGATGTATAGGGAGGAGATTAGTATCTTTAACTGTAAACAAATAGATAAACCAAAGTGGAGGGGAAAAAAACAACAAAAAAGGTAATTGTGCATGAACCTGAGGTGAAACACCTGGCTCTTCTGACTTTTTTTTTTTCCTCAGAACTGGGAGGAAGCTGTATTAAAAAAAGAGAATTCAGTTCAGTAAAATATTGTATTATACTAGGTATAGGCCTGATCGTGACATGAGGAAGTATTTTCACTGATTCTGTGATATGATTATGAAGACAAAGCAAGCATTATTATTTCCAAGTGGGCTGTTATAAACAAGGCAAATATCCTCTGCAACAATCCTGCTCAAAAACAGTGTTGCCATTTGCAGTATCTCTCCTCTCCCTAACCATTTTTCAATAAAGATGTTGTCTTATTTATCTTCTAGTCACTAGATCTATGTTCTCTCTTTCTTCATTGTGTTTGTTTCTTACAGTCTTGACTTTTCCATATACTCTTGGTATTTCACTGTCATCACATATTTTTATTTTTTCTCCATCTCTTTTTTTCAGGTATTTTCTCCAGCTGTTTGTTGGATGTGATGTTATTGAACTAATACAACAGAAATGTTCTTTATCTTCACTCATATTTAGAGAAGAAAGACTCTCACTCAGAACACATTTCTGTATGTTTGAATCCCAACAAATCTTGTTCTTAGTGTGAATGTTACTTAAAAACATACACTTTATGACTACTCTTACCCCTGCTTTTGACCTCCTTATTTAAATGGAATTGTGCCTTACCCTGTGAAAAATCTAAATTAAATCAGAGTAATAACTTGTAAAGCGAAGGAAAGCTGAAGGTAAGTAAAGTAGGCAGAACTCATTTAACCCTTTAAATTTCACATGAATACAATTTATTACCTGCCTTCAACACATTTCATTTTGGCCATCAGTAATACTTTTGAGAAGAGATATAATAACAGTTATATTTTATCAATAATTAAACCTGTTGAACAGTCTGATCATTATTCTTGTGCATAAGCAGCTTAGATTTTACTAGTTTGGAGATGTTCTGTTTCCATCTGCCTTCGAGTGTACCACAGCTACCTTGATATTCCTTTTGCATTTGACATTGTTTTCAATTTGCATCTCTTACAGGGCATTCCAGAAAGTCAGCCAGATGACTGACATCTCCACATCTAAAGCAATGTGGTTTTGTAGCATGACTTTTATATTTTAGTTTGCTTGCAAATGTGGGCTTTCATTTCCCTTCTTATCATTTCTGTTTATTGCACTGATGTTAACATTCTGTGAACTGTCACTGGAGGAGGTAATTTTGCATTCTTTTTTAATTGTTTCTGACTCAAACTCAGCAGTCTTATAAAGGGTTAAATTGCCCTCAGCTGGCATTAATTTGGGAATTTTTCTTTTTTCTTGTATTTTTTTCTTTTCAATTATTTGATCACAAATCAGTTTGTCAGCTAGGCCACAGAAACTGTTTGAGCTGTAAAGACAAAGTCATGTAAAAAAGCTGCAAATCCATCACTCAGTCCTCTAGGTTTTTTTTTCTCTCCTGCAAAAGTAACATCTCCTACAATGTTTAACATGGGCCAAAGTGCTTATTGCCTGTGGCAGTTGCTTTATCCTAGTCTGTAGAATGAGAGGAGCAGCTGGTATGGCAGGTAAGCTGTAGAATATCCTATGTCATAAAGTCCTAGGTAATGCAGCAAAAAAGCTTTCTTTTTTACAAAAAAATGTATATTAGTGATGGTTCGCAAGGAATGCATGAAATCTAAGTGCCTCTGCTTTAGTAGCTGTCATGCTGGCAGAGCTGGCAGTCAAGTAGGTGGACATGAGACTGTGTCATGTCAATATAAATAATGTCTTTTGCCATAAAGACACCGTGTCAGAAAGGTTGCAGATTCATTGAAAGAAGTGAACTGCCTGTAATAATAAATTATTATTACTCCTTTCCTTACTTTGTATCTCCCTTTAATATTTTTAAGCACACAGAGTATCAACTTACTCCTGCTTTGTTCATTTAGTATGAGAAATAAACAATTGTTTCTACTTCTACCAAAAGTTTCTACTTCTTTGCTTCATACAGCAAAAAGTGATAGCTGTTGCTGGTACATACTGCTTGTACACACTTCCCAAAACCTCAACATCACATAGCTAACCGCAGTAATGATGATAGGTTAGGTTGAGAAAAACAGTACATCACTCCTGATCCAGGTTTGGCTCAGTATATTTTATAATATAAAAGAAAATTTACCCTAGGAAAGAATTTACATAAATAAAAAGCTTCTGCTTACACTAGATTGCTTCTTCTTTAATTAAATAATGACAGGTCTTTTCACAGGTTTCCCCTTACATGCACATTTATGTACTTGTATCTATCCTGGAGTAACTATCCTGGCACCAAATCCTCAGGAGACAGTACTTGCTGAGATTCTTCAGGAAACATCTGTCTGTTGTGAACCAGCATCAATTTTTGGTTAATAAATGGATAGCTATTTATCTGAAGTTACTTTGAGAGATTCTTCAGGCAATTGGTATATTCCATTCTGACCTTTTCTCAAGAAACTGAATGTGACAGTATGTCTCTGATATTCTATGTAACTGGAAGAGACCAAAGGAACTGTAACAAGACATGTTTTGTTTGCTAATAATATTCCTTGTTCAAGATGTGCAGCCAACTAGCTGGCATCAGCCCTATATGATTTTAAACAAGACATTTAATTTTCTTTCAAATTAGTTGGGTTTTTTTGTTTGTTTGTTTTTTTCCTTCGAACTGTGCTTTTCCTGGGTTGCAGGGAACATTGTGTACGAAAAGGCTGGGACATCTATGCCAAGCATGGTCCACCCTGTCAGGTAGAGAAAACAGTGAAAAGTGCACATTAAGCAGAGTCTGTACTTAAGAACAGGTCCTCTGAAAATGGGAAGAGCCTGTCAGTTCTATTACATGAGCAGACTGACATAGTTAAGGAGAATTACTGAACTCTAAGATCAGAGATCAACAAAAAAGGCTGAGAATTTAAGGTCATAAAAAGTCTTTTAAGGTCTTATAAGTCCTTAGAAAAAAAAGACAGATAAGGCTAGGGAATGGTAGTCAGCTATCCCAGGGTTCCTTCAGGTTCCTGAATTTGGGAATCTCTTCAAAGAGATTAGCTCTGGGGAGCTTGAAGCATCCTACCTAGCAAAATGGTACAATGATCCCTGTATCACAAGAACAGAGAAATGGGGAAGAGAGACCCCAGATCCCTCGCATGGAGCAGAAATCTGATGAATCTGGGTGTCTGAGAAAACAGAGCTTGTGAAGGAAGCTTAAAACCAGGATACAAGTAACTTTTATGAATCTGCATGTTCAAGTTATTTCAGCAGTTGAACTCTGCTGAATGTGAAACACGATTGAGATGACGTGATCCTGAGGTGGTGGTTTGGCCTGAAGCTAGACTGGGTATGACATGAGCAAGAAATTGTCAGTAAATTTTACCTCAGTGTAGAAGGCTGATGCAGAAACCTATTCAACATAAATTGTCATGAGCTTGCAAAAGGAGTGTTTTTTTTTTTTAATTTTGACTATGAATTTAGAGGTAGATAGGAGTGGATGTATAGCAGTAGAAGTAGGTCATGGGGTTTGGTGTCTCCACTAAAATTTCTGTATATTTAAAGTCTAAGCAACCCAATGACTCTGAATAAACTAAGTAATTTCTTGAATGAATATGATTAAGTTTGTCCCAGCCTGTTACATTTCTACAGTGACTGGCAGGACAGAGACTTGGTTTCTAATACCATCCAATGCAGTTAATGAACACAGGTATTAATTGCCTTTTCTGTATCTGAAAACCATCTGCTATTTCTGCTAGTCAATTGAAGTGCCTGAATTTAATTGTATAGGCAAAACACATTGTATACAAAGATTAAAGAAAGCTGATATAGTAACTGTAATTTGACCACACATCTCTTAAATGTATTGTTTTTAGTTAAAATATCAATAAAATGTAGGCAACTCTTGTAAAAAATATGTACTGTGATAATAACTGAAAACACCGAAGCTTGTGATCCTTGCTGTTCAGTTTTGGATCAGTAATACAGAATGTAAGAAGTTTCTCCCTCTTTTTACAAGTTGTCATTCATCTGACATCAGATCGGGTATGGCACAGTTCTAAAGATCTGTCTTGCAGTCCCTGTCATCAAAGCTATTTGTTTTTGTTCTGACATTACTTGGCATTCTCATTTTTAACCTTTTTAACACCTCAGAGTACTGAGGGAACTTGTGCTACTAAGTGAACTGTATTAGCTCAAAAGTCTTTCCTATGGTAATATTTGATAATAGTGGACAAGCAAGAAGGTTAGAGGGAAGGCAGAAGCTGCAGAAATATGCTACTAAGGATACTGAAACCACCTATGTCACAGTGACCATGTTCAGAATTAACTGATGCTATTCATCCTTGTGGATGAAATGGAACTGCCTTAAGCTCTCAAGCTGACTGAGGTCCAAAAAGTCTTTTGAAGAGGAAATATCTCTGTCCTAGGTTCCTCATGGTTATTAATAAATGTTCTAAAGATTTTCTGAAATTAACAGAAAAAAAAAGAATAAATCTTAATTTTCATATAGGCAAACTGCTCTGAATTCCAGGTAGAAATAATGGTTACACAGTAGGGAGCAAAAGAAAGCCAGTCATAACTGCAGACTCTTAGAGTGC
This sequence comes from Apteryx mantelli, assembly GCF_036417845.1. Taxonomy (NCBI): domain Eukaryota; kingdom Metazoa; phylum Chordata; class Aves; order Apterygiformes; family Apterygidae; genus Apteryx; species Apteryx mantelli. Next base: position 62,343,410 of record NC_089979.1, read on the forward strand.
ACCTACACTGCACTTCTAGTTTGGATCAAGACTTCTCATTTGAAACAAAACTGTTGATTGTCACTCTGTTTTGGTTCACATTGCAGATCTGCTTTGAACTGCACAACCTGCTTTTTTCCCAAATGAAAGCTGGCTAGATGTGCTCTGTGACCACACTTACAGGAACCCACTAGTGGGCAGTCAGTAGACAGCACCACCAATGTGACATTAAGCTTACTGAAATGCTGATACTGTGGATATACATACAGTAGTAGAAATATCTAGTATTTAACTCTGTAAATCTGTTCCAGGTGTGTCTCATTATTTGTTAATGGAGACATAGCCTTAATTTTCATGAAGATAAGGCCAACAATTCTTGTAAGTCCCTTCAAGGAACAGCTAGAGCAAAAAGGGGAGCTGATCTAGAGCTCCTGTAAAGTAGGTCTTGAATATTAAGGTGGCACTATTGTATAGGTGTTCAGACAGCCAGGATGCACCTGGAATTATACCATCACATACTTAAGCGCATAGTCCTTAGAAGAGGAATATATGAATAGTTCCAACAAAACCAAGAGGATTTCACATGCCATAAAGTAAGTTCTTGGTAAAGTATCTGACTGAGCTGGGGTCTATAAAAGGTTTCACAGGGTTTTGCTTTTGTTTTTGTTTTTCCCCTGGATTTCCATACTCCACCCTCACCAAACAATCAAAGAGCTTGTGGAAATAATACATCTTCTGATGCTCTCCTTGCAGGCAGTATGGCTCCGCACCATCCTTTCTGCTGAGGGTGATTAAACGCTACCAGCTTGCCCACAGTGTACTAGTTATTCCACATTTCTGATACTGAGGAGAAATGGGCAGCTTACAGGTATGTGTATTGACAAGTAGAAACCTGATACTGTTCAGACTTTGTATGCATTAATGATGGGAAAACTGAAGCACTGAATTATCTTTTTATATTTTTAATATGTTTAAAATCAAGAAAAATGTTGCATTGTGATATATGGTACTGTAAAAAGAAACATCAAGTTGTCAGGAGGAGGAAATAATTAATAAAAAATGAGAAAAAATATGTTTTACCTAAATCAGCTACCCCCTTAATACATCAACTCCTGCTATAAAACCTTGATAAACAGTAAAGGTAGAAATATTTCCAGTTAAAAGCTTTATCAAAAGCCCTAAGGCCTGTTGTGGAAACAAAAACCAAAACCAATTGCATTAAAATTTTGTTAAAGAATAAAATACAGTAAAAATGCATAAATCACCTTGTTAGTCCAAGCTGAAGTTTTAACTACTGGAAGAAAATCCTTCAGGTCTGAATAAATAATATATTTTATGAAAGATAATTTGTGTTTTTGACATTTCAAAGCTACAGTAAAACAGTTATTTCTAAAGAAAAGCTCTTAAACTGTGAATAAAGCTACTCTTAATCTAGATGTGCAAAGTGTTTATTAGGATATCTTTTCAGTGTTCATGCAGGTGAACATGAATAGAGATGCAAAACTGACATAACTTTATGAGTATATCATTGATACAATAGTAACTCATAACAGCCTATATTTGTGAAAACATAATGACATTAGTTTACTCAGAAGTGGACAGGTTTCCTTTCTTTCTAATTGTCATACATGACAATGGTTTTAAAATTGGAGAAACCATGAAGTCAAGTATCATTGACATGGGGAAGAAGGCTGTCTCCAAATTATGGCTGAAAAGCTGGTTTACAGGGTCAAATTACAGTTCTAGAGTCCAATCCTACTCTATTATCATCCTTATTATTTCTGTTGGGAAGGCATATGGATTTATTAATAGAATTACACAGTATTGTTGGGAGCTTGTGTGTGCTCTTAATCATAAATTGCAAGTCCAAACACAAATTACAACTGAGTTTTCTGGCTGAAACCCACATCAGCTGCAAAAGTTAGGATTACATTCTTTCATATGAATATGCACTTAGCCTAAGCATATACATTCTTGCATCTTCAATTCATTAATTTTATAGGCACTAGTGCAATGGGTAAAATCTTCATACTTGTGTTCTGCACTGGTAGAAATAATAGACTAATGATCTCTCTCAACATTAGTCATTTCTATGAGCTAATGATCCCTTTCCATGGAGGAAATAATCTTTTACAAAATTCTATCATAGTCTTGAGTGATTGTGACTTCAGATTAGGCTGTTAAACACTAATGGGTTTACCAGTTATTGTATTAATTCTTCTTTTTAATTGCTTCTAAAACCCCCTACTCTCTTTCTGGACTGTTCTAACAAACCAGTGGAGAATGGCTTGTAATTTTTAAAATGTAGCAGCATGCGATGGAACAGCAGCATTTTCTGTCTGTAACAGAGTCCTTCAGGATGCTTCTGTCTCCAGTCAAGCTAAATTAGCTATAATTTAATTAAGGAATAATAGAACAATGATCAATTTCTCTGAGGGTGGGGAGTTGGTTTGTTTGGATTTGTTTGTTTGTTTGTTTTCTGAATTTGGTAAAGATTTTCCAGAAAGGAAAATTAACAATCCTCGTTATTGTTTGTGTCAGGGATCTGGTTCCAAAACTTCAAATTTGAGACTCACTAAGGATAACGAGTCGAAGTGTCTAAAACCTGAGATAGCTCCACGCCACTCCACTGCTCTCTTACTTAATGGTGTGAATCTGGGACAAGATGGCAGCCCTACTGTTGAATTTGCAGTGATTTTGCAGGAAGATATTTTCTCTCTCTCTTTCTGTGTATACTTATTTGTCTATTTGTTTATTTATTTAAGTGTAGTTACCACTCTTACAGCTGAACTGATGGAAGACTAGTAAAAAAAAAAGGGGGGGGGGTAGTGAGAAGACGAAAAAAAGGAAGCTTCATGTTAGTTTTTTACATTTAAGCTGTAATAGCTGTAGCTGGAACTTAAGCACAACTGCTGGGAAGTTACTTAGTGTTTTTTGGTAGAAAGGCAATCAGAACTACTGTTTTAACTACCTTATCCTAGCTCTTGAACCATCTTGGAGATTAAGTCTTATAGTTTAATTTTTTTGGATAGTATACGGGCTATCCGATCCCCCTTTTTTGCTATATTGCTCAGCTTGTTTCTCCTTTGTCTTCACTTCACTAGTTTTTCTATGTCATATACACTCTCCTGCTCTTTATTTCACCCTGTTGGATTCCCTGGTGGAAGGTGTGCTCAAATATTATGTATGCTTGCTGTATTTGAACTACTCAGCTTTATTGACATAGTTTTAAACAATACAATACAGACACTAAACTGTGGGTATGTAGAGGGAACATCTTATGAAAAATCGCACTGCCTGTAATGCAGTGCTGGATGTCTTCAGCAATGGTAATCACAAATGAATGGACCTCCAGAGTTTCAGGCTGCCTGAGCTTTTGTGCTGCAGACCTTGTATTAAAACTGTGTTTCCTATGGATTTTGCTGGAGTTCTGATTTTTTTTTTTTTTTTTTTTTTAAACAAAACAGTCATACAGTTCTTCATTGTTGCAAAGCAAGTAACATGCTGTGGAAAAGCCTCCACAGTGAATAATACATATCGATCAGAGTAAACTGAAAATAGTACTTCTCTTTTCTCTTCACCATTAGACAAATGGAATTCTGAACATTCATAAAATCCAGGAGTAGAGCATAAACACTCCAACACGATAGCTCGTGCCATTTGTCTGAGACATAAAACTGGTCTTTTGGAGCATCTGCATGCAGAGGTAGTGAATCAGATCTATTGCACTAAAATATTACCTTTTTATTCTTTTGCTGCGTACACCACATCATGCAGTAGTACAAAGACAAAAAAATTGTCTCCCATCTCACACAATTTCTGAAGAGCTACCAACACAGGTACGGGCCTACATGTTAATTATAGACTCATAAAATTCATATTAATTTTTTTTTTTTTTGGTATATATTCTTTTTCTATTGCCACAAGTTGCTGTAAATTGCTCGTTAAACTTCAAGCAGTGCAATGTAACGCTTGCTACCATTTATAGGCAATGCTCTCCAAAGTACAATTATAGGGAGTATTATGACACAGAACAATGGAGACAATTATTTCTGAAGTTTATTAATGCTAATTAGCATATGGCATCTAAGACAGCTGCTGATACTTCATGGATAAATACTGAGGGACTAATTAGCATTTGATGTTAATTAGCTTCTTCTGTATGTGCATTGTCCTTAGATGCATATGCACTGTCACCGCTGGGCTATTAAAAATCTGGCCTAAGCCTTCTTGTAGTGGTATGATATGGCATTTAGGAGATTTTGCAGACTGTATAGTACAGCTCTCTAATGTGCCCTTAATAGCCAGTAAAACAGCTTTAACAAGCCAAATTCACAAAATCACTTTGCAATATTACAACATTGCATTTTAGAAGTAGCTAAATAGTGTATAAATTGTTTAAAAATGAGTCTTGCATTTTTATTAATAGAAAAAGTAGCCTGAGAGATTAAAAAATCATATATAATGAACTGAGGAAGAAGGAGACACAACAGAATTTCCCAGGCTTATGTGATGCTATGTGCTATTTAGTTTTAATCTTGTTTGTTCTGAGTACAGTTAATCTGCTTTTTACTCCCCCCCCCCCCCAAGGAGATCCCTGTTCTCTGTATATTATCAAATATGTTTGCCTTACAAAATGTTTTAGGGAGTTAAGAATGTTATTTTAAAAAAAGAAAACAATACAGTTGTCTTATCTGTAGCTAGCAAGCAGGAAATGAGCATATCTTCTTTCTTTGTTACCAGATTACAATTGTTTTACACATGAGTTTATTATTCAAAATCAGATTTATCTAAGACTACTAACACTCTGTGGGGAATTTCATGTGTCAATCATAAAAAACTTTTTTTTTTGGTAGCTTTTGGAAATTGTCTTTAGTGTGGCAGTGTATGAGGTGTGGGTTTTAGTTTTTTGCTTTTAGTTACAAATTCCTATCTAGTTTAAGAACACTGATTTCCTTAAACAGTAAGAAAAGGACTTTAAAAAAGCCTCCCAGAGGCCAAAGACAAATCAAGCAAGGTTGCTAATTAAGTCTTCTGTGTGGGTCAAGATTACCTTTCATTTCATTGTGACTGCAAGTGTCATGGTTGAAATCTATTATTCAGAGAATAGAGAGGAACAAGGACAGGACCGAGGAAGTTTAGTGCCTACCACATAAGATGCTAAAAAAGAAGTTCAAATTCCCCACCTAATTTCTAGCCCTAGATCAGAAAGAACTTTGGCCTTTGAAACCTAGAGCTACCTTGTCAGCTCTTGTATGGTAAAATGTGTCTTTAAATGGCCTAACTTTGTAAGCAATAGTTCTGCAGAAGCAGAAAGCACTTCTGTTATACAGAGATAATTATAATTAATTCATTACATTAAAAGGATCTCTTTCAAATATGATGGGTCTAAACTGATGATTAAAAGTTTTGGGGTAAAGAACACTGATTAAAAAAAGTGTACATTAAATATTGATGACTCCCGTAAAATCTGAAGCCTCTGAGAGTCTTTGTTGAACCCATAGGATAAAAACAGATAAAACTATACAATCTTTCTGATCCAAGACTGAAAAGACAATCTTGCTATTCCAGGTTGATAAACATATTTTAATAAAATATGAGATTGTGACTGAAATTCAGAAGAAATAAATAGAGTCCAAGGGGAAGCTTAGTGAGGACAGAGGATTCTATCGACATTCCTGGGAAAGCAAAATATGACCACCAACAAAAAGAGACCTGTTGCAAAAAAACCTAGTGGAACTCAAACTCAAAATCTGACAAGAATAACACAGGGAGTACATATACTGGAATGACCAGTACAAGCAAAATTAATGTGAATGGGAAAAATGCAAGAAATGCAGTGGATCCGCTCAGCATCTACACAGTACAGATAAAACGGACTTAGCATTATTTGACTCTTTATATATGCTCATATTAATTCCTCTCAGGAAAAATAGTCAATGTTGTAGGATAAGATAAATGGTCTGTTAGTCCTAAGCAAAAGTAATGTATTTGTTTTCAGTTGGACTGTGGTGCATACAGTAACGTGTTGCCATAAACAGTGATAACAACTCTGAAAGTGTTAAAGGGATAAACATTCAGCAGGTTTTATGGGATAAGCATATCTTCACAGAAAGACTGTAACTAGGCAGATAAATGGCAAACTGCAAAGGATAAAATTTATAACATTACCATGGAAAAGAGCTCTGCTTATTAGATGAAACATATCAAACCTTAAGACTTACCAAAAGTTGGACTTACAGTACAAGAAAAAGACCAAAATAATGAAGGACCAAAATAATCTTTCATGGAGTGGAAAAGCTCTCAGCAGAATTTAGAGTACAGCTGAGATACCCATACTGCCCCAGTTCAAGTCCTTGAGAAAGTTTCCCTCTTCTGAAGGTGAATCTTAGCTGGAAAGGTGAGTTGCTCCCTGTTTCATCAGGTGAATAAAACCATCAGGAGTACATTCATTGATTACAGGAGCAGGGAAATGGTACTCTTTGGTTATGCACAGTCTAAAGAGATTTAACAAAAAGGGAATATTTTCTCCTGGATGCAGTCGTGATGCATAAGATCTCAACTAGAAAAGTCATATCTGTGCTTCTTATCTCAATTCTTCTTGGAAATGGCAGAAAATTGTGGCTGTATTCCTCTAAAATACAGAGATGACCATCTCAGATGATTCTGTTCTTTTGTAAACTCTGTTTTACATCACAGAAATGAAGACTATCATGTTCATATCAGTTTCTGTGAGTTAATCACTTTATTTTTTGTGTAATTTTATTTTTTCTTCTTCTTTTATGCAGATGTGCAGTTCTATGACTTCAGTTTCTAGTACTGCAGGCATTTCAGTTCTCACCTTCTGTAAAATTAAATATTTGTGAATCACTCCTTTCATCACTGTTGCCATTAGAGTGCTAGAAGGATCTCAATCTGATTCTGTATCCTTTTGTTTTGTTCCTTTTACTCCACTTGCCACTAACTATGCATGGCAGGGATATCCTGTTACCTCTAAACTTCACTCTAGGCTTTTTAAACTTCATTGCTAGTTTTCACTAATTCAGTAAAACATTACATTTCAGTGCATACCAGAAGAAAAAAGTGATCATAAAATTATCACAAAATGCTCCCTGTTCTTCCCCGAAGAACACACAAGAACCCCCATACAGTGGGGGTTCCTTACATCCATAAATGTTGCCAGGAGACCCTTATTCTTGTCTGAGCTTGTGTTGTTTAAGAAAGGTATTTTTACCTTCACAGAGATACTAATCTTGATATATTTTAAAACTCTGTTATATGTTGCCTTTATCTACACTGTCATGCTGGTGACAATGCAAAGATGATGGGAAAAAAGACCCCAAAAGCATGTTGCATTTGACAAGTTTTACATGATGCAAAGAAGTGCAACTTTATGGAGAGATGTACATTTCAATAACTTGTAGTAATTTTGTATTCACAGACAAATGAAGTCATAGACACCTATGTGGAAAAATAATACATCGGCCAAAATAACTTAAAACATTAATTCCTCTGGTGCTGTGTTCAGTTATATACCGAAACAATTGTCCAGCAAAACTTTTGTCGGGCACCCATAAGCATTTGAGTAGAAAATATGCTAACAACTATTGGCCACATATGGAAATATTCATGCTCTTAAAAATAAACTGTCCAGTTCCGGACCTACTATGCATATCTATTTTATTCAATGACATATTTAATAGACATGAGCAGTTTTCTTTGGGTGTCCCAACACAGAAGTAATTAAAATGTAGAACAGAACAGAGAAAACCTTATGTTTCATGCCCAGTGATAGGTGTTATGGAAACTCTCAGTTAGATATCTCTCTTACAGAGTCCAGTATGAGTCAGAGGGATGTAGACACTACAACTTTGAAAAGTCTCTCTTTTTGGAAAATTAGGTTCAGCAAGGTTTAGGTTTTATGAACTAGAATTCAAAAGCATTGGATTATTAAGAATAAATTTTAAAATGTGTTCGCTGTTACTATATTCCATTCTGCAGTACAGGCTGCAGGTTGACTTTGGTAGAAAGCGGCTCTGCAGAAAAGGCCCTGGGGGCCCTGGTGGGCAGCGAGCTGAGCATGGGCCAGCTGTGCGCCCTGGCAGCAAAGGCGGCCAGCAGCACCCTGGGCTCTATGAACAGGAGCACAGCCAGCAAATTGAGGGAAGTTATTATTTACCTTTATTTGGCACTTCTGTGACAACATCTGGAGTACTCTGCCCAGGTTTGGTCTCTCCGGTACAGGAAAGGCAGTGACATGCTGAAGCAAGTCCAGCTGAGGCCGCCAAGATGGCCAAGGGGCTGAAGCACACGGTGTCTGAGGAGAGGCTGCAGGAGCAGGGTTGGTTCAGCCTGGAGAAGGGAAGTCTGAGCAGGGATTTACTTGCTGTCTACAGCTACCTAATGGGAGAGTGTAAACAAGCCAGAGCTATACCAGAATGGTAGTATGAGAGGCAATGGACTAGATTCCTACTAGATATAAGGAAAGAGATTTATGCAGAGGGTGGTCAGACACTGGACAGGAGCTCCGAGCAGTTATGGAATCTCTGTGCTTGGAGATATTCAGAAATCAACTGGACACAGCCCTGATTACCCTGATCTGACTAGAACTGCTTTGAGCTAATCTGGCGACCTTCAGGTGTTTCTTTCAACTTAAATTATTCCATTATTCTGTGAACTGAAGGCAGAGAGACTTCTTGCACTACACTTAGTTTTTGGCCACTAATCTTTTCCTATATGCTAGCTAGAAATGCTTCTGCATAATGCAGTAAAAAGCCTCTCCTATACTTGAGGTTTAAAGAACCCTAAACAGTAATTATGAAATAGTATGAGCACCAGCTGGCAGAGCTGCTGGCACATGGCAACTCCCCAACTCTGAGAATGAGGAGGGAAAAAAGGGAGTGAATAAGAGTGCTACACATGTTATTACAGCTCAGATGCTGTCTGAGGCATGTAGCTCAGACACCGGCGGTGGCATAGGTTGAACAACCTGAACAATTAGGCTGCATGGAGCTCTGTTCTGCCTAGGCTGTTACCGCTTATCTCAACTGTTGTGCCAGCAGTTGGGCACATGGATTTGCTGATTCAGTTCTCTTGATACATATGTGGGATTAGGCCCCAAAGAAAATATGTTTAGAGTAGGAACCTCCGCCTGCTTCTTTTAACCGGTACCTGATACTAGTGACATTCGTTCCTACCTGCTATGCAGCTGCTCTCGCCACCAGATCAGAAGGGTACACTGGAGGGGTGATCTCTCCTGCTGAGTGGGTCCCATTTTTCTGGGGTCCTAATAATTCACAGAACCAGCAAATATGGAAAGGGAAATGGAGTGTATCTTTGTCATTAAGAGATAAGAGTTCTCTGAAAAAGGGCAACACTATTTTCTGTCCCCTTACCAGTGAACATACTTAGATATTTTTATAAAACAGGAAAAGAAGCCTGTAACTTTCATGTTCAGTGAAGAAAATTTGCCAGTGTTCTCTCCAGTGGTCTTGAAAGAGTCAGAAAACATAAGGCAGATCTAAAAAGCCATATACTTAGTAATTTTTGCTTTTCTTCCTAAATTTCAAGTCAGTCTCCTGACTTTTTGAAGGCCTCCCAGATGTCTTTTAAGAGTTTTGGATTGTTTCAGCCTAGAAAAAACATGACTTAAGAAGGACATAATGAAGTCTACAAAATTGTGAGTACAATGAAGAAGGTGAATAGGGATTGACTATTTTCTGTGCTTGTAAACAGAAGCAATGGCGATCAAACGAGACAGTGAGAGCCAGAACTGGGTTCTTCATGTAATGGTAAATGTGTGCATTAGATAACATGAACCATAAAAGGCATACAAAGCAAGAGTTCTCCAGAGCTTTCCCCAGAATGATACCTCTGTTGTCATCTTGTTCTGTCAAGCTGAAGTGCTTGTGAATGTGGAACAAACAGTAAAAATTTGCATGCAAGGTTTTGCATTGTGAGAATGTTTCTTTTGTTGAAGTAATGAAATTCATTCTTCCTCTTGATTTAGGGTCAAACAAGTACATGACTCAAAAAAACCCAATCAGGTTAGTTGTCAGAGTCAAGCCTCACAAGCCTGCATCTTTGCAGATTTAATCTATTTGATCTCATTTTGATTAAGAAAAAAATCCTCAAAATTATTAGAAAGTCTTTTTATTTAGGTATTGGTTTACCCAATGACTTTTTTCAGGTTTCAAACATACACCAAAAATTAAGAGCATCCCATTGCATAGCATCCTATAGCAATAGGATGATCCTATAGGATCAACCTATAACTCCAATATCTGTTTTAGTTTATTTCTGCACTCTACAAACAACTTCATATGACAATCACTGAAGGTTTTTCACAGTCTAGAGACCAGAGTAAATGATTGGCAAAGATCTGCGAGCCTGTAGCTCAACAGTTGATCTACATGATATTTTTCATAATTTAACTTTAAAAAATTAGGCTAATCTCCTCCATAAAAATGATGCTACATTTAGAGCGACGTTGTGTGAAATATACTTCTTACATAAATCTGCTACAAATTTACAAGGGAAATAAACAGTTATGTGTTTCTAGGTCTAACAAAGAATTTAAAACATGTTTTTAAGACTCAGAAAATCTTTTATTGTAGTCTGACATGTTTTTTTCAGAACATTTTTCTGTAGAAAAGAGGTCCAAAAGTCAGACTACCACTTAGTTTTTAAATAAATTCTGACAGAAACAGTCCCATTGAATTATGACACACTATGAAAACATGGCCTAGGGAAGGGCTGTCCAGCTGATGATTTGATTTAGTTCAGTGAAACTGGCTGCTAAAATCACAGCCAATTCCTAAACTAGCCTGACTGCAGCTAGCATCAGTATTTCAGACTGGTGACCTAAGGGAAAGGAGATGATCCACTTGAGATTAGATCCAATAATCATGCATTATGAACCTTGTGTTTGTTCCTGGAATTATTTTGCTTATAATCTGGCAGTGCATTCTGGATTTGGAGAGCTCTGTATGACTCTGAAATGTCAAAGAAAATGCTCGACTCTGATGTTCCGTTTTGCTTTTATATTAACACTGGCACCTGGGCCCATGTATACAGTATACTGTCGTTAGATCAAATCTAAACTTATTGTTACATATGGTAAGAGACATCCTCCTAGAACAATAGATACACAAAATTAGATTTTGCTGATGCATATTTATGCAAAAAGTGCTGAAGCATAACAATTGCCCTTTTTTTGGTATGTACCCTTGTGATACCATCAATGAACTGGCAGAAATGTAAATGGGAATACCCAGAGTTTGAGGATTAGAGCTTCTCAGACTATAGATGAGAATGGAGGGAAACATTCAGTGTCCAGGGGAAAAAAACGTATTGCCATTTGCGAATTAGTCCTGCAGATTGCTTTAGAGGCAGTTTCTCTTGTAACTTTGCAACTGAAAATAACTAGATAATGGCAAGAGAAGCAAACCCCAAGATTTTAGAGGTTTTAAAGTGTCTGAAAAAGTATCATTTATTAGTAAAAGGCTAGTAAAATACTGTATTTAAAATTCAAGAGTAAATTCTAAAATGTACATCTGACACCTGTTTTTTGCTTTTAATGGAGAAGATCCTTCTGTTTTTATGGGTCTGGAGAAAAAGGATAATGTTTTTGAAAACTAAGATATAGAGCTTTCATGTCCTGAGGGAAGACAAAATTATAATTTTTAGTAAATAAAGTTTATTTTTCTACATTATTATCTAATTAAATTTATTGAAACAGGTATGCAGAGGACATGAGATGGCATCCATATGACAACTGGCAAATAGACAAATATCAGACACCTTTGAGTACAAATGTTCTCTTACTATTAATGGACCTTCATCAGAATCTACTTAGCAGCATCATTAGAGCAGCAAAATGATAGTTTTTTAAGAAAGTAAAAAGAAAAAAAGATTGCTATAGTTCCTCATAGAAGATGACTGCTGTGTAAAAAAAAAAAATAATAATAATAATAAATAAATAAATAAAAAGGTATGTACAGGAAGGTAAAGTTCCTTGCATGAGCAACAAGAAAAGCTAGCTTTTCTAAACTTTTTGCTTTATAACTCTGTGCTTATATTAGTCTTTTTTATCAGAGTCTTTAGGGAAACTGATTGTGTAATGAGATGTGTTTGTATTCAGCAGGATCTCTTTTTCTGAAATATGTAATAAGCTTATTAAAGCGAATGGTTTTGTTTCTATTTACAAAGTAACATGTATCAGAATGGCTGAATCTAAGCTGAGCTATGAATACCTGCTGGTGTACTGTTCTCCAGTTATGCAGATTTTGGACGTAGTCAATGAACACTTTGACATCCATCTGGTCAGTGTGCAAAGGGTGGACTGGTGCAGTGCCAGGTCTCCTCCTACGCTTAATAGGGTTGTGGCCAGGGCATGCATCTAGAGCAAAAACCTCAAAAGACCTCTTGGATCTTTCATTCATCCCACTGTTGCGGAGGAGTGATGCACTTCACTCATAAGAGGGAAGCAGCACTGTGTTTATTGCAGTAAGATAGTGACTTAACAAAGTTTTAAATAACAATAAATAAGAATGATTTAAAGAGGTTTGATTGGTAAGGTTCACTCAATTATTTACTGCATGAAGGACAGGGTCAGATGCACGCGCAAAGGAGACCCTCTCGTTGAGTCATGAGGTTCAAAAAGGACCTCCTTGCTTTCTAAACTCCTTCAGAGAGGAGCCTAGGTGTGGCTGGATCCGAACCTAGTCTCAGACTTGGTCAACGGTTTATGTCTAAGGAATTACGTGTGCAATTAGTCAGAGATACAACTCAGCAAAGTTTTGTGAACTTTGCAAAAGTTCAGCATGCTATTAATCACTTGCTGAGGATCTGTCGTGGGTAGGAATCTCTCAGGAGGTTACTCCTGAGGAGTAACCTTGAGAGGCGTCCCTGCTCAAGGGGAGGTTCTGCAGTGCAGCCCGCTGCCGTGAAGGAGAGCTCAAGGGGCTCTGGGCTGCCCCCTATTTTTGGGGGGGAGATGATTGACTCATAATCATATTTGCATGCTAGATCGGTCTTGGTTGGCTCATGCTCAATTAGCCCCTGCACACATGCTGTTTACAGGAAGGTCAGGTTGAGGGGGAGAGAGCACATTGTGGGTGGGGGGATGAGCACACCATCACAGAATCACAGAATCACTGAGGTTGGAAGGGACCTCTGGAGATCATCTAGTCCAACCCCCCTGCTCCACCAGGGTCACCTAGAGCACATTGCACAGGATTGCATCCAGGCGGCTTTTGAATATCTCCAGAGAAGGAGACAACCCATATGTACAGTTCTGTCCATCTGACTGAAACTTTTACCCTGTAAACTATTCAGAAAATCTGGCAAACATACAGAATTTCCAATATAAGATGTCCTCATTCAGCTCAAGCCACAAATTCCTACCTCTTCTCCTGTGTCTTCACCTAATTCCTTTTTCATCGTCTTTTTCTTCCTACTACTTTTATCCCTATCAGTTATCACCCTTGGCACTTTTCTCTGTCTCTTTTATCTTCTAATGCTTGCTTAGTCTTCCATATAAAGCAAGAAAAGAGAGAACAGGAAGAAAAATTGCTTGCAGTAGCTGATGGTTCTGCTAACTATAGCATAGCAGTCAGAGGTTCACGGAAAGCTGAAATTTTGGGAGAGAAGAAGGAAGCAGAAAGTTCAGTGAATAATAAATTAAAGTAAGCGCTAAAAGGATGGCAATTTATAAGGGAAGAGGAGGAATGCTTTTTATATTAGCTCTCTAACAAACAAAAGACAGATCTTTTTTGGCTGGTGGGACATCAGCAGGGAGCAAAAGGTTTTCAGAGAGTGTCTTCTCTCTTTTCTGCCCACTGCAGTTACAGCTATATCCCTGCTTCTCCTTAGGGTAGCATAAAAATGGAACTACCAGAGAGAAATATCAGTATAGGCTGCATTATTGCAATTTTTAGCAACCACCTCTCTGAAGTTCTCTGCAGCACAAATGTAAATTTAAGTGGAGACTTACAGGCCGTTATTCAGTGGGGTCTCAATACACTCGAACAATAGCAGGAAAACACCTCTGATTTCAGGATTTCTTCATTATCCAGATTCAAGTCACACAGAAGATCACTTTATGTAAAAGAGTTGGAAAATGTCTTAAATCAATTTTAAATTTGAAGTAATTTCTGCTCCTTCCCCATGCTGATATCAGTGCTGCTGGCAGGGGAAAGTAGTAAGAGTCTAGAATAGAATATTCAATAGAATATATGCTAAAATGGTTTTGTAGAGCATGGTATGTCCCAGGGAAGCCCGATTCATCCTCATTCCAAAAGACATTGTTAGACAAATGTTTACAAACTAACTTTATTTAAAAAGACTTTTCCCATTAATAACATAAATAGTGGGGCCAAAACTTCCAGGAACTAGCACAAGACACCCATTTGCCATTCACAGAATATTTGTGAATGCATATACACAATAATTTTGACACTGTCTGCAAAACATGTGTGCTTTCTATATATATTTCCCATTGTGAGTGCAGACATATTTCACAGATAGAAATATAGGTAGCTGTAATTATTAACTTTACTGAAAGTGCTTTAGTAAGGGAGGTTCAGCTCATGTGTAATTGCAACTTTAGTTTAATATGCACATAACAGGCTGGAGGGGGAGGGGGAAACATCTGCCCTCAAATTCATATCTGAATTCAATAACAAGGGACAGTGAAGGGATGCTATCTGATCATCTCTTTTCACACAAGAACAGCCACATTATTTCTGTTTTCTCCCCAAAGGAATAGAATGTCACTCAAGCACTGAATGGGTCCATTTTTAATCATTATATTTTATATTAGATCAAAATCCCCCATTATAATCACATTTTTTTTCTTGTAGCTTTACTCAGATTATGCCCTACAGTTGTACATAATGAGTTTCAAATCACCTATCTCAATAGCAAATCTAATTACAGAAATACCTAAATTTGCCAGGAGTGGTAAATAACAAAAATGCCTGCAACTGAACTTTAAAAGGAATGTATTTTTTGCATCAGTAGAAAAGAGAAAGATTTTAAAGACACAGTGGTCAGCTGAATCAACAACAATATAAAATACCTATGGAATGCACCAACAGTTGACTCTTGACAGTTTTATATATCCCAGACAGCCAGCAGTCTGAACTGTCCTGCAAAGGTTGTTTGTAATTTTGTCTTATGGCCTTCATTATTAATGATTTTTTGTATTTACCTTAGTTTGGAATAATCAATGAGAAAATAATAAGGTGGGGGCGTACATTTGCCACAGAAGTTTTTCTTGCTCGGGAGCTAGTTATTCTACAGTGAGAGTAGGAGACTTTGAGGAGGAGGTTAATTGGCTGCTAATCAGAAGTGCAGAAGAATAATAAGGAAAAATAGTTCTTTGGGGAGAACATGAAATACTTATTCATCTTCCCAGAATACACATTCTCATCTCTTTCCATTTTTCATTAACTCCATACTGCATCCATCTCATGTTTCTTCCTGAAGGATATTCTACTGTTCTTTGATGACCAGTGTCTGGTGAGCTAATGTTCTCAGTCAGCTTCATTACTGGAAAGGGTCCACCAAAGAGCTATTCATCTGTTTGTTTTATAATAATTGAGATATTTGTGGGTAACACCTTGTGTTTCATTGCTCCAAGTTTCTTAGTTACAGAAAGAACAGTATGGAAATTTATTCTACTCTGAAGAAGACAGACATGACTTAAGAAGTTTTGGGGTGATAACAAAGCAGTCTGAAACTCCCTATGTTCCAGTTTTAAGTTTGAGGGGCACCAGCTATCCTATCAAGGGTGCAATGTGGATTTGTAATTTCTTCCTATATTGTTTACATTAATCTGAACTTCTTAAAATGAAAGAAGTTAAAATTGTGATCACAGATACATTTAGGGCTTTGTAGAAGGCAGTTCAACAACAGGACTACAGTCACAAGATTCCAAAAATAGAAATTCTATATTTGAAAGAAGAAAAAGAGAAAGTTCAGAAAATCCAAAAATAAAATAATCATAATTTCACAGTTTGGGGACATTTTATGGATAGCAATATTAACACATTATTTCTGTGACAGGATCTAAGTTGTCTCAGAGTAACCATAAATAAAGATGGTAGCTCTAAGACAGAAGAGCATAACGTTTGTAAAGCTCTTTAGATGATAAAAGGATAAAAAATACAATAATCTTGCCAATGAGTTAGGTATATGTCTCATTTAAAAGTACAGACCCACTTTTTCTTTCTTAAAATGAAGATGATTTTGCCATTGATATTAACAGAAACAAAGCCAAGTTTTTAGACAATAAACACAAAATGTAAATTGGAAGTGCCATGTTGCTTCATCAAAGCACTGAGAAACCAGTGAGAACATCTCTTAGACGCTTTTAAAAGCCAAGCATCTAAAGATGAAATAGGTTTTGCTGCAACTCCAGAGGAGGCTAGAGAAGAAAGAGGCAGAAACAAGTCTAATGACTGAGGCAAATACTTAAAAAAAAAAAGTTAACTTATGATCTGAAAGCTGGTTTGAAATTCTTGAAAAATTCTGACCAACTGATCGACTGACCAGCTATTCGTGTGCACTTCCTAATTTACTTATTGCTTAGCCCATGGCTATATCAATATTTTTTATAGAGGAGGGAAGTCTACAGATATGTAGAAAGGCATGAATTTGCTGTTTTTTTTTCTGTGTAGTATTATTTTCTATGTTTAAATTCTTGTGGCTCATTTTCCTCCTCTGTTTAGTTAGCAGAATATTATGGTGGGGTAATACTTTCTATCTAAGAATTAATGCTTAAATACAGTTACGAAGCACCTTAGTATCCTTGGAAATACACATCACCCTGTAAAATGTTTAGTATTAAGTAATTTAATAGTTTATTTCTGCATCTTAAAGAAATAGAAAATGTAACTAACCTTGCAATATTTTTCCTTTACCTCAGGAAGAGGCAATTCTTAATTATGTTCTAAAAGCAGAACCTACCAAGCAAGACTGTGCTTAATTTTCATGAAAAATCAAAAAAATGTAATGTCTCCACTAGAGGAATGGTACCACCCTATTTGTGTGAAGACTGGTTATTAAAATCTTCCAGAAAAGTCATCCAAAATGAAAATATATTTGTCACTTCTAAAATTAGACTTCTTTTAAGTAGTCAAATATTTTAGCAGGGCTTTAGAACAATAAGCAAAAAAACAAACGTAATAGCTTGCCTGAGCAACAGGGTCTTCCTCCCAGCCCACGCACTCCGATTCACTTTCCTCTTGAAGAGTTGTGGGAATGATGAGCACCAGTCTCACGCCAGTATGCACGTGGGGGACACCCAAGGTAAATGCTGACGTAAGTAGCAGAGCTCGGAAGTGCAGTTCAGACTCAGCCTCTTTGCTCATATGTGGGTTTTTTTCCTTTTATTTTGTTTGCCTTTTCAGCTGTCTTGTGCAAGTTCTTCGAGCAGGAACCTTTTCTCCTGTGCACTTAACCATCGCATACACATGTTCACTGACTAAAATAAATCCAAAGGGACAATTCTTTTCATTAGTTTACAAGCAAACAGGTTTTCTCAGATATTTGATATATGTGATAACAAAAGTGGCATAACTTTCGTTGTTCCATTTGACGCGCCTTGTCATTTGAGGACAACTGTATGTGATTGGAGTGGGGGAGAACTGCGTGGATACCATAATTAAGGTTAATAAAATAGAGACTGATTGCAACTATGACAGTCCATCGGGAACTAGGTGTGAAATTTTAAAAGGCACGTTACTGATGTTATGCAAAAACCTACAGTATTCCCTAAGGAAACTATTATTTCCGTATTCACTTGTAAATGTCTCCTTATGCTTGCAGTTATTTGTACCTTTAAGCACAAAGCTTATTTTGGAGTGGGGTGATTATGGGGATTTTTGGTGGAACTTCCAGTTCAACCCCTGGTAAATAGCATAGTTTTTTACAATACTAACACAGGCCTGACACTGCAGTCCTGAGATTCTAAATGATTTCACAGCATAAACTAAACACAAGAAAAGATATAGCCTCCTAAGACTAGGAATTATTTTCTCGAAGGATTTTTCTTAGTAACAGTCTAGCTTTGAGTTCAGGAAGATTATGGTGCAGTTAGAAAGTTGAGAAAAGTTTGCAAATACAAATATAGACATTATTTTCCTTTAGATACAATGAAAACCATTTCCCATCCTCCTCCTCCCCCCATTAAAAATAGCATCAACTCTTTACAAACCTCTTAAATTCTTCTGGAAATATTATTTAGGGGAAAACAAACAAACAAAACAACAAACAAAAAACTAGCTTCCAACCTAGCATGCAAAAGCCTTTTTTTTCAAATCTAACACTCAGCCCCCAGAGACAATGAGTCATACCGTCATACTGTCTTTAGAACTATTTATTCCCGTAGAAGATTTCAAAATAAAGACAGATGCTTGTTGCCTGGTCTTCCCTCCTGCTGCCAACTCCTGGGTTGCTACTTCTGTTCTTGTTCACATGTAACCTCCACCTCACTTTGGAATATCTTTTTTACTCACCCTCTCATTTTACCTCTTCCTCCTGCATTTTCACAGGATTATAAAATCCTTTGGTGGATGGAGCTTTTTCCTCCAGCCTCACAAACTCACAGGTTTGTTATAATTCCTTGTTTGTACTGTCTGTGTTGAACTTGCAATCATCAAACCTTAGTGGAAGCAAAATCAGCCCTATTTTTTTGTTGTGATTTATTTCAAAGTAAAAATGAATATATCTCCATGCACAAGTTGTAAATCACTTTATCGGTAAAGCACTTTTTCAAAGTTTCTCCAGGACTTAATGAATCAGGTGGTTTTCTCAGTTCTGTCAGTGCTGAATTTTTCTTTGTCCTCACCTATTTGAGAAATCTGTATATTTAGGCTGACACTAAGATCAGCGAACCTGCTGCTCTCACAGTATTAAATAAAATGTGTGCGTATCCCTCACTTACTGGATTTGTGGGGGGGTTTATCTGACACATTGCATGAATAAATACAGACATATACATTCTGCAGGCATGACTGTTGTCTCAGTTGATTCATTAAGGAGGTCTTGTTTGAAAAACAAAATTGAGAATGATCACTTACTCCACCTTTTCTTTTTTTCTCCTGTAAAACTTACTAAGGCAAAAATAAAAAAACAACCCTTTCATCTTTCAAACTGATGTTCTCACTTTTTTTTTTTAATATGAAAAATTTGAAAGACTATCTTAATACGTGATTTGACTTGTCCAGAAGTGCATACCAGAGTTTGATGAAGGGATAAATGATCATAATGGTTCCTTCCTGGAATTCTTGCAATTCTTAAGCAATAACAGAAAAATCATCTCTTCAGACCTGTATGATTTGTATATTGCCTTCTATTTTCAATATTAAAAGATGTCCCCAGTCATTTTTAATTCCTGTCTCTTGATATGACCAAGCTCATCTGTAGTCTTCTTAAAAGAAGGTTATCAATTCCTGACACTCCAGTGCTTTTTGGAAATTATTTATGTTTCTAGTGGGCAAATTCCTAATTTTCAGACAGCTCTGAATATTTTGAAACAAATATTCTAGATGTCTCTACAATGAATCCACAATAGCATCTTCTGTATTTTATGTCCAATTTCTGTCATTTGATCTTTGCTTTAATATCAGCTTTTAATGCCTTACATGCTATCTTTTAATATGTTTGGTCAGCTTTCATTGCTACCTTACTAGCTTTAAATTCCTTAGTTCTGCAATTGCAGTTCTTCATTTGAGACTAGTCCTGGGGTGCTTTATTTCTATATGTGTATGAAAATGTTATGTTCAGTTTTGCACCCTGGAGTGTTTTGGGTTGCAACTAATATCACTTATTCTAGACCTTTAAGAGTCTAATTACATTCACGTATTAGGGACACACGCATCCAGTTTTGCAGCTGGTAACTGAGAGGGCAAAACAGTACCAAGCAGGATATCTTAAAAATCTGCCCAAGGGATCTTGTTATGCAAAGCAGACCATAGGTGATGTCTGACGAACTTTGATCATTAAAGGCACATCTAAACCACTATTGATGACAAAAAATTAGGCAGTAGGAAAGGTTATCTAGAAGTTTAGAGAAAAATCCGAGCTGTGAAAATGGACTTGGGAGGATCTTCTGGCAGAGCCTGTGTGTGATTAAATCTGTGCTGTGAAGGGTGAGTAAAAGCAGCAGCAGCATTGCTACCTTCCCCTTTAACCCCCTAGGAAGGAGCACTCGCTTTGGAGGGAGAAAGATCAAAACGCCTGGCAGAGGCTTTATAAGACCAGGGCCAGGAACCTGAAAAGGAAAGATATAACACAGAGCTGAAAGGTGATGAAGGCATTGAGTATTAAACTCCAGCTAAGGACTTTTGCGAGAACATGTGACTCAGTGAGCGTCAAATCAAAATTCCCTCCCCTTCCTTCTCACCAAGGAAGATGTAAAGAAAGATAAAGTAGGACAGGTGAGAGAAGTGGCTTCAGCAGTCTTTTCTTCCAAACCCTGCTATTCCAGATTGGAGAACAGGCAAAAGCAGAGATTTTGTGACCTTTCTTCTCCTTTTATATAGTCAGTATTCCTGTTTGAAGTACATTATGTATAACTGAAAATAAACATGCATCTATAACTGAAAAGTAAACATGAAATCACAGCTGCATGGTGATATATCTAAGTAAATAGCCACACCATGAATTCCTCTCAGTGTAGCATTTGTTAATTGACCACTCAAAAATATTCAATTTCCACAATTCCTAAACCCTGTTGTGTAAGCAAATTCCTCCATATATGACAGTGTGAGTCTGTTCTTCCTAACAAGAATTTTCCACAAGGATGAGATCTTACCCCATATATGCTAATTCAACTGTCAGTACTGAGAATTCATTTCATATCACTCCTTCCCATCAGACTCTTTGGCAATGCAGGCATGTACAATTCATGAAAGTGCCACATGCCATTCATGAAAGAAAGGTCCCAGACCAGACAGTATTGCTTCATGACCAATATTCCCAGGAGGGACAGTATGCGTATCCAGCTGTGGGTTTTTTGTTTGTTTGTTGTTTCTTCATTTTTACTACATTAAGCATGGACAGTGATGTATATTTGTGACTAGTAACCAGTGCTGATATGGAAAAGCTAGAAAGAGCGTGTGAAGAATTACTACCAAGGCTGGTAAGATACTCTTTAGCCACAAAAAGATATGCAGATCATCACTGAATGACAAGATTATCTATTTTGGTCTGCTATGGGCAACCTGCAAACATCAATAAGACAATTTTCCAGTCTTAGGAAAAAGTAAGAAATTTCATAAGTTTTGCTAAAGTGTCTACACAAAACAAAAATATCATTGCTGACATGAAGATAAGAATAAGCCTTCTCTGAGTTCTGTACCCATCTATTCCCTCCCTTTTTTGTGTTTGTGTGTTCTGCTTTCGCTTCAGGTGTCAGAGGTTAATTTATTTTCCATAAAGAAAACAGAAAGAAGAGGCAAGGGGGAATGGAGAAGTAATGGGACTTTCCCCTAAAGCTCAAAGCACAACTCTCCAAACATTGAAATTAGATTCTGCAATATTGAAAGGACACAGTGCTTCTTCAAATTGTTCTAATTAATGATTTCATTAACCAGAATGGGACTATCACAAGCCAAATGGGAGAAATATTTTCTTAGTGAGGAGTTTCTCTTCCTATGGCTTCCTTTAGTAACTGTTACTGTAGATATAGTTCACGCTATAAACACAATGCTCAAATCAATTTCCACTTTATTTTTTCACAAACAATACAGTTTGCATAGAATTATACCATAAGCTATTTCAACTGATAGTATTAGACAGTTTTGTCTATTTGTGTTTATACCAATGCATGTAAATACTGTACAGATTAATAGTTTCATTTTGATATTTACAACTTGGATGAGACAAGTGCCTGCCTAATCAGAGAGGCTAACTACTAGGCAGCCAAGTGGAAGAGTGAGCATTGACGTTCACTATTTCATGACTTGTTAATTAAAAGGAAATGACAAATGTGAGAGAAGATATTTGCATGAAGTGCTAACTTGAATGTCAGGGCAGGGAATAAGACAGATGAAGCTGGAAATTTACTATTCTTTTTGGTAGACATTGTCAGCTGATTGTGTTGAAGAGTCTACCAACACTACTGGGAGTCATTAACTTGTTTTTTTATAGTATAATGTTTGTTTTCCTGGGAGATAACTTTTTTTGATGGCATTCGACATGAGATTTTTGTTGATAACAAAGAATTAGTTATACTGGCTAATTTTTATAATTTTTATCATGACATTGCTTTTAAAAAAATTGAGGTTAAGTTTTGGGCAAGTATTCTTTTGCATTAAAAAATTGATGCATCCCTGTTCACCTGGGAAATGTGCCTACTTCACATTCTCTTATTTTGGCCTGGAAAAGGCTTCATTGAGAAATATTCTGAATCATTAAATTAACATCTGTTCTTGAAATCAAAGAGTTTGCTTGGGGTTGAAGTAGCTCTTGTGGTCTACAAAAGACATTCAAATGCTTATTAAAAATAAGAAAAAAAATTTGGCCATGATGAAAAATTGTAAGTATACTTATCCTTTCTTTAAGAAGCCCATCTGAACTATCTTTAACATACTGAGTATATGGGATTTGCAACCTCAATTAATTAAAGAAAAAACGAAAAAGAGGGAAAATAAAAAAAGCAGATGTAATCTACCACATCAGAAACTCTCCATATTTGCTAAACCTTCTTTTAGAGATGGGAAGGCAAACATAATGAGGAGAAGGTTACGCTTCTCACTTAATATGCATACAGTCACCCTGATTCTAGCTTTGGGTGCTCTGGTTGGTTTTCTTTTGCCATTTGTAAAGCACACTTCTTTCTTAAGATTCATCTAGCGATCCAAGCCAATTGAGCCTCCCTTTAAGAATCACTTTAAACTGACTGTGCCCTCCAAAAGACATTTGCTGAGAGGGAATTGACAAACTTGGTAGCAGACCTTTTTTTAGTTTGTATAGTACATGGAGAAATTTTGCCCTAAGGAATTTGACTGTACTTTTTTTCTCACCCTATAGAGTTTTTTCTCGAAATCGGTGGGTTTATTTCATGTCTGGAACGTATGCTTACAGTCAGTATCAGCAATGCCATGGTTTAACACTGTGCCACTATCTGACTTTGGAAAGCTCCTTCAATAAGATATGATAAAAAAATGAAAGCCAGTACTATTACCTATTTTTGACCTTTTGTTCACATCATATCTACAGCAATGATTTGAAGGCCACAAAGATACTAATCCTATTAAGGACTGTAATCCATTCCCCCCTCCCCCCTTTTTTTTTAAGGAAAGAGCAGTTGATTGAAAAAGGAGGCAAGAATCAAAGCTTTTGAAACTAAAGAAAATGTTAACTTATTAGAACATGTGGATGAGTGAATAAATATTTCAGTTCTTACAAATCAACAGAAATGAATGTATATTTAACTCCGGAAAGTGCTAAAGAAATGCTTGATTACAGAGAAAACAGTTTACTCTGTTCTACCAAGCAGGTTTTACACTTCATTAAGTGTAGAAGAAAGCTTCCTTGCCAGGCTTGGTATTAATTTCATTATAGTCAATATCATTTGCCTTTATGCAAATATCTAGATATGGTCTAAACGGGATCCTTTAAAAACCTTCCTAGTGTGAGAATGATGGCTTCCATTATCAATGAGACAGTCCAGTCCCTCTGGAGTTGGTAATAACTGCCATTTCCTTTTCTTAGTGTTTTTCCAAAGAAAAACTACACGTTAATAAATTTAGCAATACTAGCTCTGCGTATGGGAACTCTTCTGAAATTTACAGACACCCCCTGAAGCAGAGCTCAGATTTTGCTGATCTTAAAATTTGATTTGTTGCATTCAAATGACAACCAAGCCCCAAAAGCAGGGTACCTGACTAAACACCTTGTGTAACTTATAAGGGCTAAATATACACACCTTATACATAGATCCAAGACCTATTGACAGTCAATCTAATTAAAGTATTAGCAATCTAATAAAAGAGTTATGAAAGTCTTGTTACAATGATTCTAATACTTATAGTCCAAATTATCCAAATATTGCTAGCACCTAGTAAAAACACAATAAAAAATGATATTCACAACTTTTCTAATATCTGCCCTTTTCCTTGCTGTTATTCTCACCCTTCCTAAAAACTACTGCTGGAAAAATTGATTTTCTATTTTCATGAGCTTGTTTAACCACTTTCAGAAAAAATATGTGCTTCTTGCATCTTTTTTAAGCCTTATCTCTTCTTGCCGCATTTTATTAAAAGATAAACATGTTAAGTACTTGTCTTCTTCTCTTCCTTCTTCACAATTTCCTGATTGCCTTGGATTACCATAAAGATTTAACATACTCCATATACAAATTATTAAATGACACAAGTGCCTTTTCTGAAATAAGGACAAGGATACATATGGGATTATCTCAGGGCAACTGACTGATGCTCAGACCTGGAACGAGTCTATAAAAGCAATTGCTGGAATCTCTATCATGGATTATTTAGTGAAACAAAGAACAAAGTTTACACAAATTGTTCACGATTCTTAGGTCCAGAAGCAAATTTGTTCCTTTTGATTATGTAAGTCTAAATGGTTGCCTGCAAGCTGTAGAATGGCTTTTTGCTTCGTTGGCATGGTCACTCTGATCTCACAATCATGACTTCAAATGCCTAATTGCAATAGTAAAATGTTGCACCATTGGAAAATTCTTTGCTGGGCAAGAGCTCTTCAACAAAAGTTTATAGATGAATTTATCTTAGTGATATTTCAGGAATAAGAAAAATTGTAATTTCCTTTCCATTTGCCACAGAATAAATAGTTCCTTGGATACGGGAAACAGTATTTTAAGTTGGATAACAGGTTCTTATCATCATCGTAATTTTTTGTAAGATGAGATAGTTATCTGATTAATTCTTTATCCACACAGTTTTATCTTCTCCTTTTCTTTGCTGAAAATAAAAGAACTTGGAGAAAGTAAATAAAATCTACAGTAAAAATATTACATAAAAATTTATTTTACTTTTTCATAAAATTTAAGAGTGATAAGGAAAATATCTGAATTAAATGGCTTTTAAGGAGACTTCTGATCTGACTTTATCACAATATGCAACTCTTGTTAATTTTTGTATTCACTTGGTTAAAATTATAACCAAACAGTAATCATTAAACTGTTAAGATTATACATGTAGAACAGATTGGTACTCCACCAAAGATAATAATCACAAAAAAAGAAGAAATTATTTGAATTAAACTGAATTTGAGATACCCCGTGCAATGGAAATTTATCAAGAAGCAAAGATACCTTTTGAAAAACATTATTGAAACCAGTTTTGCATTTGATAAAAATACATGTAACTGTGCTGTAAAATGTTTAGCTACTTATGACTGTTATTCTTTATTCTAAGTAAATAGGAAAATGAGGATTAGCAATCTTCCTGAAAGTTCAGTTTATTGGGAACAGCACACTAGCTTCTCTAATTTAAAAACAAGGAATTCAATTTCAACAATTCATTACAACCCAAGACATTACCTAATCAGTTGGAGATGTGGTCCACGTGGAGATACAGAGATATTACCTGGTCAGGAGCTCTCTCTGGTCAGAGAGCTTGGGGTATTGCCTGTCTATCTTGTTTTGTTATTGTCCTCTTTCCTTTTGTTTTTCCTTGATTTTGAGCAATTTCTTGCTTATAAAATTCTATGTCTAAGCCTTAGTTTTTTGATTATTCCACACTTCCAAAAAAAGCATACGCTGACTAGCTATTACTAGTTTAAAGTTCTTTGCCTCTATTTTTTTTTTTCCTTAACAACTGGTTAAGCTTTTCCTCCACCTGTCTTACAAATAGGAGTTTTGAGTCCTTGATACACCTACTCTGTTGCTGAAAAAAATGATGCTTTTTCATTGTCTAGTGTTTATTGTCTTATGAGTTTATCTCCTCCATTTATGTAACCATATTTAATCATAAAAAAGTAATTGGCCAACTGTAGATGCCATTAAGGAGCACCGTTTGATCCTGTTACAATATATAACCATTCTATGTGTAACTAAAATAGAATCTACACATAAAAAACCCTGGTATCTACATATATACCATTTCTAGGTTAGATTTTCGGATTACTTTATTATGAACTTTATTGGTTGGTTCTGTGGTTCTGTTGGCAATTAGGCAATAATCACAGAATCAAAGACTGATAGTTGAAAAATAAAGGAGAGAACAGGAGTGTGTGTGGAGGGTGTAGAACTGTATAGATTTGCATTAAAAAGGTAATCCTATCTCTGAAGAAGTTAGTGGAAAATCTTAGTTTCAGCAGTGCCACCTCACAGTCCTTTTTTCTTCTCTTCATTTTTCAGACATAAAAATGGGACTTGAACTTCTGAGCTCAATATTTATATTAAAGATATCACAGAATATGAGGATAAAAATATATTTAGGGAGTTTTGATAGTATCTTTGTTTCAAAGTGTCTGTTAGTCCAACCTGAATGAAAAATATGTTCCTATTTATGTAATGATTAGAGTATACGTTGCGAAACCACAAGCCATACTTTTAATCAGGTGGGCTGTGCTTTCTTCAGAGAGAATTTATGGTTTCAACTTAATATTTATTATAAGGGAATAATGAACTGGAACTTTTATGATTGCTCTTTTACAACTGAGTGTCTACATCTGCCTATGTTAACAGATGAAGTGCTGTAATTGCCACTTCTTTACCAATTTCGCAACATTGGTCAAACATTTTTTTCCTTCACCAGCATTAGGAAAAGATTTTAATTCCTAAGTGAAACATATTACCTTCCTCATGGCTGAGAGCAGAGAATTTTGATAGTATGATCACAAGTCTCAGACGTCTTTCTTTTCTCACAGTGACTTCATAAAGGTATGCACACTATTTTCTGTCTATAATTTTATCATTAGATTGTTTATTTCTTTCTGAAGCTTATTTTCAGTCCTTTTGATAATGGTTTACAGTGCAGGTTTAGACCCAACTCAGCGTGTCCTCAGTGTGTTGAACCTGAAGCACATCAGCGATGCTCAGGTGCTACCCTCCACATTATTCACATGCTTGGCTTTGACCACTCGCTTATTCTGTCTGTGCAACAGTAAATGGTTTAGTAAAGCATTTGATGTACTCAGCCAGGCTCTTTGCAGGTGACTGGTTCAGAAAGGACAGTGAGTGACTAGTTGCTCACAAAATAATTTTAAGAGCAGTGTAGATGCAGACAGATATTATCAGGACAGAAAAGACCATTATGATCATATGGTGTGATCTCAAGGACATAGAACTGACACTGCCTAATTGATATGTAACTTTTACAATGATAGCCATTACCAGATAACAGGAAAATCAAGGATCTTCCCAACGCACTAAAAATTTTCCTTATTGCTTTTTGTTTCAAAGTTAAATTTTACCTAGTTCAGCACTGTTTTGTCTCATGGATAAAAGCGTCCCCAGTCTCAAATATATTTGCCATGTATATCAGTGACCATGTCACACTTTGATCTCCCCTTGATAGACTGAGAAGACTGACTATATTAATCTCAGATGGCAGGGTTTTATTTCCAGGATAATTTGGGGACTTTTTCAGTTCTCTTTTTATTCTCACAAACTTCCTGAAGCTTGAACAGCAAAACCTGATAAAATATTTAAGTATCAGCATAACCAGTGCTGTGCACAGAAGCAAGGTTACATCACTGCTTTTGTTCTGCATCTCCTTTTTACACATCCAGGGATCATATTAGCCTTGCTAGCCCCAGGATTGCTCTATGAGTTCGTGTTGAGAAGACTATGATTTTCTAACTCATTGCCTTCCAAAATAAAATGTTCTGTCTAGTAAGTATAACCTGTATTCTTTGTTTCCAGCTCTCAATTTGCTTAAATTAGATTGTATTAAAACACATTTTGGGGGATTTTTACTTTTAACTTGTGTGGTTGTAAGTAACAGAATATGGAAGAAAGTAGCATGGATAAAGGCCACAGATGATGTATAACATTTTAAGCATGTGAAACACAGAAGAAGGCCTTTTTCAACAAAGCTTCATAATTTGAAGTGCATAAAATGCACAATGAAGATAATGGATTTTGAGAAAAAGAGAATGGGGAAAGCCAGGAGACAAGAAGCAACATTATAGAAGTAATATGCTGTATTTTCTTTCTTTGGTGACACTTATAGCATAGGGATATAAATAAAGGAGAAGGTAATATGTTTAATCAGCTGGCAATTTCAAGGAAACTTCACAGTTCTCTTTTGACATGCTCTTTATTATCAGTGTTGGCTTCACTGTTCATTTCAGACACCTATCTTGAAAGATTTGCTGTTACCAATACTAAAATGATTCTGGTTGACCCTTTACTATATTCTTTGTCCTGCTGAACAGAGTCTCTCCCATCCAACCCCCTTTGCTTTATGTAGAAAACAGTCTTTCTCACCTGGTTGTTTACCTTGCATGCT
Source organism: Apteryx mantelli (assembly GCF_036417845.1). Classification (NCBI taxonomy): domain Eukaryota; kingdom Metazoa; phylum Chordata; class Aves; order Apterygiformes; family Apterygidae; genus Apteryx; species Apteryx mantelli. The sequence continues at coordinate 62,371,843 of NC_089979.1, forward strand.
CTGATCCCACAGGATAGATTTTTAGATTTTTTTTTTATGTGGAGGGAAATGGTAGTACTTAAACTGTGGTTTGAGACTGTCTCTTTCATTCTGTGTGAAGCTATTTGATTCTCTGTGAGGCTATTATTTCATGGAAAAAAAAATTAAATGTTCCTTGTCAAATAGCATGAAGGTCAATGTTATGGTTTGAGAAGGAAATACTAGGCCATTCTATTCTTCATTTGTCTGCTGTATTTGCAATAGTCTGAGTCTTAATCACAGAGCTAGTCATTGCTACTCCTTGCCCCCTTAATCAGTAAAGAAACTCTTCATTATCTTCAACTTTTCCATGCACTTACTTGCAGTACTCAGTAGCCTGCATTCAAGAATTTGCACAGGGATTCAGTTTTCAAAAGTGTTGAAGGTGAATAGATCACAAAATCATAGCAAAGAAGGGTTTTGCCTATGCATTATTATTGTGAGTTCTTTGGTTATTTATTGCCTCGGTGGACAACTGCAAAATTTTACAGAGAAAAAATATCAAATTATAAATAGCAAAAATAAATAACTGATTTTGTCAAGAGTACCTGGCTAAAGAATTATTTATGAAAATTTGTGAAGCAGGATTCAGGAATATTTACGTGAACAAATAAGTACTCAGTGAAATATCTGTAAACCACAAATTATTAGATTCCATGAATCTAATAATATAATTAATTCTATAACACGGTAAAAACTTATTGTTTTCCTTGGCAAAATAAGTCAGTTTTGTACAAGTCATTTTGTTGTAGAGGAACTGGTCAAAATAATTACTGGATCACTTACTAAAAATGATGGTTCTCTCTGTAATTTTAGATTTTTTTTCAGTAATGAATAGCTTTTACTACTGCTAGTGCTGCTAAGACATAGCAACTATGCAAAACTTACCTATATTATTTTCTGTCTCATGCATAAAAAGCACAAAATTGTCCAGTAATCCCTGACTGCAGGACTGTTGTTGTTGTTATTGTCAGTAAGAGCATGTCTTGGTTTTCAGATCTTAGGTAGAAACTGCAGGACTAACAATCATAGAAATCATCCTTTGACTTACAAACACAGTGGAAGTATTATGGTAGGCTTGGAGAGAAGGAAAAATGTGGAACCCCATGAGGTCATTGTCACTGAGTCACTTTTCAAAGTACAGTAGTATCCTGATTCACATGTCCAAAGAACAAGAGGATGCCTATTACTTTGCAGGTTATTTAGATAACTACAGTACATTATTTTTGTTGTCAGATGCATATCTGCCTTCTTTTTTTGGCAGGAGATAAAATTTTCCTGCAGAATTATATGTTTAATATACTAAACACCTAAAAATTTGAATTATGAAATTCTACATTTACTTTTCTCTTAAGTGTCAGTAAATGAAAGCCTTTCATTCATTTTTGGCAAATCTAAATGCAATTCAAGTATTATGAAATCAAAGTGTTAGTCATTTTTTCCTACATGTATCAAATATCAAGCATTTTGACACACTTCTGCCTGAAAATAATACATGAATTCCTCAAGTTCTAACCATCTGAATAATATTTTTGCATTACTGCCAAGGAGTGTACATATACAACTCTAGTGCCTAGCTATCCCTCTTCGAAGTGACATTTGGTTGCTCTTATATGCAAGGTTTTATGTTAGAGCTTGATGTCCAGCAATAAGTGTTATCCACTAAACTTCATCATCTTAGAACCAGTAATGCAAGATACTGTAGTGTTATTGGAAGGAAAGCAAACCAACTCTTGAAAAAGATGACATATATTAAAAGATGTGCAGTGAATCATTTTCATAATCAACTTTTATTTCTTTTTACAGACTGGGGACTGTGTTATGCTGATGGCTATGATGTATATGTGACATATGTCTCATAAAAATAATACCTTCTCATCCTAAAACATGTAGTAGGCATTTGGGCAGAAAACACATTCACTTGCCAATATTTGCTGCACACAGGTACCGCAAACACTACTATTTTAACCTATGCTTTCTTGGATGCTGGCAGATTGACAGATGGCAGATGGGCAGGCATCTGCTTATTTTAGGTCTTCAGTTAAGCAGGTAAACTAGTGCCATTTTAAAAATATAATGGTTTAAACCCCACTGTTTTTGGCCAGTGAAAAGCCGTGAGAAGGAAGGAATGAGAAGATACTGCTTATTACTGTAACATTCTTCTGCAAAGCTCTGATTTCCATTGTCATAGTTTCTGAGTCGATTTTAGGGCCATTCTGACCCATTGTACTAAGTAGGGCATAATATTCTATCAAGATCTTCTTGCAAATAGCTCATAATTCTTAGATGAGTCAGGGAATATCTTTCATAAATATATTCTAACTCAATTTTACACTTTCTTCTGTGTTGAATTCTCTTACCATATTTATCAAAATATATGTATGTTGTATATCTGAACTTCCTTCTAACTCAGTCATGTGAGTAGTTCATCCTTGTCTTCATTCAAAGCTGTTGTAAAACACTTTCCTACAATTCTAAAATGTCAAACCAGACCTAATTTAGACTCATTTACTTGTCAGTTAAAAAAGCAGCAAGTGTCTAGTCATCTTCCAGTTATCAGGGACAGCTGTGCTTCAGCTGTTGCAAAACTCCATTTGGAGTTTATTGTTCTATAAGGCAAGTACCATGCCTTCCTTTTCATACATGACTGAGTGCATTCTTAGTGCTTAAAAAATAATAGTATGCTATATTTTCTCTAAGTCTTAGATCTCATTATTTCTCCTTGATTTAAAAAAGTTTAAGAGCACTGGGTATGAATTATCTAATAGTTTAATAATATGAGTTACGAACTTATTGTGAAAGGAATACTGTTCTTATTTATAGCAACAATGAAGGAAAACATGTATAACATATGAAGGACTGGATTAAACTTAAGACATGCCTAAACAAAAAGGAAGTCCCGACTAGATTTACAGAAGGGCGTGCGAAGGAACCTTCGTTTCTGTTCCCTGTGGTGTACGTTTCCTCAAGTATGGTTGTGACACGCCGTACAGCACGTTCCCCAGTAGCTGTTGGAGTTGCTGTGTCAGAGGCTGGGACCCAGACTGACCCTCTGACAGTAGATGCAGCTCTACAGGTCTCAGGCTGCAGGGAGTGCTTGGGGCCTCTCCGGGAGGCCTGGGCTGGCAGCCAGCTCTCCTGCAGGAGGTGTGCTGCTGTTGATGAGCTATGTCATCAGGTAAGGGAGTTACAGGAGGAGGTCAGTAGGCTGCGCAGCATCCGGGAAGCGGAGCAAGTGATAGACAGGGTATTCTTGGAGATTGTGCAGCTTCGGGAGTCCCAACCCCCCGCAGCAGTGGAGTTGCCAGAGGGCTCTGTGCCGTGTGAAACGGTACATCATAACACCGTAGAAGAAGGCTGGAAACTGGTCACTGCTCGTGGGAGGAGAAAGGCTCCTACTCCTCCCGAAGACTTGCAGCTGCAGAACAGGTTTAGTGCCCTCCAGGATGAGGAGGAGATGGGCATGGCTGCCAGGGAAGTACCTGGGACAACAGACCCTGTGCCCTGCCGGAACACCCGGAAAAAGTGGCGGGTGATTGTTGTGGGGGACTCCCTGCTGCAGGGGACGGAGGCATCTATCTGCCGACCAGACCTCATGTCTAGAGAGGTTTGTGGCCTGCCAGGGGCTCGTGTGAGAGATGTCATGCAAAGACTGCCAAGGCTTGTCCACGCTTTGGACTATTACCCACTGCTGCTCTTCCATGTGGGTGCCAATGACACCAAGGGCAAACTGGAGACCATCAAGCAGGATTTCAGAGCTCTGGGGATGGTGGTCAAGGGTCTGGGAGCCCAGGTCATCTTCTCCTCAATCCTGCCAGTGAGGGGGATGGATGAGAGGAGGAGGAGACGGACTTTCCAGGTTAACGACTGGCTGCGCCGCTGGTGTTGGCAACAGGGTTTTGGTTTCTACGACCATGGGACCCTGTTTGAAGATCGACAACTGATGGCAAGAGATGGGCTCCACCTCACGAGGCGGGGCACGCGGGTCTTTGCCAACAGGTTGGCCAACCTGGCAAGGAGGGCTTTAAACTAGGAAAGACGGGGGAAGGGGAGAGTTATAGTGCCAGGGTAGCTGGCAAAAGACTGCTCAAGTCAGGATGCCTCCAACAGGTGAATGCAGCCAGGGAAGTGCGCGTGGGATGTGGCTATGGAGGATCCTCTTTTACCCCTCCTGGGAAACCTGCATGCTCGATCACCTCTCTGAAATGCCTGTACACCAATGCACGCAGCTTGGGGAACAAACAGGAAGAACTAGAGATGTGTGTGCGGTCGCAGGGCCATGATCTCATTGCCGTTACAGAGACATGGTGGGATAGCTCGCATGACTGGAGTGCCGTCATGGATGGCTACGTGCTTTTTAGGAAAGACAGGCCAGGCAAGCGAGGTGGTGGAGTTGCTCTTTATGTGAGAGAGCAACTGGAAGGTATTGAGCTGTGCCTAGGGGTGGATGAAGAGCGAGTCGAGAGCTTATGGGTAAGGATTAAAGGGCAGGCTAGCATGGGTGACACTGTTGTGGGTGTTTACTACAGGCCACCTGTTCAGGAGGAGGAAGTCGATGAGGCCTTCTACAGACAGCTGGAAGTAGCCTCACGATCCCAGGCCCTGGTTCTCATGGGGGATTTCAACCACCTCGATATCTGCTGGAAAGACAACACAGCTAGGCACAAACAGTCCTGGAGGTTCCTGCAGAGCATTGGTGACAACTTCTTGACACAGGTGGTGGAGGAGCCAACAAGGAGAGGTGTGCTGCTGGACCTTGTACTAACAAACAAAGGACTGGTGGAAGATGTGAAGGTCGGGGGCTGCCTTGGCTGCAGTGACCATGAGATTGTGGAGTTCAGGATCCTGCAAGGAGGCAGCAGGGCACCAAGTAGGATCGCAACCCTGGACTTCAGGAGAGCAAACTTTGGCCTCTTCAGGGACCTACTTGGAGGAATCCCATGGGTTAGGGCCCTAGAAGGAAGGGGTGTTCAAGAGAGCTGGTTAATATTCAAACATCACTTCCTCCAGGCTCAAGAGTGGTGCATCCCTATGAGTAGGAAGTCAAGCAAAGGAGGCAGGAGACCTGCATGGATGAGCAAGGAGCTCCTGGCAAAACTCAACCAGAAGAAGGAAGTCTACAGAAAGTGGAAAGGGGCACAGGCCACTCAGGAGGAATATAGGAACGTTGTCAGAGTATGCAGGGATGTGACGAGGAAGGCTAAGGCCCGTTTGGAATTAAATCTGGCAAGAGATGTCAAGGACAGCAAGAAGGGCTTCTTCAAATATATCAGTAGCAAGAGGAAGACTAGGGAAAATGTGGGGCCTTTGCTGAACGGGGTGGGTGCCCTGGTGACGAAGGATGCAGAGAAGGCAGAGTTACTGAATGCCTTCTTTGCTTCAGTCTTTGCTGCTCAGGCCAGCCCTCAGGAACCCCAGACCCTGGAGGCAAGAGAGAAAGTCTGGAGAAAGGAAGACTTTCCCTTGGTGGAGGAGGATCGGGTTAGAGATCATTTAAGCAAACTTGACACCCACAAATCCATGGGCCCTGATGGGATGCACCCACGAGTGCTGAGGGAGCTGGCGGATGTCATTGCTAAGCCACTCTCCATCATCTTTGAAAGGTCATGGAGGACAGGAGAGGTGCCTGAGGACTGGAAAAAATCCAATGTCACCCCAGTCTTCAAAAAGGTCAGGAAGGAGGACCCAGGGAACTATAGGCCAGTCAGCCTCACCTCCATCCCTGGAAAGGTGATGGAGCAGCTCATCCTGGAGGCCATCTCCAAGCATGTGGAGGAAAAGAAGGTGATCAGGAGTAGTCAGCATGGCTTCACCAAGGGGAAATCATGCCTAACCAATCTGATAGCCTTCTATGATGGACTGACTGGCTGGGTAGATGAGGGGAGAGCAGTGGATGTTGTCTACCTTGACTTCAGCAAGGCTTTTGACACTGTCTCCCAGAACATCCTCATAGACAAGCTCAGGAAGTGTGGGTTAGATGAGTGGACAGTGAGGTGGATTGAGAACTGGCTGAATGGCAGAGCTCAGAGGATTGTGATCAGTGGCACAGAGTCTAGTTGGAGGCCTGTAGCTAGCGGTGTCCCCCAGGGGTCAGTCCTGGGTCCAGTCTTGTTCAACTTCTTCATCAATGACCTGGATGAAGGAACAGAGTGCACCCTCAGCAAGTTTGCTGACGATACCAAACTGGGAGGAGTGGCTGATATGCCAGAGGGCTGTGCTGCCATTCAGAGAGACCTGGACAGGCTGGAGAGGTGGGTGGAGAGGAACCTCATGAAGTTCAACAAAGGGAAGTGCAGGGTCCTGCACCTGGGGAGGAATAACCCCAGGCACCAGGACAGGTTGGGGGTTGACCTGCTGGAAAGCAGCTCTGCCGAGAAGGACCTGGGAGTGCTGGTGGACACCAAGTTAAGCATGAGGCAGCAATGTGCCCTTGTGGCCAAGAAGGCCAATGGTATCCTGGGGTACATCAGGAAGAGTGTTGCGAGCAGGTCGAGGGAGGTGATTCTCCCCCTCTCCTCAGCCCTGGTAAGGCCACATCTGGAGTGGTGCATCCAGTTCTGGGCTCCCCAGTACAAGAGGGATGTGGCACTACTGGAGCAAGTCCAGCGAAGGGCTACCAAGATGATTAGGGGACTGGAGCATCTCTCTTATGAGGAAAGGCTGAGAGAGCTGGGCCTGTTTAGCCTGGAGAAGAGAAGGCTGAGAGGAGATCTTATCAACGTGTACAAGTATCTGAAGGGAGGGTGTTGAGAGGATGGGACCAGACTCTTTTCAGTGGTGCCAAGCGACAGGACGCGAGGCAACGGGCACAAACTGAAACACAGACACTTCCATCTGAACATGAGGAAAAACTTTTTCCCTGTGAGAGTGACAGAGCACTGGAACAGGTTGCCCAGAGAGGTGGTGGAGTCTCCTTCTCTGGAGATATTCAAAATGCGCCTGGATGCAATCCTGTGCAATGTGCTCTAGGTGACCCTGCTTGAGCAGGGGGCTTGGACTAGATGATCTCCAGAGGTCCCTTCCAACCTCAGCGATTCTGTGATTCTGTAAAGATTCCAGTATTGAGAATTTGCCAGGTGACTTAAAGAGATCATACTTGCCAGACTTCTGTGCTTAAAATATTTAACACATATTTTCTAAGGTACCCTATGAAAATATAAATAAGTATATAGGCATTTAGAATTTCAATGAATTTTCGAAGATATAATTTAGCAAAGGAAAGATGTCTTCTGGCTGGAACTAAGAAAGGAAAGCTTTGAATGTTTAGCTCTAGCAGATCATATATCTCTTGAACCACTAAGTGGTATTAATTGTATTTCTCCATGCATCTCATAGGGTTTCATAAATCAGTCTTAATACAGCATCTCCCATAGTAAACAAAAGCTATTGAGACGGTCCCAACTCCATGTCACAAGTATAAATACTTGAGGTGGAAGATTCTGATTTCGTGTATTTGTATCTCAGTCTGTCTATTCTATTTGGTTTCTTGTTGCTGTTGTAGCCAGGCTGTATTCCATGCTTGTGCTCTCCATTTGTAAAGTAAGGTATTAATATGAGCACAGATAAGCACTGAGTTCTTCAGAAGTATGTATAATGTAAACATAAAGATGTATTTGTTTCTTTTTTTAACATATTTAGGTTCATTTCATTAAGAATGTCTCCCTAAGTATGTATATATATGGATATTATGTATATATAACTTCCATAACATATATAAATATATATTCCAAAATTTTCAATAATTTATGTCTATTCAAGCATATGAAAGTTCTTTTTGACACCAATAATTACTCATAGGTTTACATTATAAGAACTTGCATTTGAAGTATCAGGCAGGTGAGAATTTTTTTTCTTTTTTTTGAGATATTTAAGCCCTTCTGGTCCTGTCCAGAATCTGAAAGCTCAGGCTTTCATATCTTGATCGAAAGATAGAAAAGAGTTATATACATTAATCAGATTAGAACAGAAGGTTCAAGTATTAGTGAAAGTAGAGTGGGAGACATTTTTATAATATTCAGGCAGCTTTATTCATAACTCTGACTAATATTTGCACACCAGGCAGAAGAGACTTTTAGTTCTTTCTAAAGTATGTCTTTCATAAAAATAGGTGAGGTGTCAGGCAAATTGTCAGCACTCCTTCATAAGCAAATTAATATTCTCATATTGCATTAAACAGAGGGGAGAATATGAAGTTAATTACTAATCAGCAGGTGACCAGTAAAACATTTAAGTTCTTCTTTGCCAAATTATACATTATAGTGTCCTGCAGAGCAGAAAAGAAAAAAAAAATCATCCAATTTTTCAATAAAAGGCTTAAAAATCTTCAGCTGAAGTAAACTGCATGGATTTGCTAATTGTTCCTATTTCAAAATGAAAGGTCACACAGGTAATAAAACTAATAAACAAGAAAAACTTGCCTGCTGAATTTTAAAATCGTCTTTCTACTCATTCAAATTCCCTCCTGAATCAATCTTCAGATATTAGGGCTTTACTTTTTGAACAGATTCTGCACTGCTAGAATTTCTGTGCCCATACAGTGTTTCTCTGATCTCAGTGACTATCTGGTGATCCATGTTGGAAACAGATGTAGAATTGGGATCATGGACTAGGAAAAAAAAAATCTGAGTCTTTGCATTCTGAAAGGCTTACAGTAAAACAAAAAAGCTGGCAACATTTACAAAAATTGAATATGGTCTCTAATTCCATATATTTTGCCACAAATTGCTATTATTTTTGAAAAAATAGTGATGTAAAAATTATACTTTTTCTTACTGTAGAGGCATAGGACAATATGCAGACTTGGGATTTTGTTGACTACTATAGAAAGTGGTAAAAAGGTTAAATTTTAAAAAAAGCAGAAAGGTCAGAAAGAGCAGCAGTATCAAAACCAATAAGCTTTATTGAGCCATAGCATATAAGCAATAAATTGAGTTTTCTTTTTCCCCTTAGTCCATCTTTTTAAAAAAAGGTTTGTAACTGTTATAGAAATGAGTGGGAATTTTCTTGGTATTACAGACATTTTTCAGTATAAATTGGACTGTTGGAATTTCACTGCAGTGAAAACTTCACTGAACACTCTTAATCCTAATCCAAAACTGTTATATTAAAGATAACTGGCAGTGCAAGAGAACAGTTTTATCCTACATCTCTGTACAATCGTTTTTTCTCTTTGTCTGGCATATTGTAGCAGAAGAGTGTCATTAAGATTGGGAGATTCTTGAGGAGGCAGTATAGTGATCCAAATTTGCAGGTTTCTGAACATGGGCTCGCTCAATACTTTTTGTCTCTATCAAGATATACCAGTTTTTAGGGTTCACAGAGCCTGTAAAGTTGTGTGCAGTTTAGGAATTAGACGTTCTAATGGACTGTGTCAATTCATGATTGCATGACGTCTGATTAAATCATGCTTGGTTATTTTGGAAAGAAATATCTAATAACTCATTCAGCAAAGGGCTAGAAAATGTACACACAATTGCATGCAGAATAGCTGCAGAGGAAGGGGTATTTGACCTGCTGACATGCTTAACCACTATGTTACACTGATTGTAAGCTGTGATTTAGGATCTCCACACATTTACCCCTTACTGCTACGTGGAAACTTACTAGAAGAAAACACATCCACCTCCGCCATATGTTGTCACTCAGTAGTTGGGTCAGGAATTGTATGAGCTTCTGATCATGGGATAATTCAGGCTGGAAGAGACTTCTGCAGGTCCTACCGCCTGCTCAAAGCAGGGTCAGCCAGGAGATCAGTGTTCAGGGCTTTACCTAGCAGGTCTTGAAAACCTCCAATGACAGAGACTGCACAGCCCCTCTGGGCAACCTGTTCCACTTCCAGGCTATCCTTGTGGGGAAAAAGTTTCTCCTTATATACAGTTGGAACTTCCACTGTTTCAGTTTATGCCCACTGTCCCTTGTCCTCCCACCTTGTGGCTCTGTGGAGAGCTCAGCTCTGTCTGCTTGATAACTTCATCATAGGCACTGGCAGGCTGCTGCTAGGGGTTCCTTCTTCCCAGGTACAGGACTTTGAATTTGTTCATGTTGAATTTCATAAGGTTCCTGTTAGCTCATTTCTCCAGCCTGCCCAGGTCCCTCTGGATGGTGGCCCTGCCCTTGAACTGTTCAACTGGTTCCCCCTTCACCCTCCCCCTGCAATTTGGGGTCATCTGCAAACCTGATGAGTGTGCACTCCATTATCTCCTCCAGGTCATTGATAAAGATTTTAAACAGGACAGGTCCCAGTGTAGACCACTGCATTACTTCACTTGTTACCAGACTCCAGGTAGAGAATGACCAATTAACTATGACACTCTGAGCCCAATTAGCCAACCATTTCGGATGATCAATCCATTTGGTTGTGCACCTATCTGGACCATAACTCTGATACAAGAATATTGTGGGAGACAGTGTTGAAAGCCTTGATAAAGTTGAGGGAAGTGACATACACTGCTCTCCCCCCACCCCCAGATTCAGTGAAGGCAATTAAGTTTCTCAGGTGTGATTTACCTTTGGTCAATCTGTGCTGACTGTTTGCAATCATCTTTTCCATGTGCCCAGAAATGTGTTCCAGGAGGACTTGTTCCCTTCTGACTGAAGTCAAGCTACAATAGATATCTTTAGATTAGCATGCCTGTTGCTGTGTGTACCCTTGCAAGATGTGGTTGCTGAATACTGCCATATTTCCAATTAAATGTTCAATTATCCATTAAATTGTGTCTTTTCTCATAGGTATGAGGCAATGGAAAGGGGTGCATAAAGCTCATAAAGTTTCAGGTACTAAAAGTTTAGTGGGTTTGGAAGAAAAAACTAATAAATTTAGAAAAAAAAATGAAAAAGAAAAAGAAATCTGCCAGTTTTCTCTCACACTCATTCAATGCTTACTGCAAGCAACAGGCATTAGGCATTAAACAGATTTGAACATAGATGCAGTTAGCAACTATGCATCCCAAACACTTCAGAGCATGAACTCCTATTTCATGAAAACAAAGCAGAGAGCGCTCCTTTAACATCCTTTTCTTTTGCCATAGAGACTGGATTATGAATCTACATAATAACAACTATCTAAATGTTCACCAGTATCTCACTCGTTAATAATAAAATAATAATAATAATACAAAAATAAAAAATTCAGTTAACACAGAGTTAAGTTTTTTCCCAGTGATGCCTCTGTCCTTTCTGAGCACTGAGCCTCAGCGGAAGTCACAACTCTGGACACTGGAAATTCCAGAGTTAAGCTGTGGTGCAGATGTGTTACTGAAGTTCACATGTGAATGAGCTGTCAAGTGACCAGTTGCTTTCACTATGATAGGTATAGTGTAGTGAAAGGCAGAGGGACCGGTTGGATCCGAGTTGAACTTGGCTGAATTTAGGTTTTGAGACAAGGAGATGAGGAAAGTCCATGAACTGTAGGGAGCGTAGCACCTCTGTCTGATCAGAGGGAATAAGTTCATGAGTGCCTTAGAAATTCTTTATGCCTCATTTCAGCACTGCCTGTCAAGAACAATGCTCTGGTTTATTAATAGCTGGAGAGGAGTTTCATTTTTGTGGTCAGTGATGGCTAAGTGAAAGTCTAGTGTTAGAAGCTGTCATTTATACGAAGGTGAACAAACGTTTATATTTTGTTAAGCTGAATTTTTCCATTTTCTGGAAGCTTGCAATTTCCTGATCTCAACAGACTTGAGGGGTAAACATTACCATGACATAGTCTTACTCTGCATTAAGTCTTCTTCTGTCATCAGAGTTTAACATCCATATTCAGAGCAGGAGTTGCTCCTTCACATCTGTTTATACAGCATCTAACACAATGTGATATTTGATTTTAGTTAAAGCTATTAGGGCTGTCAAGATGCAAATAAATATAAATATGCACTACTCCATAAAACCTAATACAGAAATGTAACTTGCAACAAAAATTTGAATAATACTAATGTAAATAATCTATATATAAGGTTTAAATAAATATGTTGGCATTTGAATTAAAATCAAATCAATAGCACTCATTCACTAACTACATAAAGCCTTCCTCTTCATGTTAAAAGGTCAGGAACTGGCTGCATATTGATTTTAATGCAATTTAGAAGCAGTCTTTTGGGGGTATGATTTACCATAAATTTGGTGGTCTGGTGCAAGAACATTAAAGATCTACCTATAAATATTGTCAAGCTGCTAGAAAATTCTGGAATATTATATATGTATTATAAACAGTTTATTTTCATTCCTAGAACAATTTTGCAGTGCAAATTTAACTTATCTTATCTACATATTGCTCCTTATGGAAAAAAAAATAGAATATTTCATAAGGATGATATCAAAAGGGTATTGTAACAATAAATTGTCTTCATAAAGACTTATAGTGGACTGCTTTATTCCTCCTGAGAACTTCATTGTGAATCCTTAAGAAATTCATAGAAAATCATACTTTTTTCTCATAATTTTGTAGTGAAATATTCTATTACTCATGAGCTTTTTTGTGTTTTTCATTTTTGTTAAACAGACATTGTTTTTCCTGGACTTGTGTTTGTCGATTTCTTTTTGCTCTGTGAGAATCAATATGCTTCCCACAGCAGCAAAATAAATGTGCCTTGGACCATTCTCCAACACTAAGGCCAACTAGCACAAGAGAGACAACACCTATGCTAGCAACTCACTCAACCTCCAGTCAAGGTGGCCACATCACAAGAACATATTAATTGGCACAAACATTCCTACACTTTCCTTCATATGCCACATATACTACACTTTTCTCCTGCTGGCCCACCACACATCATGCCACCACGCCTACATGCACTCAGGAAGGGCCCTAGACCTCATGCCTTCAGACTGGCAACCTCTGATGAGCACTGTGGGGCACAGCATGCTGCTGCTGCATGCCGTATTTCAGGATGATCTGGCTTCTGAGGCCTTAGTCGTCCTGTTTTGGTTGCTTATAATGCCAGAAAGCATTTTGACATCTCTCAGACTCATGTGGAGATGGATGCCTGAATCCTCAGCAGTGTTGGAGAGCAGACCCACCTCTTCACATACTCCATTCCAAGGATTTTTGTTGTTATTACTTATTTCAGGACAGGGTGAGTAGGTAACTGTTGTCAACTGCTACCAGCCACTATACTGAGATGCTGCCCTCCGGCTCTGCCACAGCTCCCTGCAAATCTGTCCAGGGCCATGGTATCCTCCCTAATATCAGGTAGCATCCTTGGATTCCCTCTGTTGCATTTCTTTAAGCATATCAGCTTGTGCGCATTGACTATAAAGATATTGTATTGCAGCTAAATGCAGTCACAAAATCTTCAGCCTTACGCTCTACCCAATAGATGAGCTTCCATAAAAGTCACCTGGGAACTCCTCATTTTGCAGAGTTAAGTTGCTTTTCAGATGTCAGATGAAGAGGAAATATTTTAGTACTTTAATGTGTAACTAGTATAAGATGAAGATTGGTGTGAGTTGATCTTTGTCTTTCCCTTGCTTCCCATCCCAGGTAGTTAAATTTAACCTTTTTTGTATTACTGTAAGTAAGAGTAAATTGGAAATCCACAAGACTTAGAAAAAATAGTTCTAAAGAGGATGCAGCTTACAGTTATTGTGAGGGCAAGTAAACATATTGCAAAGCAGCTGAAAGTTGCTTTGGACATTTTTTTAAATAAACTTTAAAAGTAGGATAATGTAGAAATGTGCTTTGTGGTGTTTACAGATCATGAAGTCTGAATTTATTCTGACTTCTCACTATGAATTCAATTTTCAAGATGTCTTGAGAGTAAGCATATAAGGAAATGCAGGAAGGAAAATTTTCAAAAAGGAAATGCTTTATTTTGAAGTTATTTGCATCCAATTCACCTGAAGATCAAATGGTTAAACAGAGACAATGTAAGACTGATAATGGTAGGGATGGCACTGAAAGAAAACTGTTGTAGTAAAGGCCTGACTTGGAGGACTTTGAAGGCAACAAAAGAATTTGTAGTGGGAGCTATGGAAAGATGGATAGTTAATGGATAGTTGTTGTAAATTAAATGCACCCCTGGCTCTATTTATCTCTGTATTCTAGAGAAATAAATGATAGAACAATTTCTGCTATCCAGTCAGAAAAGAACACAGCCAAGAATTTGTTCTGTATTTCTCATTTGCAAAAGTTGTTGTTCTTTTATTGCAAATAACTGAAAAGAACTTAAATTAAGCAATTCCATATTTTTTCTCTCTTAATGACAAAAATAAGCTCCATAACACTACATAAAATATATATTTCATCTTTCTTCGCATTAAGAAATGCTGCCTCTCTCTCATAAAGATGAAGAAAGTCATAGCAAATATTCCATAGGAAGTTATGGAAAGAGCTAGCTTCTCTGCTTGAAATGACTTCAGACGTGCAAGATTCAATGTGGTACATCTGCAATAAAACAAGCTGAGAAGGCAACAGCTTTAACAAAGTGGAAAAAGATTCGCTTGACAGTTTATGAATCACAGTGCAGACAGTCTTAGAAAAATATATGGCCACCTTAAAAAATTGTGACTAATCAGGACAAATACACCTTCCACCTAAAACATGTGGATTATGTGATAAGAAAAATGACATATACTTGTTGGTAATAATTAAGGCATCATTTACCAACTGCAAACAGAACAATAAAATCCAGCAGCTAAAAATCAGGGGAACACATGTACTTTTCTGTCAAAATATTTTGGGGAAAAGCTTTTTAAAGACTATGGTTTAAAAAAAAATGGAAATTATCAGTTTCAGCCGGCCACTAATTATAATTATTTCTGAGTGAGTGCACACATTGTTTTATGCTTAAAGGTGCATTGGAAATAAGCTGCTGCTTGAGCCTACAAAGATGTGTAAATATAATATTTTGCTAATGGACACCACAGAATGATTCTACTCCAATAATAATATGGCAAAATTCTGTTTTGAATCTCTACCTTTTATACGGGGGTAGCAATTTACTTCTAACATCTAAGTTGAGCTCTCTCTCTTCCTCCTTCTTGAGAAGATAAAGAAAAGATCTGTAAACTGACATCACTCATTATGTCTGAAGAGAAGGAAGCTGTGTTGGGAATGTCAAGCAAAGGAATTAGGCCAGTACATGTAAGATTTGTTGACTGCTCAATATCTTCAGTCATCCAGCATCTGGAGAGATTTCCCAACTTGGGGTGACTGAAGTGTACTTTGGGCTGGGACTGATAACATAGGAGGCTAAATGTGAAAAAGAGAAGCAAAGGATGTTAATTAGGTGTCCTTATAAAACAAAAATAGTTGTTTTGGCTGCATCTGTGTTCCCAATGATCTGATAGCAATGCATTACGTGCGTGTGTGTTTTGTTTATTTGTTTCCTTTTGTTTTTTTCCCAGCTGTCACTGTCCCCAAGTAACCTGTCAGTTTAAGTTCACTACAAAGAAAAGACTTTTCATAGACTGTGCAGGAAGACCATAGTATCTCCATAATACTGCTACTTTAGATAATGTATCCCATGTCCTCATTTCTTTTCTTCTTATTTGAGTATAAAAGCAATACAATTGGCTAAATAGCTAATGCTTTAACAGCATCGTCTTTAACTTCTCTTTGAAATGACTCTTAACTCTTTTAAAATAATATCTCTGGATCCACAATGAGATAATGATTTTCTGAATTTTAACACAGTGAATTATTTACGTTTCTTATGTATTCTGATTTTTTTTTTTAGCTGCTTGATGAAGGGGAAAATTCTCAATTTTTACTTTAAAGCAACAATGGGAAGATAATTATTGCTCTCATGTATAAATAGAAAAGTATACACCACATATTTAGGTATTAATTCCTTTAAATCAGACTAGGAAGATTGCTTTAGATTCTTTCACCAATGAATGCTGCAGGACAGAATTCTACATAACAGATGTTAGTTTTCTGGTTTCATTTTAAATTGGTATGCTTGGACAATTTATTGGTCCAGTATAAGAACCCAGAAACAACAGGATAGACCTGAGTCATCTTAAAACTTTTGAATTTAAACATATGTCCTGTCACATTTAGTTAAGAAAAACAGTGTGCTTGTTACACAAGAAAATAAAGTATTTCTTTTGTACTGTGAAAACAGCAGCAATGAGTTGCAGACACAACTGGAAACATCTCTGATTAGATCATGGATATGTCTGCAGAAAAGCAAATGATCTCTCATTCTTTGAGTAAAGGTTTAACAGTTCAAACTAGGGCAGTAAAAGCAGAGCAAAACTTGGATAAAAAGCACAAGGAAGGATAATCAGTCAAACATTATTTTAAACCAATGAGCTCGTATGCTTAAACACAGTATGAAATCCTGTAACTAATCTTTTAGGAGAGAGAAGAAATACTTATCTTCCCCAAGTCCAGGCAGCCACAGATTTCATATTCTCTCCAGTTTAGTTCACATAATTTAGAAACTGCATGCCATCCAAAAGTGGATTCACTGAAACCTGATGAGAATTGGCAAGATGAGTCCAAAACAAACCAGCCTTCTGCCCTATGCTCCTGGTATCTTTCCCTGAAAATTCAAATGATTAAGACTTAATAACACATGAGATGTAGGTAATCAAAAGGGGAGTGTAGTAACAGGCAGCTGTTATCAACATCTGTGTTGCATCTTTGTATAAGAAGTGTTGTGCAGGGCATTCTCGCTGTTCTGGCATTGCCTTTCTGCTGGCATGTGTGTGAGAGCTGACACTAAAGTACCAGAAACAAGCTGGACTAGTGGCTCTCTCTTAAACAGTGACAGAAAATGCTGACTTGAGCTTCAGCAGTAATATTCATGATACTAGTTTTGGAAACCAGTGATGCAAAGTATGCGTGTATAAACATCAACATTCCTGCTTTCAGATCTGGAGGGTAAGCCTATAAGCTAAGGTTTACTTCTTTTTATTAAATGAGTAAAAGTTAAGAATTAGAATTTAGTAAGGCCTAGTGAGTTTTGGTGAGTTAGCAGCTTTGGTAATTGATACATCTCAAAAGATGTGTGGATGTTTTACTGATTTCAGAGGTGACCAGATTGTTAATGATGTATTAAACCTTGCAATATGACAATTTGATAGGTTAAGCCAGGTTAATAAAGTTGCTTTGACACCTACAATTGATAAGGTGTCTTATAAAGATAAGTTATTTTGACTTTAAAATATCTGATGTATATTTGTAAGGTTTTGTTAACTTGAAAGTCCCTGCTGACACTGTGATGTAAATACAAATGAGGTTACGCTGAATCAATAAAACATTGCTCTGTAGGTTTGTTTTCCAACAAATATTTTAAGTGACATGTTAATGCCTCACATTTGTCATGTGTCTGTCTTGCAGTAATCACAAGTATGACAGAACTTGTTTATCTGTTTCATTGTTCATTCTGACTTTGAATTTTAGGACTAAAGATAGTTGACTTACATTTGCTTTTAGTTTGAATAACCTTTCTTAACTCTTCAGAGGAATGAACTTAATAGATTAATTAGAAATTAGCTCCTTTCACTGAGAAGAAACAAAAGAAAACCTAATTTCTCAGATCTGCTTTTATAATAACTCTCTTAGTGAGAACAAGTAACTCTACCAGAGTCAGCATGATTTCAAATATTATTTTTTGGTTTTGTTCCAGAGCTTCCCCTACTTACTATGCGCAATAACCTTTTCCTTTAGAAATGTACATTGGTCAGGCAGCAAAAGACATGTAGAATGGATCACTTAACTGAAAAAAAGCTAGCTTAAAGATAATGGGAGACAGTTTTTAATTGAAAAAAAGTGGGGAGAACTGTCACATAGTGAGCAAACTGTGGCAAAGAAGAAAGAATTTTTATATAAAAGGTAAATTAATAGTATAATGTCCTTGAGGCACATATGGGACAGCAAGAAAAACAACAGTGTGAAATGTACATCTTGGATGATAAAAGAGTAAATGGCAACTCTCAATCACATATGGTACATTTAAATAATATAGCTCTACTCAGAAATGATAAGCAATTCTGGCTTTCTCCAGCTGATCTCCATTCTCTGATTTTTATACTTTAAAGGTATTAAATGGACGGGAAATAGAAAATTCCATGTTTGTTTCATATCTCTTTCCCTCATTTAACTGATTTGCTATTTGACAAAGTGATAGGGTTTCGGACTTGCCATATGCCTTATCTCTCACTCAGAAGAGTATTTTAGCTCTTTGAGCCAGTCTCCCATTGAGGTTTCCCAGGGATCCTCAAGGAGTTTAACCTTTCACCCTAAAACTCATTCTAGTCTCTCCCTAAATAAGAGACTGTCTGGCCATTTACTTACTTAGAAGAAAGGTTATTTACCTTCTGTAGATATAAGAATATCTTTGTTAAACAAAGATTCATGTCCACTTATGTGGCTAGTAGACAACTCTTGGCTTCAGTTAAGTACAAAGCTCCTGCCCACGCAGTTTTGGTGACCATGTAGCTTTTTTTTAAAGCATGATGATGTCCTTCACTGGGTCTGATGTAGTAGATGTGGTCCATTGCAGCCTCTAGGCTGAGACCAGTCATAATAGTAATTTACTACTTTGCGATGACTGACGGTCAGCCTCTTCCTCAGAGGCACGCTGTAAGAGATTGTCTTTGTTTCATATATACTGTAGGTCATGGTAGCTGATTAGAGTTACCAAGAAATATTTTTATGATAAAAAGTAACTAATATGTTTTAAATGTTCATATTGTAACACTCTTGTCAGATGGGTGTGATATTGTCATATAGAGGGAAGAAGGGCACACCAAGAATATTTAGATAACTTAGTGTTATCAGTAGTGTAACTGAAATACTTTCGTGGAAGTTAATAACATCAGGATTTGCACAACTTGGTGGATAAGCCATAGAATATGCAACTCTGAATAAGGAAAAGAAAACAAAATACTTAACAGTTGCTAACTGAATGAGCTTGAGACCTTTTATACAGCAAGTGTAGGGGATCTTGTTGAGAGGATGAACAGGGGATTAGGTTTATTCACAGAACCACAGAATGGTTGAGGTTGGAAGGGACCTCTGGAGATCATCTAGTCCAAGCCCCCTGCTCAAGCAGGGTCACCTAGAGCACGTTGCACAGGATCGCATCCAGGTAGGTTTTGAATTCCTCCAGAGAAGGAGACTCCACAACCTCTCTGGGCAACCCGTGCTAGTGCTCTGTCACCCTCACAGTGAAGAAGTTTTTTCTCATGTTCAGATGGAACTGCCTGTGTTTCAGTTTGTACCCGTTGCCTCATGTCCTGTCGCTGGGCATCACTGAGAAGAGTCTGGCTCCGTCCTCTTGACACCCTCCCTTCAGATACTTGTACACGTTGATAAGATCTCCTCTCAGCCTTCTCTTCTCCAGGCTAAACAGGCCCAGCTCTCTCAGCCTTTCCTCATAAGAGAGATGCTCCAGTCCCCTAATCATCTGTGTAGCCCTTCGCTGGACTCGCTCCAGTAGTGCCACATCCCTCTTGTACTGGGGAGCCCAGAACTGGACGCAGTACTCCAGATGTGGCCTCACCAGGGCTGAGGAGAGGGGGAGAATCACCTCCCTCGACCTGCTGGCAACACTCTTCCTGATTATTACTATACTACAAATGCAGAGGACATCCTCAAGTTCCTATCACAGTTTTGAATCTAAAGAGAGAACTTGTAGCTACTGACTAGAAAAGCTTGCATTACTCTAGCAGTCCTTCAGAAGCTTTATACAATACACGTTTAAACACTTTCCAGTCTGAAGCCTGACGAGACTTTTATCTCTAGACCAGGTGAGAAGACAAAGTTTAATCCTCTTCTCTGGGCTAGTAAACAATAAATATTGCATAATAATTTTTCTACACCATAGTTGAACCCTCTGCATTATCCATATGATGTGGCTGGTCTTCTCCTAAGCAAGTAGTTGAACACTTTGGGATTCCTTTTTATAATTCATCATAAAAATGTTCAGCACTAAAATCCACATTCCTAACATAAAATGAAGTGAAATTCTGTTATAGCTGTCTATGCTTTCAAATGCCCTGTAAAATATCCTTCATATTCTGCTCCATCTACATAAGGACAGCACCGAGTCCTATTGGACAAAGACAGTTGCTTAGAAAATGTTCTGGAAACTGAATCTCAGCTATAAAACAGGTGGCAAAAGAAGGGGCCAAAGGAGCAAGATGAACAATCTGGAGGCTTCATTTCTGGACAAACTTCAGGAGACAGGGGTTCAACTTCCTGCTAACATACAAATGCTTCTTTAATCTGTTCCCATTTCATACCTATAACCTGGAGATGTGTTAATATTTTCTCACATGAATTCTTATAGTATAAAGCCAGGAAGAACCACTGTGATCTCACTGATCTGCAAAATATGTACTGTAAGACTATTATTAATGTCTGGATAGGTTTCAGTAATTTTGGTTGAACACATCTTTAGAAATTTCTGATCTTGATTTCAAAAATTTCAGCATGGCACAATCCTTGGTAAATTCCAAAGCAAATTCCAAATCTGTTATACGTACCCTAACCTTTACGATAATTCCTATGTGTGTTTTGCTTGAACAGTGTGTTCCTTACTCCTCCGTTTGACTTCATACAACATACAAAGTGATTCTAAAGTGTGGTATATCATGCAGTACCAGGACAATGCCTGATGGAAACCTAAGGAGTATTGCTTTTACCTTTTTTGTTTGTTTTTCTCATTTTTCATCCTGTTAATCTGACAATGTGTAGACCCTTAGTTAAATGGCATTGACTGCATCTTCATTCTTCATTTCTCAGTTAAGGGTTTGTGTCAGACTGGCAGTCTCTAACTGTTCATAAATCCTATCTACCCCTTTAAAAGGACAGTCCTATATTATTTTTTTCTTGCCCTTTGGTACTTCTTCAGGACTCCATTTTTATAGAAAATGACCATTAATGGTTCATGACAATGACATATGCAGTTAAAAGTGTAGGGTACAACGACGACCTTGGTTAAGAGATTAATTTTCCTCCAACTAAGAAGCTGATACTACTTATTACTGTAGGTTTAAAGGAAAGCAGGTAGAGTCGGTAAAGACTGCAGGACAGAAAGACACTGTACCAGCCTGTGCTCCAAAAAAGAATCGACTTCACTGAGTCCATGCAAGAAAGCAGTTTTTTTCACTCAGTTTGAAGACTGAGCTCATCAGCTGAAGAAATACAGTCATCATCAATCTTAATATCAAAACTTGATTTTGATATAAAATTAGTGATCAATAAGCTGTTCCTGAAATGCTTCATTGTGCCTCAGTACATCAATAAAACTTTCCTATTTTCCCTGTAATGATTTATACTTTACTATTGATAATAGCTGCTGTACTAATTATTAAAATGTTTATAATTCATAAAAGCATGGCAATTTATTATACTGTGGCACAAATGGCCTATTTGTGCAGACTTGACTTTCTCACTTGGTCAATTCCAATCTGTTAAGACAGCACTAATTTTCTGTACACACTGTGTAAGGAGAGGCAGGTAGTGCCAGAATGCTGCCAGCTAAGTCATCTTGTTCTGCCTTACCTCTGCTTCTACACAACAACGCTGGAAATACAGTGTAGAGGAAGGCATGCTGCAATGAGCTAAGAGGTTGGCTCCATCACTGGCTCTCAGAAAGCTTCTTGCACTTGACTGAAAAAGAGTGACATTGGATTCAAACCTCAGCATCTTCTTCCAGGCAACACACAGCTGGTACTTCCAGTGATTAAGACTCTTCTGAGCTGGTTAGGACAAGTCAGAAAAATGCCTTTAGTTTGGCTACTTAGCTTCCTTAGAAATAAATGCCCTGAACTGGTACTTTACCTAGCAACAAAGAAGAGTTTCCTTCAGGTGGCCAATATTATTGATCAGCCTAGGTTATCTGAGCGTTATACACTACGCTGATTTCATTAAATGTAACTAACTATAGCTAATGTACTTCTCTGCTGGAAAGCAAAACTACGCCTTGCCATCTACTTACCCATTGTGTATGGGTTAAATGGGTTAAATTCCGGTCCTTGTTATTTAGCAAATACAGTGCATTTATGGAACTTGTTTGAGCAACAAAAACCTGCATTAAAAAATTACTATCTTAATTTCAACTATATTTTAAGATTCAAATTTTAATCAATTCCAATCTTTATAATTCTAATGATTGTGGTTATTAGTAATAAAGGCAAGATTGTTTAAATCTCCAGAAATGCTTTTAATCCCTGCTTTGAAGTGCTTAAAAGCAAACCAAGGGGGAAATACAGAAAAAGTAAAAAGAACTCAAGATGCAAGGAAATTGAAGCTATTCGGATTTTAAGTGCCCCTCTGGAAGTTTAAGAGAGTTTGCTCTCTTCAGACCCCCGCGGCCCGCCCCCCCCCCAGCCCTGCCGGTCCCTGCCCCCCCTCCCCCCGGCTCCCCCCGCCCAGCCCCGGCCCCATCGCGGCCCGGCCCGGGGCCGTCAGTCGCTGCCCCGCGACGCCGCAGCGGTGCCGGTGCCGGCTCCAGCCCCGCCGCCACCCGGCCCCGGCCCCACGGCGGTGCCCGAGGCCCCCGGGGGCTGCGGCTGCCCCGGCCCCCCCGGGGCCCTGCACCCTCGGGGCGGGGGGACGGGCCCCGGCGGCCGGCAGCCCCCGGCACCAGCCCCGGGAGCCTCCAGCACCCACCCTGTCCCGGCAATTCTTCATTTAGGCTTAATTGTCCAACACCTGAAAGCCTGCTAGAGCATAAATCACGTGATTTCACTAGTACAGGGAACTAAACATTAAATGCATTCTAAATGTTATGTATTGAAAAAGCTGCAATGCTTCAAAGCTTTTATTTGTCATGCCTTATTTGGAGCTTTTAGTAATACTAAAGATCCAGTCTTGACAACGGGAGATAAAAGCATTGCATGTGTTTGCATATTGAGTCTTTCAAACTAAAGTCCTTGTCATGGCTATGACTGTTAAGTCAGTAACTTCCTAACTTAAATGTAGCAGTAGTGCCTGTAAACCATGCCCTGCAAATCTGGAAGGCGGGCTTTTATGTATGAAATCCATAAGGATAATTTGAATGAACGAGGAGAAAAAACAGCTTTAAGAAGCAGGTTAGCAAATCTAGTCAAAGCAAAAAGACGCAACAGGTAAAAATAATAGTGAAACTGGCAATTATTTACTTTGATGTTCCAGCTGATAGACAAGGCTTGCTGAATCCTAAGAGTAATTGAATAAAATACATGATATGAATGACATTTTGCTATAAATTCAGAGAGGTCTAACCAGGTGTTCCTTAAATCAGAAACAGTCTCATGGCATTGTTTAATATTTTGTCCTGCATGATGATCAGCTGTTCCATTCTGTTCATAAGTGAAGAAACTGGTATCCTCAGCAGTGATCATGATGACTAGAACCTCTACAATTCATGTTCTGTAGAACTTCAGGTTGAACATGAAAGTTATCTTAACATATTCTCAGTGCATTTTGATCTAACTTCTTTTCAACAACATGAACTGTTTATTGATTAACTGTAGTGTAGTACTTGGGATGCTTTGCCATTTTAATAGAAATAAAAGCTTCTGAGTTGGGACTGATCACACAATGACTAGATTCAGTACAGCTAATGACAGTGTCGAAGGGGTGTGACACTTCATATTATAACAAATTGTCTTCAGTTGCTTATAACATTGTCAAACATCATTTATGTTGAATTTTTCTATGTCAGATATTCACTTTAGAGGAATCTTTTTATCATTTGTAGTAGTTGTTTTTTATCTGTAAACTTCAGCCATGCATGAGAGGAAATCTAAGAAAAGATTACTTTTGCAAGTGTTATATACTTCCGGAAACTTTCACTGAATAGTTCTAACAACCCTGTTCTTTGGGGCATAAGACTATCCTATGTGACAGCTTTGGTCTGTTGACATCCATGGAAACACCTGACCATATGCTGCCAAGTTCTTCTTTTGAACAGTCCCACTCTGTATATGTTCAGTAGCAGTTTCTTAGTTTTTTTATATTCCCTTAAGACCTTGTCCACACATTGTGAGCTCCAGTTCCTGAGCTGAGCTGGATCCAACTGTCAGAAATATTATTCCTGTGTTTCCCTGTTTGATACAACATACTGTTGAAATGAGAAGCTATCAGGGTCTAATGTAAAGAACACAGGAGCTGAGGCTGTTTGTTAATTACTAGCAGGGGCCAGAAAGAAGAAAATAAAGAACGAGGAATCAGAGACTTGGAAAATGAAATGAGGTCTGACTACCTTGTGCCTGAGCCATACAATAAATTTGACAGAGAGAACTTTTAGAATTGTCTGGTCAAAAGAAAAGTAGATGAGGAAGAGTGTTTGGGCCTGGAAAATATGGGGGGAAGAACTCTTGACTAACTGGGCCGGAAATACTGGGAACAAAGGTCTGGAGGTCAGGAAGGAACTGGAAATTGTTTGACAAGGAGGCAGAAAGTGTGTCCAACACTCTCTTCTTTCTCACTTTTTGCTCCAATGCCCTTGTTACCTCTTGATTTTATTGCATGCATGCATGCTAGTTGCTCACTTTTGAAGTAAATTTGCTAGTTCCCTCCCAGACACAAAGTGGATGTAGATAATTTGTCCCAGGTCTACTCCTGACAGACTATGTCAAAATAGTCCTGTGGCAACAATAGTCTTTCAACATAAATTCAGCTTGCTTTGCGCCCTGAAATGTATCCATGTACCCTCAGGTTATGCCTAACAGCATGCAACAAATGCCTGGAGTCATGATGTAAAAGCATCTCTGGCAGGCAGTATTGTTATATCAGGTCCCCAAAATGAAAATCCATGAATATATTTAAATATCAAAGCCATAAGGGCAGTACATGAGACAAAGAGTATCTGAAAGTATCTGAGTGAATGCTCCAGTCAGCCCAAGTTGCTCTAAATCTGAGCCGGTCGGCAATGACTGAACTGGGTGTGCAGTCCTCAGACATAGTCTCAGATTCAACTGATGAACTGGAGTATGAAGGAAGCAAGGACAAAGAAAAAATCTGATTCTTGGCAAGGAGGAAGTGCAGATGGTCCAGGCCCATGAGAGCACATTTCCCTCCCAGAATGCTAGGTTTCAGACCTCTGCTATCAACACGTATTTATTACAACTTTCCCATTTTCCTCAACCCATCCTTGCACCCTATTTTTGTATTATTAACCTATCATAGTAAAGTTTTCCAAGATGAGGAAGTGCTGGAGTTAAGATGAGTTGTCTACGTGCATTAGGTTGCAATCCTGAATTTCAGTATAGCATGCACATATTCAGTGCAAAGGACAGAGATGCTTTAGAGATGAACAAGGACTAAGTAATGAAACTGCTGTTTGTAGGAATTCTGCTTCACTTGTTCAGGAAGGGGAAAACTGACTGAGGAAAGAGAAAGATGGAGGAGAGAAAGAACAGTCTCACACATTTAAATGGTGCCATGGTGAAATAGGTTGTCCCTATTTGTGATACAGAATCCTGCAGCTCCGGGAAAGTCATGTAGATCACACTTATAGATCACTAATTGCCTGTCCTTCACTTTCTGGGAGTCTTGGGATTTGATTTGTGAAAAGACTTGGCAGTAGGGAGCAAATGTAATTAGAGCTTTTCCTTGAATACATAAAATGCCATATAATGCCACACGGTATAAAAATTCATGCCACAATAGGAACTCCAAATTAATAGATGCATCTGACCTTCTCTGCTTTCTCCTTGCCTGTGTAAAGGGAAATAACATTTTATTTTCCACAGGTACTGTGAAAATCATGTGATTTGTTT
Organism: Apteryx mantelli; assembly: GCF_036417845.1. Lineage (NCBI taxonomy): Eukaryota > Metazoa > Chordata > Aves > Apterygiformes > Apterygidae > Apteryx > Apteryx mantelli. The sequence continues at coordinate 62,397,523 of NC_089979.1, forward strand.
GTGCCACACTGTAATATTAGTGATAAATACTGTAGAAAAGCTCACAAACAAATTAGTTCTTCCTTCAAGGCAGAGTTTGAATAGTGTTCAGTAAACAAGGCGTATGGCCACACACTGAATAATGAAGATAAAGATGTTGTGTATGAATAGTACAGAGAATGAAAGGAACCCTGAATGAGGCAGGGATTCGCAGAAAATGGTATGAAAGTACAACATAATTACACAATGTATATGCACCAGGGGGCTAAATTAGGACAAAAGCTATATTACTTCTGGTAACGTCTGACTTGTTAGTGTTTGCTTTTGCACTGCAAACTTCTTAGCATAAATTTGTTTATGTTACATATGCAGAGTATATTTAAAGCTGACGTTTAAATACTGTCTCCAGAGTTTGAGCATTAACTTCTGTTGATGCCCGACTTTAAAATTGAAACGTATCTGCCAATATACATTTGCTCCTTGGGCTTCTCCCACATACTGCTGATTGCCTTCAGGCTAAAGCTTGTAATGAGGTGACCCCAGCAGAGAGATAAGTATTTTCTAACACTCACTCATGTCCAGTGTTTGAAGACGTAGATGGGCATAATTGTTACACAGATCTATGCTGACCCACTGATCCCCATTTGAGAACTGTTGAGTACCAAAAGAAATTAAAATTGAAACTCGGTAGGTATAGAATTGGGTCCACAGCAGTCTTTACGTACCTGCAAAATGGCATGTACTTAGATAGTCACCATCTCTTCATTTATAGCCACACTGAGCTAAAATCACTATAGAAGCTAATACCCGTTTAAACTTTGGCAGCAGAGTGACTTTTTCCCACTGCTTACAGCCTTCATATTATATCGAAGAGAACCAGATCTAAGCAACGTGTCAGAATGACAAAAAGGCAGTTCAAATGGCAAAAAGTGAATCTGTACTTACAGCCAATTATTTCAGCATGCTGTCTCAGTGGCAGTTAAGACTCACCACTCTCATGGGTTTGGTGTCAAAACTGGCAATTGCTCATATACATTCTTTAATCCTTATAATATACTTTTTTTACCATTGGTGCCTCATTACAGTATTTTAGCTTTTCATTTGGAAAACACATTGTTCATTTATTTAACAATTTCACTATTAAATCATACTTTTCACTAGTATGTGCATAAGAATATGAGAGAAGCTATACTGGATCTGAAAAAAAAAAAAAGATCTGTATAGCCCAGTATCCTGCCTCCATAAACATCACATGGCTAGGTAATATGATAAAAGCAAGTGATCCATCTCACAGAATCACAGAATCGCTGAGGTTGGAAGGGACCTCTGGAGATCATCTAGTACAACCCCTCTGCTCAAGCAGGGTCACCTAGAGCACATTGCACAGGATCGCATCCAGGTGGGTTTTGAATTCCTCCAGAGAAGGAGACTCCACAACCTCTCTGGGCAACCTGTTCCAGTGCTCTGTCACCCTCACAGGGAAAAAGTTTTTCCTCATGTTCAGATGGAACTGCCTGTGTTTCAGTTTGTGCCCGTTGCCTCGCGTCCTATTGCTGGGCACCACTGAAAAGAGTCTGGTCCCATCCTCTCAACACCCTCCCTTCAGATACTTGTACACATTGATAAGATCTCCTCTCAGCCTTCTCTTCTCCAGGCTAAACAGGCCCAGCTCTCTCAGCCTTTCCTCATAAGAGAGATGCTCCAGTCCCCTAATCATCTTTGTAGCCCTTCGCTGGACTTGCTCCAGTAGTGCCACATCCCTCTTGTACTGGGGAGCCCAGAACTGGATGCACCACTCCAGATGTGGCCTCACCAGGGCTGAGGAGAGGGGGAGAATCACCTCCCTCGACCTGCTGGCAACACTCTTCCTGATGCACCCCAGGATACCATTGGCCTTCTTGGCCACAAGGGCACATTGCTGCCTCATGCTTAATTTGGTGTCCACCAGCACTCCCAGGTCCTTCTCCGCAGAGCTGCTTTCCAGCAGGTCAACCCCCAACCTGTACTGGTGCCTGGGGTTATTCCTCCCCAGGTGCAGGACCCTGCACTTCCCTTTGTTGAACTTCATGAGGTTCCTCTCCACCCACCTCTCCAGCCTGACCAGGTCTCTCTGAATGGCAGCACAGTCCTCTGGCGTATCAGCCACTCCTCCCAGTTTTGTATCGTCAGCAAACTTGCTGAGGGTGCACTCTGTTCCTTCATCCAGGTCATTGATGAATAAGTTGAACAAGACTGGACCCAGGACTGACCCCTGGGGGACACCGCTAGCTACAGGCCTCCAACTAGACTCTGTGCTGCTGATCACAACTCTCTGAGCTCTGCCATTCAGCCAGTTCTCAATCCACCTCACTGTCCGCTCATCTAGCCCACACTTCCTGAGCTTGTCTATGAGGGTGTTCTGGGAGACAGTGTCAAAAGCCTTGCTGAAGTCAAGGGAGACAACATCCACTGCTCTCCCCTCATCTACCCAGCCAGTCATTCCATCATAGAAGGCTATCAGATTGGTTAGGCATGATTTCCCCTTGGTGAAGCCATGCTGACTTCTCCTGGTCACCTTCTTTTCCTCCACATGCATGGAGATGGCCTCCAGGATGAGCTGCTCCATCACCTTTCCAGGGATGGAGGTGAGGCTGACTGGCCTGTAGTTTCCTGGGTCCTCCTTCCTGACCTTTTTGAAGGCTGGAGTGACATTGGATTTCTTCCAGTCCTCAGGCACCTCTCCTGTTCTCCATGAACTTTCAAAGATGATCGAGAGTGGCCTAGCAATGATGTCTGCTAGCTCCCTCAGCACTCGTGGGTGCATCCCATCAGGGCCCATGGATTTGTGGGTGTCAAGTTTGCTTAAATGATCTCTAACCCGATCCTCCTCCATCAAGGGAAAGTCTTCCTTTCTCCAGACTTTCTCTCTTGCCTCCAGGGTCTGGGGTTCCTGAGGGCTGGCCTGAGCAGCAAAGACTGAAGCAAAGAAGGCATTCAGTAACTCTGCCTTCTCTGCATCCTTCGTCACCAGGGCACCCACCCCATTCAGCAAAGGGCCCACATTTTCCCTAGTCTTCCTCTTGCTACTGATGTATTTGAAGAAGCCCTTCTTGCTGTCCTTGACATCTCTTGCCAGATTTAATTCCAAACGGGCCTTAGCCTTCCTCGTCACATCCCTGCATACTCTGACAACGTTCCTATATTCCTCCTGAGTGGCCTGTGCCCCTTTCCACTTTCTGTAGACTTCCATCTTCTGGTTGAGTTTTGCCAGGAGCTCCTTGCTCATCCATGCAGGTCTCCTGCCTCCTTTGCTTGACTTCCTACTCATAGGGATGCACCACTCTTGAGCCTGGAGGAAGTGATGTTTGAATATTAACCAGCTCTCTTGAACACCCCTTCCTTCTAGGGCCCTAACCCATGGGATTCCTCCAAGTAGGTCCCTGAAGAGGCCAAAGTTTGCTCTCCTGAAGTCCAGGGTTGCGATCCTACTTGGTGCCCTGCTGCCTCCTTGCAGGATCCTGAACTCCACGATCTCATGGTCACTGCAGCCAAGGCAGCCCCCGACCTTCACATCTTCCACCAGTCCTTCTTTGTTTGTTAGTACGAGGTCCAGCAGCACACCTCTCCTTGTTGGCTCCTCCACCACCTGTGTCAAGAAGTTGTCACCAATGCTCTGCAGGAACCTCCAGGACTGTTTGTGCCTAGCTGTGTTGTCTTTCCAGCAGATATCGGGGTGGTTGAAGTCCCCCATGAGAACCAGGGCCTGGGATCGTGAGGCTACTTCCAGCTGTCTGTAGAAGGCCTCATCGACTTCCTCATCCTGATCAGGTGGCCTGTAGTAAACACCCACAACAGTGTCACCCATGCTAGCCTGCCCTTTGATCCTTACCCATAAGCTCTCGACTTGCTCTTCATCCACCCCTAGGCACAGCTCAATACCTTCCAGTTGCTCTCTCACATAAAGAGCAACTCCACCACCTCGCTTGCCTGGCCTGTCTTTCCTAAAAAGCACGTAGCCATCCATGACGGCACTCCAGTCATGCGAGCTATCCCACCATGTCTCTGTAACGGCAATGAGATCATGGCCCTGCGACCGCACACACATCTCTAGTTCTTCCTGTTTGTTCCCCAAGCTGCGTGCATTGGTGTACAGGCATTTCAGAGAGGTGATCGAGCATGCAGGTTTCCCAGGAGGGGTAAAAGAGGGTCTCTATAATACTCTCACACCTATCACCATTTCTGAACTTCCCAGAGGTCACAGAGGCTTCTTTGGGCTTGGGGGTGGCAGGAAGGGGGAAGTGTCCATGAGAGTCCATGATATAATTTCCTTCTGTAATTTTGACTAGGCACTTGATGAAGTCATCTATGACATCTATAAACATCCGGACAGTATAAAACCCTGAGAAACCTTCTCTGACCTGGAAAGCTGACCCTGCCTATGAGCAGGAGTTTGGACTAGAGACTTTGTGAGGTCCCTCCCAGCCTGAGTGACCCTGTGAGCCCATGGTCCTGCAGCAAGGAATCCCACAGCTTCACTATGCATTCTTCATATTGAATTTAATTCATCATTTCAATTCATCTCTATCATGATGGTCTTCTGCAGTACTTCATCTGCAGTATTTCTCCTGCAGTACTTCACAGCGAGCCTTTGTATTTACTGTCCTGAGAAATTTAGTATCACTTCTGAACATCATAGTTTCACTATCTCTCCCACCTTGATCATTTCCTAATTTATTGCACCTGACTGGTTCTGCTACAGCCACTGTGAGTCTCCTCTGATCATATCTATCTTATCTGGAAACTGGCAGTTCTTTCTTACTCTCTGTATCCCATCTACACAGTTTCTTAACCCACATGAATATCCCTTTTCTTATCCCATGGCAGCTTAGTTTTTTTAAGAACCTCTGATGAGAGATTTTGTTGCATGCTTTTCTAAGTAAGATCAAACTATATCAACAAAATCTTCCTTGTCTATGTGCTTTGATTCCTCCAGAGTGTTATTTGGAGGAAACAAAAACAAAGATATTTTAAATTAGATTTTAAAGTTGGAAACATTTTAATGTTGGATTTGTTCTATGTTTGGATAGCTGGGAATAGTTGAAGAACACGAAATCAATAATCACAAAATTCAAAATTTGTATTTGTTCTTCAAAATTTCCTAAAGCTCATACAAAATACATCATCAGCATTGCTAGTATGGGGTTGCCTTTCCTTCTAACATATAGCTGAACTTGTCTTATTAATCAGAATTGTTAATACAGGGAAATAACAATTATTTGTGACAGTCAAAACTGCAGTGATTATCTCGATTCATAGAATAAACCAGAGCTTGGAATTCTAGTAACTTAATAATGCAACTATATTTTGCTTGGTTACCTCAGACTTAGAGGCAATTGATAACATTTGTTTACATTAAAATGGGAAACAGTTATCTGTAATATGAACTCAAAGAACAGTATACTTATTACTTAATAAATTCTATTAACGTTAAAAAGATTCTTCCTTTTATATTTTATTTCAGCTCTCAAGCTCTCTTGTGTCTGAAGTATCTGGGCATTTAAAGCACTTGAGCTGCATCATTTAGTTAGTCTTATTTCATCCTTCATATACTACATTTTCCCTCTGAAGACACTGCAGCATTTGCATTGGGATTCCCTTAGTGCTTGATCAAAATTTCTTACAGTTCAGAACTAAACAAGTTGCTTATAAATATTTTCTAGTCCATTTATTACTTTTTCAATAATAAGTTAGAATAATTTCAGGGAACATTTTTATACACACACAGTAAGCATTTACAGTTGTTTGATTGTGACTGCTGAGTGTATACTATATAATTTGTGATTTAACATTAACATTCATGAAATTGTGGAAAATATACTTAATACATGAAAATGGAAGAATGTGTGAGGAAGAAGAATATGAACTGTATCTAAATGCAATATAGTCAGACTGAATATATTTCAAGCAGTGAATGTATTTGTGCCAAAAAAGACAATTTCTATTTAACTTTGGTACTTAAGCTTGTAAAACTGTCATGTAATATTTAAATGGAGAGGTCATTGTTACTCATATTATAATGGAAAGGACAGTAAAATGCTTACATTTGGAGAAGACTAAGACTAGGTTTTTATCATTGAGAAGTGGCAGTATGGTCATTGCTCAGCACATACTAATAGTATGCAGTCTTGGGGGAGCTGAGGTTTCTGTTTTTTTTTTTTACTAAAATGAGTTTGACTAAGTATATTGTGATTGGAGTAATTAAAAAGGCCCACCTCAGACCTATTTCAAGAATTTTTGTTGTGCAACTTAAATTTCAAGCAACAAACTGATATGGACATCAAAACATGCATAAGGCCAAATGTAAAACTCTGCCATGAGAATATTTAAGCTACTTTCATCAAATGTCCTACAGATTTTCTTAGACATGCCAGAGACTTACATGCCAATCCTACAATGAGCTTCATTTAAAATCTCACTGAAATTATGGGATGCCATAAAGAAGTAGGAATTTACTTCTACTTTGCCTCCTTCATTAAAAAAAAGTGGTAGAAAATGCAACATATACGATGAGAAAAAACTCATGTTCTTATTGAAAACAAAGTTCACGTCTTGCCTGACTTTTTATGACTTGCAAAAGCGGATAGTATGAACCAAAACACTATATATGGCTTCTTTGAATGTAGTTAAAACCTGTCTATTAGAAAAACAGGCCATAAAAAAAAAGAATAAGTGTACACACTCAATCATAACTGAGTTAACGCCTGTCTGTGTTTCAGGCCTGACTCAACTGTGAAGTAAACTTAGTTAGTCTACAGTCATTTAACTCTTGCTGAAGTTTAAATTAACTGAATCTCCTTTATGACCAAAATGTACTGAAAGAAAATAGATAATCTGTTATTGCAGCACAGCTAACCAACAGTAACTCATTGCCCCATGGCAGATTCAGTCCATTTATGCTCTGAGTCTCATATTGCTGGTTAACAAGGATGTTCAGAGGATCTTAATCTATATGTCTAATCCACTGTAAATGTGATGCTGTATAAACAAAAATATACATGTAATTAATTTCAACTTATTCCTTCATATTTGTAAAACATGATCTTTGGGCTATGTCAGAACAATGATCCTATGTGTATGGACTACAGAAATTGATCCTCATCATTAAAATCTGAGTTCATTATTATAAGATTAAGTTACTCAACTAGTGGCAATAAAAAATTATGACAAATCAATAACAATAATGACAACTGGAACCATAATTATGTTGAGAACCCAGCACTTCTAATATGTTCAACCAATCTATCAAATATGATTATATTTTAAAGTGGTCAATTTCCTCTTTATTGCTCCCAGCCAACTATTTTTATTTCTCATTTATTTCCAATCTAAGAAGCACACATCAGGTGAGTTAATTATGACAAACACAATTAACACTAGTTCACAAATGTTTCTGATTACTTTTAGTCAGACCTATTTTTACAAACAGAACTGAGCCAGAGGGTTAATGGTAGCACATACTGAATCTGTCATCATATTGCTGAATGTTGATTATTCTTGAGCAGAATAAAAGGTACCAGTCACAAGATATAAGCTATTAAAAGTAGATACTACAAGCTGTTCTGTAAATAGTCTTAAAAGAAGTAAGTACATTCTGGCTAGTTGCTTATGCTTTTACTGCCCTTATTTTGGCATGCTCACACTTATAAGCCTGGTGTGGTTCATCACTTCTATCAGGAAGACTCTGTCTCACGCCTGTCTTAAGAACTAATGAACATTTTTGGCTCTTACTGGTGACAGGATATTGTCAGGAAAGTTATGTTAAAATTAGTATGATTATGCCTCTGCTAACATAAGTTAACAGAAACATTATGTTTATAATGAGATAAAGCGTTGCATAGAAAATCATGGGAATCTTACAGTCAGAGGTGAGTAACTAACTGTAGTATCTACCTGAAAGATGCTACTATGATAGCAGGTTAAACAAAATATGAACAGAGTGCATGGACTGAACTGATTCTAAGTGTAGCCAAACAAGAATAAAGCACACATAGTGGCCAATGTTAACAGTGACACACACTGTTCTGACTGTGACTGCAAGCAGAATGGGAACTGATCATCCACTAGTATTTTTAATAAAAGCAGTCTATCAGACATCCAATCTTTTGTCATCTCCATGAGGAACTACACTGAGAAAACAGTGTTTTGCTGCCTATCAGCAAAACATAAACTTAGTCCTGTATTTCTGTAAGTGCTATCTGCAGATATCTTATAGTACTTGGTCTTTTTTCTTCTTTAAAATATATGGTTTCTATTTGTGGTATCATTCATGTCTGCTGTTTCCATCAGTGTTGTGTATATATGTCTAGGAATAGCGCATGTATGTGCCTCTTCAGGGAGAGGTAGTTGGATTGATTATTCCTAAATATGTACTTAGGTGTTGATACTACACAAAGGTTTGACCACAATAAAATTGGTGATTTTTAACTTCCTCAAGAGCAGGATCAGATCCCACTTTATGGATTCAGTCTAATAATTACATTGTATGAACTACACACTTACATTTAATCATTCATTTATTCATGAAAAATCATTAGATAAGACCCTTAGTCTGTGCTTCAATTAAAATAAATAAGTGACCACATAATGTGTGTCCTAGAAAACCGAAGACAAATTACTATTCTTCAGCAAGAAACTTCAGAGGGCAGTGGAGATGGCAAGGTTGTACTATTGTATTTAGAGGATGTACTTGTACTAGGTCTCTAAAACTCTGCATGCTTTCAGAAACTGAATTAATAGAATCTTTTATTGTTCCAATTTATTAGTGGGATGGCACTGCAAAATGGTATCTCCTCTATTATTTGTTCTCAACTTGGCCAGAATCCCATAACGCATTTACACAGGGACAGAAAGCATATTCCCATGCTCTTCTGACATTCTGCCTTCTCCAAGAATGGGCTTTAAAAAGGATGTGGTTAAAGCAGTCTAGACACATATACAAGTTGATTGACTGGGCAAAGCTAAATTAGAAGGAGAGGGCATAATCATAATAGGATCAGGTCAGAGAAAGGGACAGAGCATACATATAGCTATAGATAAAATGCTATATGTCTATTATGCTTTCTCTTTAGTCTGATGACAGCTGCAATCAGCAGTAGTCAGTCTCACAAAAATGCTTTCTACCTGCAGTGCTCTTCCAGAAATATACTCTTTCTTTTAGACTTCAAAGATAATAACTACAGTAAGAGAAATTAAGGTCAAATTGCAAAACATGAGGCCATGTTTTGGTTGGTTTCTGTCTCCAGCATATGTTGATAAATCAAGAAATAAAAAAAAAATTAAAATTCCACTCACCATGTTTTTATAGAGATTTGTAAAACCTGTGATTATTTAAGCTACTTTATTAGGTAGTAAATACAATCTTAATGTGGATTATTTATCAATGTCTACCTACTATTGAGATAGGTAGAGTCCAGTGGAACATTTCAGGCAGTTTTTAGTGCATGGATTGTAAAGACTGTTCTCAAAGAAAGTGCTGTACTAGGTGACACATATGACTGTTTTTTGTTGTTGTTGTTGTTTTTCCTGTAAGCCATATGAAAAATGAACCAATTGTCCTCTAGCCCAGATAAAGGGCAAGAAAGCAAAACAAGGGTGAAAATTTCTATTGTAAGTGGTCTGTCACAGCAGAAGGCATCACTTTACAGTGCCTTATTTGTCCGTAGTAAAAGCAGTAGTATGCCACCTCTGAACAGACACGTTACAGTGTCTGTGGCAGGGCTGGGAGTAGCCGGGCGTAGTGAAAGGAGGGGAGCATAAAGGCTTAGGACGAGGCACTTGGCCAGCCAAGCCTTTGGGTTATCTGGGAGCTGCTGCCCCAACACAGAGCTGCTGTTACTGCCCGAGAGCCCCCAGGCTCCAAGGTGTCATGAGGCAAACCGAGACTTGATGAAAGAAAGTGAACATATTTTTAAAGGGGGAAAAGTTGAGGTAGGAAAAAGGGATTCGTTTGTGAACGTTGCCATCCGCTGAATCACGCAGCCACACACGATAGATGCAGGAGAGCTGTTTTCCCCACACCAATCACTGTGTATATTTATTTCTTACAATAAAATACTTTCTATGTAGCCACAGATACAAAAGATGTTTTTGTGAACAAAGCCTCTTCAATTTTTAAAAGCCTTGCTGCTCTCTTTCAGCTTAGATGTTGAAATCCTTTTTTCTGCTTCACAGTGGGTTGATATGGAAATGAAATTAGGAACAGTACTAGAGTGTAGACTTGAGCTGAAAAGTTAGCCTTTGGTTCCCATGTCAACTATTGTCTTACAGTCTTAGGCAACTCATTTAACTTCATCGTGTCCTAATTCACCAGAGATTTAATGGCAATATTAAACAGCTCAAAGTAATTTTAAATGGGGCATCTTCCCTTCTCTCCTAATTTTCTGAATAAAATGGATGTTTGCAAAACAAACCATAACTCTCCCCCACAAAAATATCACATTTTTCTATACTGTATTGAAACTTCCCCAAGACCTAAGGTATTATAAATCCATTATTTTAGCCTTCAGTCACATGTTTTTTTGTGCACCACTTTCTTTTTGCTTGCTTTGTGTTGCCATTAAACATGAAATTATTTAGAAAAAGGGTATGTTCCATTGTCTAGCAGAGTAAAAATATTAACACCTGATTTTCACATACATTCATATATTCATCAGCCTGGCTAGATCTCAAGTGTGTGTAGCGAGAATGTGCACATTTCATTATTGTTTCCTTAAGCCAATTTTGAAATGTCTATCTTAGGAAATGGTTTATCTGTGTACTTACTTCCAAGAAGCAGTAATATTAAAGGGGCGCAGGATTTGTGGGAGGCAATTTATAATTGCAAAGATACATTACTCATGTCTTGAGTTGAAAGGTCATCTCATAGCTTGCTAAAAGTGAACGAATTACAACTTATATTCTGTCTGTAAACTCCTATTGAAGAAAGCCAATTTCTATGAAAAGATTGTCTTGTCATTAAGTTTTTTAAAAAAGAAAATCTATAAAACCAGAATACTTTTTCTCCAAATGGAATAATTTAGAGTTTTCTATGAGACTATCCTGCTTCTTTAAGGACTTGAAAATATACAGTATTTATGCAGAATAAAATGACATGCACATATGGTTAAGCGAATTTATTTAACCATAACAGTATACTCTTATTTAGTAAACGTAAAAGTGCACATTTAGACCAGAATGATGGCTCTTTTAGTGCAAGGAGAATATGCTAATGCGATTCTCTTCCACACTTTGAGCTGCTGCACAGGAGGCAGCCAGCACTCTGCAAATCCAGTAATGGTATTGTGGAACCACTCACACAGCCCTACTGGTGAGTAATACAGCAGGTTTCAATACTTACTTCTGTTGATTGTGTTCATGCCTCTTATCTCCTCCCGTTGATAAGCCCCCTTTGAAGCACCTCATCAGCATTATGCCTTTTACATCTCCACTATCTGAAACCTAAATTTGAGTCTCAAACCTGCAAATTCCTTTTTGTGAATTGAAACAAAATAACTTTGAAACTTTAGACTTCTGCAGAAGAAAGAAATAGATATTTTCTAGGTTTCCCCCAGATGATACAGTAGGATAACTCAGTTTACAACAGATACAAGTAATGACTAATCCTTCTGTCCTATTTACCTAACAGATCTTGACATCAGTGGATCTCCACTAATCTACTCTTGCTGAAAAAACTGCCTCATTTTTTGACATTACATTACATTTATAATACATTAACTATTAATCTGGAAGGTTAATTTAAACAGCAAAACCATTCTGCATTTGGAGGGGAAAACATTTTTTAAAAACTCTTCTAACAAGGGAAAAAAGAAGGACCCCAGCCCCATCTTTTCAGTTTTAATAGGAAAATTTTATAGTCAGCAATTAGTGGGATTTCTGATTATCAAGGGCAATCCTGACTTTCCAGAAAAGAATAAGGTACTGCTAGACAACCAGATGCTGGCATTCAGAAGAGGAACTTCCCCTTCCCCTTCCCCTTCCATGTCCTGAAAACTTCAGGTTGTATTGGTTTGGGGTCTAGCAAGGTAAGACATTTGGGTATGAAGGAGAGGGATATAAGAACAATGATACAAAACACATGTTAGAAGCGAAATATTTACTAAAGTACAAGAGTCAGCCTATATGTTTATAAAGTCATACTAGTGTGATCAACATATTAGAATTATGCCTCACTACACAGTAAATTTCAAATGAAATTGTATAATTTATAAAAGCCCTACTAGAGATACAAATGTACAGATTTGTTACATATACTTATTTTGTCTAGGGAAAAATAACTTGTGAAACATAAAGGTAAGGACAGGAGAAACGCAGGGCTTGCTGCGGGTTATGCTGGTAAATGAATTTTCTTTCAACTGCCTCATCTATGCTATTCTAGGATCATTAAATAAAGTTCTAATACATGCACTATAATCATGCCATTTCTATAGTTCTGTCCTCATTCAGCTCTCATTATTAACTTTCTGGGGAGAGCTGAATAGATTCACTCTTCACCTTGGTAAATTCTTTGTAGAAATAAATTGTATTGCGAACTTTTTTGTGTGCAAACCTGGTGCATTGATGTGATTGAAAATGCAGCCCCAAACACTTATAAAAAGGCCCTGGACTTATTTAGTTATATAAAAAACTAGTTTTCTGAACAAGAGATTTCTTTGTGAAACAGTTCTATAGCAATGCTATTTACACTCCCCTTTTTTCTCATGTATTTGCACTGTTGTCAGTGGACTTTTTACCATCGATACTACCAGCCTAATTCATGGAGCTACTGCAGGGCTTGTGCTTAAAAGTTGCAAACATAAAATACTGCATAGATGGTACTTATATTTTATGTTTGTTATAAAACATTAAACTCAAATGGATCCAATAAGCTCTACTGGACAGCTTTGTTGTATGTTTAATACATTTCAGTGCTATATTAAGGATCTCATGTGAAAGTTCTTCAGTATTTTTCTCTCTACACTTCTTATTTGGATTCTATTAAAATAATATATTTTGATCATATTTTCACATGGTCCTGCCTACTTTGGAGCTAAGACCTAGATATATTATTTTTCAACCTTTTGATAATGTTTTCTAAAGGTCTTTTAGTAAATATTTACAGCCATTCCCTTTGAAACACATGCCACAGCTGCCAGCTCCTACTTATGATAAATTAATATTGCAATGCTAAGCACTTACTTATAAGCTCTAGATCTAGAGGCCAATATACTTGGCTTTCATTAAAAACAGTATTACTAGATTCCCTATTTTAAATTTTCCAACTCTTAGCTACTGTTGAAACTGAAATATCCATGACCAAAAAGACATGAAATGATCTTTGTAAACATGTTAATGATTACATCTATACTGTTGTTAATGGTGAGAAGAAATAGTAAAAGAGTGGGACAAAAGAATGACTTTGAGCAAAAATCACAGTAGTTCTGTTCTTGACCATAAGCAATCTTGACAATTGCACAGTTTGGCCAGGTGTACCAGAAAATGGGATTTCTTTTAATGAGACATCAATATTAGTTGCATAGGAAGATAAAAAAAAGTGTTAGTTTTTTTTTTTTTTTGAACAACAAACCCCTCTAACTAAATAGCAGAGACTAACATTGTCTATAAAGATGAAATATGGAGTAAAATATATGATGTAGAAAATGTGATGCATTTCTTCTCCACTCCCAACAGCTCCCAACATCCCAACAGGATGAATTTTCCTCTCCACTCCCAACAGCTTCTCATCTGGCAGGTTTAAAAACAGATAATTTGGGGACTGGTTTCTTTGCTCTGAAAATACGACACTAATGCAGTAAAAAAGGAACCTAGAAGAACTGTATCTGAATAGGAATTGAATTTATTTTTCTTGTCAGTTCCTCTCAAGGCTGCAGCAGAATCATTTCTACTTGAGCAAAATGAGCAGTATGTTTGGTGGTTGATTAAACTGGGAAATGGGGTGCATATGCATGTCCCAAGTGTTATGGAGCTAGATTCTGTTTTTATTGATTGTTGGGTTTTAAGGTACAAATTTCTGCTAATGACTGATTACTTGGACTGTAAGATTCTCAGCTCTGGGTTTTCCATGTATATACAGTATTTTCACCTTAGGGCTCTGATTGTGACTGGAATTTGTAGACAATATTCCAGATCATATAATTACCATGATAAGTTGTTTGGATATAGACAAATGAACAATTTAAAGTAACTAGGCTTTTTTTCTCCCAATTTGTAGTGCAGCAAGTGATCAGAAAAAGGCAAATTCAGTGTATATTTAAACAAGGAATTATCAATGGAAGCATACTGCCTTTTGAAAAGCAGAGGTATTAACTAGATGCCTGTAAGCTTTCTAAATGAATCTAAACATGCAATTTTATTTTCATAAATCTTAATGTAATAGTATATAAATATATATAAATGGTAGTTTCTAAAGTGTCTGTGTTGTAGGAAAATTCTTCTCCAACCAGGTGAACTCTGTGTTCATAAAAGAAAAATAACACACTTTCCTTAATAAGAGTTTAAATTTAAAGTCTTTGCTGTTGATTCTATAAATATGTATGTTTATATAGGAAACTGTAGAACACTTTTAAGTCAAATATACATGGTATTGTATAAATATGCATTACTTCAAAATTCTTTCCACAGTCTGTGGCTGGACAAATAAATGAGATGTTCTCCTTTTCTAAATAAACTCAAGAATTTTCTGACTACAACAGAGTGGGAAAGGATTCTTCCAAATCCATGGTATTTTAAGATTAAACAGAAAAGAAAGAGACACTTTCTTCAGTGGGCTGAAATAGAAAGAAAGAAATCAATAGATCTACAAAACTGTCAAGAATCTGGTGACAGGAGCACACCATGCATTAAAGTCCCTGATCTATTTTGTTAAAACTAGGAACTAAATTAACCAGGGGCATGAAGTGCTTAATTGCTTACTATATACCCAAGTATTTTTGAGTGGTCCTTTCTTTCTTATAAGAAATTCCATACAGAAGCTGCTCCAAAACCTTTACTAATTAAAGCTTTGTTGATATTGGTATATTTCTTCAAAAAGTTTAAATAAATTGACATGTTTTGACAAAGTTCTGATTAGAAAATTCCCAATTTGTGCCAGCTGAAACTGGTTAATATTGTGAAGAAAGAAAGCAAGCCCTGAGGTAGCGCTTACTCAAGCAGCAAGGTTACACGGCAGACCACATAGATCTGGAAACAAAATAGATTTGAGTAGCCTGCCACTGTATGAATGCAATATATTGTTCCCAGACCCAAACCACCTCGGCTGAATTAGTTCAGGAGTCTTGGCGCTCATAGTCTATACTGCTAGTACTTCTATTACTATGGCAGCTTTATGTATTCCATGTTAAAGGAAGTTATGTCAATATGGACAGCTGCTAAATTGTCACTGTCTAGGACTCAGAGAATGTCCATATTAAATGTCCATATTGCATATTCTTTTAGGTTTTTGTAAAGCAGAACGATCAGTTTCTTGGGAGGAAAGGGTTGCTAATATAAAAGACGGATATGATATGTAATCAAATCATGTGTTTATAGCTGGTGCAGTTCCTGTGTGCTGATTTGGAGCCTACCTGAACTTTAAAAAAACCCAGCTGCGACTGCAGTGTGATTTGCCATTTACCTGACTCTGTTAACTTCAGGAGCACACACCATATGGAAAGCAGAGATTTTAGAAGGTGGAAGGAATTAGAAAATTACAGCTCAGCCTGGGGATTTGATAAGTTCATAGAAGCTGCATAATGGCAAATTTAGGACAGAAAGAGTCAGCACATTTCCCAAACAAAAAAAATATCTGTGTAGCTCTTAAAAGTTTTCTCTGGGGAAAGAAAAGCAGAAGAAAAGAATGTAGAGTAGGGGAAAAATCTAAGTACTTTGTACTACTATTATTATTATTATCATTATCATTATCATTTATTTTAATTTGGAAATGTTCATTCTTATTAGAGGTTCAGCTCAATACAGACTTGTTACACAACAGCATCTGGTTGGTAATGTATTTAATTTGCATAACTTGGAAAGTCACCTGTGTTGAATTAATATATTTGGCCCTGTGTGACTGGGACATCATTGGAATATGTACAAGTGATTTGGGTGCTTACTAAAGACATGATCAAAAGCCTTCTGAAGTAAAGCTGTTTCTGTAATTGTGTGATTGCCACCATACTGATTAAAATACTTGCTGTTAGTGCAATTGAATGCCTCCTGCATTCACTTAGTAGATAAAATTAAAAAAAAAAAAAGACATTTGAAAAGCTATTTACAGACTTTTTAGACCAAATTGTTGTTCAATATGTCATTTTTTCCCCTGAATGAAATGCATTTTTGCTTGATTTTTTTTCACTGTTGACCACTGTTTGAGAAATATAAACACAAGCAAATCTTTTGGAGGGATTTTCCAAGCCAAACTGTGTAATAGGAAAACATTTCAATCTACTACAGTACATTCTATGTTATTCTTCCTTTCTAATTAAACACCAGCAAGTCCTTCAGCCTTTACATGCCTTTGGGAGAGAACTGTGGATCTTACAGATTTTTTCATGCGACTTTGGGGAAAAATGAGTTGCAAGATTAGCAGGACTGGAAAAATGAACATCTGTTGGCAAAATGAACAGCTGGCTGGCTGACTTCCATGATGAGTAATATGCTACTAAGCATTTTCCTCACAAGTAGGTTTCATTGCAATTAATAGAGTCTACTCCTTTAGTGTTCTTTAATGACTTATGAATTTTAACTAGATTAAAAAAAAACAAAAAAAACAGGGATGTCCTTTTCATTATCCCAATCCTGCATTTCTCAAAGTATTTTGTCATAGTCATTCACTGTAAATATCACATGTAGCTTTTTGCACTGCTTATTTGGCACTAGGGATATTTTGCTTATTTTCAGAAATTTCATTCAGTCTTTGTCCTAAGAATGCCTGTAGCAAATGGTTTTATTTATTTTATGTATGCATCTTGAACTTCCAGTGCAAAAAGGATATTCTTCTCCTTCAGACTAAAACAGCACTAAATGACATTTGAGTAAGACAAGCATTTGTCTTTAGGTGCACTCTGGAGCTATATGTCAGTCTCTGAATTCCCAGGGCACAGAAAACCCTGGCAGGAAAAGTTATTCTTTCATCATCTTCCTGTAGCCTCTGGTGCAGAGGGCATCTTGCTGCAAAAGAGAGTAGCTGATATGCTCTAGAATTATTGTCTATTTTTTAAATTAGACCAGTTCCAGTTTAAGCCCAACACCAAACAACAAAACTATGTGCCACTTTCAGTGGCCTGCTAGAAGCCAGCTAGTTGCTCCAAACATTCACATAAAACTGGTGGCCCTTTTTCCTGTTGCATCCATGTATTTGTCATGCTCATAACTGCGAGTGGAGGAAAAGAAAGCAGGTGACATTTGTGTGTATGAGAGAGAACACTGGCCACCCATATACCGTGCCAGAAAGTGACAGCTTGGACTGCAGGTTTTGCTTGAAATGTTACCTTGAGGAAAGAGAACAAAGCTTCTACAAGGAGACAGGTTGCTGTCAGCATTGTGACATACAGGGCTTGATTGCTTACCAACACGTGGACATCTGGTGTTAATTTTCACATTCTAGGGAATTGCATCTAGTCTCCAGGAGCCAGCCCAGAACCGGGTCTCCCATAGAGTTGCGTCCTATCTGTCAGCTACTTGAAGATGTGTCGTATATTCTAGGGCACTTCAAACAGCACTGGGTCCTATGTTTTGGCAACAGAATCATGTCAATACCATGAGATTGGCACTTAAAAACGTGTGCTTATTGCACTGTTTCTGGCTTCCATTAATTTGATATAAAAAACAAAGGTCACAAAAAGTAAATTGGTTATATGTTCTTAGCAGGAAATTTGTGATGATTTTTCTCATAGACAACAGATGGATACATATAGCATTTAGCTGATTTACTTTTCACTGATGCTAATACTATATTATCTTATCTATATTATTATTATATCAGGTATCTATGCAGGCAGTTCCCTGCTTTGCTCTCACAACGCTTATTTCTCCTTATATTGTAAGTGCTCTTATAATCTATTATCCAAAGCATTTAGTACTGGTATCTCTGTAGCTTTGCATTTTAATTGTAATAGCATGTGGATATCCATATTTTTATAGTTGTTGCTTTAAAACAAAACAAAACAAAAAAGAACAAGCAACAACAAAAGCCCGAAGGTGTTCTTTCCAGAGCATTCAAGCATAAACCATCTTATTTTTCATTGAGTGATTGAGTATTATTAAGATAAAAGGAGATGTATGTTGACAATAATGTCTCATGAAGTAGAAGTCTAAGGATGTTAGCGTAACCAAGATGATTGAATACCTTTAGTTATAGTGCCACTGCTTGTATCACTCATCTTTTTCTTCACCTCTTATAATCTCTTTTGATACTAACTACCTCTCTGTCATCTACAGTATTATCAATATCACTTTTATTCCTGTTCTTAATTTCTTTTCAAGAGCTCTTTAAATACATGGATTCCTTTTTCTTTAGCTATTAGACAGAAAACACTGCATTACTATGTGAATGTGAAAGCCATGTCATTCTCTCAGACATACTGACGAAATATTGATTTCCTGTTGGATATGGAGAATATAGAAGAATAAGTGTGACATTAAAAAAATCAGTACCCAGGGCAACTGAGTTCATTCTACTCAGTTAAAAGATTAGTACCATTACCAAAATATACTAAAATATATCATAAATACTAAAGTAAAATAGCAAAATGCTACAGCACAAAAGGGAGAATTGTTTTCACAGATGCTTGTAAATTATGCTGTTTCAGTAGAATAATGGACACTTCCATTCTGCAAGAGAAGGAATTGGCCGTGTCACCTCTAGGCCAGGTGCCCAGGCATATGCATTTGAAAAGTTGTTAGAAGCTCTCAAAACTCTCTGACTTCTCTTCCAAACATAAATGAAGATGATGTTACAGCTGTCCAATAGGGAAGATGGAAGGAGAAAAAAGTAAAAGAAGTAAAAATACTTTTATTTTGAAATAAGCCTAAAAATAGTAAGTGCCAAAATTTTCAGAGATGACACTTCACTGCATAAGTCTGTTTCACTAAAAACTGGACCGTAATCTTTATTTAGGCTCATGAATGCTCAGGGTGATTGGCTGCTTTAAGAATCTTGAATCAACTGTTCCAAAGTTTCCCTAGTTTAAAGTGAAGATCAAATGTTAGGAATGGTTCTGAAACTTTTCAGAAACAGAAAATTTTTGGCATTCTCTTCAAAAAATGCAAGTAATATTTCTAATACTCAGCTGCCTATCTGTCTGAAGGGTAAAAGAGTTTATTCTATTGTAACTTTACTTTTTAATCAACAGTGTAGTCCTGAAGTCCTGAAGCATCTGTTTTGTTTTGTGTTCAGTTTTTTCGGATGTTC
Organism: Apteryx mantelli; assembly: GCF_036417845.1. Classification (NCBI taxonomy): domain Eukaryota; kingdom Metazoa; phylum Chordata; class Aves; order Apterygiformes; family Apterygidae; genus Apteryx; species Apteryx mantelli. Next base: position 62,416,925 of record NC_089979.1, read on the forward strand.
TTTGTTTACATGCTTATGGAGGCTTTCTGGTGAAAATGAGTTGAGCATAAGCCCAGGCACAAACAATTATATTGAGAATAAGGCCTTTGTTCCAGAATCTCTTGTTAACAAAATTGGAAGTTTTCAGTGAAGCTGAGGAACAGAACATTTAAATATTTGTCTTTAAATGGTATATAAAAAGTCATATTATGTGTCATCCCCCAGCTGCTGACACAAGCTCTTCTCATTCTTTTTCACCCCTTAACCAACATTATTATGTATTAAAAGAAGGATTCTTACAGTATTCTATTTAGACAGGGCAAAATAAACTTTTAAAACATACTTGCTTTTCCATTTTTGTCTTTTATGCAGTGGGTGAAGATTTGCTTGTTGTGCTTTGCATTGTTTAAGATATTTATTTGCTTTCTGACCTGAAGTAGAATTTGCGATTTGCAGCTGTTTTTCATGGAAGCTTACACTGCATAATTAACGGTTTCACATCCCTTTAATCATCAAAGTGCTAAATTATTGGGAACAGTGTACTTCAGTTTTGTCCTGTATTTATTGGCATTCGCTAATCTCCCTGTAAACGCACAATGTGAATGCAAATACTTCATTCTGAAGAAAGTGTGAATACAAACCAATCCAGTATTAGTGATTACTGAGAGTCAGTTCTTTGAAACTGTTCTATTGATCTGTTTTGTAAAGCTGAAAATACTCAAATAATGTTTTCTAAGCCAAAGTTTACCATTTTTGCATTCAGAAGAAAGCAGGTCCCCTGAAAGTGGGATACAGAAATATATTCATGTCAAAATACACAAGTCAGATGGTAGGGCCCTGAGGTTGTCTAGCAGCCTGTGTATTTCTATTAAAGAATTAACATGTTTCAAGTACCACTGCTAAAGCTGAAGAAAGTCAAACAAATCCCAAGAGATTTTGAGAGCATCCAGATAGGGAACTGTTACATCATTTACACCTACAAAAGTGATTTGGCATCACTACCAGATGAATAAAGTACATCATAATACATAACACATCATAGGTGTGTAAGTTTTTCTGTACGTAATTTTTTTCATAAAAATTTCATGAGGATTAGTATCATCTCAAATGTGAAGTCATAAAATGTTACTGCACTTTTTAGGACAGACTTGAGTATTAATAGCTAAGGGAAATGATGTAGTTGCAAAATGAAAATAAGGGAAAGAACTGATATTCTGCTGTTAGATAGATATCTATGATGTTAATGTATTGTAAGAAAACAAGTCTTAGTGCAGAACACACCAGGCTTTAATACCTGATATTATTCCATCTTTATGTCTCAAAAAGAATAATTCAGCCTTTCTTTCTTCTCTTTCTCTATTATTCTTGAGTTATCAAGAGCTTTTGCCAAGATAGGTATTCCTCTGAAGTACTAATATGGTCACTTTGCTCATGAGTGGATAGTATGCCTTTCAGGTAATGCTGAAAAAGTCAACTTCCTTGGGCTTCATTCTACAGTAGATTATATCTTGTGTGATAAAGGATGTCTCTTTAAATGTTTTAATACAAAATGAAACCTCCCTTCCTTCTTACAGGCTTTAATGAGAAAGAAAAGTAAAAGGTAATGGAGAATTAGCCTCTCCCTTTTACCCTATGTGTACAAACCCATGCAGAAATGATTTTTATAGATAATAAGCAGTGGATATTGCCCTATTCTGAAAGGTATCAAAGCATATTTGGCTAATGTGGACATTACTTTGAAGTGGAACCTAAACTGGCAGTAGCAAATATCAACTGCTGAATAAAACCTGCATACTTCTAAATCACGGCCAGGAATAGAATAAATGAACTCACTTAAACACCAAAAACCAAAACCAGGAAAACTCAGTTATAAACCTCAGAGAACTCAACAGTTAAATACTGAGTGCCTTGTTCTAACTCTTAAAAACTATGTGAAAGCCTGTATTCCCATTACAAGCTTCCACAGTAAATACAGACTCTTCCTCAAAATAATCCTCAAATTTGGCAGAATAATTTGAATTAGAATAGAACTAAGACCTAATTAAAAGGTAATTGTGATATGATGTTGGCTCCTATTAAGAGTTCATATAGAGGCACTTTGTGAATCCTAGTACAATTTCTCTTTAGTTCCAAGAAAAAAAAACTGAGTGTTGTGTGTAGTGGTAGCCTTCAAAACCTGAGCAAAACCCAAGAAAGAGGGTCAAGATCCAAAAGCATTCAGGTCTGTGAGTGCAGGATGGCAAGCTAAGTCTTACGTGTTGATTTGCAAGTCTTGAACTGCAACTCTGAGCATAATGATCCTTTGGACCTGCTGACACTAACTGAGGACTTCTTGTGTGGAAACTCTTATAACAAGTTCATGAAACCTAGCCTGGGTGCAAAGAAACATGTTTTCATTCTGCTTTTTTTATACGTCGTCTTTGGACCTTCTGCAAGCAGGTTTGGTGTCTTTGCATCCTAACTAATACTCTCCCTTTTCTTCACTGCCTCTTCTGGTGTTCTTGGAGCAGGAGGCAGCTCAAATGTTTCTGCTCACAAAGTCTAGACACGCTTGTTCCTCATGTATCCTGCTGGCTGTCTGAGACCTTCTGTGCTAACAGGGGTGCAGAAGTAGCCCTGCTCCAACACAGGCTCCCTGCAGCATCCTGCCACACAGAGCTGTCGGCAGATCCTGCTCTGCCCTTGGGAGAGTCTGGGGTTTGCTGCCTGCTGAATGAAGGTCCAAAGGCATTGCGTGATTTCTAAAGGTATTTTGCCAGGCATCTTAATAGTTCTAATGTTATCATTTTGTTAACACATGATAGCAGTGGTTATATGCTATTATCTTATTACTATTGGATTCAACTGACATTCTGCAGGATATCCTTATTTTGTTTGAAGCACCTACCCCAGTGTAATCTTATCATGAGTCTACAAAGCACTGTAACTTCCTTTCTGAAGAAATCAAAATATCTAAATGTACTGTGGGTTGAACTTTACAGAGAGAGGGGAACTCTACTGTATTATAGCTAATTTACATTAGTTTTTTTTTTTTTGTATCAGACTCAATAATAAATGGAATAATATCATTCCACTTATCCATCAGAATATAATCAGTGCACTTCTGCTATTACTAAAGATACTTCTTTGCCTTGTTATCCTCCTGTCCTTTTGGTTTTGTTTTGATTTCTGTTGTTCTGCTTGTTTTTTTCTGATGCCTACTTGGTTGTGACATGTCATAAAATACTAACAGAACTGAAAATGAAATTGAATAAGAATTGAATTAAAAAGACCGAATGCAAAGGATTGGTATTACTTCAATCAAATTGGTGGTGATTCATTTCAAATCTTTGTTCCTCGCACCTGATAGAGATTTATACACCCCTAAGTCTTTCTATTACTGTGAGTTGTATAAAAATGTATTTCTGGTATCCCATAGAATATTTTGCAATATACCCACATTCAGTTACAGAATTAGTGATAGCTATATATACGGTTAAAGAAATTAATATTCAGTAAGAAGAAATAAGAGGGAAGGATATAACAAGTCCTTTCAAACACAAAGCTATTGTAGTAATACAGTATGCCCACACATTTTCATATAAAAGATGTGTGTTCTTTCACTGCAGAGTTTGAATATTAGGAAATGAGAATAAACTTTTGAACAGATACAGAAAAAAAAGTAGGTCAAAATATTCCCCTTAAAATTAAACTATTTCAAAATGGACTCATTCTTTACAAGAAACCATCAGTTTACCAGAGGAATTCAAATAGGCTTTTGGGATCAAAACTAAAATCTATTATTCAGAATTATTGCCCCCTAGTAAGCTTCATTTGCTTTGAAAAGCCTTTCATTTGCCCATACTCAGATAAAATCTAGGTCCTGTAACATTAGAATACAGTTGATAAAGTTATTGAACAACTCAAGATATCTTTGAGGGGGTTTGAAATAAGTTAGAAAACTTCCCTTAGCAGTACTTAGCAATCTTACATTTACAGGAAATGAGAAGGGGATTCTGTGATTCATAACAAAGAATAACATTTTCAGTTTGCTAAGCATGATCAGTTACATTTTCTAAAACATGATGTTGGTAGCTGGAATTTTTTACTTCAGTCAGGTCAGCTGGAATCTTCACATACTCTATCTATAGATTAGTTATAGTAATTTTCTACTTGGAAGTCTAAGCAAAATTATGCCATAGGGATGAACAGGAGAAGAAAGTAAGTCAAATCATTTTCTGAATACTGAAACTAAAAATTTCTTTATTTCACACTTTTTGGGCAGTTTGAGCACTTGTAGTTGGAACCACTGAAAATCTCACTGAATTGAGCCCTTATGAGATTTTCAGTCTTGTTTTGCAGACTTAGGAAGATTCAGATGCTTCAGATAAATCTTGAATGCTTATCTAAACCCATTTCTTCAACAAGTATCTGCCAAAAGTCAGCACAGCTAAAGCAGGGCTAGTGAGATGAATCAAGCATCCTCTGATAAAGAAGGAGGGTGTCATGGGTATAATTATTTTCTTCTATTTTATTAAAGGTACATGGCTACAGAGAGTTTGTTATGTGAGCTCCTAGAAGCATCTGTCTTCAGAAAATATTCCACTGACTTTTTTGCTGCAGCTATATTTCTCCCTTCTGTTTCCGCACAGCTCTGGAGAAAAAGTCCCTTCACCTTTGAGTTAACTACTTCCAGGCCATTGTCTGGTTTGTATCTGCAGCTCTGTCAGCATGCTGTATAGTCCAGGCAGAAGGGAAAAGATTCAATATGAGGAATTTCTCTAAAAAATTGTGAAAGTATATTCCATTTGCAAAGCCATTCTTAATCTAAGTGTGATTTTTTCTATATTGCTTCATTGTCTGTTTGCATTTATTAAGTGGTTGTGCAAACTCACTTGAATGTATAGATTCTTCAAAAACTGTGGAACATTTATTAATTTATTTTGCTCCAATTTAAGTTTTGTGCTAAGAAATTCACCAAAAGTGCTATACACTTCAGTTCTTTTATTCTCTGTACCCCTGTTTTCTACTTGGATGCCATAACTAGGCTTACTTCCTGTTTTAATTTTGTAAATAAACTAATAGCACTAACCTCATTTTTTCCACCGCTATCATTTTGTTCTACTAAGACCTTTGCTTAATTCTGGAATATAAATCTCAGATACTCTAGAATTTATTTTTCCTTCCTTATTCTTTAACTCTGCCAGTGACAAAAAATGGGACACAGATCTCATCTTTCCTTGCCTGCCCTCTGCTGAAACTGCTTCTACGTTTTCTTTATGTTAGAACATACTAAAAGAGAGGTGGTCTGTGTGGGGACAACTACAGGACAGTGTATAAGGAGCTTTCATATAATGTTAGTCATTAACCTCCTCTAGGGATAGGAACTGTAACTTGCTATCAGCTTCCAAGGATGTGAGACAAAGAAGGCATCATTCCCCTCCAGCACTGAATTAGCAACAGAGCTGGCTAGCCATGGGAGGAAAATATTTTATGTTTTTAGGGGATGTAGTGCTTCAGGAACAGCAGGCTGCTAAGATAAATTTGTTCTTCACTCCTAATACAATAAAGTTGTAATCCAAAATGTACAAGGCACAGCAATAGCGACTACAAGCTCCATTTCCCATTTTCAAATGGTTTATTAAATTGGCCTCTCTGTAAAATCCCTCTTTACAGGTGTCTTCTTTGCCTTCTCCAAATACTTATTTCTCCTTCTGTTGCGAGTTCTTCCTCTTCATTTCACCTTGCCTCCGGTTTCAGCAGGTGCTTGCATTGCTGTTCCACGCAACGTCCAGCTCCCAGCAAACTACTCTGGGCCCCAGAAGAGGGATGGCCGTAGCTCTGATACATCCTGTTTCCTATAGGAACACCACGTAGGCTATAGGCTGTACTGCCTAGCTCAGGAACTGTGCGCTCCTCTGTAGACATAATACACAGCAATTTCCTTCTCTCAGCTACCTTATTCTAGGTGTCAATTTTTCCATTGCATCTTCTCCTCCATAAGGAATTTTTCCTATTTTCCCTTAGGTATTCAGGTAGTTTCTGCTGTAACGCAGTCCTGCTGGTATAAACATCCCAGGAATGAATTTGACCAAGAGTCAGATTTATACTTTTAAAATCTCTTCCTTAAAACTTTTTTTCACTGACTCCTCTAGAAAGCATATATTTTAATATCAAGAGGGACAGTAGAAAACAAAATTAGTGCATTGAGGTGAACTGCATGCTTGAGAAATAATTCAACATTTTCTTCTCATTTCTACTTCTTTTCCTTATTTCAAAGTTCATCTATAGAAGCACGAATGTCAAAGCTCTGATCTTTTCTAATATAATAGGGCTGTGCTAAATTGTACAGTAGAAATTTGATTCCTGGCATCATAAATTCAGTGTCCTTATCAAACTACCATTTATTTTGCTAAAAAGGTAGTGGTTAATGTTTACATCATTTTCTAAGTCACTTTTTTCACCTCCTCAAATTAATTGCACACTTACTGAAGCAATAAGGAGAAAAGCAAATAAGAAAGATAAATAATATGTTCTGCATCCTCCATTGTATATATACGTCAACTATTCATACCCAGATATATACTGTTGTTGTACAGGCTTTATTATGGTGGGACACAGATTTCATTAACACTTCCTAATACTAATATTTTAAATCTAAATAGTACTAAGCAGTACACTTTCCTGTTCATACTTCAGATAAAATTATTTGATTAAAATCTGAGAAGTGGGTAAGAACAGGTTAACTGTGCATGCGTTGCCCCTCTCAAATCCTTCTGATGTTCAGTTTTGTAATATATACTCTTTGTTTTCTTCTTTCTTTTTACTTTTTTCATTTTTTTAAGGATTTTTGTAGTGGCATCCATTTTCTCACAGTATTCCTGAGGCAAATATATTGCTGCCTGTGGGTTTATTTTAAGGCTATGCTACTGACAGATTATTTGAGTCTTTCTGGATGTCATTTTCTTTAGACTCACCTTTGAATATACATCTCTAGCACATCATGCTTCACTGTAGAATAGATTTTTTTGTAGTTCCCAAAGACAACACAACGGGGAAAAAAATCACATTTTCTTCCTGATTTTATACATGCCAGAGTTTGTATAAAACTGATAAAGGCTATTCGCTGTAGTTTAGTCTACCCTAGCCTCTTTGTAAGTAAGCCATAAAATTAAAAACTATAGAAGCATAACATTGTTTAAGCTTTTTTTTCATATATAAATAACATTTATATATTTCTCATATGTAACAACTGACCTCATCATCTTTTGAAAAAAGAAGGGGAAAGAAAAATGCAAAGTTACTTTAAAAATGAAGTTCCATGAGTTTTGTTACTAAATAAAATATGCAGTGCCTAGTATAATTCACTAAATAAGTTGTACTGAAGTTAAGTACTACTCTTTCCATTTAAGATATGGTAGGAAAAAGTGTGCAATTTGGAAATTACAGAAAAAAATTGCTGTTTGAGAGCTATTATTTTTCCTTTACTTTTCCTAATTCCTTTAGTTTATGCAAACTTAAGACAATGGAATTGGAATAATTCCCAGTTTTCTAGTAGAGACATCTTCCAACATCTTTAGGCAACTATGGAAACTCTTTCAGTAAGGTTAACAAAGATTCTGGAAATGCAGAATGATAAAGAATGGAATCAGATCAGCCACTTACAGAGCCAGTAAATTAAAGTATTTTGCGTATTGGGTTATTTTCCTGTTTTTGTATAAATATACCTGTTGCCATGGTGAAAAAGGAGTAAGCAGGTAAGTTAGAGAAAAAATATGAAGGCTTTTCAATCTAAAGAATGGGCACAATTGCTATCTAAGAGCCAAAGCTCTCTGGGCTGCAGAAGGCAGACAGCTGTGGCTAATGGATCAAAACACCATGAGCACATCCAGAATCTTCCCACAGCAGAAACAAATTCACTCAGTTGTGCACTTTAAACATGTATTTTATTAAAAATTTGTGTCAATGTCTCTATTAAAGAACATGGAATCTTTTTTTCTCTCAGATATATTACAAGGCCACCTCGAACAGCAGCTTTTGGGGAAGAGCTCTAATTTGTCCCAGAGTTTGGCAATCAGAACTTAGTTGGTCTCTTTACAGGCTAACATAATTTTAAGAAAATAAGATCAGGGATTCCATATTGCTCCCAGATTAAACTTCAGTGTAAGTGAATTCATAAAGCAACTGCTTTTTTTAAAAATAGGAACTGGCACATTTGGCTACTGCTTTCAATAGTATCTCGACATCTGCAGCTGTGCCACTTTGCCTACTATTTAAAAAATGGAACTTTAATGAATTACTTAGCTGTAATGCAGATTTGTAAACAGAAATTACAACTCAAAAGCTGTTGGCACACAGGTGGCTCCATAATAGAAACTTGTGCTAAAACTGGTACAGGACTACTGGGCAGGAAGGTATGTGCCAGAGGGGGATGTAGAAAACACTCCAAGGTTTGTAGCTCTGGGATCTGAATGTAGTTACATTGAAATATACTTCAAATTGTAAAAATGAGATCTTATTTTAGCATACAAAGCTCTGAGCAACTTTGACCAGCCATCAATCCATTTTATTTGTTTTGCTTTGTAATTTTGGCACCCCTGAGCTTCCAAATAAGGAATTTTTAATAATGGGAAAAAACCTTCTTTATCTATGTTTTAGGGTACACTTCTAAACCAATGCAAAAATATGAGATATCAAAAACAGCAAATAGAAATGGCTTATTGTCAGGAGAATGTGCATTATTCACCTCCAGCAGTGAAATACTGGAAATCAGAGCCATTTATATTTAAGTATCCTGTATAGGTTAAAAATTTTTATTTGCATGTTTTTGTTCTCATCTTTTTTCTCTTTTTATCCTTGTGCAGTGGATAGTTTTACAGGAGCAAAATTACAAAAATAATCCCTCCAAAAAGCCTTAAAAACCTCTGAACCTGTCTTCAAAATAACTGTTTTCTCTAGGGCATGATAACATCAATTATGATGATTTGGTTTGACATGCAGCATTAGTTGAGATATTCAAATGGATTTAAGAGAGCTAGGAGCCCATTCCTTTCAAAATGCCTTTGTCAGTTGTAGTTTTCTATCAGTTGATTCTCCGTCCAAGCTCAAACCAATAAAAGTTTTTCATAGATTTATAAATTTGGGCTTAGCGGAAGAGCTCATTTAGTCTGACTTCCTGCATAATACAGGCCATAAAATTCCATCCAGTAATTTTATATCTCTCCATGTATTCTTTTGATGATCACTTAAAACAGCACATGCTACATATAGACAAACCAAATCAAATGTTCTCTCCCCTCTTTTATAACTAAAAGCAAGGTGACGTAAAAAATATATCAGTACCAGTTACTGAATGATAAGACTGGATGTAACTTGCTTGTTAACTTGAATTTCTGTTGTTCTTCTAGTTGCTTGCTTCCTCATTTCTGGAGCTAGGGTTGCCACATAGAGGTGCTATCTTATGCTGATGCTGAAGTTAGTTTAGTCCAATATTTGAAGATGGCATTTTCTCTAAATAATAGACCTCATTTTTCCAGGCTAGGATAATAGAAATATTTTTTTCTTTCCTAACATGGAATAATAAACATAGTTACAAGCCATCTTGTAATCACTGCTTAACAATCAAATTCCACAGATGTCTGTACCTGATTGATATCTATTTTTCTCCAAAGTTAAGTGACTGCTATTTTATATAAACCTTTATAAATCTTGAAATAAAATACAAAAGCCTACAGAATACCAAAAAAATAAAAGGATGATTATCAGAAAAAACAGAGCTATAGCACCTGTGGAAATCTGTCGTAAAAGCATGAATTGAAATCATGCTGGAAAAAAGGAAGTTTGACAGCCTAGACAGTGGAACAGGGTTATGGCCATGACAGGTAGGATAGGGAAGGAACAGATTACTGAGAGAGCACAAATTAATGGCTACAGTAGGTGAAAATCATGCTTCTTGTTGGAAAAAATGGGCAAGTCTTTGAAATAAAGTTAGTGATTTTTATGCAATATTCCTTTTCTTTTCTTTCTTCTTTTTTTTTCTTTCTTTCTTTTTTCTTTTTTCTTTTTTTTTTTTGTCAGGAGAAAAGAGCAACAGACTCTGTGAAGCGACTGAAGTCTCTTGTATTGTCTTTGATATTTTATATAAAACATCTCCCACTGGTAGATAGAAAACGCTGGAGGACCTTTCTCCTTGCTCTCCTTTCCTGATAACAAGAAAGAGAAAACATTTTACTTTTTGAAGAATATTTCTCCTTTGGGTTACATACGGTGACAATGAGCTTTCTCATCTAGAAAAAAAAACCCTTCAACCAAAGTGTTTGGTGTATTGACTGTTATCCAGACACTACTTACATCTGTGTACTGTACCACATCAATGAAACTGAATTTTTACTTCATAACACACTAACCCTTACTAATTCACATTCTTCATTTCTTTTTTCTCTTATTCTTGTGCCAAACAGTGGTACTAAACTAGGACATAAGGTAAATTGCTGGGATTTTGTAGAAGATGCAGTTACTCTATGATAAATGGGTCTGTTAAATCAAAACAATGTTTTTTTCAGTGAATAGAAAAGCTATAGTCACAGAAATCAGGGATTAAAACAACAGGAAGCCAAGTGGCTCGGGAAAGGATGAGATTGAAACTTTTGTTGCACAGCTGTGTTTTGTGTGCTATCTGAGGAAATAATACATTTGTAATAAGGAAAGCAGGTGCAGAAGATGAAGTCGAAGTGAATTATTTCAAGCGGTCAGCAAAAGACTTAAAAACATCACATGGGTAGGCTGATGGCATGCTGAAATAGATGCAGTGCTCAAGAGCACTGAAAACAATAGTGTTAGTATAATGAGACTATTCTCAAAACTACTAGACAGCAGGCAATGAAAACTAAGAAAATCTGCACACCTGGTAAGGAAGTACAGCTTCATCTTCCAGCATACTCCTGGCCTCTCATCTGCCCTTCTGCACCATCAGATCTTTTCCAGAGGAGACTTTGCCCTCCTGTGTACCATGAATTCTGGAGAAAGAGCATGCACATAAAGGGCTGTGAGTGGGGGGAAAAAAAATAAGAGAGTGCGTGAGAGAAGGAGCTGAACAGAGCTGTGCTCCTGGTGATTTTGCTTTGTCTTCTCCAGATTCTTACTGATAGACCTTGGACTGCTGTAAAGCCTTGTCCAAGCCTTTGGGTTGCTTGAATGGGTACCTGAGATCTATTAGTAGATGATTTAACTATTCCTGAGATATCTGAAGAGGAGATTCAACTTTGACTTAGAGAGGGCTATCCAATTAAAGGCTTTTAACATCTGTAAGTAACAGTCAAGTGGATCTCCACAGTGCAGACTGTAGAATCCTAGTGTGCTTTTCATGTGTGGATATCAATAAAAGGTGATTGAGGTCTGTGTCATGCAAATTTTCCATGAGCCTCCATCCTGGCTTTAGAAAAGTGTTTACGATACTTGATAGTTAGTTTCTTAAAAAAAGAATATTTTTTCCCCAGTGCTGGTAGTAGTGTGAATAAGTGATCAAAGAAAAAATATGCCAAGCAATAGCAGTGAGGATTCACAAACTAGTAACATTTCCCAAGGGAATGGTCGAAGTTCTATTACTTGACCCATTCCAACTTGGTGAACCTTGGCTGACAGCCATCCTAGAGGGAAAGTATTCTTCATATAAAAAGGACTTTTATTGCTCAATCTTCTATTACTATAATAATAGAAGACAGAGACAACTAAAGTTAATAATAGTATATAGTATTTAAATGTTCCTTTGTCTCTTTAGAGAGCGTATAAGGAAATGTATAGAAAATGTTTTTACTTTCAGCAGAGCTTATTGGTATTTTTATGTCCCGAATGCCTCTGATTTATTCTTTAATTAAAAATATTGCTCTACGAGAATGTGGGTAAATATTGATTCTGAATCTAGCAGTTATATTGGCAGATGGTTATTTAGAGAAGAAATCAGTAAAATTCCCTACCTAAGGTAAAGGGCAACTCAGTTTGATTGTCATTTATTTATGTTGTAAAACAAAATTTTAAAATAATGAATTAGACCATTTGCAAGATTATTCTCTCATTTTGTTATTGCAGGGTTAGGGCTCCTTTTTGGGGGGAAGACTTTGTCGACCATCTGTTTAATCTTATCTCTCACTCTCCTTGTCTTTTAACAGTGATTATTTTAGTTTTTTTTTTTTTAATAAAGTGAGAACTTCTTGGGTTCACAACACTAGCTGGGTGTTTTGCTTTGTATTGGAAGGCATATAAATAGAATATTCTGATTTCAATACCTTTATCTTGGTACAAGATTAGCAAAATATGATCTTTGAATAAAAGAGGAAACTAAAATATCATTTCATCTGTCTATTTCTAAAAGTAAATCTTGAGAGAGTGTTTATTGTTTGAAGAGATTCAGTGCTGTTTAGTTGTTTTTAAGGCTTGATAAAAAGCATAATTGTGATAAATGACAGCGGATGGAAAACTGTATAGTTCACAAAGAATATTTCTTACGTGATACCTTCTTGAAGCTGGTGGCCCCAAAACTGTGCTTTCACTATGAAGTTATTTCTGGAACTAGTTCTGGAGTTCAGTTAGTAACAAAGGACTGTTGACTATTAAGAGTTTTTCCAACTGCTAACACAAAGGCCTTGAGAGTGCTGAGGAAGCTGGCGGACGTTATTGCTAGGCCACTCTCCATCATCTTTGAAAGGTCATGGAGAACAGGAGAGGTGCCTGAGGACTGGAAGAAAGCCAATGTCACTCCAGCCTTCAAAAAGGGCAAGAAGGAGGACCCAGGGAACTACAGGCCAGTCAGCCTCACCTCCATCCCTGGAAAGGTGATGGAGCAGCTCATCCTGGAGGCCATCTCCATGCATGTGGAGGAAAAGAAGGTGACCAGGAGAAGTCAGCATGGCTTCACCAAGGGGAAATCATGCCTAACCAATCTGATAGCCTTCTATGATGGAATGACTGGCTGGGTAGATGAGGGGAGAGCAGTGGATGTTGTCTCCCTTGACTTCAGCAAGGCTTTTGACACTGTCTCCCAGAACATCCTCATAGACAAGCTCAGGAAGTGTGGTTTAGATGAGTGGACAGTGAGGTGGATTGGGACCTGGCTGAATGGCAGAGCTCAGAGGGTTGTGATCAGCGGTGCAGAGCCTAGCTGGAGGCCTGTAGCTAGCGATGTCCTCCAGGGGTCAGTCCTGGGTCCAGTCTTGTTCAACTTCTTCATCAATGACCTGGATGAAGGGACAGAGTGCACCCTCAGCAAGTTTGCTGACGATACCAAACTGGGAGGAGTGGCCGATACACCAGAGGGCTGTGCTGCCATTCAAAGAGACTTGGACAGGCTGGAGAGGTGGGCAGAGAGGAACCTCATGAAGTTCAACAAAGGCAAGTGCAGGGTCCTGCACCTGGGGAGGAATAACCCCAGGCACCAGTACAGGTTGGGGGTTGACCTGCTGGAAAGCAGCTCTGTGGAGAAGGACCTGGGAGTGCTGGTGGACACCAAGTTAAGCATGAGGCAGCAATGTGCCCTTGTGGCCAAGAAGGCCAATGGTCTCCTGGGCTGCATCAGGAAGAGTGTTGCCAGCAGGTCAAGGGAGGTGATTCTCCCCTTCTCCTCAGCCCTGGTGAGGCCACATCTGGAGTGGTGCACCCAGTTCTGGGCTCCCCAGTACAAGAGGGATGTGACACTACTGGAGCAAGTCCAGCGAAGGGCTACCAAGATGATTAGGGGACTGGAGCATCTCTCTTATGAGGAAAGGCTGAGAGAGCTGGGCCTGTTTAGCCTGGAGAAGAGAAGGCTGAGAGGAGATCTTATCAATGTGTACAAGTATCTGAAGGGAGGGTGTTGAGAGGATGGGACCAGACTCTTTTCAGTGGTGCCCAGCAATAGGACGCGAGGCAACAGGCACGAACTGAAACACAGGCAGTTCCATCTGAACATGAGGAAAAACTTCTTCACTGTGAGAGTGACAGAGCACTGGAACAGGTTGCCCAGAGAGGTTGTGGAGTCTCCTTCTCTGGAGATATTCAAATCCCGCCTGGACGCAATCCTGTGCAACATGTTCTAGGTGACCCTGCTTGAGCAGGGGGCTTGGACTAGATGATCTCCAGAGGTCCCTTCCAACCTCAACCATTCTGTGGTTCTGTGAGATACTGAAGTGATTCTATATCCTATGCAACAAATAGCATATACTGCAGTATCTTGTATTCTCTTGTTTAGAAACAATGATAAGTTTAGACATTTTTAATGGACACTGCTATTGTATAAAATGTCTGGGCATACTATTATTCTGTCCCAGACAATCCCATGTTACTTTCTGAATCAATCCATATTTTGTTTTCCTCCCATTTTCTAGGGGTCCTGACAATATTAAAATGCATTAATAAATGCATAAAACCACCTTTCAATTTTAGCACAGTGGCATTATTCTTGGAAATATTTTTTTACTAGAACATTTACATTTTCGTTATTCATCTTCAGTATATTAATATGTAAAGCACCTGCACCTACCGCAGAAGGATGCATCCACCATTTGCAGCTGTCTACTTTTCTCTTACAGTATAATTAATACATATCCATTTGAAAGAAAGAAAATATACATTAGTTAAAATCCTATGCTCATGACCTTGTTCAATTAGCAGTGATTCAGGAGCAATTAGTGATGCTGTAGGTTATACAGAGAGAAAAAAAGGTGTCCCTATTCAGTAACTGAAGCAAAAATAAAGTACGTTTTTTTGTTAAAATCTTTACTGCATGACAATAAATTTCGGAAGGCTGATTTATGGCATGAGGCAACCTATAGGAATGATTCTTCTTTTTTTTGTAAAAGAATTCCATTCGTAAGAGTCTACTCCAAAATCTGTGAACTTTATTCTATGCAACAGTGATGATTCTTATAAGCATAGAATGAAAAAAGAACATAAATACACCTTTTCTTACCAATAATACATTTATTTAATGGTCAAGGCAAAAGTCAGTTTAGTGTGTGACCAGATAGATAATAATATTATCCCTATTTATAAAACAATATCTATATAAAGAGGTATAAGTTAGTGTTAGATGGTTATCCTATCCCTCACTTTTTAATCATTTTTCACCAATTAGTTCTCAGTTTGGTTACTACGTTGTTCCCACACCCACAGACTTTGCGAAAGTTTGAGCCAAGGTGCAGACATAAGTTCTGAAACATTTCACCAAAAGTCAATACTCATACTGTTGTCAATGAATTTCTGAAGAGGTAATATGCCTACTGTTTCATCACTATCTAGGAGTAGGAACTTTCCACTGGGGAACAACGTTCACACTTCCTTCAGCGCTGCAGCAGCCTTTTACTCTGTTTGCTTGTGTCCTTGGGCTTTTTAGAAGGCTTGAGTCCTACAGAAGGATTTAAGGATAGAAAGGATTTCAGCTCCCTGACCTGCTGCCCTTGAAGAGCATCCCCATACCTTTAGGGTGTCAGATCAGGTTTCTAACCTGGATCTTTACATTACCAAGTTTATACCTGAGCCCTGATAGTTAATGATTTGTATGACAATTGCCACTGTGCAGTAGATGAACAAACCAACCAACTAACCAACCACAGCACTACAGTCTCTGCTATTGACTCTGTGGGTCAGACCTTGGAGGAACATCTAAGGACTGAGGACTACGGGAGCAAACATACTCTCTCTAGTGGTGTTCTGCTTCTACTGAAATTGTCCTACTCTACTGGAGGATATGTAGTTAATTGGAATGTATTCCAATTTCTGCAGATAAGAATAAAGAGAAATGCACCTTACCACCCTAGAGATGACAAAACTGAGCCATTACAATCATGTTGATGTTCAGAAAAGCTGGAATTATCTTGTTAGTCAGAGATAAAAGGTGCTACTGACTTCTACCTGAATGATTGCTGTCAAAGAAGCTTAGTGTTCATGCTGCGTTATATTATTTGAACTCTTGAACAGTGGGTAGACAACCTCAACATGAATTGAGCATAGCATGATAAGCAGTCTTCATTGTTTCTTTCTCCTGCCTTATGTGTTTGCACTGACTTCAGTTTAAACTGGCTGTTCTCTGTGCAATCAATATCTTGACTTAGTGAAGCATTTGAGGAACACTTGTTTGACATTATTAGACAGCTGTGCAGGGCTTTGACTACTCTTGATGCAGCACATGACCACTCAAGGTATCATCAATGGCTGCTCACAGTGTTGAATAAACACAGTGATAAGACTCCTTTATTACATATGACATAGCCCTAAAGAAATACTGTACTGCACACAGTAGGAATGTCATTCTGAGCTTTTCAACTTATATTATTTACTTTCAACAGGAGATATAAATATCAGATAGTCCTTTATTACGTAAGCTTTGCATGCAGAGTAGAACACAAAAGCACATTTCAATTGCACGTACTTACTCTAGGTGCATGTGCTGTTATCTGTCTTTCCTGCCCAGATGGCTTAAGGATTTACATGCTTTTATTTGCCTGGATCTCAGTTAATCACTGGCTAATTAAGCAAGTCACATCCCTACCAAGTTAAGACCATTATTACATAATTAAATAACTAACAAATTGTTCTGGCCATTGAAATGGACTTTAATAGCAGAACACTATTAATTCAGCACTATTGGTGGAAAATAAGGGGCATAAAAATAAAAGATATAAATTTATAGTTTCTTTATCAAGCTTCTTGTCCCATCCACATCCTGCAGTCACACAACACAATGTGGCTAGTCCATGTTTCCAAATGAAAATTTCACAAATTCATATAGTGAGCTTTCCTAGGTAGAAAAGACTGGAAGTTTCCTGAATTTCTTGTGAGGAGTAAGTTAAAGCTGTATAATCCTTCAACATTATACAGATACCCCTTGCCTGGGAAGCCCCAGTCTGTTGGTGCTGATATATTTAGCATCCCTGCTACGCAAAATGACAGTTTGCTTCCCGTTTCCCGGTAGCATTCTTTATTCATCTCATTTAACAAAAGCACACACACACGAAAAAAAGTCTAAACGTCATTAGGGCTTTGCCTGTCTGTTTACCCACTAGGAATAGATCAGCAGTTATTTATGCTTGATCAGGAAGACTGATGTAGCATTTTAGCAATGCACAAGCTAGATTGGTTTTAACAATTTGCCAAGTGCTATCCTCATTCTTAAAACTCCGAGTACATGCTTCTTTTATAAAGTTTCAGTGGCACAATCCATAGCAGTACAGTTACCCTAATGATATAATCATATGTGGCAATTTTCAGCGCAATTTAGACTCACAGTTTTGCCCCCGCTTTGACAAGTATGCTGAATTTTAAAAAAGTCAAAGCTTAAGTGCCTATTACTGCTAGTACTGTATTCCAGGATTCACTTTTATTTTAACATTATTTCTACTGAAAGCATACTCCATAGAAGTAAACACAAGGGAAGCTAGGCACACGTAAATAGTCTAATGAACAGATTATTCAGAGAAATACTTACACTATTCAGCTAGTTCATAGGCTAGCAGATTATTCTGTTAGCAAAGGGCCTGACAAAGTTAGCATAACCCAATGATTAGCATGAGAGTCAATAGCAACTGAAAGTCAAGCAAGGAATCAGATGTACAGCCAAAGAGCAGGGAGACACCTGTGAAGAAGAACTTCCTTAAATATAATTATTGCAGAGCAGGTTAAGTGTTTTAGTACTTAGATGTGTCTGTTAGTGTTGTCTGCTACATTCTGATAAATATTACAGATTATATTATGTATATAAATAATGAAATTCTCATTATCTATGGATTAATTTATTGCAATCAAAATTTACGGTGTAATATCTGCGTACTTCTAATCAGTCTATGTACTTCTAATCAGTAGCATGATAAAAGAAAATCAAAGTTATTCTTAACTAAGAAAATGAAAGCTAGTCAGGAAAACAAAATGAAATGAGCCTTCTTTTTTTTTTTTAATCCTTTTTTTCTTAATAAAGGGCTTGTGGCAATGCAGGAAAAGGAAAGCTAAAACTTCTTCAAACTTGTTTAACATAGAAGCCATTCTGAAAATTGTTAATATGGTTTCCAAGTATTCAGGAACATTAGGCATTACAGAATTGGGTTGTATGTCCTTGGGGAAAGAAATTAATGGACATAAAAGATTCTCTATCTTAATCTATATATTTATAATATGTACATAGTTCTTGTCATTGCTTTAAGCATTAATGAATATTAAACAGAAGTGAAATTACAATTTGCAGAACCAACCTTCCGGGACTGTATTAAGTAGTTTTGAATAAAGCTAGGATATTCCTTCTCTGCCAGGGACTCAAAACTGCATCTTCAACTGGTGATGCGCTACAGGTCATACCCTACTGCACTTGGGCATTGGCCCAGGGTCTGCCCCTCCAAAGTTAATACCACAAGTCAAATCTCAAGTCCCTGTTACATGGCACAAAGATCTCCCTAAAGTATCAGATTCCCTTGTTGCAAAAGGATACCTGCACAAAATAGTGCTTAGTCTTCGCTAGTTCATAAAAAGAGCAGCTGTTGTTCTGTACCCAATGGATGGAAATTGTCAGTGGTCTCATGTATTCCTGTAATTTTCTCACTATTACACCAGAATCATCACACCTGCTGGGTAACTGCTTTCTCAGGTTAACTCCTTCCCAGTCGCCTCTAACCACTTCCAATGTGAATTATACAGGCATGACTGGGAGGTAGCACCACTGCTTACATGGCAATGGCCAGATCCCAGAAAACTGAGACCCTGGTGTAGCCAGTGTTTGGGTGAGGATCAGGTCATGATGAGAAGTGGCAGCAGTTGAAGGAGATGGCACCTACCCTGCACCACAGTAAGTCCCTGGTGCCCCATCACTCCCAGGCCCCTGGCAGCCGCAGGACCTGCAAGCTCAGCACTCAAGTTCCTCCTTCCCACATCCCCACTCCATTTCCACCCTTCTTCAATGTCTGTTAAGCTTCAAAAACAAAAACAAAAAAAAAAGCAAAGAAAGAAATGTCTATTTTGATAAGCCTTTACTTTTTGATACTGTTCTGGCTAACCTGGACTCTGCTGTTCCTCTCACCCTGCTATTCAAAACATGAAAACCTTCCAAGTGCTAAAATATTATGGCATCAGCATATCAAACAAATGGACTTTAGTAGGCTTTCTTCCCCATGACTTGGATAAATGACTGCTGGAAATTGGAAGAAATTCAGTGTATAAGAAGAAATAGAGAATACTGACCTGTGTAACTTCACATGGGCATCATCAACCTTTTGTGACACTCACGCCTCTGGTAACTGAAACTGAGAAATGAATTTAGTCTCCTTAGTATTCAGTTTGTTGGACAGTTTTCTGGTATATAGGAATCACCCCTTTGCTTTGTACAAAAGCGATATGATTTCTGTGGTTTGTTTACACTTGCATTTTCTCTGCAGGCATTTTTAATTACATGCACTTCATTTCTTCCCTGCTGGTTATCACTTTCATTTGGGAAGTGCAGTTCACCAACACCGCAAATGTATACTTCCTTTTGCAAAATTATGTTCATTTTCTTTAGTAACATAGTTATCAGTTATACCACACAAACCATTTGATCCTTAATTAGTCCATCTGTTAACTGCTCAAATTCATAACACTTAGTTTTACTATGTATATCTGCTGGTCTAGCCAGCCAGCCAGGTTCCTATAATGAGCGGATGCTATTGCTAATGACCTTCTTCCACACACTGAAATATTCTTGACATTTTTGAAATACCGTACAGCAATTTATGACATACTTTGTACTTCCAGTGGGTTATATTGCAGATGTCCAGTGGTTGTGGATGTGCCAAAACATGCAGCACTTCATCCACTCTGGCAGTCCAACAGACTTCCAAGAAATTTTGAATTGTAATTATTTCCTCCACTACTCTGCCTACTTTCTTTCAGGATTAAGGAATTTCCTTGCTCAGTTATACTCCATTAAAACTACATTTTTAATCTCAATTTCACTCAAAATTTAGGTTAAATGATTTATATTCATGAGTGCAGCTTGAATCACACTATCAATTTTCATGGTGTAGCATGCTTCTGAAGGTAAAAGGCATGCAAAAGAGTGGTTTCTGTTGTTCACAGTTACACAAAAAATCTTTAAAAGTTTAGCTCTAGAGTATCAATAAAAGAAGACAATAAAAAACTGAAATGTAAATGTTTGTAAATGTGTTAATTTCTTCCTCTATCTTGCACTAAGTAGTGAGTAATAGCCATTACTCTAAACACATGCTATTTCTTTATATGAAATTATGCACATAAATGTTTACAAAAATTCAGGTATTTAATTGGGAGAAAGATGTGGCTCATCTGATTAATTACCTTTTCAGATTAGAAAATCAAATGTTCTTAACTAAATCTAACTCAATTACCTGGGATAAGTAAAGGTCACAAAAAGCTGATGATATCCATGTGTTATTACACAGGTCAGTATTCTCCATCTCCTCTTAAATGCTGAGTTACGTTCAATTAGTAGACAGCAAAAGTTCTCACCACAGACTTGTTTTATTTGAAATAATTAACTGTACAGATTTATACATAAATAAACAACTAGATGCTTATTTATCTAGATACAGATTTATCTATATTTATCTATTTATCTAGATCTATTTATATATCTGGTATTCTAGACATCTATAAATAAATAAATAAAGATAAATACATTTAAATAAATAAATATAAATAGGGATTTGTAGATAAATAAATAAAAAGCTACCTTCTTGTCAGATGAAAAACAAAGGACACCGGTCTGTGTTGTTCAGCCAGTCTATGCCATTGCTATTTATTGGCTACTTTCGCAAACACTGTTTTAAAATAAAATTAGATTTTTTGAGGAGACTGACCAACACATTTTGAGAAACTGTCCTGTCCTGTGTATGGTATGCTCTAGTTTTGTAGTGAGGTGAGTTCTGAGTTTTCATGGCAGCTGTCTGAAGTAAAGATGTGATTGAAATGTAATTATTAAATGTATTTTAACCTAACATATCACTGTCTATCATTATACTTATATATGCATTTTCTCTCTTTTCTGTAAATGAAGCACAGTTTATTGCTGCTGCTAATAGCTGCTTTTAGCAACTGGCAAGACAGAAACACCACTGAAGGTAGAAAAATTTCAATAAGTGGTGTTGTCAGTGCCTCAAAGGTAAATGCATATTGCCTCTTACATGGTTTGACCTTTAGGCTGATTACAGGTATGGTTATTTTTGCCAGGAGCACACAGGATAGATTAAACCATGCAGCCTTTTTAATACTGATTAATCCTGATGGAAGTAGGTTTGGCTAGTCCTAGGGAATGCAGTAAAAATATCAGTTATCATCTGAGCAATTTTTAAAGTTATCTTTGATGTGAGCTAGTAGGTTGTTGTGATTTTTTTAGGTCACAATGTGAGAAATGCCAGTTTGTATTGATATTTAAAATTGGCTGGTATTTTCACATTTGTAAATAAGCCATGTGACGCAGGTTTCAAATGATACCTCGCAAGCATTAAAAAAATCTGTGTTGCAAGCCTAAGGAATATCTTAGTAAAATAAAAATAGATTTTGACTGCCAGACTTACTCTTCTTTAATCAAAGATCTTCCTTTAATTAAAAAGTGGTTGGAAGATGATTGGCAGTTTTACAAAATACAATAAAAATGATGCTGTGCCAAGCAATCCTGAACAATGCAATAAAAAACCCACAGCCCTCATCTCTCCTGTGTCTTTGACTGAGTGCTGGAACTGCTGAGGTTAGGAAATGATTGAACTGGGGGAGACACGTGATCTCCTAAGCAGATGTAAATAATTTGGGAGCCAACCTGTGGAAAACAAAATCAGTTTCACATGAATTCTCTGCTCACCAATGGAATGGTCCGTGGAGAGGCATAACAGCGTGAACCAAATATAGCTAAAGGGAATAACTAGCGAGGGAATAAACCAGCAAAAGCTGCAGCAACAGTGAGCAGTGTGTCAACAACAGCGGGAAGCTGGGCCAGGGAAGAGACAGGCTTGAATGGCAGGTACTTGTGCTGTCAGGTGGATGGACAACAGGAAGCAATTGCCAAGTTGTCTGTCACTTAGGCTGACTGAAGGCAAAACTGTTCTGAGATGCAAGCCATATGGCCAAATTATATTCTTATCTGGTCAATAGTTGCACACATGCAGTTCTGCTGACATGTGCCACATGAATGTAATGAAGCAGGGCATTGCTGGCTTCAGACACATCCTGTCAACATGATTAGCACTGCACTTTGGGATTACATTCCTTACAGAATTAGGTATTGTGTAGTAAACATATTTTTAGTTTCTCAGGTTCTTTCTCTGTTTTCCCCTTCTCTTACTTTATCTTCTCTGCTGAAATTCCCTGCCTTTTTATTCCCATGTGGCTGAATTTTGGCTTCCTCTACTCTCTTCTTTACCCTTTTATTCTTTCTCTCTTCTTTACCCTTTTATTTTTTCTCTTTTTGCCCTATATTTTCTTGATATTTTTCAGTTCTCTATCTCACAGTTATTCTTTCTCTTACTCCTTTTTCCCCTCTAATGTCTTCATAAGCCATATATTTGTAGCTTTTTCCTTTTATACACATTTGCTCTCTTACCATGGGTCTGTGCAAGGGACGAAACCCAGCAGGGAGTTTCTTGTGCAGATCAGCCTGTTCAATAATCTTCATTCAACCTATTAAATATATAGTATTAAAAACTTTTCAGTTGGTCTTTCTGCCCCCCAGGAATTCACACATGCACATACCTGAGGAAGGAGCCCTTTTAGATCTATGAGGGCCACTAAGTGGGGACTGCTCCAAACACTGAATGGGGTAAATACACAGAAAACCCCCTCTGTAGGCTAAGTAAGGTTACAGTACATGACTGCTTAAATCTGAAGAAGGTAGATTTGGACTAGATGAAAGAGGGGAAGCATTTGTAAATCCCAAAGAAAGCAACAAAAGGTCTTTCTCAGTGTTAAGTGTTTCTTTCTCGCTATGCTGGTTAGAAGGGGCACATTCTGAGCTAGGGAGAAAGCAAATTGCCATTTCTGGGAATCCAGGTGGGAAAGCAGGCCAGGATATACTACTCAAGTGTTTGGTGGTCCAGTCAAGTCCAGTGAATGACAGTCATGAAAGGAATAGTGTAGGATGCTCAGGGAAAATCAATTTTAATTGGAATTTAACAGTATTTGTACTGAAAACCTGATTGCATGAGCCAGACTCATTCATTCAGGACACGCAGACATATCATGTATGTTCAGTCAAAACAAATGGAACTTAAAGTATTAAATATATGCACAAACTGCTCATGAATGAGCCATGGACCGAGAGCTATTGCCAAAGTTGCTTGCTGAATAACACATAAATACAGGGAAGCTGCAGTCTGTATCACAAATCATTCATGAGAGGGAAAAGTGGCAACATTTTTCTTTTGTGAATTGTTTCCTAGATTCCAGTTAGAACAGCTTATGATGCCTGATAATTATGTAGAAGTTAAAAGGCCAGTTAACAGTGCTCTAGAGGTTAGGCTTTTCATAAGCACAGAGTTGCTTGTGTCCCAAAAGCTCTGAAACACTCCTCTGTGTATATTCGTCTGAGCTTCCCGTTCACACTGTGATCTCTTATGCAGCCAAACTGTTTTCAACAGAGCTAGAGATTTCAACAAAGTGAATTATACTGATACTGTAATTACTTTCTGGAGCTGTATGTGCTGGCTCTTGTGTGTAGTTTGTATGCTGCATGGGTTTCAGCGCAGTGACTAGATGAGTGTTCATAACAGTAGGAACTAAGCTTCTGGTTATTATGAACCACAACTTTTCTCAGCAACATGCAGACACAAGTGAATTAGGTTCTTGTCATATGGCATCTATAAGATGTGATGGAGGTGAAGGAGAAGTTGAAACAATTTACAGATCTGGGCAGCAGAAGGAGCCTATAAAAAGCAGGGCCCCTGTCATTCTTTCTTTTAGATGGTGATTAATAACATGCAGTAGGAATTTGGAACACAAGCACATTTACCTCATCCCTATTTCAGTTATAAGATTTTGTAATAAATCACCACTGCCTTCTGCTTCATAGTGCTGTTTTCTATAGTTTTAATAGGTACTCAAGAGTAAATGTAATTGTATGGGAGATTCTAAAATAGTCCATGTTATGGAAACTGTTTCTTTAACAAGAGGGTTTGTTTTTTTGTTTTGGATTTTTGTTTTTTCTGTAGTGCTCACAGCTGACCCATCCTTGGGCATTCATCTGAGCATCTTGGCTACAGAGATGACTTTTTTCCCCCTTGTTGCATTCCTGTCATTCTCAGCCCTGAAGAAAACATAAAGATCAGGAAAAACACTAAGAGAGCTTAAACTTCAGCAAAGAAGCAAAAGAATGATAAATGCCTTATGACAACTAAGATCTTTTCCTCTTTTTAAGAACACAGTAGCTATACTTCAGGCATGAAGACTTGGCATGGAATTCAACATCTGGAAGCCCGCTGAAGACAGGGTAGTATTTTGTCTTAAAAACCCAAAGGTTTTCCATTTGCACAAACTTTTTAAAGGCTTGCTTGGCTCCTTTTGTCATCCATAGCACAGGAAGGAAAAAAAAAATATTGTACTATTTATCAATCCTAGGTTAAAAACAGTTAAACACATCTCACTTTTAAACACATGGTGAAATGCATCTCATTGACATCTACCAGGCTGTTCATCTGAGTGACATCATTAACAGAATCAGGGCTATAATGAATATGCAGAGTTAGGGTGCAACAGTCAAAGGTAGACAAGCAAAACATCATTAAAGGTACAAAACTAAGTCACTATTTCTGGTAGTTAAATTCTGAAAATAAATAAATATTTTTCAGGTATGAATATGGTAGGAAACATGCATGCATGTATTCATAAGTAAGCTGTCTTTGAGACTCATTCTACGAAGAATAAGAAGACTGACATTTGTCTTGGTGCGTGGGTGTGCAGCTGACTTTAAGCTTCATTTTATTATGGTGATAATACGTATGGGAGTCACTCATTCCTCCAAGATCATTACTTATTAATTAAAGCTTTTTCTGTAATTGCACATTACCTGAGCAAGTATGGAATGCAGGAAAATGTAAGGCAATTCCATTCTACTGAGCGACATGTTTCAACTTTCTCAGCATTTGAGTTATTCATGCTATGCATATAAAATACAGCTATTTGCATATTACACAACATTCATATTTAAAGAATAAAGGTCAATGTCAGATGTATGCTGTGTATGTAGCTGAAAAAAGTGAAGAAAATCAAGATCCAACACACTCTGCTGGTCTATGAACAGGTTTTAGGAACATAAGGGACATTGTACACATACAGTTCTTTCAGCACATGAAATTGCTGAAAAATGAAGCAAGTGATCAAATTATCTTCTCTAGAAATACTAGGTTGCTTCAAATTCGAGCAAAGAGTTGAAAGGTTGCTAAACCCAGTACCTTAGCACTTCTACAACTCTCCTCATAAGAAAGGTTAAATTGAAACAGACATACAGCAAATATTGATAAAATGGGCAAAATTTACAACATTTTTCAAGGTCAGACTTCTAAGCCACTTGGGCACTTTGAAAGGGATATCTGAATGAATATTCCACACATCGCATATAGTACAAATAGCAAGAGGCTTTTTCACATTACCTGCATGTATTTCCTGGTGTGCAATATTTAATCATAACAAGTTGTCAAAAACTGGCTGAAAGTACAAGTTTTTACAGTAGAAGTTTCTAATTTGATTCACAATGTATAAATGGATCTCATTTGTCCCCACACTGTTTAGATGGCAGAATACAGAATACATTTCTGCCAAAAGGTAACAGAACATTCTTGTGTGGCAGTACTTCTGGCCCACCTTTGAACCACAAATCTAAGGGAAAAGTTATGTTAACAGTTACTCAGAGAATTTCAGTTTAGTTGTGTGACTCTAAAAACAGATACAGAAAGAGCCTTGATGCTTTTTACTTATGAGGAAAAAGGTATTCCTTCGGCATAAAAATTTCCAGGATATTTTAACTATAGGACAAAGTAAACAGATACATTGACTAGCATATGAAGTACAGGTCTCTTTTCAATATCATCTGAATAGGTAACAAGTCTATCAAGCAAGTTTGATAGCTATTAAAAAATTTAGAGTAAAGTTAAAACTCATATTTATGCATGCCATGTGACTGACAGTTTTTACATATGGTGAGTTGATGCAGTGTGTCTGTGGGGTGTGTGTAGGAGAATTGGTCTCAAAATTTAGTAACATACCATGTAACATGAAGAGTCATCAGGGAAGATATTTAAAGTGGCAGAATGGTATTTTAGATTGAATACAACCTATTTCCCCATGTTAAGAAGTATATGTACATATATAAAAGGTTTTTTTAATATTCTGCATTATTTTTAATTATTAATTTGCATCATATAATTTCTTGTAGATTGGACTAAAGACAAAGACAAAGACATGGTCCATGCTGCAGACAAGTTACTTTCTGACAGATATAGCTTGGACAAAAACGAAGGCAGAAACTGTAGCTCAAACAGCATACCTAATTATAGAAACTATTATATATTATTGTATCTAACCTCAGTGTAATCAGGATGTTTTTATGACTGTTCTCTCCAGGTGGATTTTATCTTTACAGAGAATTACTGAAAGGCCTTTTTAAAAGACTATTTTATGAGAACAGACGTAAAAAAAATTTGCCAGAGATATGTCGTAACAAAAGGCTGGAAGTCAGTTGTAGGAAGCTTGCTAAACTTTTGGTCAATTAGGCCAAATTACGTGAAATTTATCTGATTGGGGTTTAGGAACAATGAATCTCCCCAAGAAGCTTATTGAAAGAAATATTGGTTTTAAAGAAGGAGTTTTAGAAAGCAGACAGGGAAAGAAGATGAAATCCAAAGCAAACGTATTAAATGGTGAGGAAATAAAGGTGAAAAGAGAAGGAGAGGTATCAACCATACAAGCTAATTCTGCTCTCTTAACCATTGTCACTGGTTTGTAAATCCTTAATGCAAAGCAACTGAGAAGCCTCAAAAAAGACTTGTGACTACCTGCGTTCTTAGAGATAATACAAAAAGGGCAGTTGATATTGCTATGATCATTGATGTTTGACAAGAATTAGGTAACTGCAGGGAGTAAATAAAGGTTAGGATACTTAATTTAAAGTTCTTTGAACTCTACAGAAAAATGGCAGCTGCCTGCAGTGGGCTTTGACTAGGATAGGAGCACCTTTAGCTGCGTCTTCTGGGTGGGATGGTTCCTTTTGGAAGCAGGAAGAATTAAATGGTTGTCATCATCGTCAGCTCTCACCCACCATGTGGTGGAATCAATCATGATGTCATTTAGAAAAGTTTATTTGCCTAAACTAAACAAAAAAAAAGAAGAAGTTTCAGCTGGTTATCTGCCCCACTACCTGGCCACTGGGGAAAATAGCTGAACAATCCTCCTGCAGCAGGCAGATTGAAAAGTGGGGGGATGTAAAACAAAAATTTAAACACATTAGAATTCTCATTCTTTCTTCTTCTTATTATTATTATTACAGAATCACAGAATCACAGAATGGTTGAGATTGGAAGGGACCTCTGGAGATCATCTAGTCCAAGCCCCCTGCTCAAGCAGGGTCACCTAGAGCACGTTGCACAGGATCGCGTCCAGGCAGGTTTTGAATATCTCCAGAGAAGGAGACTCCACAACCTCTCTGGGCAACCTGTTCCAGTGCTCAGTCACCCTCACAGTGAAGAAGTTTTTCCTCATGTTCAGATGGAACTGCCTGTGTTTCAGTTCGTGCCTGTTGCCTCGCGTCCTATTGCTGGGCACCACTGAGAAGAGTCTGGCTCCATCTTCCTGACACCCTCCCTTCAGATACTTGTACACGTTGATAAGATCTCCTCTCAGCCTTCTCTTCTCCAGGCTAAACAGGCCCAGCTCTCTCAGCCTTTCCTCATAAGAGAGATGCTCCAGTCCCCTAATCATCTTTGTAGCCCTTTGCTGGACTCTCTCCAGTAGTGCCACATCCCTCTTGTCCTGGGGAGCCCAGAACTGGACGCAGTACTCCAGATGTGGCCTCACCAGGGCTGAGTAGAGGGGGAGGATCACCTCCCTTGACCTGCTGGCAACACTCTTCCTGATGCACCCCAGGATACCATTGGCCTTCTTGGCCACAAGGGCACATTGCTGGCTCATGCTTAATTTTGTGTCCACAATTATTATTATTATTATTACTACATTATTATTATTACGTTATTACTGTTACTATTACTATCACTATCACTGTCAGTATTACTATTGTTATTATTATATGGTTTGGCTTTTTATTATATTTTTGCACTGGAGGGATTGAAACACTGAAATGAAGCAGGGATTCAGGTAGCTGAAACAAGGTAATCAAGAGATAGTATACAGACCCAAAGTTTGAGTACCCCCCCCCCCCCCGGCAAAGGCAAAGCAAAGAGTTAAATGAATTTAAAATACTAATAGCATGGGGAATACTGTGATTTGAGGACTCCAATCACTAAGCTGGGAAAATACTTAATTGAATTGGAATTTTCAAAATTGGAATTTCCAAAACCGATTACAGTAATATTTTTTGTCTTTTATTTCTTAATACTGTCAAGGTACATTTTTCCCTTTTCTGATCTTTCATAGTAAGAGCTGATAAGTCTTGTTCAGTGCTATCACTCCATCTTTTCCTGAATCAGTGAAAGGGATGAACATAATGGAAATGATCTGCCAAGAGGTACTTGCCTTCTCTGTCTTTGGTTGCCCATTAGATTTTCTTTACATTTAGGGGAAAATGTCATTTTTCCTTACTGGCTGAAGTCTCTTTCAATACTTTATCTTTAAGAAACCCTGCTTGAGAAACCTTACAGCAGCAAAATAGTTGTCACAGTTCTTGAGGTCATGAGACCACACAGCATTTTTATGATATCAAGGTCATACAATTTCCAGAAAGGGGAACAGAGATGCTGTTCATGAAAACTGAGCTTTAGAGTACCCATTTTGAGGCTCATTATTTGCCACGGGGAGAATGTTTTCTATCTGCTGTCCCCTTGCAGTGGAATTCTTTGAACACATCCATCTATCTTCTTTCCATAATAACAAACCTGAAATGATTTTTGGGAGGAGTAACGATGAAAGCAAACATTTTTTTACATTTACATTACTTTATAACTATTTCGAAGTAATTTAATAACTTATACAGGTAGCTTGCCTATCCCATTTATTCTCTGTCAGACTCCTTTGCTAATTCTGAAGTCTTAAAAGCCTAGATGTTTGAGATCAAGTTACTTCATGCATTGTGGACCACATATTTCCCTCACTTACCTTATTCATATAGTCAGTAACATTGCCCAGATAAGAAAATCTTGGTGCAAGTAAGATGGATTTATGTGGCATAGGTGTCTTAAAACCTTGAAAAGAGAAAATAGAGATTGAGAATCATATTCATAGGAATAAATTGGCATCTGCTGCTGCAGAGCTGGTAGATATCTCTCCTTTATTTCTGGCACTTGACTAGACCTTGAAATAAAAAATAATGAGCACCTTTTCAGTTAAATGTTTGAAGGAGAATTTAAAGAGGAAGTGAGAGCTGTGAATGTGAAGCTGACTGGAACAACCAACCTGAAAAGGAAAGAAATCCCTCAAGCCCTGAACAGGGAGAAAAAAACAGAATATAGGAGGGCTAATAATGTTTCTATATAAACACCCTGCATACACCTTCCCTGCATTCCCTTATAAGAAAAAAAATTGCAATATTCTCCAGTGACAGAACAAAGAGGAGGTATTATCAGCAGAAGAATTAGAAATCAAATCATATTAGGAGACACAAACATTCCCACACAGACTGGCACACAGCAGTGGGATTGTATTTGGGCTCAGAAGAGGGTGTTAGTGAAGACTAAATGCTTCTTGTGAAAGAAGTTTAGAATAAGCAGTGCTCCCTTCTTCTTCTGTCATCTGAACTCGGTACCCAACTGCTTACTAGCTAATCTTCACGATTTTCTTCTTCCAAAATCTGCAAATGATGGATCCTTCATGTATGTACAGAGCTGCATATGTTGCCACCATGATACAGTATATGCCTCCAAAAGGACTTGAGGGGGGCCCAAAATATCCTTGTACGTGGTTCAGTGTTTTGTTGCTGAGTAAAGATCAGTACTTTGCATATGCACTTTTCCCACAGGCAGAAAGAACATTTAGGAGTTAGTGATAACTGTCAACATCATCCAACAAAGTGCGCATGAAGCTTACCAAAGCGAGCTCCCTGGAAATGGACCAGTTCAGCTGTGCTCTGCATCTATACATGCACACTGCAGCCACTGCCGCTTCCTATATGTTCATGGCTGGGCGTGAACACCCCCTCTTACCTCCAAGCTCCCAGGCAGTGCTTTCTCTATGAAAATAAATACTGATTTTACTGCTGCCAGACTGAGTGATGTTGTGGAGTTCCACACCTTTCAATCTCTAAATAAGATTTTCAAAGGGAACTCGTGCTTGCTGATCAGGCCTGAATATGCTACCTTTATCAATGACTACCAAGTTATTGATTTTCTCTCATTGATTGTATTTTCTTGCTTTCTTAATATCAGAAACAGAAATTCTTCTATTCAGAAATATTCATTTCTTTTGAGCCACTTTTTTTCTCAAAAATATTGATTATTTCAGCACCAGTACTACCAGTCATCGGACTACCTTTCTGCTGCCCAGCACTCACCTTTCTTTTCCTTGTTTGTCATACATAGTTTCTACATGTGGACTTGTCTTTAATACATTTAAGGACTGAAGAAAATGTCATTTGGTTTATAAATATCTATCTCCTATTTTCTTTTTTTTTTTTTCTGTTTGCTGAGTGTTCCCTGTTGTCTTTGGCAAAAGCTGTTAACTATTCCCAGAGCTGCACTGACATTGTCAATGATGCTAGTACAAAGCACCAACAAGGAAATAAAAATAACATGATTCTCTTCGTGTTTTAGTTCTGTTGGAAGTCAGGCAGATAGTAGCAGGGTGGGAAATCAATGGATGCCAAATGGAAGAAGACAATGTGGCTCGGGGGGAAATATTTTGCAGTTTAATTATAGGCATTAACACTGAAGAGACTGAACCTGTTAAGCACTGAACAACTGAAATCAACTGGACTAAGGGCAATCAGCACCTCCCTGAGCTATTCCCATCCCTTAAAATCAGACTACAGAAGAGGGCTGAAACCTTAGGCTAATCTGGCATGCTCCAGAAGGCAGCAGTACAAATGCTGCCTCATAAATTGAAGTAACTGTACCCGTGCCCTAAATATTTATTTAAGCAATCACTTAATTTTCAGAGGAGTATGTTAGTAATAATTTACACTTCTCAGTAACATATGCCAAATTTTGCTCTGTTTTCCATGATATTTTCCTTTCAGAAGCATATCATGCTTCTTCTTTATTTCTTCTGATGGCTAGGAATTTAGATTTATTTTAAAAGTCTGTTTAACAGAAAAAATACTAAATATGGATGGCAATCAACACACAAACCTAAGATGTTATTTCATATAAATATTTTGAGAAAGCATTTGGCTCTTTCCTCTTCTAATCAGACAGTACACACTCCTCACTACTTCTATAAATTCTGACTTTCCAAGTTCTTCAAAATCGAATTATTAATTTTTAACTTACAACTAAATCCACATCAGTTTATACAGCTTTGGGCTTACAGAAAAGATCTGTCAAGATATGTCTTGTTCTTAGAGCCAAATCTGTGTTTTTTCAGTCTCTGTGAAGATTCTTTTTATCTGCTTTATCTTTAAATAAAATTTAAAGATGGAAAAGTGTAGCTTTTTATATTTTCTTTAACCAGACCATAAAAATCATCCTATCTTTTCAGAAGATTTGTTCAAACTAGCAGTTAGATTTCCCCACCTCCTCTCCACCAAATACCAGAGGCATTAAAAAAAAAGTTCTGCTAAAGTTCTGCTAAAGGTTTTGCTAAAAAAGAAATTAAGTATAAATTATAGATATGTACTGGCTCAAAAGAGTTCACCAGAGATGACTGTGGTTACCCCTCTGCTCTTCCTCCTGGGAATGCCTGAGGCAAAACTTCTGCCTATTTTTCTAGGTTCCTGCAGAAAGCCCAGCTACATCTTTGCTCTGTTTGCTGTAAAGTGTTCAGGAATAATGGAACAGTAGAAATCAACTTGACAAGACTGAGCATTACAGGTCATTTAAAATACTTTCTTTGGTGGATGGAGAGTGATGTTCTGCTGGTAACATCTGAAGAAAGGAACAAAAGACCCATAAAAAAATAGAGTTCTTTTATAGTTAGTTATAGTTGAAAGACAAGGCCTTCTTTGCTGCATGAAGAGAAACTATTTTTATTTATACTTCTTTCTGAAGTAAAACAGATCATCTTAGAATGGTAAAAATGAAACATCACACATAGATCCTGTTTTTCTTTGCAATATAATGGGAACTACCCTCTGCTAGATGCAGCACTTGAATACTTACTAATAGCACCTTTAATTTTTATAAAATTAGAGGAAGTTTGTGCATCTGATTAGGCTGAGAAGATTTCCATTTGCTTTAGCACAGACCTCCTGAGAGGTCTTCAGATAAATCTTAGAACATAGAATTCCCAACCAAGTTCTGAGGACTTACAGTTTTTGAAAAGGTAGACCCATTTTTCAAGTTGAAAAATTGATATGGATCTTTCAGTATAGTGGATTCCCATCTCCATTTCTCTCTTGTCTGAGAGGATGTTTAGACTACATGCCTTTGGGGTCTTAGAATGCATCATAATGTGTAATATTTACTGAATTTTAAATAATAACTATTTTTTATTTTATTATTTGGACTTTCTTCTTTCTGAATACTGGATATCTTAAGAAAGTAAATTTTAATAATAATTTTGAAATCTGGGCCTATCACAGTTGTTGGCTATTAAGGTTTCTTTAAGAATCTTCCTTTTCTTCTTATTAAAATATAATGTTCCATATATTTTCTAAGGCATAGGCTTTACACTAGTCGGTATAATTTTTAAAGTATAAAAATACGCTTAAGGGGGCATTTTTGCTTTCACAAAACATCTGTGATATAGAAGGAACCATTTCACAATGCCTTGCTTTTGTCACAAGACAAGTGCTTGCTTACTTGTGTCTTTAGCGTTTTCTCTTTAGTTACAGTACATGTTGCCTGCAGGCTGTACAACAGCACTGCTAATGGAGGCATTAACCTGGAGAATGAATATGGATAGACTATATCAGCTTTACAAGAACACTGAGAGACTGAGCGACAGAATAATCAGGATAAAATAACATCAGAAGAAGCAACTGAATTTTTATTCCTGACTTTGCCACTGAGGTTTATAAGACCTTATCCATATTTGTTTCAGCTTCTTTGAATAAAAGATGGAAGAGATGGTAATTGGTCAATACTATATGTAATGCAGTAGTGTACTGAATTGAATGATGCAGGTAAAACATTTGAAGGAAGATGGAAATTCAGATGCATTCAGATATATAACAAGTTAAAAACGTTTATATGCATATAAAGCAGAAACAAAAATTATAACATGCTATTATAACATGAATAGGGATTCAGATATCTGAACAAGTTGAGATCAGCCTAGGAATCAACTGCTCACACAGTCCTAGGGGAAATGCACAATCTGTTTATTTGGTACAAATAAGGAGAGGAACCTTGGTTTCATTTGATTTGTAATCTTAAGCTTTAGTGTATGAGAAAGTCACACGGCTAAGCAGATAAAATATTTCCCAGGAAACTATGATTATTCCAAAAGGAATTATTCTAAGTTGTATCTAGCCATGATCAGTCTGCAGTGCTTCAGAACAGGGTGTAATAATAATTGTTCCATAAACAAATACATAGAGATATTGAAAGCTGGGTCAATTATATCTATGCCACTCTTGTGACCATGTCATTTCTAAGGTTATCCAAAGAGATTTAAAAATGTTTCAAGGGATGGAGATTCCAGTGATCTATTTAATCTTCCTGTTATTTTTTTTCTGAAGTTTAATCCAACTCTTCCTTGTTGTCATTTAATGCCATTATTCCTTCTCCTTCACAACACCTTTTATGTACTTGAAGACTATCATCTTGCTTTTAAACCTAATCAACCCATTTTCTTCAATCTTTCCTGTAGGCCGTGTTTTCAAGACCTCTTTTCACCCCCGTTGCTATTTCGTGGACTATCTCCAATTGAATCAAACTAGTCCAGTTTATACCTCATTAAGTTATCTAAGTT
Source organism: Apteryx mantelli (assembly GCF_036417845.1). Classification (NCBI taxonomy): domain Eukaryota; kingdom Metazoa; phylum Chordata; class Aves; order Apterygiformes; family Apterygidae; genus Apteryx; species Apteryx mantelli. Next base: position 62,451,062 of record NC_089979.1, read on the forward strand.
TTCATCATTAGTGTGATATTGTTGATTAATGTGTGCTGTAACTGTAACTCTGTCTGCCACCCTTTTAGACTTTTCTGTAGTGCTGCTGCCTAGCCAGGTTTTCTGCACCCTGTGGCTGTGGAGCCACTTATATCTAATTATATGTAAAACTTTCTATTTGTTCTTATTAGATTACATTCTATTTTTCCATACTATTTCTCATATTTGCCAAGACTATTCCAAATTATACTTCTACCCTCTGATATCTTTGCGACTTCTCAGAATTTAGTTTCATTTGTGGCTTTAATAATTAGTGCCTTTATTCCTTCAACCAAGTCATTCAGTGGTACCAGACTTACAGAACCCTATTTGAAATATTCTAGTTTGAGAGAGTGCTGCCCTCTGGAAATTGCTCTTCCCACTTAAGCACTCACCTGATAGCAGTCTCATTTGGCTCACATCCCCCTAGGTTGCTTATGAGAATCCCATGCAAGACAGTGGCAAAAGCTTCCTGCAATGAAGATATATGACATCTAGCACTTCCTTTCTATTCACAATGTCTATCCTCCTGTCATAGAAAGAAATTAGTTTGGTTTGATATGAGCTACTCTTGACAAATTCATATTGGCTATTATTCTTCTTATTATCTACTAGATGTTTACAAATTAATTTTTTGATTGTGTGTTCTACTATTTCTCCAAGAACTGAAGTTAACCTGACAGGCCTATACTTTTCTGACTCCTCCTCTTTCTCATTTTCAAAAACAAATTGTTTTTCCAGTCATCCAGAATTTCTTCAGTTTCTAAAGATAATAAAGGTTCAATTTCTAAAGAACTGCTGACAGTTCTGTGATTTTTTAGCAAAGTATCTTAACACAAATATTTTATCAGTCCCAACTAAATTAAAAGGGAAGTAACATACATAAACACTATGTCTAATTTTTCCATTCCCTGTTGTAGACTGAGTTCATCTTCCTCTATTACAGATGCCAGTGACTCTTTTAATGAAGACTGAAAAGGAAAAGGTATCAAATCACCTGCCTTCCTAAAGCTATTGGTTGATACTTTTGTACCTTCCTCTACCCCACAGCCATGTAGTGAGACATCTCATTCTCATCTCTTTCAGAACAAGGTCTTCCTCTTCTTATAAAATATTTTCTTGCTATCTCTATTCATACTTCATTTTGTGCCTTGCCCTTTCTGATTGTGCCCTTGCATGGTTCTTTTTTGAAACTCATTGTTAGTTATTTGACCTAATCTCTGCTGCTTGTGATGTCATAAAGCTCATAATTTTACTCAGCTTGGTCTTTTCTAAGCCTTCCTTAACCATGTTCCTACTTTGGGCCGTAGTATGATTACTGTCAACTGTATTGAACAACTTTTTTTTCTCATAAATTTTTTCCTACAGCGAAACAATCCATGCCTATGAGTCTGATAAACTTTGGTCTCTTGCAGGTGCATTCAAAATTCCTCTTAATAGTACAGAGACTTCTTTTTTTGTTCACTACAGCCCTCACTGAAACACAAGGCTTCCAAGCGTCAGGGTGACTCCTTGATGTAGGAATGTTCACAAGTATTTATAGGTACATGCACCAGCCAGTCAAATATATCTAACATCTTACGTTTAAAGTTTGGCCTCCCAAATCATAAAGAGCTCTTAATTTTATGTTAGAATATAATCTATTTATATCTGGCGGTCTGCAACCTCTTTGTGAATATCAGAAGACGTACGAAGAAGCAGCAGAAGCAGAAGCAGAAGAAGTATGTTTCCCTCTCAAAAAAAAAAAAAAAAAAAAGGAAAAGGAAAAGGAAAAAAAACCCCAAACATTATTATGAGATGGCTAGACGTAACAGATTCCTCTGCCCTGTATTCAAGGACTGATTGCATGTGACTTTAAGCAAATACTTTAGCTCACTAAACTTCATCTTAGATCCTTGTAAATGAAAAGATATATACAATTAATTACCTCTTTACAGTACCATTGTGAAGTGTATAACATTAATACCTGGTAAGGTGTTTTGCAAGTTTGAAATATTAATTGTTATTGTTATTTAACTTATAAAGTACTATGGATATCGGATTTTCTATAAAATATTTTCCCTCTCTTCAGAGGCTCTAGGATCTGTTGGCATTCCCATCTACATTCCATAATAGGAAATGTTATAATCAGGATTGGGATTATTGCTTTGTTTCTTTATTTGCAAATGTTAAAAGTGTCACTGACCAGCAGTAATTGATAACGTTGAATTTGCAAAGCTGCAGTGCAATTAATTATATGCTTCTGATATAAAAGTGATGTTGGAAGAAAAAGAAATATTAAGTGTCATTTGAAAGTCAAGCTGATTGTCAAGTGATTACTGTATCTGTAGATGCCAATGGGATCAGGATACCTATATGACTCTTGAAGAGTATTTATGAGTAGCAAAGCGGAATGGCACATTCCCCAACATCTTGTGCACATGGTGGCCTCTCAGGCAACCTGCAGATGACCCAGACCTGTATGTTGGCTGAGGCACGAAGAAGCTTAATGCTATAGTAGTGATGTACTTCCACTGCCCAGCATCTGTGGGCAAACATTCTCGAAAGCCTTCCCTAGCTGCACTTTGGACCATGCTTACACATTCACTATACTGACAGGAAATCTCATCCTGGAGGCAGCTTTGAGACACCCTGATACAGAACAATATAGACTTGTGAGTGTGTGTGGGGGAGGGGGAAACACAGGTGTGCATCAAATTAATAATATAGATTTATTTTACTTTAAAAAGAATTACAGACAGGGGAAAGCAGCCGAGACTGTGTGCAGCCTAGCTTGAAACCAAAAGTAAATGTTCTTGCTGCACGAATTATTTGTCTAGTGTGAGCTGACCACCAACAACTGGTATTGCCGTTGCTAGGAGCTATCAAAAGAAATGTCAGTCTTCACAGCAAGTGATGAAATTTGACATATGGCATCAAAGCATCATTAAAACTACACCTGCTGCAGAGGAAGTTGTGTCTTTCAAGAGACTTTAAAGCCGAAAAGGTTATTCTGAGAATGCAAAAGGGTATGCCTTATTTTCTTTATTTCTTAGTAGATAATTAAGAAGCCATAAAAATCTGAAAAATGGAGAGAAAAAGAGTATCAGGGAACATTCAAACTTACTGCTTTTCAACATTTTATGGAAAAAAGTCAAAGAAAAATACAAGAGCATTTCTTTATAAAGTCTACAATAATAAATACAGTTGACGATGAATCATTAATTCATATAGCTAAGATAGTTCACTATCTTTTATCAAGGGTTCGTTACTACATTCTCTGTCTATTGCTTTAATCATATTTCTCTGTTAGTTTCGATAGCATTTTAAAGTGTGTGAGTATCGCAGATTTTGGTTACAAGTCTGAAATAGTTTGACATTCAGGGAATTGTCTGGCCAGTCTTTTATAGACACATATATCTATGTATAAGGAGATTCCTCTTGATTTCAGTAAAATTTGGTATTTCCCTTTCTAAGTGGTAACTGATTTTACACTTTAGGAGAACTCTATTTCAAGGTAATGAGCGTTTCTATTATAACCATATATTTGATTTTATACCTCAATTAGAATGGCTTCTTCTATATTTCAGCTCCTATAGTTCCTACTCTTGTTTCAGATAAATAAATAAACACATAAGGCCTCATTTATGGCATGTGTGTTTTTCTTGGGAGTTATTGTTAAAAATCAATATAAATAATGAAAGTTTTCAAATGAAAATTTGAATCCTTGGTGTAGAAAGTATTTTTCCAAATTTTTAAAGTGCCCTTACCAGGAAGACTGAAAAACAAAACAGGTTTAAAAAACAAAAACAAAACAAAACAGAAAAACAAATAATGATTCTATAGATTTGGTGGTGAAACACAAGGGTGCAGTGAATTACTAATAATTTTCTTGTTTCAGTGAAATAGATATAGTCATGATATCATTAACAGTTACTTCTACCCCTGTACAGTTCTGCACAGATTAACTGGCTAGAGACTCCTGAACCTCCTCGGTAGCTTAGGACAGTTCATTGCCCTGTGTTTCTTTTTGCCAGTCTGCAGAATAGTGATAATGTTACTATAAAGAACAGGTGTTCCTGTTGGTATTTCAGTTTCATTCTTTCAAAGCTAGCATAATTTGAACCTTTCCACAGAGTATGTTGCATATGTTTGCAATGGATTTGACTTATGCTAATACACAGTCATTGACAGACAAATCATTAGTTAAAATTCCTATCCAAAGCACCTTAAGTTAATAATGTTGATGCCAATAAGAAGAGAGTTGACTTGCACAATTCTGCTTTCTCACAATTTTTTTTTTCTTTTTTTACTTTTCCATGAATCTGTCTCCAGTGTTGAATTACAGATAACGATGTTGAGAAGGGGGAAAGGGAGGCCCAGATCATAGAACTGATTCAGAGTCTGAGTTTGCAAAGTGAATCTTTGGCTAGACTAGACAAGGATTTCCACACAAGCCTCTCTACCATGCAGTTAAAATTTTGTTTTGCAGTACAGAGATGCAGATACTGTATGCATCCTCTCCCCACCTCACCTCCTTACCACACAAAAAGTCTCTTAGATTGCATGGGGGGTTCCTCTCTTGTGACTCCTGTTTAATGAACTCCAACTTAAAAGAAGAAAGAAAAGATGAAGGAGCCTATTAATATGTTCTGAGGTGGCTACTTGCTTTCACGGTGTGTGATTTATGCTCTTAGAAGTGGCTCTATTAGAGTTTATATGCCTTAGTTGCCTAACATTTAAGAGAATGTCTTAAATGATTCACCCAGTTCTTCAAAAGAAAAATGTTTTGTTCTGCTCTTCAGGAGACTGGAGAATAGGAAACAAGTTTTCTTTAAATCTGAACAAGTTTATCAAAAAGCCAATCTGATAGATATAAATCCAAAGGGGAAACAAATGATTCTGTTACAGTGGTAATAAAGGGAAGTTCTGACTTGATCTTTCCCTTTTGTAACAAGCAAAGATGTAGCTACAGTAAAGTGACTTGTTAATCATACTCTTGAGCTAATTTACAATGAAGCTGTGAACTTAAAACAACATGCATTTCAATGACATGACTGGAATAGGAATTATGTGGCTGGCGGAAGACCACAAAAACTTTTTTCAAATGGTTTGAGAGAATGTGCTGTCTGGGTTTAAATCCAGACGTTAGGAGAAGAGTATGTTAAAAGAATACATAAAACTCAGAGTGCTGCATATATTTTATAGTATTCCCTTCTGGCAGCATTATTTCAAGGTCAGAATCAGCTACAGGCCAATAAATAAATAATCCTGGGCAATTATGCTAAGATTAATAAAGGCTTTGGGAACACATTAGTTTCCAATTTAACTAAATCAAGGACAGATCAAGAAATTAGTGACTGGATTTGGAAGTGCACTGCTACAGATACCATGCAGCCCAGGCAAATAGGGGAAAATCTTTTAACTCCTGCTGCCCAGCAGCACACTAGTTCAGCAGCGGTGAGGCTTATTTGTTTCCATTTTAAAGAAAGCCACCATGTGAAAAGGGGTTGCAAAATAGGTTTTTTCCTGTGGCCTGAAGAAAAAGCTTAAAGTATGCAGAACCAGTCTAGACTTGTCACCATTCTGCCTTGGTTTTCCAATACATCACTGGGAACTTGTAAGGATTTACTAATGAATGTTCATTCAGTGCTTTGAATATCAACAGTTATTTTTTTAAGATTTACATGCTTATAGATGAAAAATCTCTCACACATATTTTTTTGAGATTTTCTTGCTTCTGCATTCAAATGAACTCTAGTCTTTGAGTTAAAATTCTGAAAATTACTTCCTCAGCCCCTGATAACTATTATAATTGAGCCATATTTATTTATGGTGCAACTCTATGAATGGTATCATGTGATATCTTACTTCGCACATTTTCTGGCCTTTTTTCTGTCCTGGTAGCATGACATTACTGATGGGAGCTATTGTCAGTGCTACAGATCCTGGGATTTCCAGAATTCTGAGTCTTAACAGCTGAATTTTTATTGCTTCAGGTTAAAAAGTCATCTCTTCTTTCACACTCAAATATCTCTGGAGTTAGCCCTGCAATTTAGAAGTACTTCCTAGGTCTAGGTGTGATATATAGCCTGGTGCACCTCAAACTTGGATTGCGGTAAAATACCTTTTTGTCCTTCACTCACCCTATATTAGTTCTGTAGGAAGAAAATAAAGGTGCCCAGACTGCAAAGGAACCTCTAAGTCAGGGACAAAGATATCCAGGCCACTTGCAGAAGGGTAGCTGCCTTGCATTTTAATGTAGCTTCTAAGATTGAGCTCTTGGTGTGGTAACAGACCTAAAAAATGTGAAGCTTAGTTAAGCCATTTCATGAATACGCCCTTTTCTGTGCATCACAATCTGTTCACTAGATTATTTCTTTTTTGCTTTTCTATGTTGGTTTCTTGGAAAAAGATGCCTTAGCTTTATCCAGACCCTTGGTTTTAGTGTAGTTTTGAGTTACATGATGATTTTCTTTTGAGGGAAATCTTTGGGATGAGTCTACTGCTTATGAAATGTTTCACATTGATAATTCAGCAGAACTGTACTATGCAAACATTTCTGGTTTAAGTTTTTTTACTTTACTTCATTGCTATTCCTGGCTTTCACTCTAGGAGAACTAAGGGATTGACAGTGAAGCCTAGACATATTCATTTATAAATTTATCTATTCAGCCTGCCAGAAAGAATGCTAATTTTGAAGTCTATTTGTTTACTGGAAGTCCACTGGACCTACTGAGTCTCTGTCTGAGAAAGTAATGAAATAGTAATAAATTTTTGATTAATACTAAGCAGGGTCAAACTTAGAATCACACTGGTTGAGAACTGAAAAATTCAAAGCTCTTTGGAGCCACCCAGTACACCACCAAACTGTTTTTTTTGACCTTTCCTTCTTTTACTTGCTTTGAATAGTTAATTCTACTTGTCCTTATTCTCTGCATTGCTACTGAGATTAGCTCATTCATCTACATTTCAATCAACCACATAGTTATGAGTTATGTCTTTAACATTTATGTGTGTGTATGTGTGTGTGTGTGTGCACTTTATGAAAATATTATGATTCAAGTGAGTCCCAGCGTCATTCTTCTACTTCCTCAAGGACAAAACATTAAAGGAGCAACACTACCTATTAATGGGTTTCTCACATAAGCAAAATTTCATACAGGTTTCTTGTAATTGTGATGTGTAGAAATTAAATACTTAGGAACAGTAACTTTCAGTTTCTGTGAGTTATGACTGGAATTTAATAATGAGCACTAATTTCCGCTAAGGAAAAATACTGCTCTGTACTTTTTTATTTTAAGTAACTACAAAGGGAGAAACTGATTTTAAACCACCTGAAATACTGAGTTGATTTTATTAACAGAATGGACTTGCTTAAGGGTTTTTTTGGAAAGAGGGGAAGGGCTATTTTAAACCTAGTTTAGATTGACACTACCATTTTCAAGCTGCTAGTTTCAATTGCATTTGGAAGTCATTTGCTGTTGTCCAGGAGGGATAAATGCAGGAAATGGTGTGTAAAATTCTGAAATGGGTAGTAGCCTTTTATTCCACACACATAGGTATTAATTTCACTGCAGTGAATGTTCTTCAGTAATTTGTGTCTAACAGTAAATTATGTATACTTCTCTGACGTACAATAAATGGCATTTCTTACATTATGGCTATAATCAGGACACTAGAGTTCAGTTCTTTTCATCACAAGTTTTGTTTCTCAGGGGTTGATAAGCTGGTGACTCTCGTTAAACTTAAACTACACCCATATGTGTTATAATGCCTCTATATTTTCTTAGCTTATGTCTACAGTGCAGTCACGGAAGAAACTTTTTCCATGCGTAATATAGACTTTGAATTCCTCACTATCATGGACAGACTGATGCATCCGTCAAGTTATCTACTTTAAATGTTTGGTTATCCCATAGACTATGGGATGACTATGGCATGACTAGTCTGCACTGAAAGAAGGAAAGAAAAAAAGAGTCACCAATTGTAATACTCTGCAGATAGATCTCAGTGTGTAAGACGTTTAGTGTCCTGAGCAAATTCTGAGATGCAAATCAAGACAAAGATAAATATCCTTTGTGCTGAAGACAAAATGGACTCATGATGCAAAGAAAGAAATATCTCAGGATCTGAGATAATCCCAGAATCTGAAGACCAGGCACTATATCTCTTTTGGCAAACCTTTTAGATTGGATAATGAGCCTATATTTTCCTTTGTGATTCTCTGCCAATATCTTTATAGAATGTCTTCATGTCAAAACATGTGCCTCTTGCTTGTCATTTACCTTAATCTTTCTAAATTTATATCTGCAGGTTCACTGATTCCATAACAAAGTTGTATTACATATGAGCTCAAACCCAAAACACTAAAATTATTTAAGCCATTCAAAAGTATATGATTTGGTCCAAACCAAAATTTTTCAAGGTTATTTCTTTAGAGAGGGAAAAGGGGAAGAAGAAGTAGGGAGGGAAAGAAGAATTAATTTTAAAAGGAAAAAGAAAAAAATGAATCAAGAGCTTGTTTGACTCCTACCCCCACCCAAAAAGAACAAAATTAAATTTCCTTTGTCTTATTGAAGATCATCAAAAAGCTGCTTCTCCACTTTCTGCTACAAATTTGAGAAAGACTTCATTCCTGTCCCAAGCAGACATACATGCATATTGAAGACTAACAGGAGAAACAAACAAAAATCAAAAATAAGAAATTCCATAATACAACCTGTTTCCCCAAGCCAGGAATGAGAGAAGGAACTGATGACTAGTTATAGTTGTGTTTGCTGAATGATCTCTCAAAAAGTGTTCAGATACTCCAGGGATAAGAACGTTAAAAAAAAACTATGCAGAATGCATAGTTTGCCATGAATTTTAACCATTCTGTATGTTTTTTTCCCATTTTATTCTTTCTTTCATTTAAATTATTGACAATTCATTTTGTGCTCTGTAAATACTTGGAAATGATAATCTTCGTTCTAAAGTACTTATGGTATAGCTAGTAATGATATCCCACTACATGAGGTCATAATTGTTATATACGGAATGACTACCCTATTAATATTTTTTATTTTATTTACTAAAGGATTCCTTAAGGAATTATGAAATCTTATGAAATTAGTAGCATTTTGCATAGTTTAATTTTACCAAATACAAATATTCTTGATATCCAAGGCTACATCTGAATCACTGATTTGAGGACTGTTTCTTGCTACATCTGTGCTATTAAACTAAACAGCGCCAGGTCACATGACTAGCCTCTGGAACATGGTTAGGTACACCAGCAAGTCATAAAAATGGTTCCAAGTCTGCTTTTCATCTGCGTCAACTAGAATATTCCTGTATAATTTTGGAACATGTTACAGGGATGGAATAGTCCCACCAATATGCCAGCGTGCTGATAAGGAGTACACTCCTTCTGGCATGGTCCACTGCTACTCTGCTTTTCATCTTACATGAACAGTACAGTGTAGTCTAATGAGTGGGTACGGATCTCCTAGGCATCTATGCCAGCAGACCAGAGGGCAAGAACTTGTGGCCATTTAATCTCCACAGTACAGAGAGAGCCTTTGAGTTCCTTATTCCAGTATAGACCAGGGTGCTTCTTGCTGCCCTGGAGACTCTATATAAAAACCAAACCCTGATTTCCAGAGCAAATAAATAGAGGGGGGGAGGGGGGGCAAATGTCATACTCCAACAGGTCCCTGCTCTAGGCTGGGATCCTTCAAATTATGGGATCCTTCAGCAGGTAAATTGGAAGCCAACAAAGGCCCTAATTTTCTATAAAAGGATTTGATATCTCATAAGAATTTCATACACAAGAGGATTAAACTTTTCAGGTTCATTTGCCTATAGTTTCCAAACACAGAAGATTAACAGTATAGAAACATTTTTTCCTTTTTCATTCATTTGCAGCATTAGGTTACATGATCATACTAAAGTTTATGTGTTATGCTATAGTTCTGACTATAGCATTACTGTGGATTCTTCACAGCAGTGCTTGGAGCTTCATTATTATATCCCATTACATCTTCATTACACTGGCAAATACTTGCAAATACCACATTTGAAAGTAGGCAAAGGAAATTCAGGTGCCTAACTGTAGTCATACGAGTGACACATTTAAAAATTAAAAGCACTACAAATTCAAATATTGCATTCCTGGATGCTTTATACATAGTGTTTTACCTATAGCAAAATATTTTCTTTAATTCCAGGAAACCTGTAAACTACTGCATCATTTGACTTTGTAGAATGGTCTACTAGAAAATTTTCATCTTGTACCTTCCAGTAACCTCTTCAGAGTCTTTAACAAATTTTAATTTATTTATGAGCCTTTCTACATCTACTCAACAAAAGCAGCAAATGGTTTCATTTCATGCAGCTTCTAAAACAGAGTCACAAACTGTGATGTTTCATTAGGATATTAGTGCATGCTGCAAATGTAGACCCTATCCTTTATTTACATCTATAGGAGATGGCACAGAAATGTGGTTTTAAATGACTATGACACTAGACAAATTGATTCATATACGCTAGTGCGAATTACAGCTTTTATCTTTCAGAATACTTAACATGGTTATTTCAGAACCATAAAGAGATTATGTTTGCAACTTTATTTACTTTAGAACAGCTTCTCCATCTGGCTACAACTTGATTGTGTCTTTCAAATATGGCAGCAAATTTTAATGTATTAATATGAAATGTAAGTGATGGTAATGCTGGTAATGACAAATTCACACAGTTTGGCCATTTCATTTGCATCATGCTAAGCAGCTTAGTGCTTTAAGACAGACTACTTTAGAAACAAAAAGAACAGTGTTTCAACTGTAATGTAAGACTTCTGTTTTGAGATCATCATTAAAGCTGTGTTCAGTGATAGCTGCTACTAGCTTTATTCTGAAGTCATACTTCAACACATTCTGAATTCATACATTATGAAATGAATCTGAGAATGCATCTGAAATCTGAAAATTTCCTAAGAAGGCAAAGGATAATTTGATGTTTGTTTAAGAAAATGGGCCAGCCTGTTTTCAAATCATAGACAATTAGTGAGTTACTCTGATTTGAAACAAAGGTTCTCCTTTTCAGTTGATATCTCAGCATCATTAATAACCTGTTCTCCCATCTCTTTCCACTCTTCAAATTAGGATATAGCTTTGATTTCCAGCTGTATTAATTGTGCCAGATTTTGAATTGCACTATGCTATTACTGACATGCTAAGGACAGTTCTGGTTTCACAATGTCCTTTACTTTACATTTTTATTAGTGATTCCTTACAGCTTGGAACGTCTTTTGTTCTATATTGCCAAACATTAAAAGAAATGCACAAATGACCTGCTGATAACCTATTAGCACCACCTTGACTAGTGAAGGCAAACAACGGAAATTATGCAGTGATTCTGCAGAGTCCTACAATGACTGGACGTCTCCGATTTCTATGGTTTGTGCTTCTGCTTCTTTCACTCACCTCATGCCACCAACATTGCAAACAGGGAAAGAATTTGTGCTAGTTAGAAAACAAAAAACACTTGCCTCCTTTATACATGTAAAAAAGGAAAGAAGCCCTCTGGTTTTAGTACTGAAATTACCTATTTACTCAGAGTAGAACAATATTAAGACTAAATTATTCCTTTTCTGAATATCCTGAATTAGCTGGGAAATTCAGGTTTAAATCCTCTCTGCTGAAGGAGAATTGAACCCCACTTTCTCTGAATTCTGCCCGGATGTTCTAACATATTGAAGTTGAGTGCAATTTTTGTAACATGATAAAAATTATGATAAGGAAAGTAACTTGTAAAATATACTTTTATAGCTGAAAATATTTGATGAACTTGGTCTGTAATTCAAGAAACATTTTGTAAAGAAAGAAAATACAATTTCCTTTACTGAAACTAATTCAATTAATTTACTGAAATTACAAACCCATCCAATCCCTATTCCAATTCCTATAAAAGTTTATGCAACCCTTTTTCTGAAACTCCTGGCAAAGAAATCCATGCAGTTTTGAAGAAATTACATCTGTATTTTCATCTTTATACAAGCAAAGAAATGCATTCCATATGCTGTTGTCTTCTATGAAATATTTTAACTTCAGGGAGAATTATTCTTGATTACTTTATTTTATACATCACTAGCAATTGTTATTTTGTTCTGTAAATTTTCCAGACTGTATTCTTGAACTAGAAGCCTCTACAGTTTCCCCAACACTGTCCTGTTTAGTGCTCCCCTTGTACATTTTCTTGTGATTTTGGAATCATCTTACACTTTCTCTGAAATCTTAATTTCCCAGTTCACTGATAAATAGCAATGAATACCAAATAACAGTGAGTACTCCTACAATGGTGGAAGTACCACTGCAAGCCTTTACTGGATGTTGGTATGCTATTATTGTCATTGAACAGTTCAATAGAGAAGGACTGACTAATACCAGTGTTCCTGGGATTAATGGCAGTTGAGTGCTCATATTTATCTGGTTTGATATTTTTTCTTGGAGGATCCAATACCTTCGTGTTTTACAGGATGCACTGCTAGGCATATGGCACCCTTTGGCATCCTGCTGAGCTAGTCAAGATTTGAAGACTGAGTTAAATGACTATTTGTTTCTGAGTGTGAGTCTGCTTCAACTGTTTTTTTCCGTCACTTAAATTACTAGCTATTTCAGCCTTTTAATAACCTACAGAATGAGATTTTGAAAATATTTGAAGCAGTACTATATATAACCTAGCTCTGTGCACACTTCATTGCCTTAGCGCAGTAGTACACAGGATAGCCTGGCAATGTGGCTGCTGTTGAGCAAAGCTGAGGAGAAAAAGACAGGTCATGTGACTGCTTTTTTTCCCTTCTTCTAATAACAAGAAAGAGGAGGTGACTACATTTACCCTGGGCAGAGGAACCAAAATTTCCTTTGAGTTAGGAAAAGTTCAAGAATATTTCTCATGCTAGGTACAAAAAGATCCTTTTAGTTCTGAGCCAGCATTTGTCCTAGCTAAGACTGTTTTGTCACAGGTTGTCTCCACAGTATGTTTTAATCTGTATGCAAAGATAGGACGTGACTTGATATTCAATTCGTTTCTAGATACTATGGATAAAAAATAAATTCTCATGAAGAAGAGACATTTCTCCATGTACTGAAAAGATAAAATTGGAATAGAGAATTACCTCAGAGTGTGGAATAATTATTCATACTTCAGAAAAGTTGATAAACCTGAATTAAAAGAGTGGTTCAGTTGTGCTACTCCCCATAGCATCTTATGGAAGTTTCTGGCTATTAGGCACAACATTATTGCACAACAGCTTTAAAAACAATTTCACATGCTTTTGTTATTCTAAATAATTCCTGTAATAGCATCTGTGTACAAGAATTTTTGAAGTACTGTTGAAAGTAAGATCACAAAAGCTGGAAATTCTAAAAAAAAAAAAAATCCACACACCAGACCCCTCAGCATCAAAATGAAAATATCTATATATTTGCTTTGAAGTCATAGAGAATTTCAAGATTCTTCTATAGGTCTGTGACTACACATATCACATTCATGGTGCTTATGCTTTTCTCTGAGGCACCACAAAGTGGCTTGCTGCCCAACATTTTTATCTGTCAAGCACTGCCATGCTTGAATGAGTGTTAACTTTATGCAAGTAGTATCATGGTTACTTTGTCATTCTGATTTTATTTGAGAGATGAGAGTGTCCATTTTTGCCTTTAGGAGATTTTTCTTTTTCTTTCTGAAAATTCAATTTCCTTAAGGCTAAAACACAGTGGCTATGGAGTAAACCACACTGGTTTGCAAATAAACAAACTATGCTATAGTAAATAAAAAATATAGTTTTAAATTTAGAAGCAGTTTGGTCCTCAAGTCTTACCAAAGGTCCTGAATGGGGATAAGAAACTCATAAAACAGGGAGAAAGAGGAAAAAAAATGGTTATTTCAGGTGTAAGAGCTTCCCTGTAGATTTGAAAAAAGAGAAAGGTGTAGAATCATGCCGAAAGCCTCACTGGTGAGATAAACATAATGGCTGATGGTGTCCTGTTGCTTTGGAAAAGCTTAAAAAGATATTTCTAGATTAAAATGGAAACTTCAAGTTTCCTTGAATAATCTCTGGTTTTGTCTAACTCGAAACTCGTGTTAAAATGAATGAGAATAATGTATTTCTAAAGGTGAGCAGGATACGGTCGACAGCACAACTGAAGGCAGTAAGTCAATAAATTGCTGCAACCGACAACACTTTAAAACTGAGTATGTGAGCTGGGAAAGAGCTGTTCTCTATTAGAAATAATTCCACCTGAAATATCTTATACATTTAAAGCCGCCACTTTTTCCAGCCTCAGTTTGTCTGTCTTCAAAGGAAGTAAAACATATTTACTGTTAATAAGCACTTTGTGAAATATAGGCCAACCCTGTGCTCCTCTGTCAGACCAGCCTCCCCATACTGTCATGAAGTATTTTGCCTGTAGAGGAGAAAGTTCAGAAAGTTCTTTTTGTGTATCACCATGCAAAGCAAAAATATTATTAAAAAGTCAGTGAGGTCAGAGCTCCATTAGGTGAAAAAGCCTGAAATGAGTTTTTTCAGGGACAAAGAATCTGAAACAACTGCTTTGCCAAAGTGCAGATGATTTCTCTTTCTTTTTATCCAGTAGGTTTAATACATAAACAAACTATGACTGAGCTCAAGACAGCAGCTGACTTTTTTTGTCTTTACAAACAAAATACCAGCTATTTAGAAAAGAAGAAAAAAAAGTGAGGAAGGAGGATATAGTGCTTATATCTAGAGGCAGGAACATATATCACATTGTTGATTAAAATACAGGGCCAGCTATAACTAGGCTGTTTCAAAGTGAAGGTCAGAGATAGAATAAGCAAAAAATGAAGTAGTCTAGATTAAAATGTTAATGTTCTATCTAAAATGCACAAAAATAAATGCAACCTCATTTAGTGACATTTTGGAATTACAGCAAATATTACTATATTAATCTATTAGTTATGTATTTTTATTAATCTGAAACAGAAATACATCATCAGTGAATAGGGTTTGAAGATTCTAGAGACTTGAATTTCTGCAATCTTGAACAAGTTTTACTGGAATTTTTAAAGACTATCTGAGAGTCTTTTCTTTCAAGTAAATAGACCGAGACATGCAGAAAAGTCAAATATTGGCTGCAGTTTCCTGGCATCACTGACAGCTAAGACTCTAATGATTGGGCCTGAAGTAGTGGAAATTGCGTCTGGGAATTGGCAAGCCATATCATGATAATATAAAACCATGTACCGTAAGCCATATGTTGATAATACCTTTAAGCTCATTTCAGATTTTGCACTTGCAGTCATGTTCAGACAACAAACTATCTGTTTGCTGAACTTCAGATAATATTAGTTGATATGCAGCATATATTTTTGTCTATTAATGTTAACACCTCCATCAACAATTGATGGTGCCTGTACATTTTCTTTACATTGTCTGTGCATGTACAACACTGTAGGCATGGAAATAGAAATTAAAATGTGTTTGTACCCCTAATATCCATGACTGTGTATAGTTGATAGACTGCCTGTATGTGCTATATGTGTGTACTACATATTTAAGTAATACTAACTACTTTTGGCAAGGCATAGTGGCTCATCCGCTTTCCAACTAGCTCATCCCATCTTTGTACCATTCTCCTTGCTCTGGGGCTGGAACTCAGTTCATAGGAGTTACTATGATAGTCAGGTGCTCTGTGTTTCACTTGAGGTTTTCTATAATAAGCTTTTGTGCAAAAAGGGTCATTTGTGATTTGTCTTATTTGGGGAAGAAGTCTGTGAGAAACTAGGAGCTAAGTTTTATGGCTTAAAAGATATTTATGGCCTCAGATACAAAATCTATCCAGTGTCAGGTTCTACAACTCTGCCAGTCACTATTAATTCGCATTTATTTTTGGTATTAAATCTTAAAGTTATGATGGCACCTTTAAGGGTAGATGCTGCAGTCTCTTTCCATATTCATCAGCATTAATCAATATATCATCTACTACATACTTTACTTACCGTATTAAAGAGGTCCAAGATATCATTCTTCTCAAAGACAATAAACAGCTGCCTCTTAAGTAAGCCAATGGAGGCCTTTGTTTTCTATTATCCAAAGCAAATAGACTTTGATATGAGACACGGCACAGCAAAAAATACAGGAACTAAAAGATGCAGAATTGTAAACAACTACCTTGCCTGAACAAACCAACCTAACTAAACAGGTGCATATTACATGAATTAGAATTTAGATAAAAAAGATGAGAAGGGAGAAAAAAGAATCCCTCAACTTGCCTGTTGTTGTTAGCCACTTTTATGCTTACCTGAAGATTTGTGAAAGCCAAAGAGAAATGTGAAAGCTTCATTCTTCCTGAGTTAATAATGGTATTGATTTTTCATTAAAATGCATGCTTTCTTGATAAGGTCACATCCCCCTTCCCTTCCTGGCATTGCAGGATTTCTTCCTTCCTCTCCCTGATGGGTTTCTGATAGTGATTAAGAGAAATTCTGAAAGTTTGATGTTCCTTCTTTTTTTCTTCACATTTCTTGGAATCCCATTTTTCTCTATTTATTGAAGTTATCATCATCTTCTCTGGTTGTATATAAGGGACCTAAGTAACAAAGTACTTATGTCTCTTAATAGAACATAAAACACAGCCTTTGGGTTCAGCAATGGCTTAAGTTGCACATGTAGGGATGTTTTTTGGAGGAAATCACTTTCTTTCTGGGTAAGTCCTTTTATAATATATTAACAAAAGACTCAAAGTTGGTCTCATCCTTCTTTATGTCCTGTGCCATAGATCTCCACCTAGAACCTGTTCTGAAATCAAGAATGATTTCTGGTCTCTGCAACCATACACAATCACACAGCATGCCGCTACTGGGTCCCAAAGAGTCCACAGAAGAAAAAAAAAATTCATTTTACTGCATTTCCATTTGATTTTTCATGAGTTGATTTCTTGGAGTCCTTGCGGGGGATCTGCCTAGCTTAGAAGTTTTATCCGTGGCAATAACACTCATCTGTGAGCGTGGAGATGAGGGAATTCTGGTTTCTTCATATTTTCATTTCTCTCAATCTTCTCACACACATAACCACAAGGAGAACAGAGCCTGCCTTCTAAGTCCAATATTTTTCTAATTTGCGTAAAGTTGGATGAGCCCAGCTCTTCCTCTCTTATTCTTTCCTCTATCTGCTACAATAAGGACACAGTTTAGTCCAAAGTACTTGTGGCAGTGAGTCTCTGGCTGAACAAGAACCTTACATGTAATTAGCATTCCTACAGGTCAATGCCTGTTACATTTCCGAGTGGAACCAGATTTTGTACAACTTCAGGAAACAATTCAGTGAGACGTCAACTTGAAGTGAGACAGATTGTTAACCAAATGTAATAAATGATTTAAGGTCCTTCTACATAATGCTGATGCCGAGTTTGCTGTTCTGATACTTTTGAGGGAAAGAAATAAAGCGCTTGTAAGATGCAGAATTTTATGACAAAGTCAAAGAGATACACTAAACAGAGAATAATAGACTGATTTTTTAAGTTCATATTTTTGAATTAGCACTAAATTTTAGTTGGAATTCAGTTTTATATTAGTTGTAGTTTAAGGTCTAATTGCTGTGAAAGTGTGCAGTGTTATAAAAGCAGTACTACTAATGAATATCTCAAAGAAAATTTATGATCAAAGAAGATTTATGGCCATTTTGATATAGCCATTCTATTGCTATACAGGAAGGACTTGGAAAACATTCATGTATCTTTTTTTGGGGGGGGGGCGGGTTTCTACTTATTTTTCATTTTGCTAAAAATGGATAATGCCATATCTCATCTCTTCTGATTTCACTGGTATACTTGTAAGTCTCAGATGCACACTCAGTGGTATGCATTCTGGCAATTAAATTAACTAGATACTAACAAAGAATTGCAACATGCTAAAAAATCCTTTTAAATTTGTGTGTTTTCATTGTCTTGTCAGTTGTTAATGTCATGATTTAGTTAGTTCTTCAGTCACCCATTCATACAAGTCATGCATTATTTACAGGAAAAAAAGAAAAAGATAAAGGAACAATGGAAACAAAATAATAAAAGAATTAAAGTGGAAACAGGCAAAGAAATGGAACTTTCAGGCGTTTTTGTTCTTCATTCCACCGAGATGCAATTCCACCCTTCATTTGTCTGTTTCTGTTTGAGTCACCTTTAAGATCACTGTCTTCTTGTGCTACAGCCTTCAAAAGCATCTCTAAGAAACAAATCTACTTGTGCTCACACCACATATTGACTGTATTTCATTTCCATTATTCTGTATTACAAAGGACATTTGTATGAAAACTCGATTTCTTTGTTTCTGAAAAATTAATATGCTCTAGCTGCCTTCTCTCACCTGAAATAATAATCCTTTCTTTGTGACTTCAGTGTTGATTGTGGTGCTATAATTGATGCCACAAACAGAGATTTTGACTTCAGGTGGGAATAAACAGCAGGAACAGAAGGAATAATAGAGAACAAAAAGACTTTGTGTTTTCAACCTCTTAGAAAATTGTCAATAAAAATGTAGAAATGGCTTTTTGAGCTGAACAGGGATAGCCTTAAGAAATTACAGGAAATTCTTATGTGCATCTTTAGTGTACACTAATTCAGTAACTGTTCAAGATGCCAGCAGGTGCTAACAATTTCATGAAATAATGCCCAAATTTAATATCCCATCTTCACCTAGTTAATATCTGCACTTTAGGCATCTCCCGTAGAAATTTCAGTGCAAAGAAACACTTCTGGAGAAACTTGTAAGCTCACCTATAAGATACAGAAAACTGATATACAGATACTCAGTCTCTCCTCACCATTAAATGCTAAAAGCACCAACTTGAACCATTGCCATGCCTGAAGTCTGACTGCTACGTAGATGTCAGCTCAGTAAAATACAAATCACAATGGCTTGTTCAGGCACATACAATAGGACGATGTGAGGGAAGGGGTAAAGAGAAATCATTTAGCTTTAGAAAATAATCCAGAAAAATAAGATGGACAGGGAGCTAGATTGAACCTTCAGTAACCTCATTTTAGGAACAGTTTGTTTTATGTGCTTCAGCTTTATTTGATTTTTTGAAGGAGCTAACAATTTTGAAGTCTGTATGCTTAGAGACTTAATTTATATATATATATATATAAAAACATTGACGTATGGAGATTTTTGTTTTTTTTTTCATATAATCTTATTTACAACTTAACTTGCCTTGTGAAATGTTAGAATAGTTCTGTTACATTTATTTCCTTAAAGATGGGGATCTTTCTACTGAGTAGTCTTTGGCTCAGGCTCTTCAAGAATCAATATGATTTGAAAAATCTTCTTGCATCTAACTTTATAAAGCTCTAGAAACTTAATATAGGGAAAGCTGAGTAGATAAAATAATGAGGATCATGAGAACATTAGGAGAAAATTGGAAACACTCAGAGAAAAAGTGATAAGAGTTTATATTTCCCTCTGGAAAGCCCTGCTTAGACTCTACTGGAGATCTGATTCATTTAGCAAAAAGGAAATTCAAAATATGTGAGCATTAGCACATCTGTGAAAAATAGAAACTCTTTTTTACCATGAGTAGAAGCATATCATAAATAACTAAGTCCAGTTTCTAAATAACATAGTTCCCAAACTGTAAGTGGTCAGTGAAAAATGAATATATTAACAGGGGAGGGCAATCCTGCTTATTTCACACATTTTTGTACGGGGGATGTGTTTATAAAGAACAAGCAGTTGGAGCAGTAAAGATCAGAGGCAGAAAATAAAAATTAAAAGCAAAACGGACAGTCCTTCTATGGCCAGGTGATCACTGAACTAATGCATTTTCTCATGCAAGCAGAAGTCTTACAGAATTACAGTGAATAAACATGGATCTTTTATACATTAAAAAACCTCTCTCTCTTTCTCGTTTGTTTCTTCTCTTTCATCTGTCCCTTAAGAAAAATATCTGGGTTAGTACTGAAGCCAGCATGGGCTTTGCAGTTACCTCTCAATGAAGCTCTGAAATACTATGCCAACAGTAAATATTGCATGTCTTCTTCATTTATAGCGTTCAATTTTGCTGGTGTCTGGTTTTGGGCCTTCAGAAAATAATTATTGTTCTCAGTCCCACTTTTGTTTTGCATACATTCATTCAAATTATCTGTTTTCATATTTTGTTTTCTTCTTGGTCCCCTCATTAGTATTACTTTGGAGTG
Organism: Apteryx mantelli; assembly: GCF_036417845.1. Classification (NCBI taxonomy): domain Eukaryota; kingdom Metazoa; phylum Chordata; class Aves; order Apterygiformes; family Apterygidae; genus Apteryx; species Apteryx mantelli. Next base: position 62,471,266 of record NC_089979.1, read on the forward strand.
AATGAGAATGGAGAATGAGCTGTCTTAGACAATATACAGAATTCCCTCTAAATCGGAGGCAATGTATTAAGAGTGTGTGTGTGTGTGTGTGTGTGTGTGTGTGTGTTTGTGTGTTTGTGTGTTTGTGTGTGTAAGCATCTGGGAAACACAAATTGCTTCATAAACATTGAGGAACCTACACCTTTATGGGTGCAACTGTGACCCTGTCTTATTTAGATCCAGCCTGGGAATCAATTCTAGTCTCATCACAGCCCCATTGAGTCAGTGTTGTGGGGTTTTTTTTTCTGTCAGGAGGCTAAGTTTGCTTTCCATCATAGGAGATTTTAATCAGGCAGGAACTAAACACAGCTGTATACTTCTGAAGCACACAGAAATAAACACAGAATTTTCCTACAGAATTAAATAAATGATATTGATAAAGAAAGGATAAAGAAAGGAAAGAAGTTTTCTTAAGCATGAAGCACTTATTCAAGGCTCTTTTTATTCATGAAAGGGTAAATAATAACAATTTTTATTCAAAATAACTCATCTACATACAAGAAAAGCAATTGATGGGCCAGGGTTACTAATTTAGCTAATTTGATGATTATACAATAAGACAGAAAAGGAAGTTATTTGAAAACAGCAATCTAATTTTGTTTCATTGATTGCTTCTGTTTTATAGCCTTCAGGTTATTTTAGGCATGTTGTAGTTTTAATTTTTGCAGATGCAGCTTGAGATTAAAAATAAATAAATAAAACAGGAAATGTATGACTAGAGCCTAGCCAACTGTTTTGATATATGCAACCCCTGGGGACCTAAAGCAATGCGCTTAGGTAATATACATTGCAAGGTAAATCGGAGCTGCAAACCACATGTTGGGAACTTTAGAACCTTTTAGTTTTGCTGAAGCTCTTTCAGGCTTTTTGCAGAATGATTTGTTTCATTTTGGTGCAATTCCCTGGACTATATTCCTGTCTATATCACCTAAAAACTTTCTGTTATTACAGTAGTTCATCTATTTTGTTCTCAAGACAGAATGATGTCTTGTCACTTACTTGCTTTAATGTGTAATCTACTTAAAATGCATGTAATGCCCAGACCTACCCAGCTCATTTGCTAGCTAGCTATGACTTCATAACAGGTATATCTTGACATAAAAACAGGAAAACATGACTAGTTTCAATAATTGTTCACCGTCAGTTGGTTAAACAATTATGCTGACTGAGCTGTAAAACAGTGGCATCAGAAAAGATCAACCACGGGGAGCCAAAATCTGGCTTTAGTTACATCCAGAATACTACATTCAGTGAGGAAGATTAGTTACTTTAGTAAAGGTTAGCCAAAAATGGGTACTATCAAATTTTATGATTTTTCTATGGATTTGTGGATGCACTCCCTTTTGTCCATACTCCTTTCTGTCTTCTGTGTCCTTTTACCCTCACTCTTCACTTTCTATTGCATTCCATTTTAACATCTTTTTCCTTTTCTTTTGCTCTTTGCATTTAGATGCTTCTGCTTGTATGTCGCTTGATGTCTTTCCTCCCAAACCTTAATTATTTTAAAATAAAGGTCTCAAAAAAAATTGTTTTTAACCACGAGATTGGCATAATCCATCCCAACCTTGTCTTTCTCTCTCTCTCTCTCTGCTTGCACACTGGATCCTTCTTATCTTGCTGTCCTGTCTGTTCAGATCCTAAACTTTTTGGAATAAGGCCCATCTTTTTCACAGTAAGAGATTACACAGTGGTGCATTGATCCCAGCTGGAGTCTTTAGACACTAACAAAATACAAGTAATTACAAAGCATTGCCATATGCCTGATCTCCAGCAGCTGGGAGGTCTGTAAAGGGTGTGATGTTCCCACTCCTCTGCTTGCCACCTCTCTAATCCTGCAGGCCAGTCTGCAGTAGGGTGTAACACAGGACACAGCTCTTCCTCCTATGTCAGCAGTACTTGTTGCAGAGCTTCCACAGGCTTCAAAGCCCAGCTGAGGAAGGACTGCAGACCCACGCACCCAGCGGTTTTCCCACGCACAGTTCATCTGTGCATGATTACTAAATATAATTAGGACTGATTTCCATTTGTCAGCATTATCAGTCTATGAGACATTGACAGTCACCCTATGCGACTTAATGAAGAAATACAGTACAGAAGCTTACATTTTTGGCTCTTCAGTCATAGTTGTGGAGTGTCTAATTAACAGTAAGGTTTATACTACACATACCCTTAAATGCTGCCTTGAAAATATTAAAGGCATTTCAGAAGGCTTAATTTCAAATTTCTTAGGTTGCAGGAGTCTGTCTTAATCTGAACAGCATTTAAACACAACAGTGGAGGCTAATTGTTTGAGTGCTATCCTTTTAAACCCTACATATGGATGAACGGAAAATGTAAGCCAACACAGATTAAACTATAGGCACCAAATCAGGAGACCAATAGCAAGGTCTGTCTCTGAATAGCTAAACAGTGAGTCTTCTCTAAGGGTAGCTGCAGAAGGGGTCACACTCTGAGCAGTGATAGACTAGATTCAGAGCATTTATCTTCAGAATACAAAGTACAAGAATGAATATCAATACTATAATTTAAAACCATGCAGCCCTCCAAATGAATGTTTAATTTCTCTGATATAGATATTACATGTTTAAAACATATATATAATAAATTTGGGGCATATCCCAATATAAATACAAAGGGAAAACAAACGTGTGAGAGAAAATGGTGGCATAAAAATGTATGTATTTCTGCAGAGATTTTAGGCATAATGTTGCTAATAAAACTACTATTTAAATTATATCTCTAATATTTATTTATCTATAGTAGCAATAAAACCAGATCATTGTTTATAAATGTAATCCCTGATAATGAACAAACAAACCTATTACATATTCATGAAGTATAATTTAACCTGATTAATATTATTTGACAGGCATGGCTTTTGAAAAATATCCTAGACCTAGACTGTAACTATTCAGCCCCAGAAGTAAAGGCGCAGCTTAGATTTTGTGCTAACTTGTGTTCATGAATTTTATTTCCAGTCATTTATAAATGCAGTCTGCACATTAACACTGTTTTGTATTACAAAAAATGAACAGAAAACCAGAAAAAAGACTCTGAAATGAATATATAGAACAGATCTATCTTTTGTTTAATACCACATGCCACTAGGTAGTTTGGTTTTGCCAAGGAACCCTTCAGATTACACCAGGGAGCTGTTCTTAGAAATATAGCCCTTGAGGTTTGACCTCAGATATTAAAAATTACTAGTCTTTTCTAGAAATGTTGCCCAAGAATGCTTAAAAAATCAGTGAGTGACCCGAAAAATAAATGTTGCCTTCTTCCAGACAGTTTTAAACTTTATCCACTAGATCATGCTTTCATTTTGCCACAGTAATCTGTCACTTATTATTTATCCTTTTGAAGAGAGATTGACTTTTCCCATTTTAATTTCTTGGGGAGTTTAAGTTATGTAATATAATGTTATATAATAAATAAAATGCAGCTTAGGAAAAAAAACCTTTGTAAGGAAAATTCAAGAAATGTAATCAGAAGCTTTTTAATTTGTGGAAAAGTAACCAAGGTCTTCTTACAGAACATTTGCTACTATATGTCTGTGCATTGTATTTATTAGGAAGTTTGAAGGATTTGGGGGTTTAGCTCTTTGTTATTTTGAACCACTTAGAGTAAGATTCACTTTACCTAAATTTAGCAATCGAAGCTATCTCTGGGCTCTCTTTACAGTCAACAGGAAGAAGCAAGTCCTACCACTGAGCAGTTCCCTCTGTCCCTGCTGAGAGTGTGGTTTCTTCAGACAGGGTAAGATAACCTAGGTGCTCAGAGTCACTAAAAGAGGGGTGTCTGGGCACCCCGCATCCTCAGCTAGTTCATTCACTTTCTTCACTTGGCTTCTCCCATTTTTCCAGCTCATCAAACCCCTGTAAGCTGATTCAATGAACTAAGCCAGCAGAAAAAAGAAACTAGAAAAAGGTAATATGTAATTTTCTCCTGGATTAGTGAGTTAAATCAGCTCACAGAAGGTCTGACACGTGCCAGAATTGGTGCTGAGGAAGTGAGGCAAGACAGGGAACGAGGAGGTGGAAAAGGACAATCGGGAAAGGAGGAAGGGGAAGCAAGTCTTTCCTCATCAGCAATATCAACCTCTTAAATATGATGCTTGTCTACTTCCTTAGCAATTCTTTTAGGAAGGAACTGATTGATCTTTGGAAATGAACACATCTTCATCAACCATATTGAAAGTTAGATGACTAATTTTTAGATAGTTCAAGTCAACTGAGATGAATCCACTTCTAAACAATAGTTGAAATGTGAAATTGCTAAAAAGTTTGAGCTGTAGCTTACAGATAATTGCTACATAAGCTATTATTATTCAAGGTTTGGGCTAAACTTGAGAGAATTGCAGGATTTCAACCCAAGATAACTAAAGGACAAGACTGGAAAGAAAGCCTGGAAAAAGGAAGACAGATCTCATTGTAACTGAGAAATTGAAGACTCTCTACCAAATGCAACCTGTGGAGTCATGAAGAGTGTAATTAAAACATTTCCATATTGTCATGCTAAATATTTTAATTTTTTTGCATTTGTTTTTCCTTTCATGAGTTCTTTTTGGCTGTGTGACTGTTACATTAAAAGGCCTAATACAGATAGATTGCTTTTTATGTAAATATATATTTGGCATAAATCTGCCTAGGGAAAATACTGTGTTGCAAATGTTCATTAGATCAAAAACATGAAAGCAGTGACAGAAAGGCATGCTCTGTTGTAAAAAAGATATAATAGCTTCTGTCTTCTGTTTTAGCTGGTATTAAGCAACAAGCTCAACTGCAGCTTTCTGAAGGGTAATATTTTGTTTCACATTTTTGCTTTAATTTTAGGCCTCTGTAAAACTGTGATGACAATTTATGAAACTGCAGTAAGTGAAAACATAATTTTGTCTGTACTTTTCATATATTTTGCCTATATATATATGACTTTCTGATATAAGAAGAAATGACGGAAAGATCTACCATTGCTATGACAGTGAGTCATGATTAAAGATAAGATTAAAAATAAGAGATCCAAAATTGAAGTCACAGAAAAGAGAAATCAAAAAATTCAGACAAACCAATCTAATGCTAGATGTAACAAAGAAAAGACAGTCAATTCCCTTCTGTAACAGAGTGAAGACTATTGAGAGACAATATTGTCATAACAGCAGTCCTTTCAAAGATGTTAAAATGAACTGGGAAGTCTCCTTTCCTAGGAGAAATGCCTAGGAAAGGAATGAAGGGATGTTCTTCCTCCTTTTGTGGCTCAAAAAAGATTTTGTTAATATATGATTTGTTGTTTTGCTCATTTTGTAATGCATTATACAAATGGAGTCACTGAGAAGGTGAAAGTGAAGGTAACAAAAGTAAAAAGAGTCCCCAAAATTCACTTTAAAAATATTTGAGGTGCCTCTGGATGTCTCTTTAGAGATCACACCATTTTAAACAGCTTTCCTTGAACTCATCTTGCCTCACAGCTATCAGACTTTGGAATAAAAAACAAAGCCAAGGACTTTTCAGATAGATTTTGCAACTAAAATTTAAAAATTCATAAGAACGCCATGTCTATATCTGAAAAGAAATCTTACCTGCTTCAGTTACCCTCACCTGGAATTTCTCCGGCTCATCCTAGCTGCAAAGCTCAGGCTCCAGGGCTCACAGCGTCAGCCTTCCTCCTAGATGACTACCTCACTGCTTGATCATGCTTTTTTATCCCCCTTCTTCATCCCCCTTTGACCGTGGTTCTTGCTATGATCCATTTAAGAGCAGTCTAGGTGGCTTCTTTGGGATGTGCTATTGGTACTACTAGAGCGATTTGACTTTCATTGTTCTCTCCCTGCAGAAATCCTTGCAAATTTCATCTACATACTTCATCCCCCTCTTCCTCAAGCAGCAAGTACATATTCTCATAATGTAAAGCTCCTTAGCTTTACACTGTCCTACAAGGCATACATCATGTTACACCCCTACTTCCTCATACTTATCTTCAGTGAATTATCAACTTTGATATGAAGTGTACCCATGGCATATTTGGATAAGTTGATAACACAGAACAACACTGGTGTTGGACTGATTAACAAGATGTTTTCTTACTACTGGCTTTCATCCTTGAGTCCTTCTCTCCAACACTGGTATGATCAGTTTTAGGGGTGAAAATATAATTTGAAAATTTGACTAAGTTCTTTTAATATATCTCTAATCTAAATGTCAAAAAGGGCAAAAAGACCTAAAGGGCAGGAATTATGGACTGGAAACTAGCCACAGACAAATAGTCTTAAGAGAGGATTTTGCAAAACATAGAGTATGTTTCTTAGATGTTTCATAACCCCTCAGAAATCACTCTTTACTTTTCTTTCTCTCTGTATACATATATCTATATATATCTAAATGTACATAAAATATATTTATAATTTTAAAAGTGAAAGTTCTAATTTATTTTTACTTCTCTTTACATATTTTGTAAATGTAACAGAACTACACTGCAAAATGAATTTTTCTTCCTACCAACTGGCCTATCATTAGTGTGTATACATCATCAAATCAGCAGGGCTCTTAAGATGTATTAATACAATATATCATCAAAATGGTTTGCTTTAAAGATGTATTTCTCAACTGTAAGGCCAACTGGCAATAAAGAATATATTCAAATCCCTAAATTTTGCTAGACATTTCAGTTATCTAAGCTATTTAAAATTGAGTTGTAGTTGAGAATGCTGCTAGATTTCCACGAAAGGGCACTAATGTGTTTGAATATGTGACCATTAATTTTTCAATATTTTTTGCTGTTATTAAATGGTTTCCAGGCTACACTTCAAGAGTATTTAGAGACATGCTGAAACAATTGGATCATATTCTTTCTCACGTATGATAAAAGGGATTTGAAGTTAATGGTGCCGTATATTAACTATGTTCCCAGTGCAGACCTTTCTTCAGCCAACTATTCATGAAGTTTCACATTGTACTAGATTATTACAAGACATTACTTTTAGTAATAGTGACATGTGTCAAAGTGAATCCACTACAAAATGCATTATTGATTAGGCTTTAGTGAATAATTTGCAACGATGGATTTATTTAACAAATTCATCCTATTGTCTGCCTGTAGAATAGCTTCCAACAAACAAACAAACAATATATCAGAATATCCTTGAATATATTTAGAAACATACAAATGATCTATATTCAGGGTTTGCTTTTCATTTTGTTAAATTTGTCTGTTTGTATGGCCCTCTGCAGCTCTAACATTCATGGATAGTTTGTTATGAGCATCTAAAACACTCTCTTACTTGTTTATTTCTAATGTGTCAGCTGTATCAAATTAATTTTGTTCCTAGATTAACACAGAAAGCATTTTCTAGGACTAGTAAAGCTTTTGCAACTATTTGTCTAAAATCCTGGCTTTACAAATATTCACTTGCATCTCTGAAATTTACTTTCTCCTAATGCTCTTGCCAGTAAAACTCAGTCCTTCAAACATTCCTGGAGAAAGATCACCGAAGGGCTGTGCATATTGTCAAAGCAAATTCAATCAAATACTGGTTGGAAATCTTGCACTGTGTTTGCTCAGCTGTGTTAAAAGAACAACTCATTCGAGTTGTTCCCAAGGCACCCCCTAAGAAAACCAAGGGCTGGAGAAGTGGTTTTATATTTAAAGACACACAACTGTATATTCTCAATTTAAGTTAAAGTTTTATAAATATATCCTTCACAGTTAGGTTACTAGAGCCAAATCATGTTATAGATCTTTGAAGAGAGCAAACTTTGGACCTTCTTGGAAGAATCCTATGGAATAGGGCCCTAGAAGGAAGAGGGGTCCAAGAGACCTGGTTAATATTCAAGGATGACCTCCTCCAAGCTCCAGAACAGTTCATCTCAACGAGCAGGAAGTCAAGCAAAGGGAGCAGGAGACCTGAATGAATGAACAAGGAGCTCCTGGCAAAACTCAGACAGAAGAAGGAAGTGTACAGAAGGTGGAATCAAGGACAGGCCACTTGGGAGGGATATAGGGACATTGTCCAAGTATGCAGGGATGGGACTAGGAAGGCTAAGGCCCATTTGGAGTTTAATCTGGCAAGGGATGTGAAGGGCAGCAAGAGCTTCCTTAAATACGTCAGTAACAAATGGAAGACTAGGAAGAATGTGGGCCCGCTACTGGATGGGAAAGGGGCCCTGGTGATGAAGGATACAGAGAGGCAGAGATATTGAATGACTTCTTTGCTTCAGTCTTTACTGCTAAGACCAGCCCTCAGGAATCCCAGACCCTGGAGACAAGAGAGAAAGTCTGGAGAAAGGAAGACTTTCCCTTGGTCGAGGAGGATTGGGTTAGAGATCATTTAAGCAAACTTGACACCCACAAATCCGTGGGCCCTGATGAGATGCACCCACGAGTGCTGAGGGAGCTGGTGGAAATAATTGCTAGGCCACTCTTGATCATCTTTGAAAGGTCATGGAGAACAGGAGAGGTGCCTGAGGACTGGAAGAAAGCGAATGTCACTCCAGCCTTCAAAAAGGGCAAGAAGGAGGACCCAGGCAACTACAGGCCAGTCAACCTCACCTCCATCCCTGGAAAGGTGATGGAGCAGCTCATCCTGGAGGCCATCTCCAAGCATGTGGAGGACAAGAAGGTGACCAGGAGAAGTCAGCATGGCTTCACCAAGGGGAAATCATGCTTAACCAATCTGATAGCCTTCTATGATGGACTGACTGGCTGGGTAGATGAGGGGAGAGCAGTGGATGTTGTCTCCCTTGACTTCAGCAAGGCTTTCAACACTGTCTCCCAGAACACCCTCATAGACAAGCTCAGGAAGTGTGGTTTAGATGAGTGGACAGTGAGGTGGATTGAGAACTGGCTGAATGGCAGAGCTCAGAGAGTTGTGATCAGTGGCACAGAGTCTAGTTGGAGGCCTGTAGCTAGCAGTGTCCCCCAGGGGTCAGTCCTGGGTCCAGTCTTGTTCAACTTCTTCATCAATGACCTGGATGAAGGGACAGAGTGCACCCTCAGCAAGTTTGCTGACGACACAAAACTGGGAGGAGTGGCTGATATGCCAGAGGGCTGTGCTGCCATTCAGAGAGACCTGGACAGGCTGGAGAGGTGGGTGGAGAGGAACCGCATGAAGTTCAACAAAGGCAAGTGCAGGGTCCTGCAGCTGGGGAGGAATAACCCCAGGCACCAGTACAGGTTGGGGGTTGACCTGCTGGAAAGCAGCTCTGTGGAGAAGGACCTGGGAGTGCTGGTGGACACCAAGTTAAGCATGAGGCAGCAATGTGCCCCTGTGGCCAAGAAGGCCAATGGTCTCCTGGGCTGCATCAGGAAGAGTGTTGCGAGCAGGTCGAGGGAGGTGATCCTCCCCCTCTCCTCAGCGCTGCTGAAGCCACATCTGGAGTGGTGCACCCAGTTCTGGGCTCCCCAGTACAAGAGGGATGTGACACTACTGGAGCAAGTCCAGCGAAGGGCTACAAAGATGATTAGGGGACTGGAGCATCTCTCTTATGAGGAAAGACTGAGAGAGCTGGGCCTGTTTAGCCTGGAGAAGAGAAGGCTGAGAGGAGATCTTATCAATGTGTACAAGTATCTGAAGGGAGGGTGTCAAGAGGATGGAGCCAGACTCTTCTCAGTGATGCCCAGCGACAGGACACGAGGCAACGGGCACAAACTGAAACACAGGCAGTTCCATCTGAACATGAGAAAAAACTTCTTCACTGTGAGAGTGACAGAGCACTGGAACAGGTTGCCCAGAGAGGTTGTGGAGTCTCCTTCTCTGGAGATATTCAAAACCCACCTGGATGCGATCCTGTGCAACGTGCTCTAGGTGACCCTGCTTGAGCAGGGGGGTTGGACTAAATCGTCTCCAGAGGTCCCTTCCAACCTCAACCATTCTGTGATTCTGTGAAGTCAGTTTTCTCTTTAAGGTATTATTTTTCTAATATGTCTTAGGAATAATTAAATAAGAGACAAGGCATTTTCTAAACTATTTTGAAGATCTTTTTATTAGTGGAAATGAAGCAATATCTACTCACGTAATATTTGTTGTCTAGTTTGTTAATTGTCAGTCTGTTCTGCTTACTGGTCTTGTATTTCTACCCTGTACTTTTTCTGCATATCTTATTCCTTTGTCTAGATAATGTATATGAAATCTGCCCCCACTAATATCAATTATCAAACTACAATGACTTAAAGAAAGGCAAGACTTCATCCTACATTTGCACTGACTGACTTTCAGATGTGCATTAGTGTGATGCAATAAGCAAACTATTCCTTTTCAGAAAATAGTTTTTGTTCTTAATTCATAAGTACCATAGCCCATTTGATATCTAATGATGAGAGGAAGGGCAGAGACCTATGTGTACAATTAAGCTTGCATCAAAACTACTAATTCAAATCATATATGCTGTGCTCATTTTATTCCAAAGTTATAGGAAAAGTAGAGTCCTCCTTTAGTACAAAGCAGTCTTTCTTTTATTATTTCACTTATCTAAAACATGTGCAATATTCTGAATTAGATACAGACAATACATTAAAAGTAAATACAGAAATGAAAATAAGGGTTGTTTTTTATGTGCCCAGAGTTTAAAAGTTGTTTTGCCAAGAAAAATATTTAGAGAATTTTAGGGTAAGAGTGTTCATGCAAGACATGGACTAGCCTGCTAAGAAACACAGACAGAAAGACACTGTAATCCATAAATACTTTTGGCAAGTATTTTAACTAATTAATACTTATAGTTAGCATTTGTTGTTGTTGTAGGCATAGAGTTTATAATCCTTTGTATAACCTTATATGTTCTAGGAATACAATTGCAAGTCTTGTTCTTTATGTTTCTGAAAATTTTCATGCATTCTGAAACTATATTTTTGCAATTAAAAATCTTTCCTATTGCCAAGAGCTAAAAATAAAAGATAAAAGAAGCTAACCATCTGACTATTTACAGAATATATTCTTTTTTAGCAGCATACACTGTATACAGTGAAAAAATGTTGTGAAATAGGTATCAGATTGGTTACTTTTGAAGTGAAACAGGTATAGGTTGTGAAAAAAGACAGTTATACAGCTCTTGGTAATTGGCTGGAATCTCATAGATAATTCACTAGTAACATGTAACACTTATAGAGGGTCAATTCATCCTATTTTCAGAAAAGTGTGGAGAGGCAAAATCAGGACCCACTGTCTTTCTATAATGTTTGATTTAAATAATGTCCATGCCTTTTCTGGTGAAAGTCTGTACTGAAGGGAGAAAGAATATGTTTTACAGTATTTGAAAAAGTATTTGCTAGATGGACCTTTTTCACAGACCACTGAATTGCTCAGCCCCTTGCATATCCTTGTCATTCCCATCTTTCAGGCTGGACTTCCATGCAGAAAGTTGCTAATGTTTCTTTCATGTAGCTTCCTTTGTACATTCCAGCACTGCCTTATTTTGCCAGGGCCAGTAACGTAGTATGGAAGCAAGATGGAGTTTGGGTTTGTACTGAGAAAATATGAAATGCAATTGTACTACCGTCACTAAGGCTGCAAATTCAGAAAAGCCTTTTCAAAATTTCCAAATACATTCTCAAAACTAACTGCTCAATTCTGTTTCTGGCAGACATTGGCACTAAAGCTTTAGGATGTCTGGTCTGATTTCTAGCTGCTGCTGAAGAAGGGCACGGGTCTGCCATGTGTCCCCTGTCTGCTGTTTCAGATACTCTACTGCATCTCGCATGGCACTAGGTGCTCAAGGATGGACAGCTGAACTCAGCCCAGAGTCAAAAGTCTCCCAGTTCCAAATCTGTGCTTTCGCACTTTAAAGTTCTGGGTACTCAGTAACTGAACTGTTATAAGAGGAATAATACTGGTGAGCATATAAGCAATTAGATTTATGTCTACTACCTAAATTTTTCAAAATTTGGCTTAACTGTTTGGTGGTGTCAACTACTTTGAGGAGTGCTTATTCCATTGATAACGTTTTACCATTTTTCCATTTTTTTCTGATAGGGCAAAAAATCCCATCATGAGAAAAATAGTATCAAATAATTCTATGAAAGGTATGTTTTAAAGAGTGAAAACTTAAAAATATCTTTTCTTTTTAACTTTCTGGCTAACTTCACAAGATTCAAATACTCTCCTCTGATATTGTATACCTGCAGAAGATATAATAGAGATTGTTAGGGATGTCTGCTTTAGCTAGTTTGTGTCACAGCCTTAACCTTATTCAAATGTTGATTTTCTTGAATATTAATAAGAGCGAGACATATGTGACAATGTTGCTATTTTTGCCTTCATAAGCATATGAATATAGTTACTATTGAAGCAGTAATGTCACACTGTTTATCTAAAGTCTGAAAGATACAGAGGACATGCTAACAAAGGCTGAATAGTGAAATATCATGACAGAAAAAATTTCAAGAATTTCAGAAACTGCAGGAACTTAAAGAATTGGATAAATATTTATAAAGTACAAAGTTGAAAACTGCAGTCACTGGAATTCTGCTGAAGCTTCCTGTCACTGTGTTTCATGGTAAGTCTTTATATATTCAGAGTACTTCTCACACCTGAGATCTAAAGAATAAAAGATCTTCTTTTCCATCTACAAAGGGTCTTTTCACTGTCTTAAAGGAAAACTATCAGTTAAAATATTTCAGAATACCTGTATTACTTCAATATCCATCAACTTCTATAGCTATAATCTTTTGGAATATAATTTTTTCTATTATTACATGGCAAAAATGTTTTTGTGGACAGAGTGACATACAGAAAACACTAGGAGGGATTTGTGATTTATTTTAAGTGAAAATCATGTTGGAAAATAATTCTGACACAGGATGCAGTGATTCTGAATTGGTATTGTGGATTTCCATGCCTGACTCTCAGTGATCAAACCTTAACCTACAAGAAAGCGGACTCTTTTATTCCTGAAAATTCTGTCTGGGATCTGAAGTCAAGCTGAGATCATTTCTTCTAATACTTACTAATGTCAATATTATATCACAATATTGTGCCTTAAAGAAACTGAGTTTTTTGGGCCTTTCTGTGTGTTTCTGAGCACTGAGATATGATTTTAAGCCAAAGGATTTTGTAGATGGTGCAAAACAATAGTACCAGAAACAAGCTCATTCTCTTCTAGCTCTTTGTTCCTTGGGAGTAAAGATGTAAAAGAGAGAGAAAAAAATGCTCCCCCCTGCCCTTTTTGACTTGATATCAGGGATAGTTACACCTCAAAGTGTAAATTTTGTCTAGCCACTTTGTAAACCACACCTGTAGTGTACACCTGTTCCTAACTTCTCCTCTCCCCCATAACATTTTGTTATTAAAGCGTATCTATGTCCTTTTAAGTGCCAGTAATGTTCCTGGTACTGTTGAAGATGCAGGTGAAGATGGCCATGCCTTGACAACTTATGATCTACAAGAAAAAAAAAAAAGCAAGATCCATTCTCCCACCACCACCACACACACAGATCTAAAGGTCCTGACAGAATGATTAAATGGTTATTTAAATATTTCTATTCATTCTAGCTCAGTGTTTTGAATTTTATAGGAGAAAAAATTGTGTTACTCCATTTCAGCATGATGTAAAATACTAGCTGCTAAACCTTCATCTGTAATAGAAATCTTCATAGCAAAGAAGAGGAGAAGACAAAGATGTCTTTAAGAAATCTTGAGGATCCCTTGATAATATTAGGGCCACTACAGCCTCTGGCGATGTTTAGCACAGCCTCAAGGATACTCTAAAATCTGCTGGCTTGTAAATGCCTCCAGGGACCATTATACTAAAGTGCAGAACAGTTGAGCCATGCCCTTGGCACTTGACATGTAGAAAGGATGATGAGAAGGCTAAGATGAAATGAAGGATCAAACAGCTAATGCAAAGTTCAAATAACAAGAAATTCTTAATTGATATCAGAAGGGGGAGTACTGAGAGAAAATTAGCAGGTCTGCAAGAGAACAAGTGGGGGAAAGGGAGCAATTAAGGAAGACAAGGATATCACTAAGAAGCTGAATTAGTTCCTGAATTAGCTAGTCTTCATCACAGACTGTATATAAGGAGTTGCTTACCCTGGACTTCTTTTCTCATAAAAAGAAAGACTACTAAACTATTGAAATAAAAAAATATTGATATGAGTTGATAAATTTATTATTCCACATTGGTAACATTTTCCTTTTTAAATTTAGTTTCTGTAGTTCTGATGAAAGAGGTTGTTCAGCTGCTAATAATATTCAAATTCCTTTTTAAAATCTGCTAATATCCTTAAGGATCGAAGGGTAGCAAGTGCTATAACTCTATTTTAAAAAGCTGTTAAGGATAATACAGGCAGTTACAGGTCATTAAACACTACTCATATACCTGGTGAAATTGTTTAAAATTATCTTTGTTAAAAGTCATATTATAAAAAAATACAGAAAATCATTATACTAGTATCTCTCATTCTCTCTTCCACATGAGGAAAATCATGTTTCAGTAATCTGTTACCATTCTTTGAATGCTAGCAAACCACTTTTCTAGGACTGACGTTGTCTAATAATGTTAACCTGTTGCTCAGACAATCATCTTTTCATACACAGAAAATTGGAAGAGTCTGACACAAAATTAAGGGACCTGAAGGAAAATGAAAGACAAGGAAGGTAGGTGGAAATTCCCCTTTACCAATTATCTCTGGAGTTAGAGCTTTCCGCCGATATATAGGAGGTGATACAGGAAGAATTAGAACACATAATTTGCAAGTCCTGTGAATATGCCCTAACTGCTAAAGCAGGAAAAGATTTTACAGAAAGTTGAGGCTTCCTTTAGGAAGGACTGAGGGAATCTCACTTCAGAATATCTTATTCCTCTTGGAAGAAGGATATCTTCACTTAATTTCAGGCAAAGAGTGAAATGAAACTGAGTCTCTTGGGAAATAATAAATATAGACATCAAGCTTCTGATGTAAAGGAGTTAAATGCAGGTACCCACTCCACAGTGGATAAAAAGGAAGTGCTACTGCCACTGGCATAACTCCTCATGAAAATTTAGCATTCCTTTCACCCCTCAAAGCCCCAGAGTATCCAGCTCAAACGATATTCTGAACTTTGTTGATTCTTTTAGGAAGATAAAAATGTTGTTGGATTTGGCTGAAAGTATCATGTCCAGACCTACTTGTAAGACTGTGGTACAGCACCACATAATTCCTGCCAGGAAAATATACATTTGCTCTTCAGCTACAATAAGTGCAGTGGAAGGTAGTGACTGGTTTGCTGTGGGGCCGTGTTAGATGTTATACTGCTAATTTCTGCTGTTGTCAAATCATAATTTTATATTCTTTTGACATCACTAGCTGGTTTGCTCTATGCTTCCTGTATTCATAAGCCATGGATATGATGGCATTCTGGCTGCCAGAGCTGCTATGTTCATAAAACTAAGTAATGACTGTCTTTACGCACCAGATTAAAATAGACACACTTAAATTTATTACTTAACAGTTATTACCTTTGATAATTTTATTTTTGACCAGTTATGCTAAAGGTTTTGCAAAAAAATCTTATGTTGACTGAAGCAGAAAGCAGGTGGCAGAATTAACATCTAATATTGCTAAAATTGTATGAATGGCTCATCTTATCTACCTTAATAGAGGTAAAGCCTAGAAGAAATAGATTCCAGGGGAACACCTGTCTTCAGTGTGTCTTTTAGTCTCTGTTTTTTCTAATCTATATTTACCCAACATCTGTTAGTTGTATTGCCTGTTACATTAGAGTGTAATTCTCGTGTACTAGACATATCACTTTTGACAAATTTAAATAATTCTTATTACATTATCACATTTATATTATTATTGCCACTTAACTCTGAATTGCATTACTAACCAATACCAGTTCTATCAAACAGTTCAAACTTTCCTCTTAACAAAAATATTATGCCTTTATTTTTCTTTTTAATCAGCAAACACTAACATTAACACTCATCCTAAAAGATCAATTAACAACAAACCCACCATTTTTCTACCTGCCTCTACACATTAACTAAAATGTTCTGGACCCTAAAGGTTAACTTTTGCTCAAGAGAAAATAAATGTCTTTCATTCTGATCTTCTTCTTTTGTCCAAATAGTTCACCTTATTTAATGCAAATATTGATCTAGCACTATCACTCAGTAACAAATTTAAAGTTTTGGGCAAAATCTTCTGTACTTCTGACTGGGTCATTTATTTTTGAAAAAGTATCTACAAAAGATACAGCACATACAGTAGCTGAAAGGAAAGGAGAGAACTGAAAACTTTTAATGGGAATCCAAACCTTCGATTGAGAGGTTGGACAGGTCATCTCCCTTAACAAGACAGATAGGAAGTATTCATTCCTTTTAAACTGACATTGGCAAGGACAAAATATGAAATAGTTTTATTAAAAGAAGAGACTTGAACTCCCACAAAGGCAGTCATTAAAAAAAAGACTGTGATACATGGATTATTGTTAAATGCAGTGCAATTGGCATTATGATTCATAGCAAAAGTCCACTGAGTACAGTCAGATATGTGATGTCATTTCCTATAATTAAATTACAAGAACCTTTCCGTAAATATTGTGCTTACTGTGCTTTGCCCTTTGTGCCTGACTGTTCAAATGATGTTAACAAGAAGCATCTGCTACTATCTTCAAAAATCTAGGAGAGGCTTTGGATCTTCTGGTTTAAATAGCAGACATATTTAATCCATTTAAAGGTTTCAGTAATTCCTCAAAGCTGCAATAATGGTTGGCAACCTCACAAGCTGCAAGATAGTTTTTAAACTACTTTGCAGGTTTTAATGGAATCCCTTTAGTAAAGAGTTCAAATAAAGATCTAAGAATACTGTCCATTTGTTCCAAAGGGTCTCAACCATTGCATAAAGTTGTGACTTCCCCACCATTCCCAAACATGCAAAGCTGTTATATAATTCAGGGCTTTAGTTTTGAAGATGGTGCTGTTTTACATCCAGGCTTCCTCAAACCTGAGTAAAGGCGTGTCTCTTGGTTTTATAGGTGTATAACGTATAAAAGTCCACAACTAGATTAAGGACAACCTGTTAATATTTCCTGCAGATAATAGTCAGGTGACAGTACATTTGCTCTACACTTTCACTGAAAGTTTCTTGTTCTTCATCAAGTGGCTTGCAACGTGAAGAAAAGCATCTGTCTTGAATCCTGAGTAGTATCACTAACCTCCAGCACCAGCTTTAGGAAAGACCTCTGCCAAATATTGAAAAGTCTGTTGGGCTACTTTCCGTACAGCCCACATGGAGTCATTCAAACGTCACTCAAATATTATAGATGCTACCAAATGTGTGTGAACTTGAACATGAGTTCAGGTAGACAGAGAACTCTTCAATGAGAAAACCCCAGATATTTTCTTTAAAACATATCTGAGTGATGATGGACTACTTCAAAGATTGAATTTAAGCTAAAAAATAAGCCAATGACTGTGTTGTGGCAACTGCAAGCTATAAAATTATCTTCTTTCATAAAACTGACCCAGTATCTTAGTATTTCTCTGTTCTTTCCTATCAATGAAGATAGGATTTTATCAGTGAGCTGCCTGGAGAACTACCCTAAAACAATGGGTATGTCAGAGTGAAATACATTTATGTTTATCTCAAAGCTCTCTTTCCTTCTTTCATAGCAGCTAATACCTTGGAAATTGTTCAGAGCAAGGATTCAGGCAGGCTGTAGAGATTTCTAGTATGAGGAACCTTGTACTCATGCTGAAGTGAGCATCAAAAGAACTGAAATAATAGAAATCTTGTGGAATAATTCAAAAGCCACAGCAAAACATTTTTAATATATCCATATTGCAGAATGTGGCTCATGTAGATACACACAAGTTAGCTTTGTTTAACTAATTTTTTGTACTCAGTGCACCAAAAGCTTACCATGTTCTTACCATGACTTGTAATTCTGGTTTCCCCATCCCCCAAAGAGCATAGTAGGACTAAAATGATACAGAGAAAGGCAGGGGGATGAGCAAAGCTATAGAAATACTTCTGTAGAAGGAGATATTAGGCTAGGAATGTTTAGCTTAGAGAAGACATAGCTGAAGGGATGTATGTTATTGATGTTTAAAATTATAAAATCCATGAATACGGAGGCAAAGGAGCAGTTATGCACTATTTTTGTAAAACAAGAACAAATGAAATTATCATCCAAAAGATTTTCAACAAACAAAGGGAAGTGCTTCTTCACACAGTGCATAATTAGATTGTTGAACTCATTGCCACAGGATGTTGTGGAGGCCAAAGATATAAATGGATTCAAAAAGTGATTAGAAATATGAAAGGAGGTCCATCAATAACCATGAAAAACAAAGAGGTGATACCCCCTGTGACTCCAAAAGTCTTTCCACATTACAGTGCCAGAAGGTACACTCTTTTTTCCCTAAATATCTGCTACTGACTGTGGTCAACAAGAGGGGGAAGAAGCAAGCACTTCTTCCTGAATGGGTAGGTTTTCCTCTTGAGTGGAAGAAGCAGCAAGCGCCAGGCCATCACT
This sequence comes from Apteryx mantelli, assembly GCF_036417845.1. Taxonomy (NCBI): domain Eukaryota; kingdom Metazoa; phylum Chordata; class Aves; order Apterygiformes; family Apterygidae; genus Apteryx; species Apteryx mantelli. The sequence goes on from NC_089979.1 coordinate 62,489,750, forward strand.
GATTAAGTGTGGGTTAGATGAGTCGACAGTGAGGTGGAGAACTGTCTGAATGGAAGAACTCAGAGGGTTGTGATCAGTGGTGCAAAGTCTAGTTGGAGGCCTGTAGCTAGCAGTGTCCCCCAGGGGTCAGTACTGGTTCCAATTATTCATCAGTGACCTGGATGAAGGGACAGAGTGCACCCTCAGCAAGTTTGCTGATGATACCAAACTGTGAGGAGTGGCTGATACACCAGAGGGCTGTGCTGCCATTCAGAGAGACCTCGACAGGCTGGAGAGAATAATCCCATGGACCAGTACAGGTTGGGGGTTGACCTGCTGGAAAACACCTCTGCAGTGAAGGACCTGGGAGTGCTGGTGGACAACAAGTTGACCATAAGCCAGCAATGTGCCCTTGTGGCCAAGAAAGTTAATACTGTTCTGGGCTGCATTGGGAAGAATGTTGCCAGCAGGTCAAGGGAGGTGATCCTTCCCCTCTACTCAGTGCTGCTGAGGCCACATCTGGAGTACTGTGTCCAGTTCTGGGCTCCCCAGTTCAAGAGACACATGGCACTACTGGAGCAAGTCCAGCAAAGGGCTGCAAAGATGATTAGAGGACTGGAGCACCTCTCCTATGAGGCAAGGCTGCGAGAGCTGGGCAGGTTCAGCCTGGGGAAGAGAAAACTGAGGGGGGATCTTATCAATGTGTATAAGTATCTGAAGGGAGGGGGTGGAGGGGATGGGGGCCAAACTCTTTTCAGTGGTGCCCAGCAATAGGACGAGAGGCAATGGGCACAAACTGAGACTCAGGCAGTTCTGTCTGAACATGAGGAAAAACTTCTTCACTGTGAGGGTGACAGAGCACTGGCACAGGTTGCCCAGAGAGGTTGTGGAGTCTCCTTCTCTGGAGATATTCAAAACCCGCCTGGACACGATCCTGTGCAACATGCTCTAGGTGACCCTGCTAGAGCAGAGGGGTTGGACTTAGATGATCTCCAGAGGTCTCTTCCAACTTCAACCATTCTATGATTCTGTGATTCTGTGTAAAAGACAGGCTGCCTTCCTCCTCTGGAGGCCCACACCAGAGGGTCTGCCAGGTCTTTGGCAGATGCAACAATCTAGGCTAAATCCTTGCTCTGATCCGTTATGGCCAGCCTACCATAGCTGCTGCAGAGCAAGCTAACTGCCCAGGCTTTTTGGCCAGATTTTCTTACCAACACTGAGCTTGGTGCGATTGCAGCCACAATGTTAACGTGGCCAAAAAGTACAAATCTCTACTCATTATGTCTGAATGATCAGCAGCCTCTTAGGATAATCAAAAGTTTACTTAAACACATAGAACTTTTCTGTAAGGTATTCCAATAGCCAAATGAAGTACAGGACTTAGCTGACTATTTAACCACAGTCATTTCTTTGAAGTACTCTTAAAAGGATTTGAACCAAAACCCCTTGTAGTGCATTGAAGTCTTTCAGCTTCCTTCAGCAGTCTTTGAATCAAGCCAACAGAATTGATGAGCACCATCCCAGTTGAAAAGGTCGCTTAATAAATTAGTTAGAGTTGGTTTTGTCATCTGAAAGTATTTCTTTACAGCTTAGCTCTCAGTACCAATGTATCTCCTCTCTGAATTTATTTTCATCTGTTAAAAGATGCACCACAAAAATCTAGAATAAAGGCTATTTAAACTCTCTTTTTTTTTGATGAGACAGAGCAAGGCTATGTTTGTTCCTAAAACAAGCCTGTAGTTCTTAATGATAGTTAAAGATGTGACTTAAACAGGCTGACATCATAAAACCTAAAACTTTTTCAGTTATTTCTTGTAATGGTCTTGGGAATTTTTATTACAAATTGTAGTTCTCATAGGCTTGGGTAGACATATCTGGAGCTCTCTCATATGAGTGTTTTCTCCTATCTAGCCACTTGGTACTCCAGGTATCACTTAGAATTACTGACTCCTTATTGAAGTAATTGCATAACTGCCCATACAGGGTGTGGTGGGGGACAAGGTCATTACAACTACATAAATTAATGGCAATTAATGCTGGTTGAAAGGCAGAGCTACCACTTGAATAGGTGCCTAGTAGCTGGCACAAAAGTCTTCTGACTTAAGAGCAGAGGACTTGTGTATCAATCTCCATCTTCAAAATTCTCTGTTGGTTACCCTCTGTCTTCATTGCTGGGTTATCAAGCCAGCAAAGTAGATTTTATAAGAAACACCAGAGGAAACAATTATAATTTGTCTCTTGTGAACATAATCTGAAACCTCCAGATGAGAGGTTAGATACTGATAAATTTAATCAACTGAAATACAAGGGAGAATATTGTATGCATATAGGAGCTGTGTAAAACAGGGTTGTTCAAATTCAGCTTCTAAGGCTAAGCTGTTATCAGTTAAACAAAATGATTTGAAATTATTCAGAATTATGATTATTTCTACTTGTTGATATTCAGCTGGGTCTGTGAACCTGTTTTACCTGGTAAATATTATTACTTAAACTTAGTGGTGGAAAACAAAACTGTAAATTAGACTGCTATTGAAGAATGCAGATCAGGTTCATCTCTCCTCAGCTGGTAGCTTTGTGCCGACTCATTTGACTGTTTCTTATCTTCCTCATAAGACATTTTTATTTGTGTTAAAATAGGAATCTATCTGTGTGAAATGCAGTGAGCAGCTTCATGGGTTAGGACTGGACTCTGACAAAGACAACAGATGTAATCTGTACCTTACATTTTCTCTATTCTGTTCTTGAACAAGCTTCAAGACAAGCAAGCTATACAGAATAAGCTTATAGCAGATCCTACAACAGAAGAGGCCTGGAAAAGTGCAAATATTTATCCACTTGGTCTATAAACCCTAGATAATGTATTTTTTATTAGCTAGGACTATGAATGAATGAACTTCTTGAACTTTGAGAAACATTACAAAACAAGTTTTAAAAAAGTTTGGTTTATAATGTATCTGTGCATTTATGCAGAGAAATTTGTGTGTGAGCGAATAGTATTGTTTGGTGGATTAGGTATGTATAAGTACATACACACAAGTGCACATTCGCACAAATATACATATGATATCCTGTGGAGTCAAAAAGGTACACAGATTTCCTCTAAAAGCTTAATTTCACTTAAAATTTCAGAAGATTGATTGTACTGGACATGATCCTATTCATAGTCTTGTTTTCCACAAGCATATATCTGCACAGACTTTTTGGCAAAGGAATATCTACTTGCATTTGCATAAACCTAATCAAGGAGGCCTAAATTCTGCCTTGTGTCTCTAGAGCAGCACAAACTAAAGAGTGTCACGATTTAGACATCAGCTTGCACTTTATCCTGCAATCATCCATAATTCTTAAAATGTTGGCATGATTCTTGGTGTAGTTTTGACCACACTGACTAGCACTTTCCCAATACCTACTGAGCTTTGGGTATGGATCAAGAACTATTCACAATGTTTGGTTTGAATGTTGTTATCTCAATTCGAAGCACAAGAGAGTTTATTTCTGCCAAAATATTTGACCTTGGGGCCAGAGAATAAGCCTTGATTCACTTTATTTGTGAATATAGACAGAGCATGTGTTTCCAGAATATGTATCAGCAGTCAGCTAATAATAATATGTCCCATGTGATCAATTTTCCATTTATAAGGGAAAAAAGTGGGTTCATTTTAAATTTTTACTTTGAAAGGGTTCTTGCATTAAGTATATACAACCTGAAAAGACAAAGTCCAAAACCTCAAATATTGATGTAGAAAGTAGAGATGTGAGTTTGCAGTCATCTTTACAACTGTGGGAGTTCAGTGCAGACTGGGACTTGGCCCAGACTGTGCCGAAGGAGCAGCTGTATCAGCCACCATTGCTTTGCCAGGACTCTGAGTGAAGTTCCAGGTCAGGTCGGACCATTGATCACTCTTAATACAGGGATCAAGGCCCATGGCTTTATTCTGTATTTTAAGGAAAGACATTGTAGAGAAAGGGGAGCCAAGGTTCATGTGAAAGCAATACTTCCTGTGGTTGAAGAGACCTGTTACTGTGTTTTGTAATAGCCAAAGAACAGGTCTAGAGATTTTTCAAAAACTTCTCTTACTGTGTCAAACAGTTTCACTGCTGGATTTACTGCCTGTTTTTGCAAAAATATCAGAGACCCTTCTATATTACCCTTCTTTTTAACATTAAACTCTTGGTGATATCTGGCTGCCAAAAGATGTTAACAGACTGCCAGACCTAAGTCTTTCCCCACTATTCTAACAAGGTCACCGGCCTCCCGGTGCAAATCAGACAGGGATCATAAAATTGTTATCTTCCAAGATATATACAGTGCTGTTCAGAAACAACTGAGATATGCAAGTATATCATTATGTACTTGTCCAGGAAAGTGATTTTTTGTGGGGCATGTGGTGCGGGGAGTTATGATGGGGGGAGTGCGGTGAACTTATAGGGAACATACAGGTCATTCAAAATATTTTTACTGAAAAATACTGGTATTTCACAGGAAATTTTGGAGGCAGTTTCCAGTTCTTTACTATATAGCTCTTTTGTATTTGTAGAAAATCTCTTGCAGTACTTTTATTGCTTAGCTTTTTCAGCAGCATTATTAAATCTGAGCTATTTTTGCTGTCATAGAGTGTCTTCATATTCCCGTGTATTTATATTGCTCATGATCTTGGTCTTTAAAATATGTATTATAAAGAGAAATAAAAGTTAAGATGCAGCATTCTTTGTTAGTATGCTTAGGCACTGTAAGGATCCAGCGGGGGCGATGCCTGGACTCCCGGCAGGGACAGATACACAAACACAAGGCACACTAAGGTCAATACTGAGCGTTTATTACCTCTGCATCTGAGCGGGGGTTCCGCAGAGATTTCCCGATCGAGGCAATAAAGGAGCGGGAGAGTCCCTGGCTCCGCTGAGCGTCGGTCCATGGCGAGGAATGCCGGGGGGACACTGTACGTGGTTTTTGTGTACTACACACATGCGCAGTGGGCACATTGAGCTCATCGCTAATCTCGAGTCAAAGCCCAGGTGCACACCACACTGGCATAGGCCCAGCTATATGGCTATGGGTCAACATGCCCTGTTGATGCTCCTTTTCCCACAGAATGGTCTGGCTAGCTTCCATCGCCTATCTCCTCGACATTCTTCCGCGCTTTCCCATACAGGCACCTTCTAGTTAGCTATGCTTTTCTTCATTTTCTGAGTTATGCCAATAAAAAACAAACTCATTATTTTGGACATACAGAGTGAAAACACTGTGAGCTATAATCTATCCCAAATGGAAAAAAAGAAAAGTAGAAGGAAAAAAATTAAAACACTGGGAAGACAAAAATAAACAAAATGGAGACTAATGTGGCTAAAGAAGAACCGATCCTTTAAAGGATCAAGCCTTAGATATATATTGAGGAGATGAAGTCTTTGTCCTGTTTTTCCCCATAAGGAAGTAAGTCTATCAACCTTCCCTTCCCATCCACAGCACCGCTGGATTGAAAAAGAAGAAAATGATACCCTATTCTTTAAGGTATTTGGAGAATCATGCAATATATACTCATGAAGAGTTCTGCCCTGGGTTCTGCATGTCTCGAGTTACAACAGAAGCTAGAGCTCCTTTTATGTAGTGTTTATATTCACTATTAAACAATCTGTAAGAGATGAAAAAAACCTGAGTAGTTTGAACCATTTATTTTGCCAGCATTTATGACCTGAGAGACAAAAAAGTAATCAGTTCATGAGCAGGCAGTTCACTTTGCAGTTTATCTGATTATTTGGGCATATTCTTGGTATATTTCAATTACAGTAGAGTACATAAAAATGATTATATGTAGAAACAACTATAAAGCACTTTTGCCTTGGTATATCGTTTTAGGATTCTATGCACTAGACTTTGTAGTTTGCATCTGACGGTTTGAAAAAGAGAAGCAGCAACCAGAGATAGTTGATAACATTTCTCCAAACAGTAATGCCAAGGTTTGGAAAGTTCAGGGCAGAAGAATAAGGAGGAGTGTGTGGTTAGTTTCTAAAACTTTCCCTGTGACCAGAATTTATTCTTCTCAAAGTTTAACAATATTTTCGTGTTGGAAATTCCACTGCTTAAGTTATCTTAATACAGAGAGGGTCATCAATATCGCACTTCAAAACTGAGCAGAAAATTAGAAATGTATATGAACGTTTCCCCACAGAAAGAGTAGAAATTCTCTCCTCTGATTCTCACCTCTTGTAACACCCATAAAATTTTGAGAGGGAGAGCCATCTTACTTCCATGCTCTTCTTAAGACCTACCCTCCGGTAAGTAAAGGAAGCCTACCTCTCAGACATTTTCTTTTAATGGTTACAAGTACCCAACTGAACTGTCTCCGATTTCATGGCTGGGCCATCTTAGGAACTGAATGTGTGAAGGATATTCCCTGCTACTTCAGCAGACAAAACCCTTCTATAAATATGGAAGCAGCAGGAGAGAGAATAACTTCTAGATGACCCTTCTTCACTGTGAATGTAGTAAGAGGTTGTGCTGACGTGGACAATTTATGCATCTTCTTTGCTTTGCAAGTTTCCTTGGAAAAACAGTGTTTTCTGGTTCTCTAACTTTCAAGACCAGGACTATAAGCCTGAAGTAACTGTGACTCTGGGCAAGCTCTCAGTTATATAAGCTGTGAAGTGGGTGAATGACAGTTATGTCTCCACACCAGCAATATGAACTTACAGTAATAGAGCAGTGATGAACACAGAAATGTTAATAGTAGTCAGTGAGAGGATCAGAACTAGACCACATCAACCCTGCACTCAACATGAAATGCATCCTTATTGAAGATGGATTTTGTGTCTCTGAAATTAGCTAGTTATATTGGCACTGACACAAAATTTTCTTCAGCAAGGACAAAAATCATGTTACATCATAGTAAAATGATAGAAGCTGCTCCTGTTGCACAAAAGCAAGCTCACAGACTCTGGTTAAGCTTTATTTTATTTTATTTTATTTTATTTTATTTTATTTTATTTTCAATAGTTGTCATACAGTTAACAGTCTTGTAAAACTGGCCTAACCAAGCCAAAAGGGGAGGCACCTTTGCATTCACAGAAGACTGAACGTAATGCCCCAAAGAAAAGTATTCACCACACCCATGAATCATGAATTCGAGAACACCCTTGTCTTTTTCTACTGTTGCCTTTCTTACACCTCTGCTAGCTACTTAGTACATTTCTCCCCTATTCAACTTTAAAAGATATTGCTATTAGAATACTTTTATTATAATAATGCTTTGCACATGTGATGATATTTAAAAAGAATCAAAGAATTGTTACTTCTTATTTCCACAAATAGCAAAACAGAGGCACCAATTTAAGTGAATTGTTCAAGAAACTAAACATCACTGATACATGAGGAATAGAATTTTTCAGGTTTCCCTGATTCTGTGGCCTCACTAAAAGGCAAATGACAGAATACTGTGACAAATCCTTCTCTTCCCCTATTTAGAATCATTATTTCAAGTATCACTGTAACTTCATCTTTATGTTCTGTATGTCTCTTTCTTTTAAATAAACAAAAAATTTAATTTGGCATATAAAGTCTAAATACAGCACTATTTTAATTTGTGTGTCATGAAACTCTATCTTAATCTGCAAGCAGATGAAATAATAAGAAACTGGTGGACATGTTACCAAAAGGTTCAGTGACAGACACGTGATTGGGACAGAAAGCGAAATCACAATATATGTACAAGTGGCAGCTATTTTAATTAGATAACCTGCTGGAAATTTTATTCAGAAAGAATACAATTTCCACTAGGATGCAAGTAGATATGGAGAGAGGACAGAGTTACAGAATAAAAGAAAGCATTGTGCAAAAATATTTGAAGAGCCCAAAGCACAGTAATTGACACAACAGCTATTATCCTATCTCAACCATTTAGGAAGTGCCTGCCCCAGTGCTTGCCCTTCTGTACTGGACAAAATATAAAAAGCAACTTTATGAGCCTAATCTTAAATATTCCACACATCCACTGACAAAGACTTTCTAATATGTGACTAAACACAAAAACACGCATCTACTTTATAGGTTTTGCTGGGGATACAGAAAATACTGAAAAGCCTAGACTGCACTAAGCAACCATGAAACGGTTTGTCATCTGAAACAAATACTACTGGTCCTGAATAATTAATCAAAGCCATTTTGTTATGTAACTAAATACAAATGTATATTGTAATCATCCCTTTAAGGAAAAGTACTTACATTCCCTTTAAGGGAGAGTACTTATATTGCCACAGAAACATGTAAGAGAGAACATGTAGGAGTACAAAATTCCACAGAGAAATTAAAGGGCTTTTAAGATAACATGATTTAGTTAAGTGATAGGAAAAGAAGTATAGGAAAAATATAAAGAATGTGTAGATGGCAAAGATGCAGACAAGGAATTTTAATTAGAAGTTGAATAAACAAAATGAAGAAATTGAAAATGCAGGCTGAAAAAAACCATTAACTTTTATTTATTTGGTACTCTGTATTATTCCATCACCATAATTGATTTCCAGAGTTAATCTTTCTATGAAGGAGGCATAAATGGCACACAATTGTCACTGTGAGTGGATACTGCTAGGCACAGGAGCTGTCAGTGGGAAAAGCACACATGTGTCTGTTTACACTTTGAGATAAATACAGATGTGTTATTTAAAAATTAAGAATTAAATTTTACAGTACATTTTGAATTGCTTCAGTAATAGGCCTTGTGGAGGAGACTTTTGCTATGTACTGAGTAAAGGAAAGAACAATCTCCCTCCCAGCCCGGACAGCCTCTGTACTTTCCGAGATGGCCAGTAAAATACCATAGGAAATCTCAGTGATCTGCCTTCTTTCAAAGCAAGCATTTTTCTAGTGCGTCGTTCACTTGACAAATCACTGAAGATGTTCTAACTGCACAACTTGCCTTGTTCCCCAGACTCTCATTTTAATTCCTATAGGAAGGTAACAGCAGATATGGAAGATAACACAACCACAGGTTAAACAGGCGCTATCTTGTGACAAAACCGCTGCCCTTTGCCCAGCCTGTCCCTGCATAAAATGTTCTTACAGAAGGGAACAAGTTGCCTTGTCCATGGATGCAAGGAGAATGGTCAGAAAGGATTTCAATATCAAAGAAATCTTAGAGAGAGTTAAAATCAAGCTAGCAAAAAAAGAGGCACAGCAAAACAAGCCTTGAGAAGTCCTGAAATGAGCAAGTGGCAACTCAAGATCTGGCTTCTTCTCAGCAGAGGCTCATAGTATGATAAAAAGGGAAAACAATACTCAGTCATCAAGTTTAAGCATGCCTGCAAGAGATGGATATATTTCATCAGGGAAAGGTTGTATGATATAACCCTCACATATCTTATAGCTCTCACATATCTTGTCACATATCTATACCTCTTACATGTCTTACATTTCCCAGCAGTTATTTGGAAGAAAGAGCATTGAACCTTGTAGCCAGTGCATTTGATTATGTTTGCTGATTTTGATTTTAATAAGGGTTTGAGCTGATTATCCCCCAAACTTACGTGGATACCTCTTAACCTCTTTCTTCTCTCCAAATCCTTCCCCCACCCCCTCCAAAAGAAAACCTCTCATGCAACAGGGAAACTTCAGTAATAAAAATGATAGTCAGTGTCACAACTGAGGAAAATTTTTAGTGAGTAGGATAGTCAGTAGACTTTCTTTAACTGCAATTTCCAAAAGACCTCATTGTTTACCTATTTAGCAAGCTTAACAAATATTTCCAGGAATAATTATTTAACAAATATTTCCAGGAATAATTATTTTATGGGTGCTTTTGTGATGTCTCAAGCAAGCTGTCCAGCAAATAAATTGCAGCAGCATCACCAACTGCTTCAAAGTGTTTTGGCTGTCAGCATATGCTCTATCAGGCAAACAAGACAGATGATCTAGTACGTACCACCATCCTTGCATTTCCTATATTAGTGACCCCTTTCACAGGTCACAGGCTTTTCATAGTATTTCATGAAGACAGGGTTAAGTATGCATTTGTCTCCATGCATCATCCAGCTGCTCTACAAAATTATTGATCAATATGCAGAGCTATTTAAGGAAGCACTAAATGGATATTCAGCCCTATTCAGACCTGTGCTATACTCAGGAAGGGATATGCTTTTAGAAAGAAAGAAAGGATCGAATATGAAGAAAGAAGGACTTAATTTCAAAAGTGTATTATGCCAGCCACCCTGTTCTATCAAAAACATAGCCATTTACCTTCTTGAGTTCTTCAAGCAATTATATAACTTTGTGTAATTATTCCAGTGACTGCAACTGCAAGTTTTAAACTTTGCAGATTAGCTCAGGGACCCAGCCTTATCCCTATTATGCCACTTCAGTTGTGCAAAGGGTCAGAAAGCTGGCTTAAAGAAACCCCACCAAATAGTAATTTTTTTTCCTGGAAAATACCTAGATGTCTTTGAACCAGTAGGACTGTCTCTGCACTGTCTGTTTCTGGCCCCATGCTTTGAGTTTTGAGTTGCCTAGAACGGGGAAGTGTTTTGCAATTTGGCTCATTCTTACAGAAAGTAATGGAAAACCATTATACTCCCTTTTCCTATTTAGGTTTGCAGTGCGTCCTCTTATATGTATGAAAAGAGAGATCAACATGTGAAAAAATCTATTTGAGAAAACAGTTTGGGACCCTCCTACTTTGTATCCCATATTTGCCAATGCAATTGTTGAAAAAAACTATGGAATGTGGCAAAGGTCCAGAAACCACTTCGACCTTAAGGGGAAGAGATAAAAAAAATCCAGATTTCATTGACACAGGACCACCTCAGTTCCTGTGCCTGTTTTCTACTGGCCTGTAAGTTTGAAGGCCTAAAACTAGCTAAGGGAAAAAACAGGAATAAGAGTTTAAGACAGAATTCAGGCTGTTTAATTTTAAGCCATACTGACTAAATACTCCCTGTGCAATATGTATTTAATAGAATATTGCTGTTTAAAACCTCATCATCACTTTAGGTTAATGGTCAAATCTACCTTAAAGACCTATGAAACTTTTTTGAATGAATGTATATTAGATTTCTGCAAATCCACTCTCTATCACCATAATAAGCTAGGAAGAAAATGCATGAAAAGTCTGCAAGCAAGAGCATTTGCTTGAGTTTTCATATTTATTTATATTAGAAATTCTAAATGAAATTTTTTCAATGTGAAATCATTATTATAGGGCCTCATGTTCAGAATGTACTCAATACTTTCAAGAATTCAAAAATGATACATTTAAATAAATTGACCATATTTTATAATGCACATTGTATTTAAGTAGTAGAGGAAGCAAGCTACACTGTTGATATGTAGATGAATTATACAGCAATATACTTATAGGCTGTATTTCTTCACAGCTGTGCATCCAACCTGGAAGCATGTATTAGGTTCTACTAGGTGTTTGGACTTTGAAATATACTTTCCCTGAATGTCTAAAAAGTATTTAGGGAAAAATCTTGTTCTCTGTCATCTTCCACAGTCAAAGGGAAAACTGAAAACTACCAGAGTTTTTCAGCTATCCAGAGACAGAAACATTAGCAAGATCTTAGAGAGGTAGTTTTGTGTGCTCAGCATGACCTGGCCCCCAAAACACACTATGGAATTATGCTAGGTATCACAAAGGTGGGATTATAGTTTTATAAATAATAGTTGCATTTGTAAATAAGCCTGAGATACACCTAAGCATTGAGCTCTTAAGACAAGATCGACCATTAGCAGGGCTCTGTGCCCCAGTGGATAACTGCAGCCTCTCTCCAGGTAGATACACAAAAAAACACGTGCTGTTGCACAGCTCTGCTACTGTTCTATTCCCTTGAGGAGGAAGATTTATCTTTCTTCCCTGTGAAGAATTACCTCCTGCCCTAAACTATTACTGAGCTATGCCTAAGGCCAGAAAGCTTTGTCTCTAAAAGAGATGGGCTGTGATTCCATTGCAAGGGACTGAAAGCTAGAGCCACTGCAACTGGTAGCTTTCCCTTGGCTATAGCATCACTACAAAGAAATTTACTTGAAGCAGCAATACACCAGACTGTTAATATTGTAAATGGACAGTTGAGGAAAAAATAAGGAAGCACTCAACCTCCTCTCTGCATCAATAATATGGCCTCCCTCATTAAAGAAACATTTCTCAGCTGGGAAACAAAGAAATGGGGCAACACTGGATTTCCCATTCCTGCTCTTATTGCTGTAACTGGCTGTTGATGATGATTTTTAAAAAACTAGATCAAATCTAGAACCATCTACTGAACGTCCAGTGCTCATAGGCATTGAGATGCAAGCTACCTCTGTTCAGCACCTGAGCCTACCTCTCTTAGCTTTTCAGTGTATGCCTTAATAAATTACCAATGGTGAGCCTTTAATGTTCGCTCATAGCAAGCAGAGTTTTGTGGGTGTGCAACCTATTTCTGTGACGCTATAAAGAGAGTAGCAGGAGACAACATATTCAGAGGGCCACCCGCATCATTTTGGTAAATCATTCCATTTTGATGGAACTTACACTGTAACCCTGTGAACAATGAACTTTAGATTCCAGGTGCTTTTAATTTTCTGTCTTCAACGCTTAATCAATTAGTTATTCATTATTTTTACTCAAATTGAAATTTACCAGACAAGTTTTGTAGATAATCATAAGTAGCTATATACTAATACATATTAAAACAATTTTTTTTTATAAATAAGGGAAGAAAAATCTTCTCCTATCCCATTCTAAAGACTTTCAAATAACTGTTTTTCTTCCTTTCTTTGTTTTCCTCTGAAGCTTTTTTGCTGCTGGTGGTGGTGGTGGTGTGTTTTAGCTGTTTTTGAAGTCCAGCTAGGAATTTAGCTGTCTTTGTAACTAATGGTTAATTGAATGGTCTTAGAACTACTGTATAGCCGTAGACTTAAATAAAGGATACATTAGGCTGTCATAGTCATCAGCTTCTCTTAAGATGAAACTAGCTCTTCTGACACTTAAATGCAGTAAAATTGTGGCTTGCAGATGAATAAGAGAAATGTTTTAAAATATAATTTTCAGTCTGTTATAGAATAAATGATACAAAACTACATGTATTTAAAAACTAGTAATTAATGTGATACTATCATATTTTTAGAAAGTGATTTCCTCTTACATTTGTTTTTAAAGTTGTTTTCAAAGATGTTTTTTGGCTATATTTTATGATATTCCTGCAAAAAGACATTGCCATATGAAATGTAAGCTACTATATTTCTTGATGACTCACAGGAGATATGGGCTTCCATTTTCCCCTTTTCCTTCCTAAACAAAACAAATTGCAAATTTAAGAAACTGGCAGTATCTTGAACTTTAAAAATGAGAGTTTCCAGCTCTTGAGGAAAGGGCACGTCTGATGGAGCTCAACAGAGCTTTCATCTGTAGCAGGATCCTGGCACTGCTCTTGCTGTTCTATGCCAATCGTCACACCACGGAAGCACCATTAGGATGCTCTGTTCATCTTCCTATTACTCTTGATTAGGTAAGAATTTAGACTGTATAGAGTTCAGTGTTGGTATTTCCATGGAAAAAAAAACATCCTGTACTGTGATGTATGAATAATGAGGATAAAAGACAAGGGGAAGCTAATCAAGAACCTTCTGGTTTAATCAAAGACATTCATTCATTCCTCACTTCTGACTTAAAATGCTCTGGTCTGAAAAATTCTATTGAATTAGGTAGTGGCAAATTATTACCTTAGTGAGAGGTTTAACTCAGACATTTAATCTTCTATGAATTCACAGATAGTCTATCCTGATCATACAGAAAAGTATATTTACAACATATATGTGTGTATGAAAGTATGTTTTAAATACATAGCATACATTTATAACACTCATACAAGCAGTGTAAATGTGTAAAAAGGCAGATAGTCACACTATTGCACTGTTCTTTATATGTATTCTTGTACATATTCTTCTGCAAATGTCTGCAGATTCTGCACATTTAGTATTTGTGAAAGATTTTAGATAGGCTTTTATAAGCATCAAATGACACACATAATATGTCTCATAAGACAAGCAGTGCCCAAAAAAGAAAAAGAGCAGTTCAGTCTTTGTATCCATTAAGGTCCCTGAAATGTTGGTAGTTGCAACAAGTTTCCTAAAGCTGTTGATTGGGGATAAGTTTATTTATTAAATAATTTTAATAACACATTATTAATGTCCTTATTGACCTCATTTTGTGTAATTATATCCTAACTTAGTGAGATACAGTTAAGCAAAACATGGCATTATAAAAAAATATGTATATATAAGCTAAATGTCCATAAAAAAATTTCATCATATCATCTGTTATTTCTGAATGACATGACAGGAGAGCTGACTGCCTGAACATAGGCATTCAGTGCCATAGCAAACATCCTTCTGCATTCCACTTGTCAAGATGCTGCTCCGAGGAGGGTGGGTTGCCCAGAGGACCTTCGTCTTTTCTGTCAGCTCTCTGGTAGCAGGTAGGCAACTCTAAAGTACTCATGGACAGCTTTAAGTATTGTTAATGGTACTGGACACCTATGTTTAGGCACCTGAATCAAGCCTGATATTAGATTTCAATATTTAGTTAAACATTTTCCTCACAGTTTATATGTGAAGTAGATTGGGGGATGGGGGGGGGAAGGCAGCAAACTGAGGGGAAAAGGTTTTCAAAGTAGAGCTGTCAAAGGTCTCAGGCTGAAAATAGTGAATGCCTCATTTTATCCATTATTCAGGAAGAGAAGAGGTGCTGCATAATCTTCTCCTAAGCAACTCCTTGCTTAAAGAGGGAACAGCTATATTCCACAACTTCGTGTGTGTGTGTGTGAGTGTGAGTGTGCATGCGGATGCATGTGTGTATGTGTTGCTACTAGGGCTGTCATTAAAGGCATAAATCATGATATATGGAAAATGCTTTCTGGCACTTGCCCTGAGATCCCCAGCATCACAGAGGGCGCCATGCACAAAAACCAAATATTTTTAAACTACACTAAAGAGCAATTAAACATTATTTTTGGCCATGTGTTTACATAACTATATAGGATCACACACACTATCTGCATATTAAAAAGTAATACAAGATATCTGTTAGTGAAATGAGTTTGCTTATTGTTTGAAAAGTGGAAACACGTTATATCCTAGAGTATACTTTCTGGAGTAAGTGTTTGGATGTAGTGAGGATGGTGCATGGCCTTCTGGTGTGGAGAAAATTGCATGTGTTCTTCAGAAAGCATTTTCTCTGCAGATGAGAGGGAGATGTGAAATAGCCAGAGTGCTGTAAGTCAAGAATGAGGTATGTGAGTACAACACAATCCTCAGGTGACTAGTAGAAATGGTAAAATATATCAGTGAAAGGAGAAAGAAAAAAAAATACAGTGTTCCCAACTTGTATATAATCTACTCACACCACTCTGACTTTTCTTTTTAACAAGAAAAAAAAAACATAAGATTTCTTTTTTCTTACTTAACTCAAAAAAGATGAAAAATATCTTCAAACACATTCTGCCTTAGGGTCACTGATGAATATATTGATGTATACTTATCATCAAATGCCCTAACTGGAATTCATCCAGCCAGATCAGTAGCTAAAGAATCTAAAATACGTAGTATGTATCACTATCACTGAGCAACTAGAGTTAACCAGTCATAGACCCTGTCCTGTAAAGAAGTTGCTATTGGAAGGAGACTATAAACAGCAACAGAGCAAGAGCTGTAAATGGGTGATGGTAAACCCAGAGCAATGATTATCTATACTGTGTTTTACATATCTGTACATATCTTTACCTATCTATATGGACTGGAATGTGAACTGGATGTGCCTAAGGGATGGCACGTCATGAGAACACTTCCTGTTACCTTATCAAACAGACAATTACATCTTCAGTTTATATATTATACTGTTATAATTGACATTCTATTTTCAATGACTGACTGATTATATACAAGATGGGAACTTGGTACTATTTTTTTTTTCTTTCTTCTTTCACTGATATGCTTTGCCATTTCTACTAGTCACCTAAGGATTATGTTGTACTCACATACCTCACACCTGACTCACAGCACTCTGGCTATTTCACGTCTTCCTCTCATCTGCAGAGAAAAATGCTTTCTGAAGAACCACATTCCTTTCCTTTCCTTTACCAAGTTTTTCCTTCTTATTTAGTACTGTCTTGAAATCTCAGTAATAATCAATTCTACCACTTGAGGTTTTTAGCAATGTAGAAAATGTTTATGTCCCAAGAAGAAAAGAATGGGGAACAAGCCTGCATATTCTATAACCATTAATTCAGTTGATTTAGATTTGTGGCATATATTCTTAAGGTTGAGAAATTCACTTCTCACTTAAGTAGGGGTTAATCAGATCCTTAGTGAATTCTTCAGCTCTTCAATGAATTGTTTGGGTCGGTCCACCTTCTTTACTAGTTATTTTAAAACTGCATTTCAAAAGCATCAACTATAAACCCAACAAATTTGGAATCAGTTCAGAGCTTCTCATGACTTAGAGGCCAGCTGCACCTTTGGTATCTTTCCAGACTTTCCTGCAAGCTCTTCCTCCAAGTTTGAAGACACTTTTTTCAGAAAGGAATTCCATGGCTCACGCTTTTTGCTTTGGGTCATCAGGTTTTCTACCACCCCGACTCAGTTACAAGATGAGAGGCTCCTCTGAAGTTGTATCTTGCAATTCTGTGTTGACCATACTACCAGCATCTGAAGAATGTTGTATTCTGTGACCACGGCTCCTGGCTTGGTCTCATTGCTCACCTCCTGGGGGAAAGCCTTACTGTCTCTAAAGTACTTACGGAATACATAGGCCAAGGAGTGGCAGAGAAAGGTTTAGAATCAGGTTTAAATTACATTGTAGAATACATTTATATATATATTTTTTTCATTTTATGTCTTTTATATTCACTGTTTCTATTATTAAACACCAATGATATAGTGATGCCTAGAGATCAACAGACACCTTGCAGATGTATAGAAATGACACTCCTTTCTTCAAAGAGATTACAGTCTGAAAGAGTGGATGTAACAAATGGATACAAGCGTGTAAAGCAAGGACATAAGTGGTAAGAAATGTTGATGAAGTAGTAGGTGCACAATTCTAAGCTAGCTGCAATTCTATCCAAGCATGCCATCTGCACAGTCGCTGTGCACAAGCCACATTTCACTATATGCAACATTGGTATGAATCACAGTGTGCAGAAAAGGTAAGTTTTGAAGAGAACCCAGTGCTGTAGTGGCAGTTTTACAGAGAACTTAAAAATCTGTATGCCTCTGGAAAAATGCCTAGATCTGAAAGATTTGCTTCTCATAGATTGTGGTTAACCTGCTCTACTTTATTATTAATGCTATGTGAAATGCAGAAACCGGTATGTATTTTCATCTTCTGATTCCTCTCGTTAAACTGTATATAACAGAAAATAAATTATGTGCACCTAAACAGACTTTTCAAGGGCAAATATAATATATTAGTACAGTGCCCAAGAAACAGAAAAATGAATCTTAATAAAAAAAGTCATTCATTACAAAAAGGTAATATGTAGTTTGGCTCAGATGATACTGACATTTTACCAGTGTGGAACTTTGTTCCCTATTAGACAAAATTACTTATGCTTTCTCTTGCAAAAGATCACAGAAAGAAATAATAGCCTGTCACTCCAATAAAAACCATTAGCTTGTTGGGAAAATTCCAGGCCAAGCCTGCTTTACCTTTTGCTGTAGCAGAAGCCTCATGCTGAGACTAGAGGTGTCTGATTGACCCATCATCCCTGCTGGAAGCCTCTACTCCTCTGCTAGCCTTGACTTGTATGACCTCAAAATAAGTGCTGATATTTTACAATTCATGACACAAAGGAAAAGGAAAAATAGAAATGGAATATATGATTAGGAATATAATTTTCAATCACCACTGTCTCCTGAATGCTTTGACTTTTTGGTACCAGCATTTTGAATGTACCTACATTTTGCTAGAAACCTTTTTCCTGGTAAAATAGACTAATGAGAGCCTGGATTTCAGCCATTTTTTCCTCCTTAAATGGCATGCAAAATGAAAAGAAAAAAAAAATCTTTTTAGTGTCAAGTATGAGTACTTGTCCTCCATTAGCCAGTAGTGAATTTAATTAATCTGTTGCAAAGGTCTTTATCAGATGTGACATAGCTCCATTATTACTGGTGGAACATTAGTGGAGTTATATCAGTTTGCTGCAGCTGAAGATCAAGTTGAATTTGAATAAGCACATGCACAAAACAGAAAATGATTGCACAAATGCTAGAATTTTGCTCTGTTTTAGAGCTAGGAAAATGTAAAGCCAGTTAAAATGTGTAGTAAAATAGACCAATGAATGGATTGCACGCAGTTCTTTCTAATTTCCACATGAACGTTTGTTGTACTTTGTTTATAAAGCCTACATTATGTTTATTTGGTTTGTGGTACTGGGCTTTTTCTTTAAAAAATAATACTGAGAATGAATCTTTGAGTCACTGTTTCAGACAAACAAGTGGGTTCTAAAGTGTGAGCACATATGCATACATTTCAAACTACTTCTCTTAAATATCTGCTTCTGAGTGACTACTGTATACCCCATTGGCATATCTGAGGGTCAGTCTCTTCTCAGTACTCTACTATTCCAAAGTAGCTTACCTGACTAATGCTCAAATTTCTTTTTTGCTTAGATGGTCATGTTACAAGCAACTATTTTGCCTCACACCATTCCATGGAATTATATCTTTTCACTTTTTGGAGAACCTGTTTAGAAAAATGTGTTGGGATCCTCAGACTACAACAGCGTTCCTGTAAAAGTAAAGATAGCAAAAAATAGCTGTTTTTTATGATAGCCATCCTGAAAGGATGAATCACTACCCGCTTACTTCAAAAAACTTCCTTTATAGTCATCCTCTGAATGATACTCGGTTGCCTTGAAATCGCCCTGGACTAAAGCCAGAGGGTGCATAAAACACAGGTCTACAAAAACAAAAGCAAAATGATGTCTTTTTCTATACACTATTTTGATGTGTTCCAAGGTTTCCTCTTTCTGTGCACAGCTGAGCTGACAACATTAGAGATTGAAAGCTCAGGATCTGGTTCTCAAGTGAGGTTACATCTCACAGGTACTTTCATGGAAAGATCTGGGTTTGAAATGCCTTTTCCCCTTCATACCTAAAAGCCAGCTGAGGCAATACTTAAATTAAGTTGCTTTCTTCTCTTTCTTTCTCCCTTTTGTCTCCTCCTGTAATATTGCCACCTGCTTTGGTAGTAAACAGATTTCTCTGGTCTTTATCTGAATCTGAAACAAACTGATAACCCATTGTGAGGTATTGTAATACTGAGCAATGTTTAAATCCCAAAGTGAAATGTTCTTCCGTATAAACACGTTAAATATATTTTATACAATTATATGACTAAGATCAATTCATAGCTTGCATTACTAGCTTGCTTTTGCAAAAAAAGATATAGCATTCAATAACTTAGAAATGTTGGTACTAATAAATTTGAAGAAGGCTGATTATCAATCCTGTTTGAGGGATGTGGTTCGTATCCTGTTCCTGTTTTCCCTTGTATGCTACACTTTTCAATGGGGAAAAAAACCACAAATATTTCTCTTTCCTTCTGGTTGTACCTGTTATTCTTAATAAGACATTCTTTCAGAGGCTCAATATTGACTTTAAATATGATTCTGCTAAGGTTTTTTAATACAAGTAAGACTGGAATGAAAACCAAAAGCCAACACAGATTTTTCTGTGTAGAGATGCTTCAGACGCATTCAAAAAATTTGGTATTTGGGCACTTCAGAAAAAGTTCAGGATTCTTTCATTATTTTTCTTTCAGCTAATGCAAAAAAAAGATTTTTATTATTTTTTTCTAGTCAGAGGTGCATGTCTGAATCTATTTTAGTTTACAATAACTTTTTCTCTGCTGTGAAATTTCATTTAAAGAATGACTTTTTTGTCTTTCACTAACATCAATATCTACAGAGTAAATTATTAGGTATTTCTGTCACTGCAGATAAAATTCTAGACCACACCCACTAATTTTTATAGGGTTGGTTATTGATTAAAGGAGCTGATATTTGCTTCAAGTTTGCTTCAGCCACAATTTTACATAACACTCTCTATATATCCAGGAAGCTTTATTCATCACTGTTATCACCTAAATTATTCTGGATCAACAGGTCTAGCACAGGTTATTATAACACAAATAATTTGTGTTTGACTTTTTGACTACCAGTTAGTTCCTTAATTAAAGGTTGTTACTGTTGTTATGCTCCCTAGGACTAGCAGAGAGTCCTTTGCCCATTTGTACGTTCTGATCAAATTCCTTCCTGCCAGAAGGAGTTTTCTGCTGCATCGCAGTTCCCAGGGGTCACGTAAGCTCTGGTTAGGTTCAGCTTTGCAACTTCCCTGTCATCAGTCACACTCTTAACCTCTTGACATCTCGGAAAATATTAAATTTTAATATACAATAGAATGGTCATTCCTGGGGCTGTGCTGTGTACCTTTTAGGTTGACTAGGCAAAGCAGGACCCAGGGCCACAGACTACCAGGGGGAGCAAACGGCTGCTTTCTCTGTGCATACACTTGACTGACTGGTGCTGCCAGGCACAAACGAGTGGTTTGAGGCACCATCCAGGCACATAAGCACTTGCCTGTCCTGGAGACAGTCCATCTTCCCCAAGACTCACATCTCTCCAAAAGGAATGAGGTGCCTTTTCCCGGCTTTCAGGTTAGCTCCTGCTCCCCAGTGCTATCTCATCCCTTTGAACTTCTGTCCTTTTCCTTCGGAGCAACAGCCTGGATCTGTGCCTGACCCAAGCTCACACCTGGGTGCTCAGCCACTCACTGAACTGCATTTTACATGAATGCCTGATAAGCCTTGGGCTGTGTATGGTTGTCCCTGGATTACAGCTAATAGGTTATGTCATAACAATCTGTGCAAACTAACTCTTGATATCTTTGGACAATTGGTATTATTTTGTCTCTCTTAAAATTGTGGTGTTCCCTTGTCTACCAGGCACTGAAAACTTAGTCTTCACTCTGAGCTTACCCTTTGCTTCCAATATTCTTAATGCCATGAACATCTCCATGCTCACATGTCACAGTATTCTGTCTCTACTGCTACAGAAAAGGGTACTTATAACGTGAAAAAGAAATCTCTTTTTTTCTTGGCTTTTGATATCTGTAAAACTCTAGCTGTATTAATTTTACTGGTCCTTTTGATGATTACATTTTGCTATATTCCATTCTTCCTTTTGAATTACTCTACCTCAAGTTCTCTTTTCTCAGATTGGAGATTTGAGGATAAAGTGTTGATTGTTTACTGTGACCATGTGTAACAGAAGGTGCCAAAAATTGTTGTGATAAAAATGTCTCTCCCTGCCCCACTGTAGCATCTAAATATTTTATATACACTGTGCAGGCAACACAAAGCAATGTATAGTACTTTCACTTGATGGTTGTGAATTATGAAACAGCCCCCAGTTTTCCTGAAACCCTAGGTGAGATCTAAGATTGCTTGCCAAGATATGTCTTGTAAATAAATCAGCTCTATTTACAACATGAGCATTTTAGACAGATGGCCATTTACTATTCAGTGTTTCACTGGGGAGGAGAAAGACACAAAAATGTAGAGAAGAAAACACCATATTAGGGCAAATCTTATGGTGTAAGATATATAAAAAAGTATGTATTTAATGCACTGCAGAATTGGAAGTGCTAACTAACTGAAAGAGGAAAACAGACATTCCTAGCTAAAATATTAAAAATGATGGCAAAGCTTTATTAAGGTGACATTTGATGTATTCATAATAACAGGACAATAAATAGACATTGTTGGATTCTTTATAACATGTGCAGGAGTAAGTGTTTACTGGATGACACTATAAAAGCCTTCAACAGACTGGGTGGCAATCTAGTTAGAGGAACTGCTTGCATACCCATTTTGAGTGAGGTATTATATGCTGTACTAATTTAAGGGCTAGGATATTTAAAGCTTATATCCCTTGGAAGATCTGAGGGAAAAAGACTTTTCATTTTTGCGCCACATATTCTTATGAATGCAGAAGCTGCCATGTGATCTGAGAACTTGACTCCAAAAAGGATCTTGCCAGATTACGGAGTACTTGCATTAGAATTCCCAAGTCATCCACATCACTGGAAAGAGGAATGAAAAAAACTGATTTGCAATAGTTATATTTAAAGCAAAAAAGGAACTCCTGGATGTTGTTGTCCAAGTTTCCCTATATACAGTTTGGTATTTATGGTAAAACCTGTTCCAGCTCTTCATACAAACAATACTTGACAAATATTATTTGCTAACTCGTGTCCTATCAGGCTAACTTCAAGACATGTTTTTTAGAAGGTCACTGGTTTTCCATGCAGCATCTTTCCAGTCAGCAGTTTGCCTAAGAAGGAGTATAATCCAGGCTACAGGGCTCTCTTTTTCCACTGATACTGCTTTATAACAATCTTCGTCTAACTGCTTGGCTCTATTATTAGCACTCACAGCACTCTGTGTTCTCACAGCACTTGTCTCTGCTTATGCATCCTGCCCATGGATGAGAAAAATTCTCAGGAGATGCATTTCCCTTTGGGGAACAATTCCAAAAAAAGATAGATTTGGACTTGCAAGTCCCAATTAGTGACTGCCAACTGTATTCCTATGTTGTTTGGCTGTACCTGAAAACTCTACAGTTGGCATAGTGTTAGCTTGTACTTTTCTGAACAGAGCATTTCTGTCAGCTCCTCCAGAATCATTCATTCTTGCCTTACTAATATTCTGTCTACTTCTCATCAAAGTCTGTAACAAAACACACATAGGGGCTGAATGACTCCTCTCCAACCAAAATGTAGTTCCCTGTAACACCATTACTTCACTGAAGTTATTTTTGAGAGCAGAAAAATAACTATTTAATCAATGGAAGTAGTATCAAAAAAAAAATTAGCACAGATTGCATTTCCCAATTACTCCTTACAAATGTAGAAAGGAAGTCACGGGGAAATGAGGTAGGGAAAAGAGGAAAATGAACTTAAGAATACAAAAACTAATAAAGGAGCTAATTCACTTCCAAAAATCACCAGTGAAACCACAGAAATGTGCTTTGATGAAGTAACTATAATATATAGGACTAAAAAAAACCTTTTTCTGCAGTTGCTATGCCTGGTTAGTTTTTCTGTTATGGATAATTGCATAGAATTTTTTTATTATTATTTTTGCTGATTCTGCGGTTTTCTATGTATGTATGTCTGTATGCATGCATAGGCACACCTACATATAGAAGCAAAGCACTTAAAATGCTTATTTTGAAGCACAGATTACTACACCTATATTTCTGAAACTCCATATTTAAATATTTACACCTCTCACACTCTATAAAACATTACAGAATACTATCAAATAGTGAACTTGAAAGTAATTAATATGGAATATTAATATAGGAATCAATGTTTAGTTCTAAAGTGTTTAAATGTGAATTTAGAATTTTTAAATGCGCTCACTTAACACACACGTAGGCGTACTATCATTTCCTTTGCGAGGTTATAGCATTCTCCTTCATGGAACAATAAGGTCTTGAGAAGAAAAAGAATGTTTACAACAAAGTTATCTTTAACACCCCCAATATTCCAAGTGTTTCTGAAACAGCAAATTAATGATGTAACACTGTGGCCCAGAGCTCACCTTTCATCACATCAGTGTCTCCATCCTACAGAATGAATGAAGCATCCAGAAAAAAAGTCTCGAATTTTTTAATGGACAAATGAATGTCATGTCTCTTGATGACAGTCTGAAAGAGAGCTGAGTGCAGCATTCATCCTCAGTTATGCAAATTCCAAATAGTCCTTTTATCCGTCAGACCATTGTGTGCAGTGAAGTGTTATAAGGAATGTTGGCTCCATTTCAAAATACAGCCTAAAACATTGGCTGGATGTTGATCAGGCACCGTGCATCCTGAGGCCACTACAGTTTATGTATACAATTTATACAAACTCCTCCCCCTCCCCCAACCAAAAACCTTTTATGGAAAAAAATAAAAAGAGAGGAAATTACTGCAATAAACAAAGACACCCACACACACCCCCAAAAAAGAATTTTCCTCTTTTTCTCTTGACATTAGATATGTTTGCAGGGAATGTCTTCAAACACAGGGATGTCAAAAATAAACTGGGTGTAACCCAGGCTTCCAGCTGGTCAGGTTTCCTGTTTATCTACATGTTAGAAAGATGTGAAATACTGTGTTTTTCATCTTTAACATGTAAACTTTGGTCTTGTCATACATTCATTTATTCATACATTCAATTATTTCTTACAGTAAAGTCCGAATAATTAAAACATCCTCTTGAGTACCCAGTATCTTTCCAAATTAAGAGAAGAGGACATTATAACAAAAACTTGAAAAGATATAAAATGAAATATTATAATGAGATAAAATTATGTTCACACTTCATTATTATTTCTTTAATTTTTAAACTTTTATCGTCTTCTGTATATATTTATTTATTGTCTTATCGGTTAAACTTTGATTATGATTTGAGAATCTCCCTGACTTATTTCTGCAGTCTTCTCTTCTGCATGTCTCATTCCATTTTTGTTCTGTGCATCTGGCCATTTTTCTCACCTGCATTACAATATATAATTTCCTGTCAGAGTCCTAGCTAGTCACATTTAAGATTGTTTCCTTCTAAGGATCTCCTCAATTCCATTCCTGTCTACGCTTATGATCTTGCTTTGTATCATATCCCCTTTCACCTCACTATTAATGGCAGACTTCACAACTACTAATATATGTCAATAAATGCTATCTTCACTCCCAGCTAGTAGAAATGAATTTCATATCACTCAGTAGCTGTGACTCTTCTGCTGTCTCTCAACTGTTTCTCTTTACCTATATTTAAATTTTTAAGCTTTTGGCAAAATGTCTTTATCATAATCGTAATTGTAACCATTATCACAAATACCTGGAATTTTTCCAGTACTTAATGGATTTTAAAATTATTATTAACCAAAGTGGTTTTTTTTCACTTTTGTCTTTTTATATAAATAAATAAAATACTGCAGTGCTCTACTTTTCCAAGACAAATTTTTGGGTTTGTTGATCTCTCTTTATACTTTTATGGTAATCTCCATTCTGCAAAATACTGTTCTTAGCTCAGCTAATGTAAATTAATATTTCCATGAAACAGTATCAAATTCCAAACTAAAATGCAAGTACATTTCATCTGCTAAGTTCATTTCTTTTGAAGATTTTTTAATTTATAAATAATATATATTTGCATTACTCTCTATGTCTCTCTCTTTCTCTAGTAATCAAGTTTGCCTAGGAAGACTTTTAATCTACAGGGTCTCCCAAATTGTATTGTTCAACTTCTCTTACCCTCTAAATTTTTTACTGGTTTTATCATCTTTTTTCCATTTTCAGAGATTGAAAGTCAAATTTTAATTTGATAATATTGAGAAATTCTTCCACCTGGTTTGGGGTTTTCTTTTTGTGAAAACTACTGCTTTTTCCTCCTTCTTTGGTATCTTTTCAGCCACCAATGGCTTTTCAAAAATAATGTAAAAGCAAATTCAACAAAAACATTGTATCAAGATATCTGTTTACTGGCAATGGATGTCCAACAGCTGTGTAATTTCTGTTATTATTTAGTGCTCACTTGTCTATATTTCCATAGCCATTAGAAGGTGTGACTGTAGGTAGACACTTCCAATACTGTGATGATTTGTAGGCGTCAGGGCTAACAACAGCAATGAACATGTGGTGCTGCACAACTTTAATGCAGATAGCCCAAGCACAAGCGATGCTGCTTCTGCTCACCTGTTATTCTCTCACTCGCTGCTGTTCTCACCTTTGGCAGAGGGATTAAAGCTGACCCTTAGAGTCACAGCTTTGGTTGCATTTGTAGACTTGCCCTTCCTTTTTCTATGAAGCTGTGAACCTACAGAGCACTGGAGAAACACTTTAGCTCATTGTGTTTCTATGTAGATAGAGCCACTCAAGGAAGAGACAGTCAGCTGTACTTATACATAAATTAAAATGTAACCAAATTGTTCGATTTATCACTGTACATCCACCATATAAAGATATCATGCAAAATGTGTTGAATTGGAAGGGAAACTTCTTTGCGCTCTGGATCTCCCCAGTATAATACAGCAGTATATTTGTTGAACATTACATATGCAATTATTTTTAAAAATATACTACTTGCCATTTTTAGCAATTCTGTCTTGTCTTCCTTATCTCACCTTTGTGTTGTCATAATGTCCTTGAGTTGTGCAGATAGAATTACAAAGGAACTGAGTAAATTATTCTGATTCTGTAATCATCTGAACTCATTACTACTGAAACTCTGCAACATTCAAGTGTATTTTATTGATGTTAAAAAATGACTTCTGTATTGAGACATCAAAATTGCTTGTTTGTTTTGCATTTTTTTGCAAAAACTGCATTAGCATAGACATATAAAAGGATAAAAAACAAGTTTTATTTTTAGTGAAATGCTATGTTTCTAGTATTATACTAGCAGAGAGAGTCATCTAGCTATGTACATGCAGATTTTCCCCACCCAAATTTAGGCACCCACCTGAGCTTGAAACTTTGCCACTAGGTTCCCCTGTATGTAATGGAGACAGCTAGACTCCTCTAGGGGACAGTTCAGTCTACTTAAGATCCAAACTGACCTTTTGGGGATGCCTCTCTCCCCCTTAATTAAATAAAATAATTAGGGAGAAACCTCAGGTGATAGCACTCCTAATTTAGTTACCTTTGTGCTATGTGAAAGTTTGGTGGACTTAATGTATGCAATAATGAACAAAGTATACTGCATGTTAGGATATTTTTTCTTTTTTTTCCTTCCAATTTCCTTTTCACATGTATCTGATGAAGAATTTCTGACTTGTGGGTACAGAAACAGAGGGAGAGAGAGAACTTAACCTGCCAGTGCTTCATCAACTGTTATTTTGGGAACAGAGACAAAAGCCAATGACAGTTCCTGTAGAGCGAGTCAAAATGCAGAGTCTGGCCACCTCTGTTAAGATTTGAATAACAGTCATCTAATAATTCAGAGCCCATCTGGAGCTGAGTCTATGTTTTATGCCAAGTGAGCACTTTGGCAAAGGTATGGGTTGTTAATTCTGTGGTATTATATGTTTATTAAATATTGAGCATGTAGCACTGTGAATTTTTCTGGTGCTTTAAATATAGATAATAAAACACAGTCTTCATCCCTGAAAACTATGATGAGACATCAAAAGGCAAAACAGGGCATGGGATATTATTTGAGAAATGAAAGAAGGTAATGGAGATAAAAGGAACAGTGAAAAGGATGAACTTGATTTCACTGAATCCTATATGGAGGAAAAATTGTCATAGTTGGCAGGGAAAAGAATTGGATTGCCAAACTGTAGCAGAAGAGAAGGCATGAAAGTCAATTTGGGAAAAAAAAAATCGGGTGCAGAAAGAATAGAGCAGGGAAAGTGAATTTGCCTAAAGAATCTCTGCCTCTGTTTCACCTAGTCAATTCATATCATGAGATTCTTCTTGAACTCTTTTGTTAACTTTAATTTTGGTTACCCTGATTGTCTTTGTTTTATTTAAAAAGTCAGTTTGCTAATAATCAGTTTTCTACATATTTATAAATGTGTTGACCAGCACAAGTTCTAACTCAGATCCTCAATGACTTCTCTTCTTCATCCTCTACCTTTTAACCGAGTATTAATCCATGAAAATATCTTCCACCTTCTCCTTGACGGCTCAAATTTTATAAGACCATTTGACAAAGCACAACAAATTGACTGGATTGTGCTTCACCGCATACTCATTGACTCTGTCAAAGAACTCTGCTAAATTTATCAAGTATGATTTCCTGTTACAGGAGCCAGAGAAAAATAGATATAAGAAAAATATGAAGGCGGCTGACATAGTCAGAACTACAGCAGAAAACAACAGCTCTGGAAATGACATCTTGGATACTCTGAAATGAAAGATTAGAGGCCAAAAAGCAGATGGCCAGACATCTGCTTCAAATGGATCAGTGAAAGATCCACTGAAGATCCACTAAGTGTCCAAACTTTCACTCTGTTTAAGATTGGAAAACCAAACCTCTCTGTCAACCTCCTGTATCCAGTGTTGGGAGATGGGTCTAGATAGGTAAAGGGGCAGAATTTTTTCCCCCTTTTGACAGAAGTTTGCCTTCATCTGCTACCTTAAGAATCTGGGGAGGTATTGCTAAAATATTTTTTGATGCAATTGAAGTAACTTTTTTTTTAACTTGAAAAAAATTGAATGTGCCATATATGAGAGTTCTTAAAAATCCCTCCTTGTATGCGTGACTATTTCTACATTAATGCATTTTTTGCAAAATGCAAACCAGACCAACAATTTTAATGTCTCAATACAAAAGTCATTTTCTTAACATCAGTAAAATATGTTGCATACCAACTGTGTTCCACTGGAAAGTATAATTCTTGTGTGAATAAAGAATAAAGAGTAAATTATTTATTTATTTTTTTCCCTAGTTTATTAAATTTATTATTAAATGTATTCAAATTTATTCTAATTTATTATTAAATGTGATAAATGTAATTTCAATTTAATTTTTTAATGACATGGAAAAATAGGAACACAAAGGTAAAAAATGGGCAACATATGATTGTTTGGGAAAGTCGTTAAAGACTGCAAATACTGTACTTTGAATAGGAGCACATTTGACACAAATTTTTATCTAAATATGGGTCAGCTTTTTATTTTGAATTAAATATACTTAAAAAAAGTAATAATATGCATGGTGATCCTTTTTTCCTAAATAAAACTGTACTTCATCATAGTAGAAATCCATGTGATAACTAATTTAACTAAAATACTTGTCATCTTATTCAAAATCCTCATTGATTTCTCTGTTCACATATACTTCTTATGAGGAAAATTCACCTCCCAATAAAGTAGGACTGAAACTCAGCTCAATGCTTGATTGACTGATAGTCAAAGAGCAGCAGTCATACAAAAGCAACTGTTTAACATAGGAATAACATGCTATACCAGGATAACTATTCAGTTTCTTTACACTAAATCTACTTAAGATGAAATGGTACTTCACCTCTCACCATTTTTGTCCATCTTCGATATGTGAGTTGGCACTGAATTGAAAGTTTTCCATATATTGCGTTCTGTAAGATTTGATGGATAACAAAAATACAAAGTATCCAGAACATATTAATATATTTCTTGGTAGTCATTTTGTAAATATATAGATTGCCATGGTGTTTTATGTATAGTATACATATACATATACATACATACATACATGCATGCATGCGTGTGTGTGTGTGTGTGTGTGTGTGTGTGTAGTATATGTATGTCTGGGTTCTCATAGTCAAAGTTGCCTGAATATGGAGTATTGAGTCAAATGTTTTTCTGACTGGGTCAAGCTTTTATGTAGTTTCAAAAGTTTGTCAAACTGCCTCATAAGAGTTATCCTTTGTGACAAATAACTCCTCTCTACAGGATAGTGCAACAAAATGCATACAGAATTTTTAAATAACCCAACAATACAGAAGAAATAATTAACTATTTTGGGCGTTTTTGTTCTTAGCATAGCAACAACAAAAAAAGTCACTTTTGTGAATGTCATTGACGTAAAAGTCTTGAGAAAACAGGCATCCTTTTATTCTCTCCATTGGTTAGCATGTCAGGCCTTTGAATACTGATAGGTAGTTGATGAAGTGGAGAGATGAAAAATTTATATATACATACACTGATTTTTTTTTTCCTGAGGCATAAATCCAATTTTCTACAAGCAGTTATTCCATATAAATTCAATGACTTTAAAAAATTTAATAAGTGATCTTTCTGCCAGATACAAATATTTGACAGACGTTTTAGATATGAATCCTTTTTCTTCTACCATATTTAACTTTTTTATACAGCTTATGTTGCTTACAGCAAAAATAATGGAGTGCTAAAGATTAAACAAACATATCTCAGGCAATGTAATGATATTGTATGCACAAAGTGAAAGGTGCCAGATAGGCAGCTTGGGAAAGCAGAAGTCCCAGAAGAAGACATTTTACTTTAATAGACACGCCTCAGTAGGAGAAATCACCAAGAAACAGGCACAAGGCATGCTTTTTGACACTGCACAGCCACCTTTCTCCCACTCTGACCTGTAGGAACCTTACCTACAGTTGAAAGAGTAACACAGTCCTAACAAATATTCATCCCTTGGTTTTTCTCCTAAAACTGTCAAGAAAAGTGACTACCAGTGACAGTTACAATTTTAAATCAGCAGACGTGTCTAGTAGCAACTGGACTGAGACTGTGGACTCTTCTTTAAAACTGCAGACCAGCACACAGCCATTGTGAATAACATATGGTGTCTAATTGCCTTAGGTGAATTTATTCCAGCAACCTATGAGACAAGGGAAGTTTCTGTATTTCACTACCAACACCCTGAAATGTCTAACCTTGCTCTCACTATGTGTATTGGACATGCCAAGGATATACACAAGTGTATTATCTTTGTATTGCATCCATCATGCAAACTGTATGCTAAAGGGGTTTTATAATGTTAAGCCATGTAGCCTGAAAGTTAATGTGACAGAGACAGTTTAGTTTGTGTGGGAGTTTGGCACTAAAATGAAGTTGCTCAATTTATACGAACTAAGGTGAGGTCTATCAAATAAACAGACATGGAGGACAGTTATAAAACAACTGCATTTCGGAGAAGGAAAGCCACCAAACAGATCAGTCCTAGTACACAATGCTCTGTTTATTGTATGCAGTGTGTATTTAATTAATAATAATTTACTTCATAGCAAGTTGCATACTTGTTGCTCTCTGATACCTCCTGAAGTAACTGAGACCAGAGCTGCTGAATGTTACAAAGACACTCCAGAGGAAATCCATTTCAAAAACAGTTGTTTCACCTTTGTACCAAAAAAGCAAATACCATGCTTGAACAAAAGAAGGATGAACCGGGAGAGAAACTCATTTAGTGAGATCTTACTTCTGACAGAAACTGAAGGGGCTGATCCTTCTTAAGGTACTAAGGGTTTCTAAGTTACAGTGAGTTGCATTCGTGCTTTACTGATAAGATTAATAGAAATATTAAGAGCTGCACACAGAAGAGGATAAGATTAGCTTCATCTGTCTAATTGACTAAGCCCATTATCTGGACTGTTTCCACCATCAAATGAAAGAGACAGGCATCTCTGAAGGAATTCTTGCCATCTGCTTAGCACAGGATGACTCAAATCTCGCAGTGCCTCTCCCTCCCACCACTGCTCTGCTTACACTACACACTACTTTTAATCCCTCCATAGGACTGTGGAAGCTACTTATTGCCTTGCCTGTTTGGTATCAAGCTGAACAGATTCACAGCACATTTAGTCCAACTACAGTAGAACTGCAGGGAGGAATATCCACATGTGAAATGCATTTGTAGCAGTGAGAAATAGGGAAGACATTTCTTGAAGTATAAATCTGGAGTATTATAGAGATCCAAGGCCTTTACCATTTGTCTTCAAAGAAGCTAGGGTCACTTCTAAAGCTAGTCTTTGTGCATTAATGATGACAAAAAAGAGGAGAAAACATTTATTAGTCACTTTGATAGATACACATATAATAGGTATTGGGGGAAGACAATAAAGTCATTGTCTACTTTAAAGCAATTGCCAGATAGTAATTACATGAAGAAGAGTTGTTTTCTTGCTATGGCTAGATAAAATCCGGACTGGAAAAGATGAAGGATAATGGTGTGTGGGAAGTGGTTGAAGGGTAGAGTGAAAGCTACTCTCTCAAATACTTTTCTGGGAGAGTGAAAGGTTAGCGAAAAGGTCAGGAGAGTATCAGGTTTAAAATGAGGTTTTATAAAAAGGTAGCAGTAAGTTGGTTGGCATGTTTTAGAGAGCTGGAGAAGGTGTCTTGGAAACAAATGGGGTTATGAAGAAGTATCAACTTTAACTAAAATTGTAATGAAAATGATTAACAGAAATATTTTAGCCTCACCAATTCATGCTTAAAAAATTTTATGAGCTCATTTATGTAATCAATTTAATCTCTAAAATACTAGTAATAATAATAAGAAGAATATGCCACATATTTTCATTAATCTGCTCTATTTCTAAATTAGTCCACAAAAGAAGTGCTAATTACATTCTGCAGTAAATACATTTGCAATGTAAATAGATAGACAAATAGATAGATAGACTGATTTTAGACCAAGCAGCCTGCTTACAATATTCCTCTAAAGAAGAAAAATAGCATTTTACTTTCTTTGGAACGGGTAAGAAAAAGTTTCACTTTCATTTCACAGCCCAGTGTTCAGCTGGGACTTTTCATAAAAAAGGACTTGCTAGCAGACTACAGGGGATGTTCAGATCATGATGTACGTAACAGATAACCATATTAGCTTCTAACAGAACAATATTCAGTTATCAGGTATGCTGGCTGTTACTAAACAAAGTATATCCCTGTTTTCTGTGTGTCAGATTTCCTGTCTGTAGTGTCTTCCAGCATATTTCAAACCTGATCTAAGGCTACTGCAGTCTCTGTAGCCATGGCACTCTGGCTGAATCTGGCAGTTGCTGCAAAGAGCGCTGAGTGGCTCTTAAGAAACTGGAATTGCAGTCCACAAAACCTGTCTAGTTTAGAAGCCACCAATATCCATTGGATTGGATTAGATAGATATGTTCAATTTCTACTGAATAAAACCAGATTCGTGTGGAAGATCACGATGCAAAGACTCTTAAGGTAATAAAGCCCTCCATTGCTCTCATAATAAAGGGTATCTGGAGGAATAGAGCTTACTGTTTGTCTAGATCAACAGTGAACATGTTTGCAGCATTTCCGTTTTCTCCTCTGCACCTAATAACAACACCATCCACCAACAGCTCTTGATACTTCTGCATGTGCTAAGAGGATATGCAATAGGGTACCAAATGGGCCACTTTTCTGGTTGTAACACGCGGATAAAGTTAGGATTAGAGATAGAGTGACATTGTACTTAGTTTACTGTGGAGTACAAAAAAAGGATTGTTGGGCAAAAACGAAGATTAGCATTAAGATTTAATTATTATTTACAAGACCCAATTAGATATGCTTATGTCTAGTCGAAGGCTTGTTCTAAATATGGGTCTAGAATTCAGCCTAGTGTTAGAATAAGTAACCAGACTGCCTTGGAGTATCATTACAAACTGCTACATGTTCAATGATCTGCTGATCTAAGACTACAGCCTTTTTCTATTAGTATCTTCCAGCTCTTTGGAGTTCTGGATTTACTCTCTTCTCTAAAGTAAGCCTTCATGTTTTCAGAGGTTTTGTGATTCCATTGTTGCAATCTGATCTATAAACAGTTTGCGCAGTGTAACAATTCTAATATTAGGTATAATTTCTTGTTTCTTTTTTATTATTTATTTTATTTATTTTTATTGATTTCTGTCTGCTTCTTTGGCTTTTCTTCTTTTTTTTTGTTCTTGTTGTTTCCCCCTCTTCCTGCCCATCTTCTCCAACCCCACAAAAGAAAAACTGATACTTTTCTTAGGCTTCCACATGCAATTGACTTTAAGTAGTGTTTTCATGCATTCTGACAAAATCCAAAATAAAAATATTTTTAAAGCTTCTCAAAGCAGAACAACATATTAAAGATGTTTATCCAATTCCTTATTGAACTGAAAAAATTGCAGTGTTAGTTCTCTGTGTTTAACTTGTTTTTAATTCTTTTAAGCAATCATGTTTACTGTATCATTTGGTAAAACAGAGATTTATGTTTACTTTCATCACCACAGAAAAGCTAGATCAATAAAGGTAATAAATCTTTAAGTGCTTCTTAACCTTACACAGTCTTTATAGGTTGAAAGATAATCAATAATCATGACAGAAAAACTGCATATGATTCATCTTTCAAATCAACTTGCTTTTTCATGACACAATGCCAATAGATGAGAATGCAAATGCCATGATCAATTTTCCTTATAAAAATACCTAGACTTGAAAGGCTATTCATAAGAATTATTTTCCAAGATATAATTAACACTAGATGGATCTTCCATGTTCACTGCACTACACATGCTGTCAAATGCTATCCAGTTACACAGTCCTTACTGTTTAGTGCAAATTTACCTGCAGTTATACCTTTATTCTGACAGTGTTCTCTATTTCTAATTCATTAATGTGAGTGAGTGCTAGCGAGGGTTTCTCTACCCAATGTAATCAATTATTGTTGAATAATTCAATAGGTTGAATTTTATTTTAAATAAGCACTTTTTAGTTTCTGAAATTACTGTATCCTAATGTGTCAGGCTGTTCTTGCTAGTCAGGGGGCTTGAGCTCGGACAGCTTCTGAGAGGCAAGCTGCTTGCTGTCCCGGTGGCATCCTCCCCAGTACCACTTCAGGAAGCGTAAAGAGCCAAGCGATTTGAAATTTAAATTCATCCGTACAAGCACAGTTTCAGACAGGACTCTGAATTGAGATTTTTATTTTCATCACCATTTTGTGGTTGTTGTTCATTCAACTTTACAAAAACAAACCAAATATAATGGAAATGCTGTTGAAAATCATCATTGCTTTTTTTTTTTTTTTTTTAATTACACAGAGCTGTTATTGACAGGCACACCTTATTCAGCACTACATGAAAAATCACTCTGTGGTTCTCACTTGGGAAGGGGAATTTGCAGTGACTACTTAAAACTCCCATTGCCTGAAGGTACTGCAGTTTTGGCCTGATACTGTAACTCCATCTAATGTAAAAATTCTGCCACCATGATAAGTGGTGGCACAACATCTAAATTGTGACTTAATTTTAAGCACAAGAACAGTCAGTTCCAGTGGCTATAGGTGCATTTATTAATTGTTCCTGAACTACTGACAAGAGAAAAAGCCACAAGAACCTAATTTACAAAATCAGAATTTGGATCAGAATAAGAGACTGTCATGTGCATACATTACAGAATAATTACATTGCACATATCATATTCTGTAGTGAACAACAATTTAAAATATACAATGTAATTACTTTTAAAAATCTTTTTGTTTTGGTTTTTGTTTAATAGAGTGCCTAAGAAGGCGAACAGCTTGCCTTTCCAAGTTTTGAGGTGCATAGCATTAAACTATTTACAGATGTTGCATTAAATTAAAATATTGATTAGCTTTATATGCAATGAAATATATATTTAATATATTTCCTGGTTTACTCCTCTCTCACTCTAGCATTCATATTATATGTAGAATAAATTATATAGAGAGTGAAATATAGCAAAATATAACCTTAACAGATGCAGCTAATTCCAGATATTAATTTAATGCATTCAGTCCAATGTTTAATAATGCATACTATGTTTTTCAGAGACTGGATTGGCTCATGCAAATAGACATTGTCATGGGATTATATATTCTGGTATACATTACTTTATTACTAATTTATTATAGTTTATTAGTGCATTTAGAGAGGCAGAAAAAAGAAAATGAAACAATACATGAAAAATCCTCTGATGAATATAAGTTTATCTCAGACTGTATTCAGCTGATCTCAAGTACAATAAACATTGCTGTGTTTTAAAATTCCAAATATAAGACGGTAATAAATAAATAAATAACTGTGCCATGGACATTAGATTGAAATTTATTGAAACTTTAACAGTCTTTCTTCATTTACAATATATGTCGTGTTCATATTTCCATCCAAACCAAAAGAAAATGTAAGACTACTCAGAAACTTGAACTCTGGCCGGAGTGCATTCAACTAGATACTACTGGAGGGGAGGCATGTGTGAGTGAACAGGAGGAGAGAAAACACTTCCTACAGCCTGAACAACCTTTATATGAGGCCCTGGGAAATGAGGGATTTTGAAACAAGTTTCTGTCTTTAAGTGAGGTAGGCAGCCTGCACCTAGAAATGAAAATCTATGTGCATGTTTGTAAATAAACAGAATTTTATAAATGATGCTTGATACAGTATCAACAGTTCTTCCAAACTGGGATATATAAAAATATCCCAGCCTTTTTTTTTTTTTTTCTTCCTATCTCTCCTGTAAAAAGGGGAAAACTAAGGTAGATGTTGAAGCTGGTATTTTCCCAGGCTGCATCTAGATTGATCCCTTGGTACGTGTTACAGTGTTTCACAGAGGCCTCCTTCCATCTAGCGTTACTGGCACCAGTTCAAAACATATGACAGTAACTATTCACTTGGAAACAAAGGCAGTGGTGCAGAAGCAGAGGGGAAGGAAGAGGACGGGTCCAAATCTTGGTTTTGTCGTGATGTGGAGCTGGGACATCACAGGTTTGGTGCATACGCAGGAGTGGTACATGGGCGTGAGCTGTGCAAAATAGATACAACCAGGTAACATAGCAGGAGGTGGAATCCCAGCTTCAACAGATTTTTAGCATTAAACATTTTCAGACCCTTTGAAAATTCCAGTGCAAGTACTGACACTGTTCAGCTAGAACCTTATATACAAACCTTACTTAAACCAGCTTCAGAGAAGGCTTCTTTCCCTACCTGTATCAGCTGGAGGTAACAATGAGAAGACACTTGGCTTGTATAGCACCAGAGTCTCTCATCCATTAAGACGGTTTTCAGAATTCTGCTAACAGAAGGCTGCTCTAAATCCGTAGGTCATATTCAGATTTATGAAGAGAAAAAATACAAGTGCAATGAGATGTAGTTGAAAGAAAAGAGATTTGACTTTTCTTAGGTCTTGTCATTTTCACCTGCTTTAAATATGACCAAGAGTAGCAGAATACATGAGTGTCTCCATGACCTAGGGAACACACAGATGACCACAAGCCTATTTTTATCCTTATTTTTTCAGCTGCACTGTCACTACAGAGTTGCAGCTATGAAGCAAGGCCAGGAAAGCTTTTGCTAAAAAAAAACACCAGAGCATTTTACAAACATTAGGAAAACCTCAAAACAGCCTAGAGAAGTACACAGTAAATATCAGTGTTCCTGGTTTGCCAATACAGAAAGTGAAAGGCAAAGTTTGTACTCAGGTCTCACAAGGTCACTCACTATAACAGTGACAGAACTAGAAGTGGATTCTGAGGTCTTTGATGCTCACTTCTCTGCTCTAAAGCAGAAGACAATTTCACTCGACTTACATATTCTGAATTTTGTTTTTGCTCCAGGTCTCATATTTGCTTTAGGAAATAGGTATATCTTATTTCTTTAGGGGAAAAAAAAGTCAGTTCCTTTGCAGTTCTTCATATGTTGACCCTTTCTATCCCTCTGTAAAAACATCACATTATCCCTCTGTGATATCCCGTTCATCTATATACAACCATGAAACTGTGAATATTTTTTTTTCTGAGGTCACAGTAAATCTGAATATTCCACATGATCCATGGTAGCCTGATCTGCCTTCTTTTAACTCTTTTTTTTTGCTTGATGGCCATGACATAGCAGGTTAGAACTAAACAACACAAACACAAGAAAAACAACAAAAAGGTCACTTTAAGGATGCTCTTTCACTTCCATTTTTCAACAGAAAAAATAAACAGATAAGATAACATTTAATTCTAGACTTATAATTTGTTTTTTGCCAACAAAAGTGGATTGCATGAGAGGAAAATAACATGAAAGACACTGAAAATAAAAGAGTGATTAAAATGATTGTTAGAAAATACATGTAACAAGCATTTTTGTCTCAATACATGTCAGTGACAAATTATGAAATTCAATCAATATTTCAAATCAATTATATTTCTAAATGTGATTAAATATTTTCACTTTGTGCAGACATTTTAATGGAGGATATTTGTTTTGGTCACTGTTTTCAGTTCAGAGAACTGAAATCAAGTATCTATTCAGAGGGAAAAAATCTGATTAGTTGGGTTTTTGCTTTGGTTGCACAAGTGGGTATAGATTAATAATAGTATAGATGGCTAGTAGCACTTTTTCATTTTATATTGCAGTCTGTGGTTCAGGCAATGTAGCAATTACCAAGTCTTACGATAAACTGGTCCATTTAAACACTAAAGACCAAAGCTGCAACATTAGTAAGCCTCTGAGTTACATTAACCATCTATCACAAAGTACTGAATCAATGAAGGACATGCTGTTACTTTACTGGAAAAAGTAGAGAAAAGAACGGGCATTAGCCTACCCATTACCCATGGTTGAAGTAACACTTACTCTAGGTCATCTGATATGGTCAGGTCCTCTTCAACACTGGATAATTTCTACCGCTAGGTTTCATACTGGAAATTAATATATGTCCTTTCTCAACAATCTTAAAGGGTTATATCAATAGGGAACTTTGTACTAAGCTTAATAAAGTATCAATAGATATATATTAATTATTTGAACCTGGAAGACCTTTTCAATATACAAAAACTGCTTCACTATCCACAAGGTGGAATGCAGTATGTGTCTTGTGATGCAAAGCTGGACTACACAGTAAGTTTAGGTTAGCTAGTAAAGCAGTGTATCAAATCAAATTCACACTGTATCAGGAATTTAGTATGCCAAAATGTAATAGTCAAATAGAGAAGAAGTTTCTTAATCCTGCATGAACTCAGTGGAATATTTAGTGACCAGATTTATGGTATTTCACACCATGAAATATGCCATAGTGTAAAATTGGTTCCACACTCAGGGAACACTTACAGTCATGCTTAACTGCACAGATGCACAGTCCCACTGAACAGAGTTCAGAATGATACTGGGTTCATAACTTACTACATAAACAGATCAATATCATATCCAAAGGACCTGGAAATCTTTACACTGCCTGTGTCATTCAGATCATAAAATAATACAAAATCTCACTATTCACCACTTCTATTATTAAGTAGTCATTATACTGAAATGAAAACAAAAGCCAAATGAACATAGTGTCTTCTTCCCTAGGTGTCTGGTTTAAGTTGTTTTGAACTACTACTTTGAATTTAATGGAATGACTGACATACAGATAGGATGAGTCACATACTCATACATGAAATGGCTTAAAGGATCATGTCGTGACTTAGAATAACAGTATCTCCTGAACTACTTAGTATTCAGGTTATTCATGGTCGCTGCTCATTCAAGTAGTAGTCAGTTGCTTCCTGCTTTACCATGGGAATTTAAATGGTACTACAGATTGTACTGGTGACTGCTGTTTTTTTAATCCAGGTATGTTAATACCAGATTATATATTTTAAAATCTTAATTTTTCAGGTTAAAAGTAGAAACTACTGCTATAAATCAATGTAAGAAATTTCCCCACAGTGGTGAACTAGCCAAGTATTCTCTGGTCACACTGAATAAAATATGAGGTAGTGGTGTAAAGTTTAATTGTCCAGTTTCCTCAATTTCCTTCCTTCCTTTCAGCAGCAGCCACTGGGGGAACAATTCACTTTTCTGTTTTGTGGAAAGCTCAGGCTAAGGATTTTCTGAGCTCTCTTAATTACTGAATCAAAGCTAGAGATGCCAAAGGCTCCACTGAGCAACAATAAGGGATAATGACTTATGCATGGAATATTGAAAAGTGTTCACCTTGGTAGAACAAAGTGGAATAAAACAGAACAAATGCAAATAAAATTGAAAATATAGGGGAAAAAAAAAAGCAGGTGAGCTCTATAGATTTAAAATGCAATCCATAGTTGCAGATAAGAAACTATGCATGAAATCTGTTTTTAGCTCTTTTGAGGAGTACAAACTCACAAGGGTAGTTCAGAGTACTGTACATACTTAATAGATTATTGATTTTCAAAGAAAAGATGGTAGGACATCTTTCATGTACAACTTAGGCATCAAATTCATGTATCTCGTATTTTACATTTTATTTTCTGCCTTTTTTTCTTAATTACCTGTTATTGCACTTTGGTCTTGTATTAAGGCAATAGATTTATGGTTGCTTTTGGGAAGCTCTGTGTCACAGAGATGTATTCCTGGAATGTCTAAAAGCAACTCTGGGTAAAACTTTGGTAAGCTTGTAAAAAGGCATTGAAGAGTGGTAGGATTTTCCCCTGGCTTGAACATTAGTTGGGGATATGAGTGATTAATTCAGTGCTCTGTTCTTCTTTGCTGCCTCAAGCTTCCTGTAAAACCCAGAACAAATCTCTCTTGGCTTCATGTTGCCATCTGTGGAAACAAGAGCAATTATGTGGGGAAGAGCGGATATTAGAAATTCGTCATGCATTAATGAGGTCATGAAAGTATTGTGGATAGATAAAAGCCAATTCTGATCCAGATGCATGAAGAAATAGTAAATACCCTTAAACTGGTTCTATAAAAAATAGGGGAGAATGAAAAACACTATTAAGTTTTAGATCTGACTCCTGTAAAGAGAGAAGTGCCAAAAGCCAGAAGTCTAATGGGGACTTTGTTGCCAATTTTGTGTGCAAGATACTGAAGACTTTTTGAAGCAGCTGTTCTTAGGATACTATTATGCAGCATTATTAATGATATTTCTGTCTATTAGAGAACACAGTCATTTGACCCTGAAGCAAATGAAAACTTGGAAGTTAAATAGGCAAGATAACATGATAGATTCCACTTAAATTGTTGGAAAATTCAAGCCCAAAATGCATCTTATGCAACAAAGATATTGTTCCGTATACTATGTGTTGTTCCTATGATTTTAAGTTATGTAGCTTACTTTCCACTACAAGGTGTGGCTAACTGGACAAATGACCAAAAGAAAAATCTATTCAGGATTACTAAATACAAAAGTCTCTGAGAAACAAATTGCTGAAAGTTAGGAGATTGTTCTGGGGAAGTATTACTACTTGCTTTCCATATTTACATTCTCTTCCCTCAATATCCATTATTGACTGTTGTCATAAATAGAATGTACAACTAGAAGGACCTTGGGTTTGACCTTTGCTATCAAAAGAATGCATTTTGTAAAGACAACTCCAAACCATAATCACTATTTTTGGCTGTCTTTATTCTCCCTGTATGACATCAAACATATAATTTCAATCATTCAGAAATTTTGGAGTTAATTGGCTTCCAAAAAAAGCAAGCAGTTAAATTTGAGAAGTCCAACACTTTATTCTAGTTTTACTATGTTTAAGTAGGTAGCTAGAGCAGTTGCTTAGAAAAAGGAAGAATCAACATACTCTGTTCTTTCAGTGAAGTTTTAGCAAACTTGGTATATGTCTGCGAAATGTTTTGGCTTAGATGTAACAACTCAATCTTGGACTGCTCTATTAAGCACTTTCTCTCTTCATAAAATTGTCTCAGAATTTTTCATTTGAATTTGTCTGGATCTAGCCTCTGAAAACTGAGTTTTATTATGCCATTCTCTGTTAGTCATGACATTTAGTCCCTGTGATGTTAATGATGAATCTCCTACCCATCTTATTTGATAACTTGTATGGCTTGAACATTTTAAATCTATTGAAGCATTACCTTTTCCATAGTCTCACACTATTTTTTACTACTTTTTTCCAAAATGTTCTCCATTAAATATTACAACATTGCTGCCATTTTGGACAGCTACTGTATTTTGGGTAGCCCACTG
Source organism: Apteryx mantelli (assembly GCF_036417845.1). Classification (NCBI taxonomy): domain Eukaryota; kingdom Metazoa; phylum Chordata; class Aves; order Apterygiformes; family Apterygidae; genus Apteryx; species Apteryx mantelli. The sequence goes on from NC_089979.1 coordinate 62,531,117, forward strand.
GATATTTTCTATGCCCAATGAGTAATCTGGACAATACAGGCTCACAGTTGCTGCATGAATCTTAGTCCAAAAATACTAACAGAAAAGATTTTTTAAGGGCTTTTTCCTTATGAAAATAAATAGCATTAAAAGTATTCATCTTTAAAAAAAAATATGGATTTACAGTTTTTTTTCTTCTCAGTGCATCATATAGAATTCATGTAATTATTATGTGACAGTACTCTTTGGAAATCCAAAACAGTGCTCAAAATATAAATTCAGTCTAACCATTTGAAATGCCAAAGTAATTTTTCATTGTTAGTTCTTTTCACTGAATCCAAATCTCCTTACCTAAAATAAGGTGAGAACGTGAGCTTTCCTACTGACATAATTCTTTATCACATCTCTAGAGGAACACTTCTAAGTAATCTTGAGTTTACTGTGTTAAATATTCAGGTTTGGTTATGAATTGGTGCTTTAAACAGGAGAGTGATAACAATAGCATTCCATTTCAAATTACTACTCCTAATTTCTTCTAAACGAGTCTTTCACCTAGGTGTTTCTCTGGGCATTTTAAATATTCACCTTGATTTGTGATGCTTGTTACGCTTTATGTGATTAATTAAATATAAATGTCAAACCTAAATGAATGAGAATCATATAGATCAATGGTATCCAAACTTTTTCAACCAGCAAACTACTCTCAGTCCTTAAAATTTCCTGCAGATAACAACACATTCTTATCATCCAACTTCTAACTGAGAATATTGCCTAAGCTACTTAGCCTTTTTTTTGACTGTGTATGAACCTCTTTCAGTGGCCTTGTGTAATATATTTCCAGAATCACTGATTTTGATGATGTTTTCATCCATATCCTGGAGGCATATTACTACAACAAGGATTCTGCATTGGTCTTAGTAGTATTTAGAAATGACAGTCTGAAGGAGAGTAAGTTCAGATCTGAATGCCTTTCACAGGCTGGTTTAAATCTAACTGTAATTCATAATTTAGCTTCTCAGTTGAAATTTACATTATTTTGATGGATGTCACACCATGTTAAATGTGGTCCATTTGCAGCCATTTAATATGTCCCAAGTTCACAGTAACACTCAGAAGATTATTTGAATCTCAGGAAATGCTTCTTTATTGTTTTCTCAATCATTTAATTTTTTACTACACTAGCATTCTTTTTGATGTTGTTTTTACTAGTCTCATATCTTCTCATATTAAATCTTTTCCTGGGTTAATGACATGATGCAGAACAAGGCTGAGGCTTTTGAGCCTGTTTTACAGAGGAAGTCTGGTCATCTTGTTCTAGGATTTTGTAAAATCTTGCAGGCTGAGTAGGTAATCCAGGACACCTGTGACTGAGCAGTAAGCCCAGTGAATGGAAGAAGGCTCTGAAGAGATGGGAAAGGGAGATGTGCTCATGAAGCTCAGGGACTATTGTATGCAGTGACTGCCCACACCTGTTGGCAAAGAAAGCTGAATTTATCCCAACACAGAGAGGGCTGGAGGGTGGCCTGTGTTCTAGAGAAATGGCTACATCAACTGAAAACAGTAACTTTGCTAAATTTCATGAGCACTTCCTATTTCATATTTTCAGAAGAAAAAAATCCCACAAGGGTCTTCTTAGATATGTATGCAAACAATATAGAATTGCCTTTCTACAGTATTTTACATGAATTTTATTTTTTAATCTAGAGGTAGCACACATACTCCAGTATCCAGGGGATATTATGGGGATGTATAATCCTCCAGTAGTGGACTATAGGCCTAGAAAGTATAATTTGCATTCATATACACTCATAAGGAATAATGCAACAAAATACAGATAAAAATATCAATACAAAGTTCAGAAGTTTATCAAGAAATTTTTTTGCTATAAGGTAAGCTAACCCTTGATAGCATTGTTCTTTGCAAGTCAAAGCACTGTTCAGTAGAAGTGATTAGCAATTATTATATTTAATTATTACATTTTTAATTTTATGTAAAGATTTCAATAATGTGTATGAAGTAAGGCAATTAAGTGAAAAAATATTTTTGGAAAGCAAACTGCAGAATTTTATGATGTGCCTGCATCTCAGAAAAGATAAAGGTATATTACCTGCTGATATCTCTCACAGGAGGTGTCATGACTCAGCCAAAAGCCAGCTTCTAGACTGCTTTGGTTTCCCTGAAATTTCTGTCAGTCGGGAAGAAGCAACAATTATCAGGATTTGTTAAGCGTTATAACAGCTAGGTTGTTTAGTTATGTACGGCTGCGCTAGACAGTATCACATGACTGAGTCAACCTTTTCCTCAGTGTGAATATGAAAAACTAAAAAAAATGAAATATATGGATACTTCCTTTGGAAAGGGAATACTACCAAATGCCTGGAAGGTAGTGGACTTGGCTCAGTCAGAATCAGCTCAGTCATGAGAAATATGTTCTATGTTTAAAAGCCCTTGACTGAAACTATCTACGTTGATGTCTTTATCTTGGGCTTATATGGAGCATTGGGTGGAAATCTGCTGTGGTATTACTGATGGAGAACAGGTTTATCTTAGGCATGCAAGATATCATAGCATGCTGTAATTTAGAACCAAAATCTTAGCCTGGGATGGACATGAAATGGTAGCATTTCATATCTCTATGGCAAATGTTCTTCTGCCACATTACACTTTATTTTAAAATACACTTTACACTTCAACAAGAGGAAAAAAGAGTAAAACTGATTTGAAAAGGGGAGTCATAGATGCAGCATATAGACTATGACTATAAATTACTGTAGGGACACATTTTGAATAGGGCAACTCATTTGCCTACATATTCCCATTCCCGAAAGGGCTGACAGCCCTTCTGCATTCAGTCTCTCTTCTCAGTTCATTCAGGTTTCTGGTTCACGTTCAGGTTCCTGGCCTCTTCAACATATAGGTGGGCACGTGAGACTCCCTTCACAAAATGCCAGGAATCCTGATGATGCTGAATTAGAACTCTCTTATTTGTTTGTTTGTTTGAAGGGAGACTTCACATCCCACCTGGAATTGAGAATTAGCTTATTTCAGTTTTCTCACATTGGATCAAAATGGCCAGTCCCTGCCTGTGTAAGAAAAAATTTCTTCATTTTTGCAACATAACAGGCTATTCCATAACTCCATACCAAACTCCATACCTCCTAATGCTAATGGGAGGGAGTAAAAATTAGCCTAGTCTCATCCTTTAACAGCTTTCTTCTTCAATGCAGTAGAAGGGTAAAGGGGGAGGCGTCTATGTATACACATATACCTACATACGTGGCACTTATGCATATAATTAAGAGTGCAAAACAGGTGAGTCATGGTGCATGCCTTAGCTGAAGAGGACATACAATTATTCATGAAAAATACTAAATTCCTGTGTATAATTTTGAAATAATAACGTAATGTCTGAAGGGTCTAGACTATCTGTGTTTATTTTTGCTAACATTAATTGGTGGCATTGTTATTTTTACATGATTTTTATCACTGAGGGACTTACTGAAGATAGCTCTTTTCCTGTTCTTCATCCCATCATCTGACCAATATATTTGTGAATCATCTCCTGGTTTTGAGTGTACAGTAAAGGACATTCCACTGCTGGAAGTTGCTTCCAAATAAGAGAGAATATCAAGGCAAGCCAATAACTGTGGGAAAAATTAAGACTAGCTTCTCAGTAAGGCCTCCAAAGCCACAGTCTGTAGTTAGCAGTAGCATACTGAAAAACTATGAGCTGATTGCCTGCATCATATGGAGACATATCTTCATGACCTTAAAAATCAAAAGTGTTTTAGCCCATTTGACAAGGTAGAATGGGTAGCTTAGCTACATAAAAGCATCTATCCTATACCAAACTATAGTCTATACAGAAAACCTTGCTTTGAAAATGGCAGGAAAACTCTACTTTAAGAAATCTAATTAGTTGTCCTTGTTACAACAAGACAAGAACTTATCAATTTGAGGTATTGCTATTTTTTGCATGTTCCACAGTTTCTCCAGTGTTCTTTTTTATTATATTTTTCCCTGGATACTGAAATGCTATAACGCTTATTATTTATTTATTCAGAATTAAGTATATACAGCTGAGCTTTTCTTCTTGTTTTTTTTTTTGTTTTGTTTTGTTATTTGGCATGTTATTGTTCTTTTGTTTTTATTTTTAATAAGCAAATCTTAAATGTTGTATATATTAAACTATCTGGGTTATATATATATAAAAAAAAAAATCAACAACCATGATATCTAGCTGCAAGTAGATTAGGAAATTCCTTCTCAGCATAAAGTGCCAGGGCGCTTCACTCTCCAGGGCTTTGTGATAGGACTGGATAGATCTGTACTTTTTAGTGAACACACACCAAGACGGCTTTTAAATCCAAAAGCTAGTTTTGATTTGAACACAAACTAGAACAAAGACGTCTTAAATTCAGAAAACTCAACCAGAAACTACAGAACAGATATAAAAGTATGACCCAGAAAGGACTGATGAGGACAAGGCAAATATACAGATTCTGTTTATTACTCTCTAATAACATCTGTAACAGTGTTTGGCTTCTCATAGAGTTTAGAATTGTACAATGACTGTAGCATTTTAATATAGTAATCAGACTTTTTTTTTTTTTTTGGTAGTGCCTATGAGGTCCAGTGTGTCAACTTGGATCTATTGCACGTTGCCTTCCACATATACAAAGCAGTAAGATGGCCCCTTCCCAGTGGAGAGACCATTTTGGCAAGTTTATAGTTATGTGTCTGTCTTTAAGAATGACATCCACTACCTCATATTTTGAAATTTTTCTATCTTCAGAGAAGAAGGTAGCTGGATTTTAATTTTTTCAATGGACAGAATATTTACTTATCTTCCAACAGAATGGCCTAAAATGTTCTTATTGTCACTCAAACATGGCATTTTATGTAAAACAACTGTTCTCATCACCAAAAGTGCTTTCTATTTCTAATATGAAACTCCAGAACAAAAATTCTTTACTGTTTCCTAATCTGTTATTGTGAGCGCTTGTCGGGGAAAAGAATCAAGCATTAAGGGTATCATTATCTTTTAATGAAAACCAAAACATCTCTTCTTGAATTTGACTCTTTGTTCTTTAGATCTTTCATATCTCAAGGGGAAGCCAGCTAATTAAATTGCAACCAGTTTTCATAAACATATATTACATAGACTAGCTTTTCAGAAAAACTTTTCTTTCTCCTTATATATAACACAGATGTTATTCTCTTTCTCACTGTTACATTTTAACAGTTCAGATCAGCTCATGGATAAGACTGCAACCTTTGTAGTATTCTTGATAAGCTGAACTATTAGATTCTCCAAAGTACAAAACTGTGAGATTAAATCATTATACAATAAATATACTTCAAGAGACTCATGAAGGATTAATCATAAAAATTTCACTCCCTTTGATATAAAATTATTTGATTGCAGTCCCATTAAATCAAATTATTTCTTTAGTAACACTGGATAATTATCATCATCATCATCATCACTCGGTAATAACAGTAATATGTAAATAATTTTGTCTAAATTTAAAAAAAAACTAGATTTATCAAAACAAATTTTGTGACTTAATGGAACTGAAAGAGGGTTTCTCATTAGCAGTCTCGTGAGATGGGTAATATCCCATGGGGCTATTGAATCTGTTAAGGATGCATCACTTTTTAAAAGATGACTAGCTCATTATTGTCGAAGGATGAGGCTTGAAAGCACTAGGTTATGGAGACATTCTTATCTTCTCTCTTTGAACAAATGAAAATGTAAGTAATCTTGCATTTAAATATAGGATGGCTCCAATAGAAAAGAGCTATTGCTCTACACCATATAACCTAATAGTAAGATGGCTTTCTGAAAGATCAGAGAACTCATTTTGTATCCCTGTACCAAATCACAAAAGGAGAAAATACCAACAACCAAAAGAGTGTCCTAGCAACTTCATACAGGACATAAGAATAGTACTAGGTCGTTCATCCCTTTTTCTCTGTACTGTGGCTGGCATCTGAATATCCTCTTCAATCTAACTTTCCATATCCACCTTCTTTGGAAGGTAAAGGAAGAACAATGGGCCCTTTCTTTTCAGGACATTCAAATGCATAGGACACTAAGAACGTGCTCGTGGTTATTCTTCTACAAGAACTTTTTACCATAAAAATGTTGAATGTAAGGGTTCCAGATGACTGACAAAATTGCTTTTATCTAGCAACACTGGCTATTTCAGACTGGCTCTGAAATGGAGGAAAAATCAATATAACAATCAGAATGAAACAAATAAGGCTATGCTGGGAAAGGAAACATATTACAGTCCATATAACATCATTTTCTAGAGTGAATAGTTGATGTGAAACTTGAAAGTCATAATTATTTTTCCAAACCAGGAAAAAAACATATACTCCAATTTATGTATAATATGTTTCAAAGATTATGGGTGTGTATTATATAATGAAAAGGCATGATTATTTTTGTAAGCCCCCACACAATGGCTCAGTCCTTTTTATTCAACCGTGTCAGTCAAGGTTCCTTGGTGAAATGCCGGTTTGGATAACCATGTTACTTATCTTTCCTTGTGAAATGTTGCTTGGTGGTTTTGCTGTAGCTTTTTTTGTTTTCTTGTTTTGGGTGGAGGGTGCCTGGGGGTCTTTTTGGAGGGTGGTTTACCTGTTACATTACACCCCTCAAGTAGTGCCTGTAAGTGATAGGCAGACAAGTTTTTCTACAGACAGTTCAAAAATCTTTTCAGGATCATTTGAAATGAACGATGTATAGTGTCATTCACTGACCTTTCTAACAGACTATACATATTGTGTTCCTGTAGCAAATTTTCATAACTTGTTGACATTCCCTTGAAAATACTGGAAAACAAGTACTTTCTGAAATTATTTTATTTTTATATCACCTCTTGTCTGTCTTCTCCCATGTTCTTTACTACTGCTAGGCATATCTGCCTATCAACAGGATCTTTGATGCTGAAGAGTTCATCTGCTCTTTCTTGCTTATTCTCAATTTGAAGATATAAATCCACCTTTGTGACATTATAAACATGTCCAAGGAAACTGCTATAATCGTAAGGCTTCAGATTGAATATTATGTCTTAAGGTGAGAAATAAGCAACAGAAGCAGATGAACATAGATTTTGTTTACATGCAAATGTTCTTCATAATAAACAACGGAAGAGAATTGCACAAAATTTAATGTATATGTTCTAAAGTAACTCTAAACTGAATGATTTTCAAAGTTTTTCATGAGCCATCAGTGGGTCTTTAAAATACCTGTTACTGACAATTAACTCTGTACACAGCATTCACTGGAAAGAAGACCTCATAGAATATATCTCAGATTGAAAACAGTTTCACAAGACTTAAAGAGAGTGAGCCAAATAGATTTAAATGCCCAAGAATAATTACAAGTACATATTAAAACTTTGGCAATATTCTGAGGAGACACACATTCAACTAAAGAGTTTAAAAACACAATCCTCCTGCATTTCCAAGGCCAATCTGTCATAGCTTGATCAGGTATCAAATTATACTAGCTGACTCACAAAACAGCAAAAGACTTATCTAAATTTGGCCCCAGTTATTTCACGTGGAGAGAGAAGATTCTTTGGCAGAAACTGCCCTGCTTTTCTGAGTGTAACTAGCACAATGCTTGAAGAGGGAGGCGCTCTCCAGAGAAGAGCTTTTACTGTCTGATCTACAGCATCTACTCACAGTCTCTACAGGTACAGCTCTTGGAAAACACTTAGCAGCTTTATAAAGCAGCCTCATCATGGCAAAAAACTCTAGAGAAAAAGGGCAGCAGCAAAGCCACTTGCCCTTCTTCAGGGTGAATAAGCTTTAAGAATGCAAGATGCAAAGCTGGTGCAAGGATACAATTTACTTATCTTTAAACTAGCCTCAGTCAACTTGGCAAACTCTGTCTAAATGACAATCAGTATATTTCTCAATGAGAATTAGTGAATATTGTACAAATTTTAATCAGGATGGTCTAACCAACTCAGACACTGTAATTTTTAAGAATACCACTCATGAAACCTGTGTGGTTGAGGGATTTGCTTTTAGTATTTTGCTGCGCTCCTAGGTGTCTGCACAGAATGTTAAAGTAGATCTTAGTCTTCATGTTCTTTATTTCAAATAAAGGAAAATTCTAAAAACTTATAAATGAAAGTGCAATTATGGAAAATTAACTCAACTTTGAAAAGAATGATATAGAATCTCAGGTGCAGACTCACATAAAACCCTTTGAAAAGTTCAAACAATTCTTTAAGACTTTTTGTAAGTAAAAGTAAAAAAAACCAGAAAACTTGATCACCTGCTTAGTAGCCTTCCCAAAACGTCGGGCAATAGTGTTGGACCTTGAAAGTGTGTATGTGACAAGGCCTCACCACATGCATGAGAAGTAATACTGCAGAATCATAATGAATTTAAGGCCATTGGATCACCCTCCAGCCCCACTTCTGAAAGCTACCAAAGAAATCTGCATGATAGCGAGTGAAATAATACCTTCTGAATTTTAACAGAGAAGAAGTGCACAGGCTACATATTTGTGAACAATGTGTCCATGCATTAATAGAAGGGATGGGATAGTTATTAACCATACCAATATACAAACAGTGACCCTGCTTTGACACCAGAATTGCCTCCATCCAATTCCCAGGGCTTTCTCCAAAGCTTTTGTGATTCAGGAACAGAGGGAGCAGCTGGAGGTAGGCTGGACTCTGTCATTTCCCTTCCTGTAGAGTCGCTCTTCTCTCATGCTAGTGAGCATAGCCTGCCCGTGCTGAGTTGTATGCACACGGAAGAAATAGAAGACTAGTACTTCATGAAGGGAGGAGCTGAAAGTTAGCTAGGGGCATTTCCAGCACTGAAGGAAGTCACCTGGGGGGCAGGAATTGCCTTTCCCCAGTGTTTTCAAGAGAAAAAAAGAAAGGCTTCCTAGAGGCATTTTGCAAGAAAGCATGCACTATCATGATATGAATCTCTTGATCACTCTCACACTCACTCAAATCCCCAGTGAATCTTGTCCCAAAGTTTTAACTAGGATCGTTTCCCTCGATGTTGTTCTGTTATTACTTGCTGCTATTAGATCTGTGAAAGATTCAGGTATTACTGCTCATCACTAATATGTATATAATTTATGAACATTTAGAACAAACTTTATCTCAGTGGGCCAGTCCTTGTTTGTCTGTGAACACATAAGCATTTTCCAACAGCTGCGTCTTTCTGAGATTGTTTGTGAAGAAGAGGTTTTCAAAAAGGAACTGTGTTTTTGAAGCCCTTAAGATTGTCAGAGGCCTGATTTCCACTGAGTGCTGAATCCGTTCTTTCTAACACTGATAAATGTTTACAGTGTCATAAATTAAGGTTTCAAAAATGTTAACAATGAACATGCAATTTATTTATTAATACCTTAATATAAGAAATACATTGTTAGGTAAAATTACTTGAGTCTTGTCTGTGACATGTCATCATCAGTCAGTTAGAACCATTGCCCAGATAATGTGGTTAAACAATTTTAAATTGGGAGATAAAATTCTTGGTGAAATATCTGAAAGAGTCTAAACTATGTGATATTAATATACTCATTTCTGATTTAAAGCAGGAAGGCTATTACAACTACTAACACTAGGACTAGGTTTAAAAATAACAATAAAATATAGCCTAATTGCTAATTAGGCTACTAATTGCACTGCAACATCATTCTCCCTAGCCTGAAAATCTGTGAGGTGAGAGGAGTATTTTCACATCTCTTACAGATGGTGATTCAAAGTGTTAACTCCCAATGCATGCACTGAGAATCTATACTAACAGATTTAGGTAACTAATAATGCTCAGGTGAGGAGTTCCAGACATGAATATTTTCAAAATGGCTTCAAAAAAGCAAGTGAGTACATCTGCATGTCTGAAATTGCACTTCCTTCTTGCATCCTTCTACTTCTTTTTATTTCTATATATAACAAAAGTCCTAATAGTAACTATTAAAGCAAACTAGAATACATGGAACTCCCAAACATGCATTCCATTTACCTACCATCAGAATGAAAGTGCCCCTAGAAATACAATAGGCTATTCCAAGAGTAAGTTGATCAGTAGGTGACCTGGACACAGGTTGTTTCTGGCAGGTTTATAGTACTGATGTCAGCCTTCATTTCCAGTATTGCTTGCTTGCTTATATTTACCTAGCCACAGTTAAAAAAATGACAATCTGAAATTAAAAAGAGCACAGAATTTCTTATGAAGATAAGTATATTTGGAGATGGAAGTCTATAGGCTTCAGTGTACTGATATGGCCTGAATATAATGTCATTTGCTGTATTATTAGCATGTTCACTATATATATTCTTAAATCTTCTTATACCTAAGTGCCTGGCAGTAGTGCTTTTACTGAAATAGCTAGCATTTTTCGCATTTTCAATGCATTCTTTCTCTGATTCCCCGTTCAAAGGGAGAACTGTGCATTACACAGAGTGTTTTGTTCTGGTAGGAATTTCTTTGTTTTTTTTTTTTTTTTAACAGCCTTGCAGCGTATTTCTCAGAGAAGTAACCCTGAAGTGGAATGCAGTGCTATCATAAGGGCTGCCTCTCCATCTTATACTGCCTCCCAGGAAAGGTCTACTTTTTGCAAAAACAATTTCTATCTTATGGTACTTGCTCTCCACTAGTTCTTCCCAGTAAAGAACTGATCACGGTTAAACCACTTTCTATATAACTGGTAATACTTATCAAGTCACAAACACATTGGGTTAAATACTAGCTGCACAAAATCAATGGGGGAATATTTAATGGGAGTATGTATAATGATTACAATAAAATGCACTGAAAGTAACATCTTGGAAAATAGATGAAAATTAATCTCTTGGAGATCTCATTTTAAATACTCAGTAGTTGCTGGTTATTCCCTGTGTTGCAGGGAATCTAGACCATGATTTGTTCTGCTTGAGATATAATATTAACAAAAAGACAAACTATAACTGTTAATTCTTATCCCTAAAGGCAAAAGCAATATCATATGTGTTTAAGATGATTTTCATTCTAGTTGGTTCCCTTTTCAACTCTTAGAAATACCAAAATCTCAGGTGTTAAATTTTCTTCCTTCAGATAACAATGTAAAGAATATTTTATGATGAGTCATACACTTGGCACATTTAGGAACTTCTTCCTTGCTTAGAATATATGGAATTTCTGTGAATTTATTCATTATTCATAATAGGTCAATTATTTTTTACTCCTTTTATTGACTCCGAAGTGAATATTGAGATGCTTAATATCAAATAATTGAAAACATGGATTGATTCAGCAAAGCAATTAAGTACGGTCTTAAATGGTCAACAATTTTCTTTCTCTTGGTAGAGGAGGATCAGGTTAGAGATCATTTATGCCAACTTGACATCCACAAGTCCATGGGCCCTGATGGGATGCACCCACAAGTGCTGAGGGAGCTAGCGGACATCATTGCTAGGCCACTCTCGATCATCTTTGAAAGGTCATGGAGAACAGGAGAGGTGCCTGAGGACTGGAAGAAAGCCAATGTCACCCCAGCCTTCAAAAAGGGCAAGAAGGAGGACCCAGGAAACTACAGGCCAGTCAGCCTCACCTCCATCCCTGGAAAGGTGATAGAGCAGCTCATCCCGGAGGCCATCTCCATGCATGTGAAGGGCAAGAAGGTGACCAGGAGTAGTCAACATGGCTTCACCAAGGGGAAATCGTGCCTAACCAACCTCATAGCCTTCTATGGTGGGATGACTGGCTGGGTAGATGAGGGGAGAGCAGTGGATGTTGTCTCCCTTGACTTCAGCAAGGCTTTTGACACTGTCTCCCAGAACACCCTCATAGACAGGCTCAGGAAGTGTGGGTTAGATGAGTGGACAGTGAGGTGGATTGAGAACTGGCTGAATGGCAGAGCTCAGAGAGTTGTGATCAGTGGCACAGAGTCTAGTTGGAGGCCTGTAGCTAGCAGTGTCCCCCAGGGGTCAGTCCTGGGTCCAGTCTTGTTCAACTTCTTCATCAGTGACCTGGATGAAGGCACAGAGTGCACCCTCAGCAAGTTTGCTGACGATACAAAACTGGGAGGAGTGGCTGATACGCCAGAGGGCTGTGCTGCCATTCAGAGGGTCCTCGACAGGCTGGACAGATGGGCAGGGAGGAACCTCATGAAGTTCAACAAAGGCAAGTGCAGGGTCCTGCACCTAGGGAGGAATAACCCCAGGCACCAGTACAGGTTGGGGGTTGACCTGCTGGAAAGCAGCTCTGCGGAGAAGGACCTGGGAGTGCTGGTGGACACCAAGTTGACCATAAGCTAGCAATGTGCCCTTGTGGCCAAGAAAGTTAATGCTATTCTGGGCTGCACTGGGAAGAGTGTTGTCAGCAGATTGAGGGAAGTGATCCTCCCCCTCTACTCAGTGCTGGTGAGGCCACATCTGGAGTACTGTGTCCAGTTCTGGGCTCCCCAGTTCAAGAGAGGCACGGCACTACTGGAGAGAGTCCACCGGAGGGCTACAAAGATGATTAGGGGACTGGAGCATCTCCCTTATGAGGAAAGGCTGAGAGAGCTGGGCCTGTTCAGCCTGGGGAAGAGAAGGCTGAGAGGAGATCTTATCAATGTGTACAAGTATCTGAAGGGAGGGGGTGGAGGGGATGGGGGCAAACTCTTTTCAGTGGTGCCCAGCAATAGGATGAGAGGCAACGGGCACAAACTGAGACTCAGGCAGTTCCATCTGAACATGAGGAAAAACTTCTTCACTGTGAGAGTGACTGAGCACTAGCACAGGTTTCCCAGGGAGGTTGTGGAGTCTCCATCTTTGGACACGATCCTGGTCAACGTGCTGTAGGTGACCCTGCTTGAGCAGGGGGGTTGGACTAGATGGTCTCCAGAGGTCCCTTCCAACCTCAACTGTTCTCTGATTCTGTGATTCTGTGATTTTGAAGGGATTTAATGTTGGTGCTGAACACCAAGAAAATGCTAAGTGCTTGGCTGAATGAAGTCAATGTGTGTGGAATTCTTTCTGTATTTCCCACGTGGAATTATTTATTTCTATGGTTATTTCTCAATATTCAATCTGTGCTAGTGTTGATTGATAAGATGATTTCTTAGACAACTGTTTCAAAATGATATGACTGCACATTCTCAGACATACATTCAGCTCTAGATTATACAAATAGGGCACATAAAATTTTGAAAACTGCTTTTCAAGCAAATTCTTAAATCCAATGTAAAAATAAGATACAATATATATCATATATAGTAAATGACTTGTAAATTAATGCAAATATTTTTCTACATTTGATCTAACTTTCTTCACTCTGGCCCTAACTTCAGTAAAATATTTAATTGTGTTACTACCTTGAAGTATGTGAATGGTCCCATTGAAGATGTGTGTTTGAAATTAAGCATACATGTGCTCAGTAGTTTCCCCTTCTACCACTGCTTCACAAAGAGCTAAACTGTTTCTGAAACTTCTCTTGAATCACCATGGTATACAGATGCTCCATGTACTGCAGTGTTACTCACTGCTGTCCAAGGTAATCTCATCATCCACTCAATTATAAACTCTTCCCCACTAACATCATAGCACTAAGTCTTCAAGCATTATGTGTTTATCACTATCATATTGCGTATGTCGCCTGTGTGTCCTTTATGCACATGCCAAGCTTTAAGAACGTTCATTGATTTCAGTTATCAGAGAAATAATACAACTACATAGTAAAATACTGCATTATAGTGTACGACATATTATAACCCGAGCAAAGCATCTCACTGATCTCTGGAAATGAATTAGATTTTTCTAGACTGAGGTAAAGTATCTCTGCATAGTGCTGCCTAGTCATGAGGTGAAAATACCATGAAGGAAGATGATGCTAAACAGGAAATTCTCTCACATTTTTGATGTTGGTAACTTCAATGGGATTTCTCTTTCAGCCAGTAACACCAATACCTAGGTCAGCAGCCGCAGAGTTCAGAAGCAAGATCTCTATGCCCAACATTGCAAATAAGCTATTTTGCAACATGAAGAAAGTCCCATCAGCTCTCAGGGGCTTATTTCTAAATGAAGACTTTTAAATTTATTTTCATAGTGCTTTGATAAATGCAAAACACTGTAAAAACAACTGGTGTTAGAATTTTTATTATGAACTATACATAACTAAGAAAAAATGTGAGAAAATATGGGAATAATGGAGTTTCATTTTTTATACATAATTGCTGACAATTGTATGCATCTCATCCATCATTGTAAGCTAAGACTGCATCCAATTAACCTAAAATAGTGTTAATGCTATATGGAAGAAATAGCACTCATTCATCATATTTTGTTATAACAATAATATAATAGCATTGTATTAGACTGATATAATAAAGTTCTTAATAGAAGCAATAGCAATAAAGCTATTATCAGAAAACTGTCATTAATACTTGGGATTTTTAAAGACCATTTCTAATTTTCTTGTAAATCTTTCATTCACCAAGATGCAATAAGAAATATCCTCTGAGACTGCAGATGCACTTGAGTATATGACATTATGAATGTGCTATTTTTGGCATGGTGATGGTGAAGCACATCCCATACTACCTAATAAATCTATGCTGGAAGTTAAATAGCATATTTTTCTGCAGAACAGTAGGCTTTAATAGAGCACAGATACATAAAAGGTCTTGATAAGTTCTAAATATTTATTCTTTTTTCTATGGCATCAAGATCAGTTCTATTCGTTCTGTATTAGAAACAAAAGGAGAGATTTTTTTCCCCTTTTCATTGTTATTTAATGGATAAGACATACTAGATTCACCAAAATCTTTACAATGAAAGTAACCCATAGCTATATGCTAAAAAGAAACAGTCTACTTTAGGACCTGCACATGCTTTGTGTTTGTTAAATGAATTTGAATTAAACAGATAAGGTTTATACTGAGGGGACCAAAACCAACTGATTCTTTCTTTTCAGACATTCATTAGCAAAACATTCTGTGAAAGTGGAATTCCAAATCATTCCTCATTTGTCATCAGAAAGACATGGGTTATCCTCTTTCTATTGTTTGACAGAGATTTATAGTGCAACAAGAGCTTGAGACATGGGTTATTTTTGTTATTTTCAAATCATACAGCTTTAGTTCAAAAATCTAAGCTTCTAGCATCACTTTCCTTTTTAACCAAAGGAAAGACTTAGTCTGATATAATGGTATGTATTGAACACAATTTATATTAATTTTAGATGTGTGAAAAAGTGTGTTAAGGACATACATAACAATATTCAACTACGTATTTCACTGTCAGCTAATGCAACAACAATCACTTTTCAAATGTATGAAATTAGGTATCGCAGATAGAGCAACTGTCTCAACACAGCACTGAATCAGGGCTGCCTGGATGCCAGTCCAAAAAAGAGAATATTTTCATAGTGTTGGCCACCTCCCAGCCAAACTTTCTTTCCTCAAAGTGATCATACCGAAAGGTTGTGCTTTTATCCCTCACCAAATTCATAGAAATAGATAACACTGTCACCCAGAACTATCTTATTTCAATTTGAATTCGTTGAGTTGCTTCATACAAAGCAAAAAATGTACTACTTGTATTTTTTTCCCACTAGGTTGGATTATCATAACTGTGTGTAGAGCTGAATGCAAGTCTCCCTATAGTTTAGAGCATTACTGCCCGTCTTCTCCGCAGCTCAACTATATCTCTGTCTCCAGATGAATTTCTGTTCTGTTAAGGGCTTGGTTCTAATTTTTCAAGTAATTAACAATTACATCAAATCATATGAATTATTCTAATGACCAAAGTATCCTGGCCAAAAGGCAATTCCCAGAGAAAAAAAAGAAGATGTGAAAATCTTCTCTGAGCATTCGACCTGTTCCCATAACACACTTTCAGAAGAAATCAGGCAAATCCAGAGGAAATCAGGTAAATAAATAATATTGCAGTTCACTCTTCTTCTTTAAGAAACCCATTCTAACATGAAATAATGCTCACATTCCGTTTCTGGCACTAAAAGTAGGAATTCTAGACACTGCATAAATCCATCTGAAGGCTTATTGAAACTGAGCTGATAGGTACTGTAGAAAAAAAATGTATTTGCATTGTGACAGAAGGTTTTTTTTTTAATTTATTTATTGTAAAAATAGAGAATTGGATAAATATGCAAGACAACAATATTTACCAGAATTCTTCCTCTATTCTCTTCACTGATGGCTAAAGATCACCTAGCTGAAATACCAAATATGTGTTCATGTTGTCCGTGTTTCTACATAGTATGTGCTTATGAAAGCAGTTTTTCATATTGATTCCTTCCTACACCAAACAAAGACTGAGTTCAATGAATGCAGAAGTGCCTCCTATTTCCTGCACTGTGAAAGTAACATGAGTGTTTTCTCCCTTACTTCTCAAAAGAGCATCTTTGGGTAAAAATGAAACATTGTAAATAGTCTTTTCATTATTTGTGGAGTGCCAAAATGAATAAAACAATTTATAAGCATAAAAAGATATCTCGAAGTATTCCATCTAAGATCTTAATCTCGAAGGTCTTCATGTGTGTGTGCACGTATGTGTGTGTGCATGCATGCTTGCTTATGACTGCACTCACACACATACATTTTATGTTGGCACTGAAGTCTTGCACTGAAGTCTTCCAGGATGAAGGCCAAAGGACAAAAACTCAGCATCCTTGGCTTTGATTCAGAAAAGCATTTAAGTTCATGTATATTCATGAAGGACACACAAGCATGCATTTAACCTTAAGCATATACCTCAGTCCTTCCTAAATAGGCCTGGGATTTGAGTCAAGATTAGATGCTATCTGGAACAGAGCCAAATTTATCAGTCTGCAGTATCTAGGCTGACTGAAACATATGGACTACATATAAAGAAGCTAGGAGAGAAAGCAGATGTGTGAATAAAAAAGAAAATAGTAGGCTTTGAAAGAAATGGAGTTCCAGGTATATTTTTAAGTTTACTATGGTTGAGAATAAACTGACAAGTGAAAAATCTACTGTCATCCTAACTTGTTTGATAGTGGTTTGATAAGACAGGCAGATGGATAAAATGACAACAGAATCATTACATGATTTGTAGGCTTTGTATTGCTTCTTTTGAAGGTTGCAATATTCAGTGCTGGAAACCACTAACACTGAGGAAGGATCTTAGGATTTTTTCAGATAACTAGTAGTAACAGGTAAGTTCATAGCTAATGAAATGGCACAGAACAAAGATTTTTTTCTTTACAGTCCACCTTTAAAGCAATTCAAATATCATCTCACCTCCGTAACTTTCAGAAGATTGGTAAGGAAGCAAGTTAGGCCAAAGAGAAATGACTTGATCCTAAAGCACCTTTTTGCTGTACTAAAGGTCAAGAGATTCTTTAAATAACTCTTTTCTTCTATACTCTTCATGATAAACTATTCACAGCATCTTGACTCTTCATACTCCTACTCATAATTCCTACTCATAGTAAAACAGCACAGCACTACTATAATGTGATGTACTTTTTAAAAGCACAGACTTCACCAAAAATATTCCTTTTTATGAAATAAGGCTGTATTCACTGAACTTTCTGATTCATTTCATAATTCACAAACTGTAGCTCCTTTATGTGCATGCATTATGTTCATGACTTAGTGATAACCTAATAGTAGCTCAGGTGCTGCTTTTCTATCACTACATTTTAATTGCATTTTTTCAAACAAAGAATCTCTCCTCTTATGTATGACATTCAGTAACAGCTACAAAGGTGCTTTTGCAACTACTCATCCTCTCTTATTTCACTGTATTTGATACTACCAGAGCTGAGTCCAAAGTCTGTGATGTTCATCTGAACAGACTATAATTTGTTTTGGATCAGGCCTAAAATAATCCCGACTGTTTCAAGTATTACAGGCTCACAGACTTGTCATTGTTTTCAGTGTCATTTTATGGCTTACATTATATATTTTTATTTTTCTGAATTTGAGTAGCAGAGTACACAAAGAAGAAGAAATTTGAAAATACCTCAGACTCAGAATATTATCGATAACAATCCACCTGCAAGTTAATATGAAAAACTAAGCACTGATAATTGTTTATAAAATATTCTTTCACAGCAGAACCACTAGATCCATGTGGATGTTGTCTAAACAAGAAATAAACCAAACAAGCAAATTACTTATCTTGCTATTAGATGCAAATCTCCTCTCCAGTCTAGTTTCGCTCATCTTGGTGTACCCCTGCCCCAGTCCACCAGACCTTTTTCTCTGCTGACTGTTTTTCACATTCACAATTTGTTCTCTTCCTTGAACAATATTCCTCTTACAGGCCTTGATTCAGGAATATTACCCAACTCAGGGTCTGATCAAAAAGCATGCGGAAGTCAACTGTAATAATCTTGGACAGATTCCAGGCAGGTAATACAGATTAAAAATTAATGTAGATTAACATTTCTGCCCAAGCCCCATTAAATAATCCATGTGTTGAAAAAATGCAGTTTTAGGGAAGTAAATTATTCCTAAATCAGGCTTGAACTGGCAAGCTGACTTGGAAAGTCAAGGTCTTTTTTGTTATTTTATAAACAAAGTGTGATGACCTTTTCTACCAAAACTGGACTTGCATTTTGAAGTTGAAACATATTTTTAAAAAGTAGAAAAAAGATAAAATAAACTTTGAAAATCAACAAAGTGGTTTTATGGAAACCAAGTAATTTGTTTTGGTGGTGTTTCAGCTGAAATTTAGTGTTCATACAGCTGTGTTCCTGAATACATATGTGGCCCACTGAACTGGGGCTAATGTAAGCTAAGCCCTTTATATTCTTCAAATCTATTTTTAAATATTGCTTTCCTCCACTGGCTATTTCTATTCCTTTTACTACTCCCCTGCTGTCCTACCTTAGCATTTTCTTTGAAATTCTCACTGGTTACAGTATGTAATTTACTTATGTTGTAAATTATGCATACTTATTCTATTTTACTTTCTTAAAATGCTTGTCAATAAAAGTCTGGATATCTTTCTATTACTTAAGATGCACATATCTGTGAAAGACTGTCTAGCAGAATATTCTGAATATATTTCTACATGCATAATAGTATTTATGCATTTTGGAAGCTGATTTTGCTAACAAAAAATATTTAGCTTCTAAAAAAATCTCCCCAAATCCTGTCTTGTCTCCAATCACACATCATTTCAGTTCTACTGAGCTGAAACTGAGCTTAAGCTTCAACAGAAATTTTTTTTCCTGTCTTTTTTCTTAAGAGTCTTAAAACTCTTGCCCATAGCATTCTCGAATAAAATGAATTAAATTGATTTTTTTCTCTGCCCAGTTATAAATTCTTATGTATGCAGTCAATGAACTAGTTTTACAGTTATCATGGTTGGAGATTGTGCTGGCTCACTACAGTTTTATGGGGACATCCTAGCAGTGGAACTCTGCTTTTTGCTTTCTGATGCCCATTTTCCTCAGACATGACATTTTTTTCTGTGAATTCTATGCCACCAAATATTCCCTTACATAAAAGGCATACCCAATGGTTAAAAACCTCAATATTTCAAATAAAGCAGGTACAACCTATCCCAAATGTATATAGAATCTGGCAAATGTGGCTACCACAAATGGCATTTGACCAGTGAAATCTCCCAGTGCAAGTGACTCATCTCGTACTACTAGAACCTTCTGGGTAATTTGCTAGTATGGATTTAGGTGGGTGTATGAGAAGAGTATGTATGCAGATTTCTGTTGGAGTGTATATTGAATAGCAGGGTATTACTGTCAAAAATACCTATATAGCTCGCTCTGTCCAAAGCTGTATGTCCTAGCACCAACAAGGTAGAATAGATGTTTATGATGTCTTACATAGTCAGGATTACTTTTGTCTTCTATTATGGACACTTCTGAAAATAATGATTGTATATCTCTCTCTTTTTTTTTCCCCCTCTCCTAAACTTTCTTCTGTGAAACATCCTTCCATAGAAATATAACATCATTTCAGTATATGTGTATGTTCTTTGCCTTCTCAGTACACAGTCTTGCTTCCCATCTCAGGCTACCCCAAATGCAAAGAAGGTTAAAGAGGTGGAGAAAAAGCACCTGCAGAACTCTCACAGCTTCTCTCTGCACCTACATACATATTATACAAGTTATACTTGCACAATAGTTCTCTTTTCCACATTTAATGTAGTGATGTTGGAATGCCATAAAACTGTTTTTTTTGGCTTGGCAGCCAAGACTAAAATTATGCCAAGAGTTCTCCCATTTGCTCAACAAGCCCTCCTTGTCACTAAAGAGAAAAGCAACAAACACTACAGGGCATTAGGCTTCACTCACCCAGGTTTGATTAATGGCGTAGAAGAACCTATCAAAGTTTGCAGGAGTGACACCAAAAGGACCGGCTGTTGCCATGCCATTCCTTTGTTTCTTCCTTTTTTTGTGATACTGGACACTACACTGGAATGTTTTTCTAGACCAGTAATCCATGGTAATGAGACACTATTGAGAAGTGCTGTTCATACAAGATCTGTAAACATCCAAAACTTGTTTGAAGTGACAAGTTGTGAAGGTAATATTTCATAGGGAAATGAAATCCATAACTGTTGCACCTAGACAATACAAGTAATGGCTTTCTCTCTCTCTCTCAGCTATGTTTGTCTGTCTGTCCATCCTCCATCCATCTCATTTAAGATAGACATGGTTATTAAATCAACAGGTGTTTTTTAATCAAACATAGTGTGTTTGGTGTTTCAGTTGTCCTGTCTGTCAACAGACACAGGTCAATAAGTAATTGCTAATAATATCTGTGTATATGAGTCTTTAAAGAAGTCTTTGCCAAACACAAAATAATGGTTTCTTTCTTTTTTGTAAGGTTTTACTTTTGTTGTTGTTGTTATTAAAGATTTGTCTTGTTACCCAGTTTATGTGCTCACTGGGGATGTATGGCTTTTTCAACTGAATGATGTATATGACAATTCAAAGAACTTGTAACAGGTAGTGGTTTCTAAGCCAACAGAAAATTTTACTAGTGAAAAAGGGTCCCTTGCAGAGTTAATGTCTGGAAATAAATATCCAAGGTAGCTGAGGCATTTTACTAATATACTGGTATAATATCAAGGATTCCCTAAGGCTTCAGATATTTCTGTAATTTCCTGCTACATTTTACAAAAGAAAATTTCCCATGAACTTCACTCTGATGATATGTTTGCAGGCAGAGCACAGTCATCAACAGGAACCTGAGTTTCTTAAGGTTGTCTGATAAAAATGTATGCACAAGCAGATTATAACCATTTCTGTAATAATTTGCCAGGGCCCAAACTGAAGTCCTGGACTGGAAGGTGTATGGGAAAATGGGGAAGAATGTCAAGGAGATAGGCGATGGAAGCTGGCCAGACCGTTCTGTGGGAACAGGAGCATCAACAGGGCATGTTGACCCACAGTCACGGGGCCGAGCCTGTGCCAGTGTGGCGCTGCACCTGGGCTTTGAATTGAGATTAGCGATGAGCTCAGTGTGCTTACTGCGCATGTGTACAGTACATAAACACCTCCTATAGTGCCCCCCACAGCGTTCCTCGCCACGGACTGACGCTCAGCGGTGCCAGGGGCTCTCTCGCTCCATTACTGCCTCCATCGGGAAACGGCTGGAACCCCCGCTCAGACACAGAGGTAATAAACGTTCAGTATCAACCATAGCGTGCCTTGTGTTTGTGTATCTGTCCCTGCTGGGGGGCCAGGTGTTGCCCCCGCTGTACCCTTACAGAAGGTTTGCCACCAACCTCAGTGAAGAAATTGAGCACCTCTAAGTTATTTCAGCCCCATTTTAAGCAAAAGTCACTAAAGTCTGGGTTCTGTGGACCTCAGAATCATTCTGAGGTGATGAAACAAGTAGTCCCTTGAGTCCTTCTATCTTCTAGATAAAGGCAATGTCAATTAAGTTGCAGTATGCTGCAATGGATTATAATTTCCACTAGTGGAGAAAAACATTTCAGTCACTATTCTGTGCTTCTAGTAATTTAAAGTGTCACTGACATTACTTCTGATGAAGTGTGATGAAGTAATAATTGGTACACAACTTTGGCAGCTTCTCTTAATTAAACTTTTCAAAATATCTATCACATCTTCTGTGCAAATCTGCTTTGTGACCAAAGTATTCCCCCAAACTAGCAATATAAGGGTTTACATAAGACTTCATTAAAAAAAAAAAAACTTAGAATTTGAAAATACACAAAAGCAAAACCATTACAGAACAGTCCCTATCCAGACCAACGTCATGACAAAAATTTAAATGTGCAATTAATAGCTTTATTTTCATTAACATCCTGCTTATGAGACTTTAACTAAATATGAAAAAAAAGTCTTAAGTGATCAAGTGAGTGACTTTTAATTTTGTGCAGCTGCAGTAGAGTACATAGCCAAGACCCCTGAACAGTTAATGCTACCTTTTATCCTTTATCATTTTCTTTTATGAGCTAAGGGATTGTTCATTCAGATTCCTCTAATCCTCATAATACCTGGGCCATTATTACAAATCCTAGCTTTTCAGATAGCATCTAATTTCTTATGAATCTCATGGGTACTAAAGGAATCTTGTTAAAAGAAAATGGAGGTATCCCATTTTGCCTAGGATTTCATTTGTAATTCAATATTTTAAGTACCAAAATATAGAGACGATTAACTACAGATTCAGTCTGCATACTATAATCGTAGGCCTGTTTTTTGGAGATAGGTTCAGTATACTAATGCTCATTATAAAGCATGGCAGGCAGAGGAATATTACTTATTAAATAAATCCTTCTTCCAGGCAAAGATACCCATGACACAACAAATTACAATACAGCAGTTAGTGTCTCGGAAAAAAAAAAAATCACTTTTTTGTTATTTCTTATTCACCTTGCACTCACAGTACAGACTATTCAGTAATATTCATTTAGCAATTTTGGCTTAACAATACCATTTCATACAATTTTTTTCCACTAATACAATTAACTTGTCTTCAGATGTTACCCACAAAGAAAACCACACAAGAACTATTGCAGATACAACTCTCCATGACCACAGAGGCATGCATAGCAGTTTTCCCTAAAACTGTGATGAAGCTCTGTCTTGCATATTTGTTTTGTGCTACAGAAAGGGAGTGGAGATGCACTGAAGTTTGAAATTGATTTTTTTGGCCTTAATAGTAGTTATAGTGTTTTTATGTGTGGACAGGGACTAATTTTCCAAGGACTATTAAGGAAAGAAGTATAACACAATGGCTAATATGTTAGCATAGGCCACAAGTCACCCATATTTAATTTCCTGTTTTGAAACAGTCCCTCTGTATTTCCACTGTCTCTACTTAATGCTAATAACTATAAGACTTTCAGATTTTGTCTACACAATCTTGGAAACTGAATACCATGTGTAAAATGCTTGACCATCCTTAACTACAGTTCTAAACTTGAAGCACCATCAGAGGTGTCCAGTTAAAATGCCAAGTAGAAGTAAAGGTGTGCAGTATTTCGAATACCCTCAGGTTACATCCATATGAGGTTGGCAGTCCTGAGATCCCCGAATCTGTAAATGGCTATGCAAAATGGCCCCTATCTTTTCATTCTTCCAGACAGACTTCCCTCTTTTAAAAGAGCCAGATGTATTTATCATGGTGTCACCACAGCAGGTCAGCCCTGAGCCACCACCATTTGACAAAAGGGTAAAGAGGGGGTCCCACAGGTAACCTGCTGCTATAGAGCCAATATTATCTCCTCTAGTATGACCAGGAAACTGGCTCTTCACACAACGAAATGAGAGGCCTACTATTGATTATCCCAGCACTGGAGGATGACATAGTTCCTGAAGAGTGCCTGGAATAATAAAGCATGAACACAATGGAGAACACCTCTGAAAACTCAGCCATGTTATTAGTGCACTGCTCAAGAGCAGCTTGCTTTCCAGAAAACTCATGGAGAACATCCTCATGCTATTTTTCGCTTCCAAAATTTTTTAGATGGAGGAAAGTACAGGGATTGATAAAAATTTTAGTTTTACTCATTTATTATTCAGTAAGAGCGAACGACCTAGTGTAAAATATAACCTGAAGCAGAATAAAACTCTAGATTTTAGACCTGGCCAAGGAAGAAGGTTAGATTAAGTCAAGAGTCAGTATTGCTCCCCCACCCCCTCCGCCGAAAAAAGACTATTGAAAGGCACCCCATCCTATGGGCTCACTGCATTATCTAATTACATTTCTCAGGGTCATATTTTATAGTAGCATAGACAGACATGCTCAGACTTCAAGTGCCATCCCATGCTGAAGTGGTTCTATAATTTCACTCAAGATTTTCAAGCTTAATTGTAAAGCTAGTTATACTGGCTGGTTCCCACTTTTTCTACTGAAGTCTGTTCCAAAATCTCACTATTCTAATGGTTGCAAATTTTCCTCTAAAGTCCAGCCTAAATGCATTCACAGCCAGTTTGTGCTCATTTGTTGTTATGCCAACATTGTCCTTTAGCTTAAACAGCTCCTCTCTTTCTGTTGTTTATTTCTTGTGGTGTGGGTGTTGCTCCCTCCCTCCCCCCTCCCTGCCTTGGAAAGGATGTGCTTTTCCAGTCTCTTTTCATAAAACAGCTTATCCTTTTAGCCTTCCTCTGCACATATTTCAGCAGGAAGCAATCTTTACACATGCACATAGCCAGAGTTGCATACAATATTGCCAAGGAAAATTTCTTTATTGGAATTAGTTTAACTAATAAATTATGTCTGTGATTTTCAGTGCCTGATAATCATCTCATGCAAGACTAATATTTGGGACTTTCCCTTCCTTTCTCATTTACAGTTGAGAATCTCTCATTTTATAAAAGTGATTTTAGGCTGTAATATAAAAATGTAACCTTACACTATAACATAACCTTGCACTGCAAGCTATATCCCAGTTCATAATTTAAGGTAATCCAAACCCTCATATATCATAATCTCAACCTCTGCTATAGTTCTACTGCCTACCAAAATCATTCCCTATATATTTACTCAGCAAGCTACTACTGTCACTGTCATCAGTTTGAAATATTAAATACTCCAAGCCCTTGTCCTTGAGTAATTTGGTCAGTAATGTTCTTCCAAATGTGTTTTTTTTGTTTTTTTTTTGGTACAGTATGGTTTTATCTTGCCTAGAACCACTTTTTCACTGACTTTGTAAGTCGGTATTCATTTGCATGATGTTCCTTTTTACTAATACTTCTCCTGCACAGTGCTATGTCAAATATTAAGTCCAAACAGAATTATCTCCCATTTATTTCTTCCACAACAAAAATGTGTGTTATCAAAGAAAGATATGAGATGAGGTCACATGATTCATTTTTAGATGAGATGTGTTCCATCATCTCTCCATTAGTTGCATGGTTTCTTTTTACTCCTCTTCAAAATACATTCCAAAGCTTCAGGCACCATAGCTGCTCAGTTTTTCTTACAATTAGAGAAAAGCAAAGACAGTGTCTACAACTGAGAAAAATGTATGATTGCTCCCTCTCTTCTGATTTGAGACTTACTAAAAATCCCTGTCATTACACTTGCAATTTCCTTTGACAGTTGTCTGCCTATTCAGACATGAAGATTACACTTCCTTTTGCCACCTCCACTGTCCCTACCTCCTGACTTGAACTTACTGATGTCCTTGGGTTTTGATTTTAAGTTAAGTGTAATGATTCAGTTTTTACAGACTATTTTAAATTATACCCACCCAGTTTTCAATTTTGTGGACATACTTTTGTACCTACAGATAATTGCAAGAATAGAGTTGCACAAATTCTAACTTGTAGATACCTAAGTTGCTTTCAATAATTAACTGGCAGTACAAAACTGCCCCCAAAGTTATTAAGAAAATATGAATCTTAGATTCAAAATTAATGATGATATCTGTTCAAGACTAGAGGAATAAATCTATTATAAGAATTATAATTTTTGCTAAATACCTAATGTTTCAATGGCTTCTAATGTATGACACATTTTCTTCTGTTACCATAACAGACATGTGAGATGGTCACAGATGAGGGAAACTGTCACAATAGGTTCATCTGTCAGAACTGTCAGTTAGTCTCTGATATAACTTCAGAGCAAAGGTTCATATAAGATAGTCCTGCTTAAAGCTAACTCAGATTGCACTAAAGTCTCTTGATTAGTGCTCCAGGGTTTGGTTTCTGTTGCCGTAACAAAGACATCCCATCTATCTAGGAAGAATACTCTAGAGACTAAGAAATGACATTACGTATTTTGGAGCAATCCAGTACTAAATAATTCCCCTATACAGTGGAAATAAAATACTGAAAAGAAGATTTAAATTTTGCAGAGAATATAAAAATCCACTTTGTGCTGATGACACTTGTGAAGTACCTGTCAAAATTTCAGAGGTCGATAAGGAGGAGCCTTCACCAGAACAGATATTATGCCAAGTTTTGCCATCCTCAGAAATCTCTGCATTCCAGTTTAAGTGAGAAGCTAGAGTAGCCAATAATGGTAATGTGGGCATTTCCATTTCCCTTAGGAAAATCTCTTCCTAAGGGATATATTGCTCAGTGGTCATTGATTATAAAAGGATTTCTTTTACAACTCTTTTCTACCTGGTAAGCGCTACTGGTTCCTGGTTCTGTATTCAAATTAATAGAAGTATGACGACAGAATACTCTTTGGGTGGGGTTACAGTATTTGTATAGTCCAGTTACTACAGCTATTCATGAGAATAAAGCAATCCTCCCCTCCCCGCTCCTTTCAGCCAGGGTATGTAACCACAGACTCTATTATAAGGGATTCTTTCAATCTCTAAACCAGAACACATTGGCAGTTCACTAGGAAACTGTTTTTCAATGAGGTGTGACGTAAAATTGTACTAGCAAATAAGAATCTGCAGAATTGTTTGCTAGGAGAAGCAGAATCACAGGAAGGATCCTTGGATCCAGTCTTTGAAATAAAAGAACCAGAGAATCCTGTGTCCAGTGCATCTTTAACTAAGAGCAAGTTACAAAAATTAAAGTTATATTAGATGCACACACATTATACATACATATATGCATGTGTGTGTGTTCACATGTGTGTGTATATATAAATGTGTATATATATATATATATATATATATATATACATACATGCACACACACACCCCCCTATGCATAGCCTCCAACCCTTCAAACCTCGATATACAGCAATGGTCAAAACTGGAATGCTTATAGGAAATCAGTAAAAGATGTGATTCCAATATCTTGGTAACTGGCCCTGTTAGCTGATGTGATAAAGTGAGGATACTATTTCTGTCTGAATACCAAACCTCTGTGCTGTCAGAAGACAAGCTCTCCTACTTCTGAATGTTTGAGAAACATATCTTGTGCTGAATGTTGTTTTCTGATGCAGCTGTAGAGATGTTTTACAAAAGTGCTTATCAGGAAAGTACCCAGAAGGCATAAGCTGAAATCAAGACATGATTTCAACCAGACTGTGACTAGAATAGTCTAATTTGAGAAACATCTATGGTTCATCGTAAAGATGTCATTAGTCTAAGCAGAGAGTTGAGGGTGGGGAGTGTAGAAGAAAAACAAACAAAAATTGCTTGCAGATTTTATAATTAGACCTTAATTATAAACTAAAGCATATTACCCGAGAAGCTACACTATTTAATGATTCCATTTGCTTAAATTTTGGTTGATTTATACATATGGGTACTGCTCAGAGCTCTAAATAGCCTAGACTCACAGCATTGCCCCATGGAAGAGATCATCAATCCAGAGTATGGAAATGGAATAAAAACATGCAAGTGTGTTCACAATTAGGTGATAATTGGCTGCATGTACAAACATTTCACCTGTTCAAAGTTCCTTATAGTCATGGTTACCAATGATTTTGGTAGTGCACTTTCCTGTAGGCTTCTAAAACCTTTTATTTTTTAAAGCAAAATTCAGACTTTCTCTTTTCATATGCATACAAACATTGAGTTTATTATTCAAGAAAACCTTAGATTTTTTTGAGTCTGAAGCCGAACTTTTTATATCCTCTACCTGAGGATGTTCTTTGAGAGATTGCTTTCAGTTACTCTTCACTAAGCTCTTGACTACTGACATATACTCTCAAGACAGGTACTAAAGGCCATCTAACAACTTGCAAGAGTTTCACAGCTGTCTTCTAAATAAGAAAATAATGTGATATTCCTGACAAATAGATTTGCTTCCTGAAATGCTTGGCATGCAAGCCAAAGTTTTCAGCTGGACACAGAGTACCTAATTTGAGACAACTATGGCCTGATTTGCAAAATTACCAAGAAGCCTCAGGGTGTAACTGAAGTCAATAGGAGTGAACATATGAACTACAAGAACTATAAAATGTTGAATATTCTAATAAAAATCAAGCACCTCCAATCTGACTTAGAACAGTGAATATATCTACCTAGTCAGTGAGAACCCTCGGTGCTCTGCCCTCCCTCTGAAAAAATACAATATAATCATGTATCTAAAGATCTATCCAACCAAACACATGCTTGCAAGTATGAAAATGTATGCAAAAAGGTCACTGACTCAGAGAGTAGGGCACTGGATTTGGACTCTTAAGGTGCAGTTTCAGTTCCAAGTGCTGTTTTTCCTCTTCGACCCAAGAAGTATTCAGGCTATAAGCTCTTTGTAGCTTAGACTGGCTCTTAGATTGTATATTATTTATTTTTACTATCATACAAGTAACAAATTAGCAAATATCTCTAAATGCAGTGATTAATGATATCTGTTAAACAAGAAGAAACAAAGAGATGTGATGATAGCAATAGTGGGTATTTAACATTTGATAAGCAATGAGCAAGTTTCATAAAAGTAGATTTCCCCTCCCTACCAAAAAAGAGGGGTGAAGGCCTTACTACAGGAAGGATTCCTTGCCCCAGCAGAAAACAGTCATATACAGTAAAACATTAGATTCCATGCAGGGACAGTTAAAGAAAAATCAGTATGCTGTTGAACTTTACAGCTGGATGCTCTCACCTTCTAGGATCCTAGTGATAGCAGCAAAAATTGGCTATTTGTCAGAATCACTTTTTTTCCACAACCAGTTGCCTGGAGAAGTTGAAAGAGGGAAAGCAGGTTTAAGACCCAAATATGCCACCTGTACCTCACCCGTATCAGCATCAGATGCCAGGTGGTATTCTGCAAATGAGTAAACTATAACATAAATTACACCAACACTATGTCAATTAAGGCTGTGTGGCACTTGCTCTCATTTGCTATTCTTGGACCGCTCCTGAACTAGCTCTGATATTGCTGTTTTACACTTCCATTATGTAACTCACATAGATAAGCACGTCACAGAAGGAAAAATTTTTTAAAAGGCTATGAGAGAATTTATGAGTGTAAGCTTTTTTTCCTTTGGTAACAACACAACTCAAATCATCTGAGAAGTATTTTACTTTTTCTAAAGTTATTTTTTCATAAGTTTCAACCTATTTTTGTTCTTGAATGTATTTAATAATGTGAGGAATCAGTTATACAGAGCACGTATTATCTCAGCACACTTTACCTACGTATGCTTGCTGTTTCAGATTAAGCAGATGCAGGAAAATGCTTACTGAATATAACCTACATGTATTACTCTAGAAATGCACTTTGAGCTAATGAGCATTCATGACAATTCTACTCACAAATCTTTCTTTTTTATGCTGCTTAATATTATTAGACAGTAAGAACTGTCCTTAAAAATACACTTCACACATAAGAAATAAATAGAGTATCTTGTAATGGTAGTATAGTTTTTATAGTTATTATAAATGCTTTATACCTTGTAGCTCTGCCATTCATAAGTTATGTAGCCACTCTAACTTAGACAATACAGCTTCATCTCTAGCTATCAATCTTTTCAAGGTTTTTTTGCTCTTCTTTCTTATTTTATGACATAATACTCTAGTGATGCTGTGGCTGAATTTCAGAAAGCACTTTTGTTCTGAGATTCCATTCAAGTTGTTTTCCTTTTTTTTTTTTTTTTAAAAAAAGTGTTCTTTACACATGAAGTAGAGTGTACTCTATCACATGGTGAATACTTATGAATAACTTAATAAAATTCTAGTAAGACATCCTTGAGATGCTTCTTATTTTCTTTTGATGTTAACTTCATAAAATA
Organism: Apteryx mantelli; assembly: GCF_036417845.1. NCBI lineage: Eukaryota > Metazoa > Chordata > Aves > Apterygiformes > Apterygidae > Apteryx > Apteryx mantelli. The sequence continues at coordinate 62,561,136 of NC_089979.1, forward strand.
AACTTTCTACCTGTCTTTATTTCTCATTTAGATTTCCATAGATTATTCCAGTGTGTTAGATTAAACAAACAAACAAAAAGGCAAAAAAGGGGTAAAAGAGAAAAAAAAAAAGGGGGGGGGAGAACATAAGAGAAGTAAAAAAGGAGTGGTAGAGTTGAGAAATTTTTCCATAGGAGTATAACTTCTCAGATCATTGCTAGTACTATCTATTGTCGTAGTTACTCCCTCTGGTAACAGCTCCATGGAAAGAATAGGCCACCTACTGTTATGTTCTAACTCCATGTATTAATTTTTGTTATTCGATGTACAGGAAATTAGTATTTTGCAGACAACGGTTCTGATCTCCATGTCTTCAGCATGTGAATACATGGTGTAGCGATGAATTGTCTTGTAGATGTAGCATGGCTAATTTGTTGCACAGAGATTGATTCTCATATGCGCTGGGTTCAAATTACCATGCTCTAGCACTGCAGAAGAACATTAGAGTAAAAATACTTGATATTTACCCTCTATTTAAGACCCTTTGCACTCCAAGATCAATCTCAAGTGACGCAATTGTAAATGAAAAAGAGCTAGCCACAGTCTAAAATAAACCCACTATATTCTGTTGTAGTCATTGCTTTTTAACAATTGTAGCTTGAAAACAAAAAAAGTAAATTCCACAGAAGGGTAAAGACTGATTTGATGAGAGACTTTGTATTTGAATAAAGAAAGAATGAAAAAAAATCTTGTACTATTTAAACTAATAAGCTGAAAGAGACATAAAATGGCATAAAGAAAATAAGACACATTTGTTTGCCTTGCTTTACCAAATCTGCTGAACTTGATAAGTAAGCATGACTTCTGCAGAAATGTAAATCATCTGCAATTAACATAAAATGATAAGACCTGAGGAAGATAATTTTATGCCTTAGGGTAAGTGACAGCAACTGAAGCTCAGAAAGAAAAATCCTTTCAAGCTACAATTCTGATTAAGTAGATGCAACGTGGACATGTGTAGGCCTCTCTTCCTCAAGTGCTCCAGTGTCAGCAAACAGGACGCAGCTTACGGGCACGTCGCACTCATGCTTTCTCACTTACACACAGTAACCTACATCCATTACAACATACAGGTTGGTTACCATTATGAGCCACACTATCGGCTGCTGTAAATCTATAAGGACATCGCTCCATACACCAACTACTTAGAAGAGCAACAAAAATAATTTTGTTCAAGAGACAACACAATAAATGTTTTCATAAAACCCTTTTTTCCCCTCCTGATACAGTGTTGACTGTGCAGATTATAAATTCTGGTCAAGGAGACATCATAATACATAGTGTCCCAGATGTCAATTTTTTTAAATGAGCATTAAAGGAGACTATGTCTGTTCTGACTTAATCAGAGGAACAACTTATCACCAAGAAGTGCTACCCAAAACAGCTGTGTTGTTCTAGAGCTCCTCACCTGGTGCTAACAGAGATACAGTCTTTAGAAGCTTTTATTAAAAAAAATTAAAAAAAATCTTTCATTAAGAGATGTTTCCCCTCCACCCCCAAACATAAAGGAGCACATTGCATTGTGTAGTTGCTACACACCCACTTTCTCATTCATCCAGCTGTGGGGGAGCAGGAAGTGTGGGACTGCCCCACGTGGAGAGACAAGCCAGCACCACAGCCTAGGCAGGGCACTGCCCTCACCAGCTGGGGTGCAGCCCCACACTACTGGAGCAGGGCCAGGTCAGCAACAGCACTGCTCTGTCAACAGCCTGGCATCATCACACGAGGTGCAAGGTACGGCACTGAGTCAGGTCTGGGGCTGACTTGGTACAGGCAGGCAGGCAGGGCAGCTGGAGACAGCACTACCTACCACAAAGTTCAGGCAGGTCCAGGCTTAACTGCAGCCCCTGGGCAGAGAGTACCTGGATGGAGGCCCCAGGTGAGGTTGGTCGGGGCCATTAAGGCCTATTGCTGCCCTCAGGGGCCTGACAATTGGCTCTGAAAATGCATGTGGTCAAATAAGTCAATTATCATAGCTCATGCATAGACTCGTTGTCTTTACTGATTTATCCTTAAACAGCATTGACATGATTCAATTAGTTTCTTGTTTTCCCACAGTCCTTCACATAATTTCCATTTTTTGGCTGAGATAAAGAAAGTCTTAGCACTGTATTATTGTGACATGTATTTCCTTTTTAATAAAAATTATGGGAAGGGAGCCCAAATACATCTGTGGTTTTGCATTAGGTTAGGACCACCCTTGATAGGGAATGTTATAAAACCATAAGAGTTCTGTAGATGACATGTATACACACACACACACACAAACACCATTTATAAAAAAAAAAATTCAGATCATTTTCTTCCAGGATACAAGCTCATGTGGTGGGCAACAACTGTTTCAGCCTCATGTAACAACAAGCAATACAAAATAGGGACATTTTCTCTTTTTTTTCCTTTCAAAGAAGCTGGTCACTAGCCATCATTTAGTTCAGCAAGCCCCAAACTTCTGGATCAACCAAAAACAGTCAGTCTTCCTTTATTAACCTTTATTATCAAGTGTCCAAGGAAGCATACTACAAATATTTCTGTGGAACAGCTACAGAGAACATCTCATGACTTTTCAGCTTACTGCTGGTTAAAAGACAATAGACTGGGAGGTGTGCCTTAGTTAAAACTCTTTTAATTTGTTTTGATAAGTAAACTGTATAGATGTGATTTTGCTGTTAGTTTCATAATTGATATATTCTCTTGTGCATTTTGGCTCAGCGATTTCTCACTGTGCTTCATTTACAACCACACAGCCTCTAGAGTTTGCGGAAATCAGATGTTCATGCTTCTGTTTCATCATGTGTTGCCTGTAATTAACTTTTATTGTCAAAACCTGTCAGACTCATGACCATCTTTTTGAACCAAAAATTATATTTGACACATGCAAACTAAAATTAATCCTTGAAGTGATTTATTTTATTCCGGCATAAGGCCAAATCCCCAACAGGTGTAAAGTCAGCATAAACTTGTTGACATCAGGGAAGGAATAGCAATTTACATCAGCCAAGAATTCAATCCAGACAGTCTGACAGCAGCATTTTCAAAGTATTTTGCCAGTTTTGATACATGTGGCAGACTATTACAAGCTTCCATACTGCAAGCATGTGCAAGCATACTGCATACTTCCTTAATTAAAATGTATGTTCAGTTTCTTTATTACTGCTGATATATTTTTTCACTATCTGACCATCTTCAAATGTCTTAAACAAAAAAAAGCAACCTTTGAGTTCAGTGATATATTTTAATGTGGAAACGGAATTCACTAAGGAGTGTGTGCAATGGGGTGCTTCTAAACCATTAAGTCTGCAGAAGATTTGAGTCTTATAGCTTCAGAGAGAAAGTACCTGTTCTTTAGCTCTACACACTCATGTTTGTAGCTGTACGCATGCTCAGCTTCAATGCCCAATTCATTGACCATGAAAGTAGTTGTTGCACTTGAAAATCCTCCTCAACGAAGGACCATTCAGAGAAGATCTCTGTGATGGAAGAGGAGAATTCATCTAGCCTGCTGTACAGCTGTGCTGGTATCTACCTGCTGTTTTTAGCAACTATGACCTTAAAATGCCTCTTTTATATCTTGGAGAATGGGAGCTGTATCTTTCTCTGCTTGTACTCTAATTCCTGGTGCACAAGGGAGACTGGTGACTAACTGAGACCTTTAATTTTTTTGGTTTTAGTATTAGGGTTTTTTTGGAGGGAAAGAGGTTTGCACTATCTGCCAAAAGTTTTCTACCACTTTGTCAGTACCAGCAAGTGGTAATAAAATGTATTTACCACTGTCAACCTGTTCTACTTCCCTTATAAAGGTGATTAAAAAAAATGTGCATACACATTTATTCTTTTTCTTTTTTTTTTTTAGGGAATCACGAAAATGGTGAGATGAAACTTCAGAAATATGTCTTTATCAAAATTAGCTGATCAGCAATTATAGGACAGAGTCTTTCCAAGAGATTTGTGTAAGTCTGTGGCTGAATTCTCTGCTGTACTATCTGAGCAGGAAAAAACAGCTGAGTTTCTTCTGGATTAGCAATAATGAATGTCAACTGTTATGGACAGGGAGAAGAAAAGATCTGCTAGTAAGAGCCAGATGGAAAGGATCTCACACACAATCAAATAACATATAGAAGCAAGGACATTCTTCAAAATATTGACTGCTTCAGAAACTCCCTCTGCAATCTTTCTTTCATCTGAACTTGTACATTTGTTTCTTAATACTTGTCAGGTACTTCCAATGGGCTTGATGCTTTGAAGAAACAGAAAACTCCTTTTGTCTGATCAAACAGTGAATGATTAAGGTCAACATGCTATGCAATACTAAGGGAAGTTTTCTGGAGAGCATTTATTGAGGTTTACTTTTGCAGCAGATGGACAGCATTGCTGTGAAGCTAACTCTTCAAATGATTGCTGTTCTCCATAAACATCAACTACTTTTTTTAACATGATATGTAAGAAACACAGGCTTTTTGTGTAATTATGTCCTCCCAAAACCAAGACTGAGAAAATTTTTTTGACACAACATTGAGTTGGTTTAAATGACAAAATCCTTGCCTAGCAGAGGAAAGTGACTTATATTTTTCCACTGACTGATTTTTTGCACCTGGCATTAGAAACCTGGTTGGAAGACAAGAAATGCTACAGACGGTAATCCAAGGTCTTTGTTCTAGCAAGGTCACTATTATAAATCAAACAGAGAATTCTTCAAAGCACATGGAATTAATTATACAACTTTTTTTATTTTGTATCCAAACATCTCTCCATGGTAGGTAACAACAGATGTTGAAAGCTTGTTTACCATAGGAATAAAACTGTTAATTAGGCACCTCTTCACTGAAGTATTGATGATTCAAAATATATAGGACTTACATAAAGTAGACAATGTCTATTTAAGTAAGAAAAGACATATATAGAAAATTATCTTTTAAGGTCTTTTTTCCCTGTTTGGTTTATGTTTTAGTTTGATACAATTTGTTTACAGAGATGAATTCTTCAGCTTGAATTTCTAGAAAAAAAGTGTTTTTCTGTAGTAAACCAGCTTCTTGCATTAAGCATTTGAAACGGACTGTTTCACACAGTATCTTCATCCAGGGTGCATTATTTCAAGAGAGATTGCTTTTCCACCGCAGCAAGGCAACACAGCAGCCTTCTGCATTTCTACATTTTTCTGCTTCCACATTTTCCACATCTACATCCACATTTTTTTTCCAGCTACATCATTTAAGGGTTAACTTCTTCTTCTGTAATCTCCCCTTCCTCTGTATTTATCTCACTGAAACAGCTGTGATAGTTGCAGTCACCCTACAAGTGAAATGGCAGGCACACTCCTCTGAGATTTCATTACCACCCTATAAGCAGCTGTTAGGGGAACACACAGACACAGTGCACTCTATGTATCTTTTCCCATAGTCTCAGAATATTTTCCGTATGATAGTCCCATTTCCAGCTGGCATGAGGACTGAAAGTCCCAAGGCAGCTCCAATAACCGTGCTTGTGGGCTGACAGACCTATTCATTGGACTATTAGCAAAAGCATTAATTTCTTTAACCAAGTGTTACAAATGATAATAAACCTGACTGAGGTTACATCTGACACTGATTTAGGAAACCTCTCATTTTGAATATATTAATTTAAACTGCATTTGATGAAATATGGAGGAAGGAAGAAGTAAATCCATCTTTATTTAAGAAAATATAAATATTTTACTCTAAATATTATCCTGCTTCTAGACAACAAATGATACAAATTTAAACATACACATACAAAAACACACACACGCACACACAAATATATATAAAATTACATCTCACAAGAACTGAGAAAAACTTTGGTCTGTCAATTTTACTTTAAAAGATAATAATAATTGTGTAAAATAGTGCTAAATAAGCTGTCTTCATTTTGGAAAGGTAGCAATTGCTACAGCTGAAACAGAATATAAACTATGGACTCCAGGGGGGTGTTGTCTGCTTCTTTTCATCTTCAGCAGATGAATCTTGCCTCTGGTGCTTGATTCATGACTCAAGGGAATCTAAAATGCTACTATAAAATAAAAGATATCTACAATGAAAATACAGTTATAGATTATTGTACAGAATTGTGATGCTCTTTAGAGGGCTTCATAGAATAGAATCTTCAAATTCCATCTCTTTTTCTGCAATGAAAAAGCAAACTCATATGACTTTTTAGTTGACTTATAAAAGAATCAATCATATTTGGAAAGTTTGTGCATGAGCTATTTTGTCTTTTCTCCTTTAACTTTATGCTTTAAGACACAGATCCTCAGATCATTTTGAATAGCTTAGCTGGGACTGGAAAAATGTAAGCGAGGATTACAGGACTAGCCAAATTTGATCAGGTTTCAAATTCAGTTCTAATATCCTGTTCCAACAGGGGCTAGCATCAGAGGCTAGAGCAGAAGATCCAGGAAGCCTGCAGTAGACAGCGTGTGATAACCTGCCCCTGCCTGTAGTCTCCTCCCAGTATTGAGTATGAAATAAAAGTCTGAAGAAGCAAATTTAGCAATCCTTGCCAGTTAATGCTAGTTGTACTAGACCATCCTCACTCCTGTTATTTATATAAATGTTTAGTTACTGGTTTCTTTGCCTCACTCACTTCCTCTGGCAATGAGTTCTGCATGTTTTGGAAAGTATGTTATTCATTTCATATCTTTACTTTTCTGTTTAATCATGTGGTGCCATTGCTCTTATGTCATTAGAAATGAGAGAAAAAAATCTGTCTGCCTTTCACAGGTTAATAAACTTTTGTCATTTCCCTTCTTATTCATCTATTACCTTGGCTAAGTAACTCTAATCTTTTAGTACCATCTTCATATTAGCGTTTTCTCAATTTCTAGCTAACCTCCATTACTCACCTCTAATGTGGCAATGATTTTCTTAATACAGGGCAATTGGTCCTAAAACCGTATTACAGGTGAAATCTCATTATCGTTTCCCTTAGTGTTACTGTAGTCATTTCCCTGTTATTGACTACTGTATTTCACATGCCCATCTCTGCACAGCAAGCACAGACCTTCACTGAGGTTTCTTCAGTCAGACCCTGCTTTTTCTCTTGAGCAGATTAGTGGTTTAACGTGCAACCCTTCAAATTTATCGATGTTAAACTTATTTCGCTTTTTATGTTATTCTGCCTTTGTTTCAATATTTGAGAGAAAAGATGAAAACAATGTCTCTATGCTCTTGGTTAACTCCAGAAGCCCTGCTTAAGTAGGCCTTACAGCACTGTAACACCTCTATCACACAGAAGGGACCGAGCATTATTTATGGTACATCTTCTGTCCAGGCATTTACTCCCAGCAACAGGCAGCATCCAAGGAGACAAGGGCCAGACAATGCAAGGAAGGGATCTCTAACCTTGTGGGAGCTGCAGCATGCCCTAAAGCAAGCCCTATATTTTTTAATTCAAGGGTTTTATTTTTTATTAACTTTTCTTTAACAAAAGAAAAAGACTGTTGCCAGCTAGAAATGCTGAAAGCATGTCTTTTAATACTAATGGCTTGTACTTGGTAAATTTTATTTCACTGCTGAAAGTTTTGGCAAAGTCATCCATATTGCTTAAAGTCAGACAAGATGAGGAGGGAATAATTTGCCTGTAGAGTAACACCACAATGAATCCTCCCAAACATTCTTGCTATGAGGTTGTCTCTATGACAACTTGAAACAGATTAGTGGGGAACCTTGTGATCCATCTTTGAAATGATCCAGAAATTCAAAGTCCCTTAAAATGAAAACCAGGTTAATACAATAACTAATATAGCCTATCGAGTGCAGTAATGCACAAGGGATTCTGACTTATCCTTTTTTTAATGGTGGGAGGAGAAGAGAAAGTGTGAAAACCCAACATTTCTGCTCTCTTTTTCCTGTAAATTCTGATGAAAAATTGAATTTTTTTGCTTAATATAGGTAATGCCAAGGGAGATACCATTAAAGCATGACACTCTGGGGTGATCCAGTCTTCTGCATCTGTCACAATAATCCAAGCCATCTCTGTGGCAAGGCAGGAGTGCTAGCAGCTGAAAAACGGGCAAAATAGGTTGTTTGCTTGCTATCTTCAACCTAACCACCCCAGCCGCTGCTGTTCCTCAACCCGTCTACCAGCTTGAAAGAGCAGCAGCAATTCCAGCCACCACATCTCCTTCACCTGTGCCACGCCAGAATCCCAAAGATATCATTTAGGTCACTGCATAACACGAGCTGCTCATACAGCCATACCTTGATTTGGGGGGAAAAAAGTAGGATGGATGAATGAAATTGCCTTATACAATCTCACAAATGTGAGATTTCTAAAAAAAAGGCAGGGCGGGGGGGGGGGAATGCAAATGGACCAGACACTTGGGACTGAGTCTAAATAAAAAAGTAAAATAAGCATATACATTTACATTTATCTTTAAATCTAAGAACTCAAAGCAAAACTCCAGAAAAGATAACACGAAAGGGAGACTAAATCCTCCCACCCAAACACCTTCAGGAACTGTTACGAGACCTTGCATGTGGGCCTGAGGAGTCTTTTCTGAAAGCTGAATAATGGCTATGATTCTGCTCAAACTAATAGAAATAACATTGGTCTGCTTTCTTTTCCTGCTGTCCTGCAGCTTGTCTGTGGTATTATAGGAAAGGACTCCTGTTTTCCCTCTTAAGCTGTCATAATCACAAACATAAGATACACGCCTATTTACTGGTTAATATTATTTAAGAAATATCATAGAGATATTTTCTTAATTAAATTAGGCTGAAAATGAACAAAAATTAGTATAGTGTAAGATCCTAGGTATGCAATTATTTGTTAATATTTGCATAATAATAATTTGTTAATTGTTTGTATCTGTGCATAAATATATGCATATACATATTTATAAATAAATTTATAGTCATTTATTATACAATAGGTTTGTTTGCTTAGATAGTGTCCCTTCCATGCTTGAACTCCATAGTTCATTCCACAGAGCTAATTCATCTTACTTCATCTAACTTAACACATGTTCAATAGTGTTTACAGGAAAAAAGACATAGACCTTCAGGTTTCCGAGGCAGAACGTGCTTTCCTTTCTGTTTGTGCAGTTTGACAGATACAAACTGTGTTGACACAATTTTCATTTTATGAATAATAAAATGACAGTTAAAACGCCCTGGCAGATGTTTATTTTTGAAATAAAATTGACTGAGAACATATTGATAGCATTAATTATCAGCATTAATACTTATTATTTTTGGAGCAGACTGCATATTGAGAGTGAGAGAGATTATTTTTCCTAAAATGATGCCTCCAAGCAGGGACTGATGAAGAGAGTTCTAATTAAAGACAAGCAAATGATAAGGATTTTAACTCCCCTTTCTTACTAATATAAGACAGTTTTCCAAACCTAGTCAATCATAGTGGAACAAGTGAAAACACTAGTTGCTGTTCTGACACCAGCATATTTATAGGGCTATTCTTGACCTTTCCAAACACATTAGAGGCTTGTTGCCAGGAAAATTGTGAAGTAAATCTTGACAACCTAAACCTCCTGTTTTCCCAAAGTGTTGTTATTCTGAGGTGCATTTACACTGTATTGATTAGCCAGACACTACTGAAGTGTCTGAGTTTATGCTAAAAATTTGTAAGGTAAGAGGAGGACCCAACGAAGAAAGCATGTAGCCACACTTACTGTCAGGCCATCACTGAGCAAATAAAACATACTATTTAAACTCTCTCTCTACCTCTGGCACAGTCCATAGGTTTTGGAACCTATTTAACTTTTATCCTGCCAGTCAGTAGCACTGGTACAATTCACTCACATCTGCTTCCAAAAAAGACCGTGAAGGTATCTTTTATATGCACTTTTTTTGACCTGCACAAAACCAAGACAATTGCAAAACTACTTCTGAAGCCACATTTCTGTGTTCTTAACTGGTAAGTCCTTGTGGAAAGTACTGCTATGAGCTGGAGCTACAGAATTGCTAGACTTATAATTCACACCTACTGCAAAACTCATAGATTTCATTACAGTTATAAACTTGTGCAAAGATGCAAGTCCTAACATTTATGGTTTTATTATGAATATTCCTGATTAAAAGTGTTTTTAGTAATAGCTGCAAAATTACAGTTTTGTAACACCATAATATTTTATAAATGCTAAGAAAGTTATCATCTCCTTTCCCCCACAGCCATAAACAACAGTAGTTCACATGGGAATTCACAGACTATCAGCAAGTTTAAATGCTTTCAGATTTAAAAAATATTCAAGAAGTATTGATCTGTATCATCAGCAATTGGTAAGGCAAGTTCTTAAACTTTGACCTTTTTTTTTAGCAGAAATGAAATTTTATAACAGGTTTGTTTTTCTGTAAGTTTAGTATAGTTTACAGAAAAGAAGTTATAGTTGTCTCAGTAAAGGGTAGAGGATCAGGTAGGAGCGGCCACATCCTGCAGGTCAACACCTACCGCATGGCTGGTGTTGCAGGCAGGGCTCTGATTTTTATGATCACAGGACTTTCCCCCCAAAATGAAAATTGTTGGGGAGATCCTTTGAAAAAGTGGGAGAAAGCATCCTGTTAACACATTTGCTAAGCTAATATTGGGGATTTTAAACTAGGTTTGTTGGGAGTTGCAGACCAAAGCTTGAGAGAAGCTGAGGAATAGGGAACACTGACGAAGTGCCAAGAGAGCAGCATGATGAAGGCTCTCACACTTGCCTTGGGAAAGTGGCACAACTGGGGCCCAGCTCAAATGCCTACACACGAATGAACCCAAACAGCATAGGAAATGAATAGGAGGAATTCAAAGTTTGTGCACCATGATATTATTGGGATGACAGAGCTATGGTGGGACAGCTCCTGTGTCTGGAGTGCTGTGATGTATGGATACATAAGGGGTCTTCAAGACAAGAGAAAATCTGGAGTGGGGGGAGGGAGCTGTCAGTTGCTCCTTTGCCCAGAGCTTTGCTATGGAACGGGCAATGAGCTGGTCAAGATCTCACGAGTCAGGATCAGAGGGGAGGCCAATGAGGGAAGTGTAATGGTGGATGGCTGCTACAGACCTTCTGAGCAAGAAGAGGAAATGGCTGAAGCCTTCATTAAACAACTGGTTACCGGTGGTGTTCCTCAGGGGCTGATAATGGGTTAATTAAAGATCTGGATCATGGGACAAAATATACTCTCAAAAGACTTGTGGATGACAACAAACCAGGGGGAGTGCCAGTATGCTGCCGGGGAACTTGGGGGAATTTGTTGCTGCCTTCAACCACCTAATGGGTGGCTACAGAGAAGACAGAGCCAGATTCTTCTCAAGTCACACAGTTAAAGGATGAGAGGTAATGGATGCATTTTGCAACATGGGAATTTCTGACCAGACATGAGGAAAAACTTCTCCATTCATGAGGGTGGTCAAACACTGAACAGGCTGCCCAGAACAGCTGTGAAACTTCCATCCGTAGGTATTCAAAACTCAGCTGGATAAGACCCTTTTGTTAGCCCCAACCCCAAAAGGTCTCTTCCAGTCTGAATTATTCTATGATCCTATAGTTCTTAAAAATAATGGCTAAACAAAAGATACAAGCAAGGAATAAAGTTACTGTTTGTAACTGGCATCCTTTAAAGAAAAGACAAGAATTCTTGTTTATTCTTTTTTTCCCATAAGATTAAACTATCTGTAAACAAACTCCCTGTCACTGGATTTTATTTAAATTTCTGTTTGTATCAGAAAAGAGGACTGTAGTTCTTAACTAGTTAACAGCAGCTCTTCAAATTTAATTAGTCCCCTTGTTCTCCTCATGAAATGAAATCTTAGTCTTCACAAAATAGTTTTTGCTATTCTAAATACTTTTTTATGCTAAAATTCTAATATGCAGAAAGTTTCCATTCTATCAGCAATAACCGTATAAGAGTAAGATTTAACTTTTTCTGTTTTGCCAAATGCGTCTAGGCATCTGGTCTTAGCAAGATTCTATTCGCAACCAAAGAAGAAACTTCCTAAATTAGACATCCATTTTAGGGTCAGATTAAGTGCTCTGTGGTAATGGATATTCACTACAAAGGGATCCTGAATGACTAGCTAATATATATCTATTTCTTACACAGCTAGAGCTAGGTGAAATGACTGTCATGCTTATTCCCTATTTCTTATTTATATGTAGGACTAAAGCAAAATAAAAACAACATAAGAGCATAGCCATACAAGTGAAACTGTTGCTTCATTTTGTAAAGTCCTTCAATGGAGTATTTAAGTTGGAAACTGAGAACCAACTGGCAGTTATTAGACTGCGTTAAGCATTTGCTTGTGTTTGCAAGTTTTGTTCTTTATTTATGCCAAGGTCAAGGGCCTGTCACAGTGTGCAGACTAGAGAGCTGCTGTGGAGGGGTCTACATGGCCTCCCCTTGAAGCCTGAAGTCTGCCAGAGAGGCATATCAGTGACAGTCGCCCACCGCCATCAGTGTGGGAACCCTTCCCCAGTCACCAGTCTGGTGGTGCACAGTTGCTGCCACACTGAGTCGCTGATGGCTAGAAACCTGGTGATCACAGAATCGCAGAATGGTTGAGGTTGAAAGGGACCTCTGGAGATCATCTAGTCCAAACCCCCTGCTCAAGCAGGGTCACCTAGAGCACGTTGCCCAGGACCCTGTCCAGTTGTGTTTTGATTGTCTCCAACCTGTTTCAGCTGTCTATCGTAAAGGGCCAGTTAATGTGTGAAAGAGTCGGCATGTGACTGCGCATGTTGTCACTGTAAGTCTTAGGCCTAAGCTACTGTTTGTGTGCAATTGAAGTATTACTAGTAAGATTAAAAATAACAGGTGTATTTTTTTTGTGTGTGTGTGTAACAAAGAACTCAATATTCCTTGTGTTGGTCTTCATTTGATTCAAAAGTCTGTCTCTGTGCAAAATGATCTTTCAGTCCCAAAGCTTTAATTGCCCTGTGACAAGGCAGTATCAAAGGCAGGGAGCTCATGAGTTGACTTAATGAGTCCAGGTAGCATTGTGCAGCTTGAGTCTCAAAAGCAGTATAAATGCATTAATGTAGCACAATACTGGAGTTATGGCAAGTAGTTTCAGACAGCTCACCACCCTGAGGCCTTTTAACCAATTCCAGGCCTACTAGTTACGTGATTAATGACAAACTGGGAAACTCTGTATCACTCTGTATCACTACCCTAACCTAGTGCAAAGACACTCTTACATTAAAATCCCCCATGTGCCGGAATCTGAATGTTTTGACATCCAAGATCATTTTCCTCCTCAAAATGGGCATGTTTATACAGAAATATACAGAATTGTTTCCCTCCCCCTTCCTCCTAGAATTTACTGTTTCTAGTAAAGTTTTCTGAGCAAGATGGGTTATTGCCAAATTCTAACACTGCTCACACTGAACAGCAAGTTCCTCTGTGAAAAGACTGAATGAATGACTTCAGGTAGATCACTTCAAAAAATGCATTGTAGGAATTTGGATTAGACTCAAGGTGAATCTGAAAGACTTCATAATGACCTGTTGGCCTGACTCCTTGGTATTATTACACATTTATTGTTTTTTTTCCAGATTGCTCTTGCTTTGTTTGCTTATGCAAATGAGTCCTCTTATTTATATATTAGATTTTATTTCACTGAATCAGTATACTATTAGCCGATATGAAAACAGGATCATATCAACCGCCGAGAGAAGTTAGTTAAGCAGTAAGTCTACTCACACATTTGGTGAATAAAATATACATCAGATCTAAGTAGTGCTGACATGCTATGGTGATAGGCATCGTGCAAAAGGCACAGACAGAGAAAAACAACAAGAAAATATTAAGAAAAAATATTTTTAAAGCATTTGCATATGTCTGACAAAGCATTTAATGGCTTTTTCCTATTAGAAATACAGATATTTTCACATATCAGTTTGTGAACTCACCTGGCAGTCTAATAAATCCATTTGGTGTATTTGCTATTAAAAAGTTCAGTATGTCTTTGAGCACAGGAAAGAAGTTTCTTGCCGCATAAGTGTAGAATATGCCTATTACAACTGATCTGATCGGTTAATGAAAACACTTTAGGATGCTTTGTTTGCTGTGTTCTCTAAACTCATTGGGGCTAGCCATGTCAGAAGGGTACAAACACAAAAACAAAGGAGCAAGGAAAGCTAATTTAGTGTAATAAAAGAGAATGCTTTAGAAAGTAATAGTAATAATAAAGATATCAGAAAAATTGATATCACCAAAAATCTCTTGTCACAGAATATTCACCTACAGTAAGTTTTGAAAACCATATTGCCTGGCACATTTTAGAAACAGGCAAGAGACGAAAATGCACCTTGGTAAATGTACTCTAGGAAGAAGTTGTTTGCAGAAAGAATTCATTAGTTCCTTTCCATCACTAAATTTCACTTTCCTGAACATGAATAACTAACAGGACATTTTCTGCAAGTCACGGAAATAATAGGCTAAGAGAAATTAATTTTTTTCACAGATGACACATCCTTTCCGAACTGGTGAAAGAAACTGTGGGAGATGGAGTGAAACATTAACAGTTGCAGTTTAAGTGTCAAGATCTGAGCAAAAACACAGAATTAAACGCTAATGACTGTGAACTACATTCCTCAGCACAGCTTAACCCAGTCTACTTATAACAGAGTGGATACCCCTCAGTGATGACACTCTGCCTAATCCACTGAGCATCTACAACATGCAATAGGCTACCACTATCATCTGCAATAGTGGAATCAAAACATCTAGGTTGACATAGATGTATTTGTATCCCCCCATTATAAATAGCAGCAAAAAGAGCTATAAGTAGCTGTCAGCATGAATCTTACTCATCTGTCCAAGAGTTAGCACATTTCATGTCACTAAATATCTAAATGGGCAGGTTCTACTCCTAGGAAGTATTTAAGAGAATTTAAAGAGACTGTCACTCTGATGCTTTAAATCAGAACATAGCTGTTTATACTGTGTGCATTTGTGTTTGTGTATATGTGTATTTAACTCTATCTAAAGACAAACACAGATGTATTTTTTGTCTCTCTCAGCTTTCTCTGAGTTGCTTTCAACTGAATGGATTAGTAACTGCTCCCAGGCTCACTTTGTGTGCCACTTTCACTTCACAGAATAATTTTATGGCTAACTTACAAACCCAGAAAAATTGAGGTTTGATGAAGAAATGTTTACGAAACATTAACTAGTGCCTTCTGCCAGTACATGCCTCACTAGTGAGGTAGGAAGACAGTGGGTGAAAGGTGTTGTTTTAGTCATTCAGGTAGTAAAGAATTGGACAGCAGGCAGCCTGAGGTCCCCAGCTATCTTTATCAAGAGACCAATTCTGTTTCCACTGAAATCAATGTGAATTGCAGTAGAAGGACAGAAGAGTCTGGGGACTCATTATGAACGTGGAAAATTGTAAATTTACTTTTTGAAGTATTTTTTATGTATTTTCTATCAAAAATATTTTCAGGAAACCAAGCAGAATTCTGAATTGGTGTATGAACATTCAGTCCAATACTTGATATTAAGTTAAGGACATTCTATTTGCAAGAGAATATCAAGATTTCAACAAATAGAATACCACAATCCTCTTCATGTCACACGAGGAAGTTAATGTGCAACTAAACCCCTTTCCTCTCCCCCAACTAGTTACTTTAATAGTGAGGATGAAATCATGGTTGCACTTACACAACTTTGAACAACCTTGTACTTCGCCTTTCTGAGCCTGAATCACAGGATCACAGAATCACAGAATGGTTGAGGTTGGAAGGGACCTCTGCAGATCATCTAGTCCAACCCCCCTGCTCAAGCAGGGGCACCTAGAACACGTTGCACAGGATCGCGTCCAGGCGGGTTTTGAATATCTCCAGAGAAGGAGACTCCACAACCTCTCTGGGCAACCTGTTCCAGTGCTCTGTCACCCTCACAGTGAAAAAGTTTTTCCTCATGTTCAGATGGAACTGCCTGAGTCTCAGTTTGTGCCCATTGCCTCTCGTCCTATTGCTGGGGACCACTGAAAAGAGTCTGGCCCCATTCTCTTGACACCTTCCCTTCAGATACTTGTACACGTTGATAAGATCTCCTCTCAGCCTTCTCTTCTCCAGGCTAAACAGGCCCAGCTCTCGCAGCCTTTCCTCTTAGGAGAGGTGCTCCAGTCCCCTAATCATCTTCGTAGCCCTCCGGTGGACTCTCTCCAGTAGTGCCGTGTCTCTCTTGTACTGGGGAGCCCAGAACTGGATGCACCACCCCAGATGTGGCCTCAGCAGGGCTGAGGAGAGGGGGAGAATCACCTCCCTCGACCTGCTGGCAACACTCTTCCTGATGCACCCCAGGATACTGTGGCAGATGAATGGCACGGACTCAGGGGGGGTTGCGTCCTGAGACATTTATTGTTTATTTCTGAGCATATTTAAAAAGTTAGCTGCTTCAGTGGTTTCACAGACACACTTTGCTAGGCCAATCATCGTGCAGATTATGTCACAGGTAGCCAATCATTGCACCGATCATGCATGCAGTGGTCGCGCCTTCTACCTTGCTACTTGTTTAGAAAAGCTGTCTTGCTCTTAACCTTGGTTCCCACTGGCTTCTGCTGGTTTATCTGTACTTTCTCAGGATGTATCATTCCCAGCTGCACCAATGTCCTTGGGTACGTTTGTCTGAGGCTCCTGCTGCTTGCTGCTTGCAACTTTCCACCAGTTTAACCCTGTCATGACCCTCCACAGGATACCATTGGCCTTCTTGGCCACAAGGGCACATTGCTGCCTCATGCTTAACTTGGTGTCCACCAGCACTCCCAGGTCCTTCTCCCCAGAGCTGCTTTCCAGCAGGTCAACCCCCAACCTGTACTGGTGCATGAGGTTATTCCTCCCTAAGTGAAGGACCCTGTACTTGCCTTTATTGAACTTCACGAGGTTCCCCTTTGCCCATCTCTCCAGCCTGTAAAGGTCTCTCTGAATGGCAGCACAGCCTACTGGAGTATTAACCACTCCTCCCAGTTTTGTATCGTCAGCAAACTTGCTGAGGGTGCACTCTGTCCCTTCATCCAGGTCATTGATGAAGAAGCTGAACAAGACTGGACCCAGTACTGACCCCTGGGGGACACCGCTAGCTACAGGCCTCCAACTAGACTCTGTGCCACTGATCACAACTCTCTGAGCTCTGCCATTCAGCCAGTTCTCAATCCACCTCACTGCCCACTCATCTAGCCCACACTTCCTGAGCTTGTCTATGAGGATGTTCTGGGAGACAGTGTCAAAAGCCTTGCTGAAGTCAAGGGAGACAACATCCACTGCTCTCCCCTCATCTACCCAGCCAGTCATCCCACCATAGAAGGCTATGAGGTTGGTTAGGCACGATTTCCCCTTGGTGAAGCCATGTTGACTACTCCTGATCACCTTCTATCCTGAACCCTGAATATCAGACTACAGAGGTGCTTAGGTTCCACACAAAGTGCAGCAAGTGCTCATACTGCTTCTACATGGAGGCCTTGCTGATAGGATTCCACTTTTTGTGTCAGTTCCCCAAAGTGCATGTGCTCTGCTCTATCATCAGTACTCAAATGGACCACGAAGAAATTAAGATATACTTATTTTGAGTAAAGGTGCACAGTCTAGAGGTCAGCAAGTTTATTATGAAACATGTTTTTGAACTGGACTTTGTGTGTATGTGTGCACAGACAGCTTCCTTAATTAAGTAAATAGCTAAAGCAGGGTATGCGACACTAAGATTTCGATTAACACATTCAAGTGCACTGTCATGTATACAGGGAGGACCTTTACACTTATATGACATATAAAATGAAAGTCAGGGTGCAAGGCAAGGTATTTTAATTTCAAATTTTTATTTTCTCAGCTGTGGTTGAGAGGTTTGTTGGTATGAAAGAAGCTGAAAATTGTACTTTACTTTTTCTCCACAGGAATGGTATATCTTATCAAAACTACATTTAAATATACATAGTGTGGGGGGGAAAGGGTTGGGTAGAATTTCAAAGAGAAAGTATAAGAGAAAGCCAACAAAGCAGTACTGTATTCTCCAGGCAAGAAATTTTGCTACTGCAGTGACTATAAAATCAGGCTTTGGTCTGATTGCTCATGATCCTTTTAAAGAGGCTACAGGAGCATTCCCTTCCAAACTATAATGAGACAGTGCAATTGTGTAACCTTGTCAACAACATGTAACCCTGAAAAAAGGGGGACTGTAAAGAGCTGGGCCTATACAATGTTAATTAAAGCTTTTTTAAAAACATAATCCATTACAAATAGCAGGAAAGTGTTATGGATGGATTAACTGATTCACATGGAACCATGTGCTGTTGCTGGAATTGCTGGATAACTGTAACAGAAATTAAATCACAACATGACCTGCCACCATAGGAAGGAGTCAGAAAGCAATATCCTTACACACACTATTGTCAATGGAGCTACATTTATGTTCATGTACGAGCATAGTTTAATGATTTTGTTCTTTTCCTTGCTTTTAATATAGGATGCTCTTTCATACTGTACAAATACATAATTACAGAGCATGGGTCTGTATTAGTTTTTTTCAGTAAAGTTAACTGATTTTTTTTCTCCATAATGGTGCTACCATTTTAGTGAGAATTTCAGAATAAGCTGCAGCCAACTCTGATTCTGGCAGTTACAGAGCTCCACTGAAACTAGTTTGTCAGGGATGAATAGTTAAATGCTAAATGTTAAGTAGTTGCATGTCACAGGCACTCTGTATAGATGAAACATGCAAAAATGGTCTTGTTCCCTCTGATAGCATGATGAAAATCTTTAAGATTAAATGCTTCGAGCTTTTTCTTGCGGAATGTTTTTTGTCAGCCTGTTCTAAAGAGAACAGTAGTCACCTATGGCTGTTGCTGCAGCGTAAACAGTAAGGTCAGGTTCAGAAAAAGTATTTAAACCTTTTAGAGGGTGATTAGGCATCCCTTTGAATACAGTGCAGCTCATCATTTGCTTCAAGGCAGACACATGCTGTAAAAAGCCTTGGTAAGATAAGACATTAATTAATATTAATTAAAAAATTATTAGTAAAATAAATGGAACAGAATTACTTGCAAAAGCATGGGTGGTAGTAAGAGGAGGATCTCTTAGCTCTATCCTATTCCACCAAATGAGATTCAAGCAGCAAACTGGTGTGCTGTAGGGTAAGGTAATGCTTTCACTGCCATTCATGAAAGAGAACCCACACCTTCCTCCTGCAGTTTTTCTTCCTCTTTTCTGTGTGGGTCTCCATATCCTGAGCAAAGCCTTTGAGCACAGTGAAGCTCCACAGACTCTATACTACTCCATTGCTCTGCATAGGTTGATAGCAGGCAATAGACAAGCCAACTACATCTGATGTATGAAACCCAGGAGCAGAGAAGAGGCCCTGTTATTTTTTAATGTATGCATATTTGCATGTATGATACAGGAGTCAAACCAGTGAGACTAATGCTCAGAGCACAACAGTTGACAGTTTTGAAGAGAGGGGGAATAATCTGGAAGTGGATGTGACATAGCAACCAGATGATGGCGTGCAAAGAAACAAAATATCACCACTGGGAGTGAGAAATGTTACTATCTTGAAACAGAGATGATAGACCCACAACTTGTGGAGGCAGTTTCACATAGGATAAAAATGTGTGTGTGGTGTAAATTAAAAAGGAATATCAGAAAAAAACTAAGAAATAATAAAATGCTATTGTTATCATTTTGGATGACTACAAATAGAAATGTGTCACTTTACTATACTTCCTTTAATTATTCCATTTTGAAAATTATTTTCAGTCCAAAGGGAACATACAAGAGTTTCAAATTATCATAGAAACTATGAAATCCATTTTCTGCTAACTTCACAATTCTCTTCTGCCATATGGATTTCTCACTGTTACTGCACATGTTGACAAGTGAGAATGTTGTCATTTTCAAAAATGCTGATGTGAGCCCTCCTACTTAGCCTGCAACCTGTGTGTGAAGTTGCTTCTCCTGCATCTTCCAAATTGATTTCTTGCTTACTAGGATTGTAAAAAAGACAGAGTATATAGTATACAGTAAAGATGGTGTTTAGCATTCCGAAGGAAATGTTCTCATCTCCATATTTTTACCAGTCTGTACTGGGGTCGGCTATCACTTCTTTTTTAAAGGTAGAAAGCTCTCAGCCCTAGAAGGGTTATTAAGCCACTTAGCAGATGGGTATTCAGAACATTCAACTGGGATGCAGGTGACCCTGGTTCAAGACACTCTGTAGCCTGCCTGCCACTGTTTAGCAGCACTCCTGCCATGGCAGATGCTCTAGCTCTGTTCTTATCACAGTGATAGATATGCTTATCCTCTCTTCAGACTAACTCTGGAGGTAAGGAGTTATTGACCTCTCTGATGGGTGTTGGCATCTGTTAGAAGTCTGTTGCATTTTAACACCTTGCGTTTTCCTTAGCCAATTGTTTCAAAAGGCATTTAGACATCTGCTTGTGGCTTTGGTGGATTTCCAGCTTTCATATCCATATGCTGAGATGGAAATAGCTGAAATTGGTGGGAGTTGGGGGCATTTTGAGAGTTCCACTAGGAACCCATCTGCTTTGTTAAGTTTCTAAATGAAAGTTTGGAACCTATGCCCTTCAAGGCTGGCTTGCATCAATAGAGACTGATGAAAATCAAGCATCCATGCACCTTAATTTCAACAAGTTTTCATCAAGCACTAGGAATTTCAGTCTATGAACTGGCTTTCAACACTCAACTACTGCCTTAAAAGCCAGCTTTGAAGAGAAACAACACTCATACAGAAAAAAGGGTCACCAAAAGAGCACTGGTGCATTGACACATGGATTTGCAACATGATTCGTTGCCAGCATATATTACATACAGGTGAAAAAAACACTTTATCATATTTTAAGAGGAGGATAGAAACTAATTTAAGCAACAAGGTCTGCAGATGAAAAATAATGCACTTGATAATAAGGACCAATGTGCACTTAACTCGTAATTTACATTGCTATCTCTTTAATACGGTTTTGCCTAAACTTGAAATAGACTGTTGACAAATCAGTCCACAAAAGCTTGTATCTCTTTAAGTGCTTGCAAGGGAACAAGGCACAATACGCTGGTAGAAATTCTATTTAGGTACTGCAAAAGCAAAGTGGATGGAATATCGCATGTCTGGTTCTTATAAGTAGTTACTTTTCTGCTTGTTAGTATTAAGGGCCAGAAATCCACAAGGGAGTGTTTGATTTTAGGTGAGAGTTGCTCAGTAGCCGCTCTGATGAGCAGCAGTGTAAAACTCTTAAAAAAAAAAGAAACAGTAAGGACAGTCAAGACACTGCCCCATTTGTGTAACAGCCTCTCCTCCTCTGAAGACATATTGAAATAATTCATCTGCAGGATAGAAACTTTGAACGAACAGCAGAGATCATTGCTGTCTTCAGCATTCAGTGAAAGTCCCTTTGACTGCAGAAAAGTCATTGAGTTCTCAATTTTATAAACACCTTACCCTTGATTTATCTTGACAATCTTCCATATCCATTATTCCATAAACATTTCATATCTTCTCTACCAGTCACTTCAGTGCATGCAGGAATTCTGGTTAAAGGCATCAGGACCAAAAGATACAAGTTTTTCTTCCTTTCAGAAGAGAATATGAAAAGCTTATCCTTCGATTGTGAGACTCAAATGTTATAGATTTCCAGTGATTCTGTTTTTATTTGGTGTATAGGTACCACCAAAATTATTTCTAATGAGTACCTTATCAAAATTCCCTAACCAGAATCTAAATCATTCTTAGCCTCTAGGAGTTATTTACATTCTATACAAGAAAAACAGTTTTTGTATACCAATAGCATATTTGTAGCACTGATATACTTTCAAAAATGTCTTCCATCCTTGTGCATTACATTTGCTGAAACCGAGAGAGAGGGAGAGAGATGAATGGGAAAAACATACTGTCTAGATACCATTCTTTCAAAATTAAAATATTTAAAATGTCAAATATAATTTAAATGATTTCTCAGTACTTTTTTTATAAATGGCTTTGAAAACTGAAGCTACCCAGTCAGTCTCCTTTACTTGTAAAGCCAACATTTTTACTTTCTGCATGTCAATTACTAGGCTTTCTGATAGAAAACATTGCATGGCAATGCATATTTTTTTCTTGAAGGACAATCTGTTTCTACAAAAATATGACACCCTCTCTCAAAGAAGTGTTTGCAGTCACTAACACACCCACCAAATTGAAATCAACACCTCCTGTGAAATTTTGACAAGATGCCTAACTTTGTTAATTGTTTGCTTGATAAAAATCACATAATATCATAATATTTCAAATTCAGTTAAATGCTGATATTGGCTTCCAAAAAGGGTACTCAAGTGGACTCAAGTGGTATGTAAACCACAAAAACGAAAGCACTTAAAAACAAAGAAAAGACTAACAGAAGCCATTATGTATTTTGCACTGTCCTTGCACCAATTCTCCGGTCAATTCAGCCAGTTTTACGATAGTCCATGTACTTCCCTGGACTTCACTGCTTATTCCTAACTAGCTCTTGAATAAATGAGAGCAGAATCAAATTCCAACTTTTGCCAATGCGAAGCAGCATAGATGAACACACAGCCACAATTTACATTGCTTAAAGTTAGAGAACACGTAGAATTTGACCTTTAAATTAAACCATTACAAGCAAATAACAATGATTTGTTTTCCAACTGTTATCTCAGCAAGGCTTATTTCTAAAGAGTTCTTCTGCTTTTCATTTAAATTCATTTGTGTCCTTGGTCACATCCTGTAAACTTCTCTACAGAGAAAAAACTCCAAATGTCATTCATAATAACTTTTGAAACATCCACAAGTATTTTTAGTATCTTGGACAAAATAATCAGCAGAGAAGCTGGTAGAAATGGCATAGGTTGAAGAATGTATCTTTTCCCAAGTTTAGATAATTCACCCTTTTACTAAAAATCACATGTGCTTAAAATAAGCAATTATATTAAGAAAGCTAAAAGAAAAAAAAATACCTACTGTTGTCTAGGTCATTTTTAGTTTAGCTATATATGCATAGTTACAATTATACAAACATACATCTTAATAAGTTGTAGTCTGAAAAACTTTCCCCTTCTACAATATGGGTTCATTTTTATACAAGTTCTAAAATTTCTATCTGGAATTTGTAAGTTTTACTTGAAATTTTGTTTTTATATATTTATCCTACTTAATGTTTTCTCAGTTGTAAAGCGTGCCTGACACTGATATATAATATCTTCAATTCAATTTTACCTGGTTTTTGGATCATCCTTCTATAAAATGGTTTTATTATAACAAAACGAAGGAACATTTTGACTTTGAAAACTTGCTTCAGCTAGTGTTCCTAATGATTTTTATTTTTTTATTCTATTATGCTTGATAACTACAGATGGCATGGTATGAGCATAATGAATAGCTAAAAAATGCAGACATGATATAATTTCAAAAGAAAAGAGTCCAAAATTCTGGAATCCAGAAACGGAAATGTTTTTTTCCAAAAAAAAATATTTTATAGAAGCAACATTCTTATTTGTTTTTCTTTCTTAATAGTGGGAAAATAAAAAGATTATGAAATTTCTTTCTCAGGACTATCAGACTAAAGAATGACTGGTAAGGCTGAAAATGAACTAATCTACAACAAGAAATATGAGTCCATAATGCCAAGATTTAGCTGATGTTACAGAAAATGCTAGAAAATGCTAAAAATAAAGGAATAGAAAGAAAGAAGTAGACATTTCTCACTTGTTCACTTATCAACCTGTTGCGTTCTTTCTAAATCCTGACTATGAATCTGAGGGGTATGGGTTGTTTTGCCTTTTTGTGTACTGAGCGTGTAACAACGGACAGAAGGAAGCTTTTTCTGTGCTTTTATGTTTTGTTATGTGACTAAAAATGGATTTTCTGCCATTTTCTGTAACTGTGTTTTAATTTTTGGAAAATGTGTATGATAACATACAAAATGATTTTGAAAAAAAAGTATAGTATCATCCACAAATAGAGGATATTTGACTAGAAAGTTTTCCAGCTTAGTTTAATAACTTCATATGGTTAAGATGAGGCTTCCCCTGATCTCAGAATTTGTTCAGAAACATTCCATTTTTGATGGTCAACATCATCTCACTAGTTATGAGTAAAATTAAAACAGTTCAGAGCTTGATTTGAATTTGGACGCTTTCTTAACTAAATCATTTGAGTCAGTGAAATGCAGGTGGTATTCTCCTGAGTAAAGACTATTTTGTGAGCTTGTCAGAATGCCTGTTTCCTGCCAAAATAACATACAGTATTGCTCAAAATGTTAAAAATGGGAAAAAGTGTCAGGTTTAGTCTTTCTTTTTTTATAGGTCAATATCCCTGGGACAAGAAGAGTAGGGAAACAGAAGAGTAAAGCACGTTCTAAAATTTTGGCTTACCTCATGTTTGGATAATATTCTATTAAACTTTTAGAAACAAATACTACAGTGTGTACACATACAGATTTTATCAATTTTCAGGAATAGAAAAGAGGCCATATGTAACTTCATTTCAGATAACCTTTACAATTGTGGAGGCAGTCAATTTTCATCTGTGGTCAACATTAAAATATCCATTAAAAATGTGAAAAAAGACTTCAAAGTTCACTTCAGCCAGTGCTTCCTAAACACTGGCTCCGGGATGTTATAGAAGGCCCACAGAACGATTTAAAGAAAAAAGAAAAAAACCACAACCAAACCCACAAATGTGTAATTCCATATGTGCAACCAACCAGCTAACCAATTAAAACTAGGGAGAATCAAACTAATAAACAAATATTCAAAGTTAAACCTAAGTTTTGGGTGGTTCTATGTGAAAGTTAGTTCTATATACAGAGAATACAATGGTTATGAAACTACTGTGGTACTATTGCACAAGATGATAAGGTAGCCCCTGGGATTTTTTTCTTTTTCAAAACAAGTACATCATACTAGGCTTTAAAAGTGTAGGAAAATACTGCTCTAGTTCACTCTCCTGACCCTAATACTTCTTCATGTATACTCCCCCAACAAAGGAAATATAGTGCCCATGTCTAAGTTCTGTTATTTTCAGTTCTTTGCTCTCTTGAATAATGAGGTTATAATATTTTTTGCCAGCTGTAAAGTGGATTTATACAAAAAAAGTACTTCAGAAATTCTTGGGTGAAAATTAAAAAAAAGACAACAAAAGATCATGGACCACAAGAACATTTAAACCATAACTTAATAGCTAAAATAATTCCATTCTATTTCAGTAGCTTGGCTTCATATGTATACTTCTACAACAGAAATATTTGACTGAAGTTTGGAAATGAGCTTGAGATATTTCTTTTAAATTGAAATAATACTCCTTGGTCTTTGGAACAAAAGTGGTAACTACAGGGACAGCTCATTGAAACTTTACTTTAGATATTATTCCTCTGAGGCTGTAAAGTCTGTCATTAAAGAACAACCACAGCCACAAAAATCCAAACCAAAACTCATCTCTCTAGTTTGTTTCCTTCTATCTTTGATACTTCAGTTTACACTTCAAAAATCAGGTAGGATCTATGCTGTGAAAAGTGTTTCGTCTTTGCTCATCCTCTACGATCTTACTGTGTATGTCTTAAAAACAATTTTCCTTGGGAAAAGGTACTAGTTTTTTGTTCTCAAAGCAAGAAGCTGATTTGAGAAATTAATTTCTTTCAAGGACTCTTCTTTCCTATCATAGGCTGAGGTCAGATCCTAAGCTCTGCCTAATTCAGTGGTGGTCCTTAGGTGCTTGCACTATTAAAATTAATTACACTTCTCAACTTTGCATGCTCCTGCTCTTTGGTGGTCCAATGTTTTTTTTATCATAAAGAAGGCATGACATTTCTTATGGCAAGAATTTATGGTGGTGTATACTTCAAGAGGGGAATGGTTTATTAGTTCTTTAGTTCAAGTTGTCATATGGCTATATATTTACTATAGAGCCACATATTGAAAACTGATTTAGAAGAAGTGTTACCTGATTATCTAAAAATGTGTTCTCATAAAAGAAATGTTCATTTTTTTTCTCAAAAATATGCTGCTATTCTAGTTATTATGTCCATATAATTTATCTTTGCTTGCTACTTCTGCATGAATTTTTGCTCAATCCAGTTTTGAAAGGCTTCCAAACCAAGGAATTTCCATCAGCTTCCCTTCTTCTGTTTGATAAGCACTCTAATTCCTTGACCATTTTCAACCTCATTCATTCAAATGTTGAGCTTAAGATATTCAAATGGCCTTGCTGGACTTGCTGGAAACAGACGGGCCTCTCTCTTTGCTATACCTCAGCAGGGTTCCCCCATCTCCAACGACCTCTCCATCCACACTGTTATCAAAGTTTCAGTTATTGCTGGCTGTATCCTTTTTGGTCACGTGTTGATGGTGATCGTTCCAAGCCCAAGGCTTGCATCAACCCACTTGAGATAATGTATGAAGCATGTATTTCCAGGCAAATCCAAATTTATCGAGCAGATGATTCATCATTTTGTTACAATACAATCAGTTTTCTATGACTCCAAGTCTCTCTTTGCCCAATAAGGTGAAAATTTACTGATTTTTTTAAATGGATAAAGATTCAGATACCTTATTTTTAAGGATTCAACCATTTCATATAGATTCTTAATTAGCAACTTGCTTTTCACTGAGCACAAATGAATTGAGTTCCACTCACAAATGAGCTGCTGCCAATGAAAAGTCGAGAAATATTATTCTAAGTACACCTGTGAGTTTATTACATTCTACTAACACTCAGAATAATAGTAATAAAATCTGCCTCACAAATGAACATGGTATTTATTCAAATGTCACATTTTTCCACCACCCACTATAGTTTGTGGCATGAATCTTTATCACAGACTTATTTCTTTCTCTACATCTATCCATGGATATGCCTTCTGCCTAGTGTAAATCAGTAATGGATAATATCATCTGAAAGTTTCATAATGCAAAAAAGACAGAAACTCCCAACAAGTATCACATCTATCACATTTGGACAAGCAATGAACAGGATCTATGGGAACTGTAATGAGAATGGTATTGCCTCTTCCCTCCTAGCCCTCTCTTCTCTCATAAGACTGGTCTAACTGGACAGCAGAGATGCGGTCCCTGAGCCCTCCATGGTGGACAAGGCAAGACAAGGGAGCTTTAAGGGTCTCTTTCTCTGCTCCCCTGGGGCCCGTGGCTCCTTTTCCTTCAGCAGCCCTTCTTCACTCACTACCTGCCCCGACTCAGCAGCCCCACATGCCTGGCAGCTCTGTCCTGCAGGCCACAGGGAAGGCTGGAAGAGCACAGGCAGCCCCCAGGCCCTTCCTGTCCACACCGCTACTGTCTCCTTGCTAGCCATGCTAGTCTCCGCACTGTTGGTCTGCAGAGATTATACACATAGCCATATACATACAGTATGGATGGTGTACATTATGTACATAGCTTTTGCAACAGAAATAGGAAAGGAAACAGGAAGAGGCCACTGTGACAGACAGCAGCACAGTGGGGCCAGGCTGGGCCACATGGACAAAAGTGGTCCCAAGACAGAAAAAAACACAAAGTTTAGGGTTTGGGATACTATAGTAGCCCTGGAACCCAAAAATTCTGATACTATTTAGTGTTGCATGCATTTAGATTATTAACATGACACAGAGCACTCCAACCATCAGTAGCATGGCCAATCTGCTAGCAAATATAGGCAACTTTAAAGATCATATTTACAGCGTGTTCTCAGTTTCTCAAAATGCAGAGACAAACAGTTAATGCTGCTTCACTCAAACTGAATAGTAAGTGTACTTCGGTATTCCTTGCCAATATTTTGATTTTCTTTGCACTTTTTATTCATGAATCCATACTACAAAACTGCATGGGGTGTTTAAACTTTAAAACACACTAAGCTAATCTTTCAAAAAGATTTCATTAGCTTGAGTACTGTAAATTAATAATTTCCTACAGCTCAAATTATTGCAATGAAATGGTCTTTCAGCACATAGTGCAGCATCCTGCTGAGTATCAGCAGTGGGAAATGTATCCTTAATGGCAAGTGCATTAAATTTATAAGCTTACAGTATTTGCTTTGAATATATCAGTCTACATGTCCATCTGTCAGTCTTTCTACAAGAACAATGTAATTACTACAGATTGTTTTTTGCCTTGATTTAAACAGGTAAGAAAAAATCAGATTGAGATTTCCAGAAATATTTCAGTGAGGGTGTACTTCTATTTCACCTAGGGGTTTTGAAGGACTGTAGCCTCAGTCAGTAAGTATCTATCCTGTGTGCCATTATAAAATCTACATTAATCTAACATTTTACCATACATTTAATTGCCATTACATTTAAAGCAATTTCTCATGAAAGGTGCTATAAAATTTAAGGGGCAATGATAACTTTCTATAGTTTCATTTAACCAAGATGTGGGATTTGTATTTAATCCCTGCTGTATAATTAATTGTCCTTGAAACTGAAGAAAGGAAGGCAAGACATAGGGAACAAGATTTTAAGGTGGTATGATTTTACTGTATTTCACATCTGGGAAACATCAGGCAGTAAGTTGGGAAGTTCAGGTCATTTCTCCTTTACAGCTTTACCCAAGGCAGTTTTTTGCCATCAGCTTGCCTCCTTCGTCCTCCGTTTCGGCAGATGCAAGCTCTGCTGAGCACCTGTTACTCTCATAATGTACAGAGTTGAAAGGGCAAGGAAGAGGTTGTGGGTTTTTGCTGAGTACTCACTGTTTCTCCCACCTTTTTTTAGAAGATGCCTTCTCCAGCTCCTGACAGCTCATATCTGGCTTCTTCTCGGGTATCTTTAACACCCTTACTCATATGCCTGGTAATTATACTTCCATTCTTCCTTTCAAGAGGGAAACAAGTTGACATTTCAGGCAAACAGTTTAGCTAAACTCATGACTGAGCTCCAATGCAAAAAGAAGTATATAGGAAGCAGAAGCAGGGACTGGCTACAGAAGAAGAATTTAGAAACATAGAAAGCCAAAGCTGAACTGGAACTGAGACTTGCAAGGGACGTCAACAGCAACATGAAGAGCTTCTACCATTGTGTTAGTTCAAAAGGCTGAGAAAGGAAAATAGAAGCCCACCGCTGAATGGGGTGGGTGATTTAATAACAGTGGGCACAGACAAGGTTGAGGTATTCAGTACCTCCTTCGCCTAAGCTTTTGCTAGCAATGTCTCCTGGGTCTCTGTGACTTGGAGCAATGTTCAAGGAGGAGGGGAACGATCAGCAGTGGATGAGGATCGAGTCAGGGATTACCAGAGAGATCTCAACCCTTACGAGTCCACAGCACCCCAGTGGGTTGCACTTAAGCGTCCTGAGAAGCTGGCCGATGTCCTTGCAAGGAAGCTCTGTATCATCCTGGAAAGACTGTGGAGATCGGTCCCTGACAACTGGAGAAAGGCAAATGCTGCATCCATCTTCAACAAGGGCCAATAGGATGATCCAGGAAACTAGAGGCCAGTCAGCCTCGCTTCAGTCCCTCTGAAAATCATGGAGCGAGTATGTGTGTGAATGCACCTGTGCACCCAGAGGAAGACAGAGAGAAGAAGACATCTGGGAAAGCCTTACGTGACTGCCATAGTCTTCAGAGGTTATTTTGATCCTTCAGTCAGTAATAAAGTATCT
The DNA here is from genome assembly GCF_036417845.1 of Apteryx mantelli. Classification (NCBI taxonomy): domain Eukaryota; kingdom Metazoa; phylum Chordata; class Aves; order Apterygiformes; family Apterygidae; genus Apteryx; species Apteryx mantelli. The sequence goes on from NC_089979.1 coordinate 62,590,716, forward strand.
TGGGGGTTTTGTCTTTAATGAACAGTAATAATAGAAGCAAAAATTGGTCTGGCTCCCATATAAATATATGGGAGCTTTCCTATAGATGTTATTGGCACAATAAAGAGGAGACCCATGGTAAAATTATTGTAGTCCTTTTATAAATAAACTGGAAAGATACTTTCATTTTTTGGTGCCACGGGCATCTTACTAGTCACCCGCTTTACTAAAGAGCACAATATGGATTCAAACCCTGCAAGTACTTCTGCTCTAAAACTAATCACTGGAAATTTTCATGGAGTGCTTCACTTCCAATACTTCAAATAAACTTGTTGGACACAACAGTATTACTCAGTTACGCAAGAACAGGCAGATCATTTCTATTCTTTTTAAACAAAGACTTCAGGATTATGCAAATAAGTAAAATGATGAGTTCTGGTTTGCTTTCTTAAAATGAATAAAAATAACAGTTTTCCTTTCAACATACCCTGAATTTAGTGCACTACAAATATGAAAGACAACATCTGAAACTCTGATTTACAGCTGGTTAATTGTTTTTTTCCAACTAAAGGTTTTTAGCTTTACATTGGGTGTTTATTCACACTGGGAGAAAAATGGAATTTCAACCAACAGTTTTGATTTTTTTTTGCAAAAAGTTTTGGTTTCATTAGCATTTTAATTTTCAGCAAAACTCTGAACAACTTTTTGAAATATTTCTCACTTTTTAATTTTAATCCTGACAGTTCTTTTTATGAACTACAGCCTCCTTTCTCAGCACATTAAACAAAAAGAACAAGTTGCATTTATAAGCAGATGTACCAAAATAAACTAAGCAATACTTTAAAAAAAGCTGAAAAAAAATGTGAAAAATACCAAAGAACAGAGAAAAAAAACTTTCAGTTTTTCCCTAAAATTTTCATAAACCATAAAAGAGAATTTTTGGTTAGTTCTTACTCATCCATGTCCTTGAAGAGTTCAGTCCTTTCTTTGGCTTCACACATGGGCATTGAATCAAAACTGTCATTAATCTACTACAAGTTAGTTCCAGGCCACTTTGTTTTGCTTCCATTGACTTTACCAAAGCTATTCACTTCTGCCCTGATGTTCAGACATATAAACAAACATATCAATGGATAAGAGAACACAATTATGTTTCTTGAAGACACTCCTATAGCTAGCACACTTGCAACTCCAGAAATGCTGGTATTTCACCTACTATCTCGGTATTTCTGCTTGTTCTCTTAATGACAGAAAGCAATTGCCACTTTCTCTGTAAAACAGCTTTCACATGAACCGAACAATAGAGCTCTAACAACCAATAAATAACTGCAGAGATTAAACTAAGCTGCAAGTAGTATAAGCCCATTAAAGTCCATAGCACCAATATAATAAGATTTTGTGTAACAGTTATAGGTCAGAGAATGACAGTCATGAGAATAATTTTAAAACCATGAGAGTTGCTGTAATAGGATTTTTTGGAAGGACGAAAATCATTTGGTGTTTTATAAGAAGGTAACGGCATTTTAACACAGATTTACAAGTGCTTGACATGTCCCGCCTATTTTGCAAATTAACTGAATTCATAGTGTCAGATTATAGCTATGAATTAATGTGAAAGTGCTATAAGAACACACAGGGCTGAGACCTTATGAAACACATGGGCAATGAACAAACTGAACAGTTTTACGCTATGTCACACTTTTAACGACGGGCTAGCTGAATCCCCACGAGCTCAGGCATCTGTTCCTCATCAGTGACACAACCAAATGGGAGGGTAGGTACAAGATGCCTTCTGATCGGAGAGGAAACCCTGCTTCACTAGGAAACCAGTGCGCTAAGCAGCTTTCCCTACAGATCTGAGAACTCGGACAAAGGAAAGCTCTCCGAGCTTGAGAGCTCACTGCTATTAGCCCGGTGGGCCTGGAACAAGGAGCAATTCGAATCAGCGACCAAGAAAAATGTCCAGCCGCTCCAATCAGGGGAGGCAAATCAATTGAAATGATTAACACAGAGATCATGTTTTGAATGTTGTTACATCAGGTCATAGCATGTGTGTGTCTGTAGGCGAGTCAAGTGCAAAAGACAGTGAAGACTAAATAAAACTAAGAAGTATGAACTAATTTCCAAAAAAGCACATCTAAATTCTTATTTTCTTGTGGGCACCTAGAAGGATTAAAGATGAGTGAAAATTTATACAAAAAGGTAATTTCTGATATATTTCTAATTTCATTAATGAATGGTACAGACACTCAGTAAAGTGCAATAATAAAAGAAATAGTAGCAACTTCAGAATTTCAGTGTTCTTATCTAATTGTTTTTCTGTGCTATTTTCAACCAAAATTAGATTTAAATAAAGAGCAGTAGATTGCAAGAAATTTTCCTCTGTATTGCTCCCCCCACCCCAAAAGGTATGGAACACTTGTTGGACCAGGCATCTCTCTCAAGAGAATAAATCTTTCCTTTTAAGAGGATCAATCTCCACAGTTCCAGTGGATTATGAAAAAAAGTAGCTTTTCACAAAAAGAAATATTTCTATTTCATTTCTTGCAGAATGTGGAGGCTTGATATGAAAGGACGGTCTCATAGAAGAATGCCATTCTGGACCAATGGACTCTCCACTATGCAATTCCTCTGTGATACGAGACAAGTCATGTAAAAAATGTTCTCACAGGTGGCCACTATTTAATTTGAGATTCCTGGGGTATGACTTACAGAAACGCAATGTACTCTTGACTTTGATGTTGGTCACTGAAAACTGTGCTCTGAACACAAAGTACTGTATAATGCAACTACGGACCTTTTGTGTCCAGAATTATTAAATACTTTTAACAATTTCAGCTTTCAACTCTGTTTAATTCCTGTTATAGAAAGTGGGGATAATAATGCTTCACCTTAAAGAGGTATTTTGAAGACAAGTTTTGGAAAGAACTAAGACCATTGAAGTTTAAGCATCGGACAAAGAGCCATGAAAATATCAGTTATTCTGTATTTTGTGGGGGTTCATATGAAAGGAGGTAATACATGAGGAAGACATGAAGAGAATGAACATAAATATTGAATAACAGTTATTCTGTGAATTCTGTGTATTGTGAAAAATACTATGGAATCAGGTCATTAAAAACATATCACTAATCCAAAATATACATGACAGGTAAGTCAGATTATGTTAAATTCTCCCTAATTTTCAAGTTCTTGATTGTCAGCATTTTAACCATTTTAATCATTTTATTTGATGGAAATCTCTGTTAGAACGTATGCAAAGTTGTATGTAGGAAAGAGCTGTGTAAAAGTTTTGAGGTTTTCTTTAAATATGAGGGAGATCATTTCAAGCAGTTTATGATAGATAGGTATTGCTGTTACTCAATATCCTGTATACATATCTAAAAGAGGGCTACAAAAATATATTCATAAGAAAAAAATACACAGGTAAACCTTAAAGCTAGCCACCCATTACAAGTACTGAGCTTATTTTTACAGTCTTGGTTATCTGGATGTCCAAAGGAATCGGTTTAGTGCTTGTTCGGGATTAATTTATCTCGTTAGACATAAGCTTAATAAACAGAGAGTTAAAATTGTTGTACAGACTGTTAATAGTAATTTCAGGGAGAGGAATAAAGGCAATGAAGCAAACCAAAGTGATAACCTGTGACACGTCAGGTCAAGTCAAGACAAGTCAAGAAAATGACAAAAAAGACATATTCCTAAAATGTCACATGTAGTCTCTACAAAAAGCCAGAAGCATTCTCTATAAAATGTTAAAACAAGCAAAACTGTTATACATAATTATATGTGTGGTTTTTTGAGTTTGTAAAATTCATCAAAGTTCAAGCCAAAAGGAAGTATTGAACAAATCATGAAAATAACAGCATGTATAAATTTAAATAAGTCCCAGAATGAAAAAAAAGACCCCAATCCCTGAACAGTACCATGAGCCAAATTACAAATGAAAACACCTGAGAGAGGGCAAGAATGCCATCATGAAAAAAAAAGCACGTAACAGAGAAAGTAACCACTGAATAAATGCTTGACTGCTAATCCTCAAAGCTTGGAAGAAGATTGTATTAAATATAATATAGAATTGTTCATCCTTGTTCTGTATTTTCCCTAGTTTCCACCTTAATCATTAGGACCTTGCCAATGCTTTATTAGAATTATTGTAGATTATTTTCACCAAAAGGGTTTTTTTTATCTACCATTCAGAATGAACTCAGGAGAAAACAGAAAATACAAAATCAACTGTTTTTGTTTCTTTGGAAATATAAAGCTAAACACAGAGCTCTGTGTGTGTATTAAAGTAAAACCTACAACCCAGGATGCTTCAAGCACTAAATTTCAATAATCCTACTTGCCTATTGATTTTCAGGCCTTAAATTCTGGTTATCCTACTTGCCCATTGTTCTCCTCTATTCTGAATCTGCTTTATTTAAACACCACTGAAAGAATTCAGATGAAGAATTCACAGAAATTCAGATGAGATCTGAGAGTTTTTATAGTGCCATTAATAAAGCCTTTCTCTATAGAAAATGTTTCATTTGGCACATCTTGGAATTGTTTGTTGCTCTTTTAGGCTGCATCATATTCATGCATCACAGTCATCACATCATCGGTTAGCACTCCCAGCAACAGTTTCAGCTCAGCACGTCGCTAGAGCAGAGGTCATTGTCTTCCCAATTGGTCCCTGTCCAACACCTATTTTGCACCATTTCACTTCATCTAACTTCTATTCCTCTAATCTTCAAGATCATCTCCAACACATGTTATTAAGCCTGATTTCCAAGTGTCTGGAAAGTTTTGGAGGCATCGTATCACTCTTAGAAGAAATGGACAGCGAGAAGAAAATATTAGCACAGCCATTCCTTGTGGGGGAAGTTTGAAAGTGTTTGTGTGCATAACGTAAAGTCTTGGGGATAACTGCTGAAAAGAAAGGGATACGCAGGTGAGGTTTAATATCTAAGACACACAGTGCTTCACAAGACCTTTGTGGCTGACTCTTCTAATGGTTGATTCTGGCCTTATCTCTATTAACCTGTGAAGCTATGAAAACAGGAAATGTGTTAAGAGTTAGATCTACAATCTGTAAATAGGTTATATTTAGAAGTAAACCCCACCACACACACAACAGTGTTTCACTGAAAGGCGGTATAAACTATATTCCCAAACATAAAAACAGAAACAAGACAGTGTAGCTAAGTAATAAATTAATGTATTGCACCTATTGTCATAAATATATATACATATATAAAAGAAATTATAAGCAAAACTATAACCACAACATTATAGCATGTGGCACAGTGATGATCTGACGTAGCTTTCTATGAGAACATGAACATGACTGTTAGGACACTTAAGCAATAGAACAAGTTGCCATGGGAGGCTGTGAAATCCTCTTACAAGGGGATAATGAAAGCTAAATGGGATCTACATCTCCCAAAGATTGCTGCCAGGAATACCATAAAATTTTCCCAGATAAAAGTGAGACAATGAGCCACTCAAAAATTTTTAATCCAAAATAGTGTGCTCTACACAACTCCATCCCTCCTCACCCTCAAAATAAACTACCATGCAAATGAATCACTTCATTAAACTCTTCAGTTTCCAACTTGACTCACACTTTTAAGGAGGTCTATCTTTTCCAAAAGCTTTCATTCTTAATTCTCCAAAGTCTGCAGTGCATGTTTTGTGGCTTGTATCAGACAAGCTGGCAAATCGAGATGCAATCTGTGGCCCTCTTTTCACAAAGTCAGTTCTACCACTGCTCATACTAAAGCATAAGAAGTAAAAATATATGATACAACTTGAAAGATGTGTACACGAAGATTTTTTGTAGATAATTAGTTCTGCTGTATACAGTTTAAAAAATATTTTTGTTTAAGGACTAAAAACCTTTAATCACACGACATTTTTTGAAATAAGCAATATTACAAAAAAATCAGAAACTTTTTTCATTATTAATGCTTTATTTTTCATATAGTATATAGTAACACTGAAAAATTGACTAGTTACCATTCTTTGCATTTTATAGACAGCTTTGCTTGGCTTTAATTTCACTGATGCTGCTCTACGAAACACAGTAAAGAATATTTGTACAACTATTTCCATTAGAGCTTTAATTCCATTGTTTCGTTCCCTCCCTCCTGAAAGCTCAGATGTTCTCTGTAAGTTAGATTTGACAAAAAAGACTGCTTACAAGTAAATACTGTTGTCCCTTCCTCTCCAGAAAGATAGGCGGATAGTGCCTAGGAAACTGAGGGTTTTTTTAGAGTGCTTTTCAACTGATCGTCATTTTTTGATATGCATAGCTCTCTACTAGTAGGTTTGGGTTTTTTTAGACAACCCAAACTTGATATTCCTTTCCTCTCATACGAGATAGATGGCTAAACAGACAATGCAATTTGTGCAACCTGATTCATTGTGCCTTGTTTTTGATGACCTTCCTCTACTTGCGAGGAACACAATGACCTTGACAGCTGCTTCTGCTGAAAATAGGAATAGCAGTAATGTGGTTAATCTTAAAAGTGTACTCAGCCATTGTAAAAGGGAGAATATTAAGCTTTACCACCATTACTCTAAATGGAATCTCATTTTGAGAATTTATGTTCAAATTTATCTTATTATGAAACATTTCTGTCTTCTTTCTTTTCTTAAAAGCATCATTGCTTATGGCTCTTGTTATGCTACAGAATGAACAAGAGTTCTGTGGATTTTGGAAAAGGCACTTGTTTACATGCAGTGATTTTCACTTGATGGCATTTGACTATTTTTTTTTATTTTTATTTTTCTCTTTTCTGAGGTTTCCATCCTGCCTTTATCCACCTCCATCTACAAAGGAAAAGTGGTATTTTCCCAGAACAAAATGGCTTTCCTAACCTTTCCCTTTTTTCCTGTCTTGCACAGAAATATGTTTTCCTTCCCCTCCTCCCAATTACATCACATTTCCTTATTGACCAGACTTCTTTCTGTTATTTTTTAAGCTTCTCTATTCCAACCATGTTAACATAGCTCTTTGCACTTTGTCTAATTTTTTTTTTTTTGCATTGTTTCAGAGATGTAAAGAAAAAAGGAAGCAACAAAAACATGAGAGGAACAGAATGCCAAGCAGAAAGTAAGATGAAGGTGTACTGAGGAAGAGAGAGCTTGGAAATATGGTGGCTGCGTAACCTCACGGGAGCTACGGGCAATTTAAGCACCCTTAACATTCTTAATGGAGCACAAACACATGAAGATGGTGAAGTGGCAACCTGAGAGAAACACCTGCTGACTAATTTGCTCCTTCCAGGTAATTACTCAAAAGTTACTGAATGTAATCCCTGGGGAGCCTGGAAGTCTGCCCAATAGGATGGAAGGGAAACATAAAAAAACTGCTTTACAGTGACTTTTTAACAGGAAAATTCTTTTTTTCTGGTTATGTCCTTTGTCACTTCACGATCTTGTTCCTTCAACAGAGCTTTTCTCTGAGAAAGTTTTCGAGTTTAAGGACGGACTTGGGTCATTGTTTTATTAATATCAAAAGCAAAGAATTAGTGAGACTTCACTACATACTATATCAAAAATTTAATGATAAAACGTATTCTAGAGAATAAAAAACAAGAACAGATATATTCTCAATTTTCATTTTTTCTGCCTTCTAAGTGTAAAATATGTTGGTTATTCATAGTTAGCAGTCCTTCACCACATCAGTTTTAGGAAGAATAATGCAGTTAGCCCAATCATAATATAAAAATATAAACAAAATAATAAGAGTTGTGGATTCATTCTGCAAACTCCAAAACTTCTGGTGATTTAGACGTTAATCAAGGTGGAGTCAGCAGGCTTCATATAATACATATGACAATACTTTGTCTACCTTTTTCTATCTGCCTTAGCACTCACAGTAAAGTTCATTGCTTGTGTATTCCATGTAATGATTCTCCACTTGATTTATTTTTCCTTCTGGCAAATGTGGATACCAAGCAGCAGTTTAACTAGCTTCTGGGCTTTTCCCTTATTAATGTCCAATAGCTTATATGTCTTCATATCTTAGATGATGGAATTCCTTGGAAGTCCTGTGTACTTACATATGCCTATTTCTGGATAGAAACCAGAAACAATCATATTCATATGTGGCTCTCATTTAGGTAAAAATATACACAGTGCTTGACAGTTCTCTGCAACAAAACAGCTTTTATATAACTTAGTGGAACTTGAAGATCAAAAGAGCAGCTGTACAGAAACTGAACATGTACTTTCATTTTAAATTATAGGCTATGTTTTTCTTGGTGAATCATGAATGCCATTGTACTGAAAGGGCAGCTAATATTAGAAGTCACACTCAAAAGAGCAAAAAGGTTAAAATTCTAAGTGTTGTGATTAATCTTCTTTAGAAATTCATTTTACTCATTTTAGGCAGGAAGACAAAATATGGACTCTCCTCCCCTTTTAGTTTTATTCCTATTTTCAAATGACCATTGAATTCTCTCTTAAGAGCTCAAATGCTGCAGCTGACTAAACAAGACACTTGGCTTGGTGTAGAAATGCAGCAAAGTCAATCAGGTTGCAAAGAAGCGCAGACAATAAAATTGCATAATATGAATAGGAATTTCAAAAGAAATCCTTCATTTTAGTCCTATACTACTACACTTAATTTTCAAGGTCAAATAATTAACGAGATCAGTACTGGAGTCTTACTGATAATTAAACATTTAGCAACAGTTCTGAAAGTCTTCAATACAAACCTTTCACTGAACTGCCCATAAAGTGGGGAGTAATTAAATGATTTGTCAAAATTTCATTTTTATTAAAAATATATAGCATAAAAGTTATTATCCCTGCTGTGCACCGATATTTGTAGAGTGCTACCATTCTACATGCAAAGCCTTTTCAGTCCTGAGGATGTAATCATTCTAAAAACTTCCCGTATTATGAATCTTTTGGAGTGTGTGTAGTAGAGTGTGTGTAGAGTCAAATTATTAAAGACATTTTGGTGCTTAAAGATCCATCATGAGTATTACAGCTAGGTTACATTTATTTTGGTGAATTTTTCAAAGAAATGGAGGGTGAGAATGATACAATCTCTAATTCAAGTTGAATTCAGTAAAATATTCCTATCACCTATCCCCAAATAAACCAATTTCACATTTCACCAAAAGCACATTTCAGGTTTCCTGTTAATGTTTTCGAGAAGAAGTATTTTGTTCAGGAAACTTTGAAAATTTGAATTTTAACAAAATCTGTAGTATTCTCATATCAAAATGGCTTAGAAACTCTTAAACAATCTGAAACAGGGTATTTTACTCTGGGTTGAAGAGCAGCATTCTGACTGACCTAAAACACTTTTTTGGCAAAATAAAATATTCATACATATATATCATATATATATCATATATGTGCTATACGCAAGTATTTTATACATACATATCTTATAAATTGTTTTCCTATCCGCCTTCCCAGTTGAGCCACTGCCCAGCTTAAAAGCTAATATCTTTATATTTTATTATATAACATTAAGGTAATAATATTAGGTAAGATTTTTAAACCACCCCAAGGAGTTCAAAATGAGATCAGCAGATTTCAGGTGCCTAAACAGCTTAGGCGCACCTCTGAACAACACGTTAGAGGACTGCCTGTACTTTCAGGCACATAGGCCTAATTTAAGCCTGATGCCTAAAGCAGAACACAATACACAACAATGTTTTCAGAAACAACTAAAGAGCAGAAGAATAACATCTTGAATTGAAATGCTCTAACAATATTGTCTTGAGTTGAAGAAACACATGGAAGGATAAAATGTGAATTTCCAGGGAGATAATGAGAGAGCAAACAAGATCTAAGCTTCTTAGACAAAAGGCTTGAGTAATAGTATGTATTTTTCAGCTGAGGAACATGACAGTAAAACACTCTGTCTCTCTGATTTCTTTTAGCACATGAGAAACACTAATACATAAACAGAAAATAATCTTTAAGATCTCCCTGTTTGTTCTAAGCTCTCCCCTCATTAAAAGCCCAATGGGAATTTTCATTTGTTGACACAGTATGAATAGAAGCTATAAAGATCAAAGCTATTTCTGTCACTTATTTTACCAGTAACAAAAGGAGGTGGTTATATATACAGATATGAAGAATGAATAGATTACTCAGGGGTTGTAAATTAACATGCATAAGTGGCAATAGTGGAGGTTTATTTTTCCACGCTGTAAAATAAACAACCTTATTTTCATTTTTCTTACCCTGAAATCAGCATTCAAGCTGCCAATGTAAAGGTTAAGCTGGTATTTTTCACCTTTAAAATTTTTTCTTTTCAGTAGTTCAAACCCCCACAAGATACACGGGCTCCCAACTCAAACTTGCAGTGAAAGGTCAAAACATTTTAAACTTACCATTAAAAAAAAAAAAAAAAAAGTTATGTTTTTAGTTCACAAAACAAAGGTATACAAATTTGTAGTGACAGGAGCTCTGCAAATAAAATTCTGGAATCTTAAATAAATAATTCCTTCTTTCGAATTTTTAGAGGAAATAAAGGGCCAAACTGATCTTCTTAGACAGTGTTCTTTACTGTGAGTAAGACGTGTTAAAGTACACATAAATATAATATTAATGAAAATGATATTAGTTATTCATAGTGTGCAAATGGTTCTCGGTAAACTCTGAAGCAATGCAGAATTTATTTTACTTCTCTGTAAGCTTGCTGAGGTTTACCAAAAGAGCCATAATTCAGTGAAGCAAGGCCAAAAGTTCTGACTGTATAAGTTGCTTTACAATTTAGTATTAGAATTGAGCAATTTACTCACTGAAATGCCAATGATTTTAACCAGATTTCCCGTCAATTTCATATTTAATTTAAAACACCACTATCTCCACCAACACTGAAAAGAAAACATTAACAAGTTTTGAAGCCTGAGATCTGATATTTCTGTAGATATGTTTCACTTGCACATCTCTGATTCTAGTGTGTCCCAGCAGAATTCAGCTGAAGCGTTTCTGTTTCAGATTTGTAACAGGAAAAGCAAGATTTTTACTCATGGAAGTTCCATTTTGTTCAGATCATAGAAGATAAGCAAAGAAGAGAAGTGCCCTGAGATACATGGGTTTTGTTCTACTGAGATTTTATTTTATTCAGTGAAGTTTTGACTTTGAAAAAAGCAAGGACACTCCTTTGTTTTCCACATAACTAGTTCCTCAAAGCCATCACCATTCAGATGAAGAGCTCGGATAAAGGACCCCAGCTATCTCTAGTGGAAGATTTTTTTCTCTCCAGTACAGTGTACCTGTTGACATTTCTGGATAATCTCTGTTCATTTCTTTTGGGAGTAGGTCTCCATGTAACACTTTCACACATGTATATTTTCAACAACTCCCAGAAGTAATGGTCTTAAGTAATCCTTTAATGAAGGAAACTAAGAAGGAGGGCTTTCCACATACTGCTCTGTTGAAAATGTTTTAATTACCTTTACATGGCCTTATCTGCTTCTCAGATGGAAACTTTAACTGGCTACTGCATGGAAAAAAATTTCTCTGACATCTTCCGTTTTTTTTTTAACCTAAATTAATGAATCCAAAATATGAACCTAAGCCTAAATATTGGCCACCCTAAGAAAAATTTTCCTTGAGAATATGTAAAATTCTTGGGGAGATGAGGAGGGGAGCTTCTTTTTAAATAAGGATATAATTTTCTTCACTCACTTGACTATATTTTAAATTGATGTAATTTGATTTTATTCCTGTGAAAACCTGATCCATTTAAAAAAACTGTGTATACAGTATTTTTTAACTTCCTGATTCCACTTTTAAGTCTGTATCCTAGATGAAATACTATTAGAAATCACTAATAATTACAGTTACTCAGCTGAATTGCTGAATGTGAGCAAATAACAATTTTTTTAACAATGGTATTGAAAGGCCACCTTTTTTTTTGGTCTAAAATTACTCTTCCAAATTGGCTGAGGGCTGTGAATTTTCCATAGCTCCAAGAATTAGCTGGATATAGAACAACAGCCTTTGGGGAGCCAAAATTAATTTCAAGGTTCTGAATTTCTAAGGATGACTTTAATAACTACCATTAGTGATATTTGTACCACAGAACGGAGATAAAAATCACTGGCGTCATTATAAGCTCTGATGTATGAAACTAACCTAGATTTTCATTTGAAACTGTTTTTATTGAAGAGAGATTTTGTTGGAACAAATATATTTTAATAATATTCACCTGCACGCTTTATAGCTTTGCTCAGAAAAGTCTGTGGTTTTGATCCTAATTTAAAGAGTTGTGAAGAGGTCTAAGGCATTATCATTAATATTTTTATAGCCTCATTACTGGAGCTGACTAGCTGCAAGGGCTTTTTTCTTTTTTTTGGTTGTTGAATGGAAGACTGGACATGGCGGTTTACAAGCTGAAGGGACCAAATGAGTGCAGGTGACAATATTTGCTCAAATTAAATTGAGACCTTCAACTACATGCACGATAAATTGTCAGATGTTAGAAAATATTCCATGCCATTTCTCAGTAAACAGTGCATGTTTCGGTGTAGAACATAGGAAGTGAGTTCTACCTTGTTTTCCATAAAATCAGTGCTACGCAGGAGTAAAAGCCATCATGCTGCAGCAAACAAGGACTCGTGGCTTATACACTCTTCAATACTATGGTTCATCCAATTAACAGTAAGGAATTGCCAGGAACCTACAAAGCAAGTTGATTCTCACAACACCTGTGGTGCTTAGCTTTTCAAGCTGGATTAAGTAGGAATAGCACTAGCACAAGACCATTGTAAATTACCTAACCAGAGATACTTTAACATGGACATTAACTGAAAGTTGAAACATCAAACCAAAACCAAACAAAAACAGAAATAAGATTTAAAAAGATCAAAAGTAAGAAAGGTGAGAAAAGAAAATGAAAATCTCTTTAATTTAATAACATTTTAAAAGAAACAAAACCCAAAACTGTTTAGTTTTACAAGCCCTCAAACTGCTCTGGTGACTGAGCTGTACATTAGATCTGCAAGAGTCTACCTCTGCATAATACAAAATTATGACAGAGACAATTTTCTGCTTAGTATGCAACTGTACACATTTCAGCTTACAGGAACCAGAAGTGTGTTAAAAGCATAAACTAACAACTTAACTTGACTTTTGCATTTCCACCAGAGAGTAAGAACTGATACGTTAAAATAAAGTATTTTTTAATGGATTCACGCTTAGAGGCACCAACAAACCACCTCAAAAGGAGCTGCAAGAACTCAGCATCATATCTTTTAATAAGGAGACAGAACACATTCTTAACTTCTTACACCCAAGTTTGAAAACGCTTGAAAGCAAGGTATGTAATTGCCCAACCATCCTTATACACAGAACATCTTTTCCAGAAGAAATGTATGTGCTACCCACCTACTGTATAACCTATATTGCAATTGATACTTTCTTGACAAACACCTTAGTGCTGAAATATCATTGTTAGATTTGTGTGAAAATAAAGGACAGACAGCAGACCTCAGTCTTTAAGAAATAAAAGTAGTCTACCGCAAAGTAGTGGCAGAGAGTCACATAGTATTGGAGATGAAGTTTCTATGCAAAACCCCACTACCTATTTTATTTTTGGCATTCCAGAACCTAAGGTCATAAGCAAAACACCGCCTCTCCCCCTCAAAATTATCAAAGGTACACATGATGACACATTATGATGATGCGAGTCACTAAATAACACATCTTTACAATTAAATTTACATCTTTAACTTAACTTTTAAAAAGAAGTTAAAGTCCCTGTAAGAAGATGAAGACAAACAGAACATTTTTACTATCTCCTACTGGGTGATTTTAAAATCAGTTGGTGATGAGATTTTGTTTTAAAAATTTATATATGAACACAAAGGAACCAAGTCATTGATATTTTAGAAGATACATAATTTGTTATTTTCTTCAGAGAGGAAAATGTTTAGCTCCCGAGGGAAGAGTTGGCAACAACAAAGTCAAAAGGCACAAAGTTTTGGAGGTTAGATCACACCCTCTCCCCAGATGTACACTAAAAACTGCTGTTAGCTCCAGGGGTTGTGTGTGTTTGTGTGTCTATATAGGTGTTTTATGTATTTCACAGAAAAGGATGGGCCTTGTAGCTGTCACAACAAACTTCGGTGAAATGTTGTTCCCCATTTGTCCAATATTTTTATTGTGTGATACTCTTAGGTGTACACTGGCATATGAGGCTTTGGTAACTGAGGTAATTATGGTAGTGCTCTACAGACAAAAGATCTCAGCCTCCAGAGTCTTAAGTTCAAAACACTTAAAGATACACTGAAATTAAAAATACTTTTGGTTTATTTATTGCTGCATTTTTTGTCAAAACAGTGATGCTCCAACCATGTAACTACAGTTGAAATTCCTTCCCTCCATACTAGCATCAGGTACAGTAAGGATGCTGCTTGCCAGAAGTGAAACACATTACCAGAGCCATGTGCAACGTGCACAGCTCTTGAATGCATAACGCATATATTTCAACTGCGTCATTAATCCTTTTCTTTCAGAAATAGAAAGCTCACAAATAGTTAAAAAAAAACAACACACACACACACACAACAAATCGCAGAATCAACTTTGGCTTCACATAAAACCTTTCATGCAAAAAGCATTTCATAAAGTCAGGGCCCAATTCTGCGCTGCTGAATAATTTTATTCAATAGTAACACTGCAATAACTATGTAAATAATTCATGAAACATCCAACAACAGAAACATACAGCCATGTACATTAAAATACGTTTTCTTTAAAGAGGAAGGACTTGGACGCCAAAACAATCACCTCTCACCCTTTTACTATCACAGAATATGTCATTATACCAAACAGACTATTCATATCAGAAAAAGAGAGCCATGTTTTAATTTTTTTTTTCACTGAAAGCAAGTAACGCTCCATTCTCACCATCTTTTCTCTTTGGCCTGCGTAAAGTCTAACATTCTTTGGGCTCCCTTCTCTTTTTAAACAGTCTTCTAACTTGTGCTAGTTCTACCCTTGCTAGGGATTTCCTTTCTCCTTGTGTTGCAACACCTTGTCTCTTCTCTTTCAGACCTTTCCAGGAGGGCGCCTGTAACTGACTTTATTCTTTACAGAAGATAACTATTATTAACAAGTATAAAAGTCTTTGAACTAAGTCGCCACAGATATCCTGGACTCCTGAGACTAACTTTACGCCTTTCGAACGCTGACAAAATGAAACAAGCCTTAGTACTGTGCTTGCAAAGAACCAGTGATAGGGCTAATTAAGCATGCCATCTTAATTCCTCAAATCCCTACGTAAGTCCCGCAGGATGAAGTCACTTCTTGCAGTCAAACTGTAGACAGCATAGCTGCAGTCAGATAAACAAGTGTATGTGTATGGTTAATTACAGTCATATTAGAGACATCATCTATGTTTTCAAAAGCAATATAGCCATAAAGGTTTATTTCTAGCTATCTTAAATGATGTGCAGTTCCACCAGTACATGAGCTTTATAGCTAAGATAGAGGTAAAATGAGATTTATATGTCAGCACCGCATTTCCTTGCTAAACACCACAGGAAGGAAAAGTCCTAAGATGGTTTGAATGTGCGCACACATAGGTGGTAGTTGTTTTTGCTTACTAGGGTCAATGAGATTTAATTAATTGTAGAATGTGAGTTAATCTTTTATGTGACTGAGCTTGTTTTAAAATACGGGGGCTCAGAAATTGTAGTAGGTATTTCTGTATATTCTTAAATGAAGGAATGGAGAAGTCAAGAAATAGACCTTTGTTTTAAATATGTAAGCTATGAAGCCAGAAAAAGAATATGCTTACACTGGGGACCAGAGCAGGATGTGCAATTTCTCCATACTTTCCTTCTTCTTCCAAACAAAAGCAAAAACAAAACAAGAATTCATAGCAAACAAAAATATTCACAAGTTTTTAAAAAACATTAAATGAAATTCTGGTCCTGTTCCCTCTCTTAATAAAGCTGCAAATTCCCCCATGGTTAAAAAACAGCCTGGATAATATAGAAAATAGAGCTACATTAAATGCATGCATGTGAAGAAAGAATTCTTTTTTCAGTTTCTAAATGTCTGCAAAAATCAATATAGTTTTTTTAACTCCTTATTTTTAAAAATTGAAGGCATGCTATGTTTCTTTGAAGTGCTCTATATTCTCCTCCAGCATGCAAGAGAGAGTTGGGGGATATGTTTTATTTTACTGAAAGCTGGAGAGTTGTTTTATTTCTGTTATTTAATTTTTTCACTTCAAGATAGAGAAAGCCATGGCAATTTCCAGCCATGTCACTGACGGTTCCTGAGGCTTGGTCACACCAGCCAGTTGGGAACTTTTTCATTATAGTGTAAGTAAATAAACATTAGCTGGTATATTCATACTGTGAACGTCTCTTAAACTGTAGCTCTTCTAGAAAATTCCTCAAAGAAATATCAACGCAACAGGTCCACTGGATATTTTGCATTTGCATTCTACAAAGCACTATATGCACTACCAGCAAGATGCTATCAGCTTTATTTCTGTTAAAGCTATGAACCTCTCTGCTCAGCCATTAGCAAAAGGTATGTGATTAGTATTTTAGTATCAAGAAGAACAATTCATTTCTTGGAGAATACATATTGTACATACTACTGGTTCCTTGTTAAAGCTATTTCCATAGTCCAAAAAACGTATTAAATACTTTTATATGATACCTGATCCAATGAACAGGATAAATGAAGGCAACCTTTCAAGGCTGGAGCCTAAAGCTAGTCTATTCTTTAGATGTTTATATCACAATGCTGATATTGAATATCAGTCAAGGTGCAGATACTCAGGAACTCATAAAAATCGAGTTTGAAAGAAGCATATTTTACTGAGTTTGTATAAGTATCCTTTTTTGTTTTTTGTTTTTTTCTGCTGATATTCTCACTGTTTTTCAGGATTTATAAAAGCCTTTAAAATGCTGAAGGTTTCTCCATACATGTTTGTTCTTCTGTGGTTTCCTATGAGATGCCATTTATGCATTTACTTTCCTGATATTCCAAAGAGGATGAGGAGGAAGAGGGCGAAAGAGTAAGCAAAGTGTTCATGCTGATCTGTATTTACCTTGCAGAAGACAGGCCAAAGGATAGCACCCGTAATTCATGTTTTGTGATGGACTTACTACCTAGGAGTGGGCATTCCATGATTTCAGACCATTCCTGCAGAAAGGCGCATCTCCTATGGTATGACTTTTATCCCTGTCCTAAGAAGGTCCATACCACCTGAAGTTTGGGACTGGCAATGTGCCCAAAGCAGGGCAGGCATAGTGTTAGGTAACTTGGTCTTGAAACTGTTGAGCTCCTTGAACTTTGTAAAACTCTGGACTTAACAGAGAACTACTCAGTGGATTATACCTAAAATATTTAATATTGTTCCATATGCTTATTTTACTACTGCATTTAGAGAAAGCAGGATTTGACCTTTAAATACTTCTCACAAGTGTCTTGCCTCACCATGTCACTGCAGTATCTATGTTAAATTGGTACCAGTGCACCTTTGAGAGAGTTGAGGATTTAACTTCCTTTAATACAAGTATTTCTTTAAAAGCTATTACAATCAAAGTCAAGAATATGTTGAGTTTTTTCTGCTGTTTATCTGGTCTTAATTTTTTTTCCACATTGTTCTGGTGAAATATGTATTTTACTGTGTATATAAAATGCTTTCAGGTTTCCAATCTATTGTTTGGATTGTATTGACTAGTTATTCAAAGAAAAGGCGGTTGAAGCTGGGAGATGTTAAATAAATGATGAAAAATACTTAAGCAAGGCAGTAAAATCAAGTTTTGTCTGAGAAATTATTGTGAACAGCAAGCACTATTCTTCCTGGAATAGGGCTCTGAGGAATACCAACAGCCAGATTTCAGTCTGGTTGGTAAGTCATTTATTTCTTTAGAGAGATTATCATTCCTCCTACCGTTGTTTGTTCTTTCTACAGTTCTTTGTACCTAGTAATCTAATATCTCACACAGTTCCCTGATGTAGCCAAATCTCAGTAGAATACTTTGCTTTTCCTTTCCATCATATAGGATTCTCCTACTAGATGTATTTCCTTTACCTCATGACTCCTCTGTTTAGACCAGCATTTTTCTCTTGCTGATTCTTTGATATTGTTTTCTAATACTATATTTACAGAATAACTTTATATACTCCTGCCATCCATGGCCACTTTTGCTATTTGTACCCCATGCTACCTTGTAGCACTGCACTGAATTAGCTTTTTCAGGGGGGTCTAAACAGGAAGAGAACTAATCATTTTCCTGAGTAAAAAATCATATTTTTATGTGCATTATGCAGCTTTATGTAGTCTCCTCCAACTATCAAAGATCCAAACAGTTATTTGCCAAGCATGGATGTTTAAGGGCAATGATGGGATGAAGGCAGTAGAGAACAACACAAGAAGTCTAAAGTCTCCTTTCATCACCTCATCCTCTCCATATCCCAAGCAACCTGGAATGTCTGAGCTAAGTGCATCATATTTAAAGATGCCTTTTGTCTGTATGTAGTAACAACTGGCCTTGTGTTCAGGCTGTTTGTCTGAAGTATGTGCATATATTCAGCCACAGCCATTGAGAGAGGGATAAAGAAAATTTCTGCCTGTAACAGAAAATGAACAAACTTTTTATCGAGAACATTTGAGCAATGAGTCTGCTCTTAAACAATCCTCTTCTGACAGAATTCCTGAGAAAGATGTGACTTCTGCCCCTACCCTGCTAAGTGTAGGGCACATCAGGGATCCAAGGGCTGTACTGTTATGAGAAGCCTGAAGTAACTACAGCAAGACAGTTAAGGAGTTCAGTATTTTATAAGCACTGAAGTCCCCTATTATGTTAAAATAATGAAGACTAACTCACAAAATATCTATCTGTTAATAGAATTCAGCTCTATCAACATTTTGATTGTTAAAACTACAAAAAAATCAGATAATCCTGATATGTTTTTGTTCTCCTTTCCATATTCATCTTCCGATATAAACCCTTGCCAGAGCTCTGATGGGTTCCTTGTGAAGGGTATTTGTTCCGATAGACTGCCAGGGACAATACCCTTGAGGTATGATGGAAAAGAGGTAGCTAACTTTAGTGTTTCTATTTGGGAGACTACAGCTACTAATTGGCAGAGGCTGCTTTCAGCACTTCTGGAAAAGGGTTCTGATCAGTATGATTTATAAACATACCTTAAGAAGTATCAAGTTGTCCTGCTCCTGGAGATGAGTTTTGACCTCCTGTTGTTTGAGTTCAAATGCAAAGGATTTGAATACTGTGAATATTCAGTTTGCAGTTGATTATTGTTCTAGTTGAAATGCCAGATCTCAAATAGGTGAGACATTTTACCTGTTTTGACCGTGTCATGTTCAACTTCTTTGCTAGTTGCTGATGATTGTGAAGGGTTTTGAATATTTGTTCTCAGTTGTGACACTACTTTGGGAATACCTAATCTCAGGCTGTAAAAATCACATAAGAAGAATGTTTCCAAAAATTTCTTATCTTCGTTACTGTTTTCTGTTACTTTTTAGTGTTTCACCCTTTATTAAACTTTGAAATAAATCTAACCTTGTAGCAATGCACTAAGATTCCAGTGTTAACTTACAGCACAAGTAAAACAGACACTAGTAAATTTTTTCTAAATCACAAAACTACAGTTTAATAATAGCCCATATTGATAATAACATATGCCAGAAAATTTAAGCTCTTTCAGATTTTTCAGTCTCTCCCTATGCATCTCAGTCCTTAAACAGCAGAGATATAGCAAACTGGGAAGCAAGTATAGAAATACAGTAATATTGGCACAAAACTCTACCTACTTCCAGCCAATTATCTGATCATTTATTGTTACAAAAATTCAGAATGAGCATTTCCTGTTTTATATTTAATTGTACTGATCAAAGGAGCTCAGAAACAAAGTACAATGTTTTTCAATAACTATTATTCTCTTTCATCTCACCTATTTCATTGCACATGGGTGGTCTGATGAAATTAATACTTTGAATTAAATAAGAAAAGCCTTTCATGTTTTCAGAGCTTTGTAAATATTATTAAATGTCAGATGTTGAAGGGGTTAGATGGACACCAGAGTGAAACGCACCAGCCCCTTCCTCACAGAAACGCCTCTGGCTTCTCACCACATTTCCATTATGCCAACCACCTTTTTCAATGAAAGAGAATCAGGCAGTGTTTGTTCAAAGCTCTGTACAGATACCATTCCTAAGCTAATAGAGCATTTATGCATTTATTTATATTTAAAATGTGAGAGGCTACTTCAAAACCAACTGGCCTATTCCCATGCCCAAAGATTTGTCTGGTTGGGTTGCTAAGGCCTGAGTTCTAAACCCTTTGAAGTCAATGAAAGGTCTGTATTACTGGCTTTCAATAGTCTTTACATGAGATCCACCATCAATTAGAAATACCTGTTACACACAGACAACACATAAATTGCCTCTAGGGTATAATAATGCTTGGAAAAAAAACTAAGGGCCAGATACTGCCCTGTGACTTTCAGAAGGATACACAAAAATGCTAGTAAAAAGTAGGAATGAAAGCCTTTAGGATTGCACTATCTGGGTGCCTCAGATACTGGGCTACTTCTGGATATTTTCTTTGACATAGAGGTCCTGAAATCGTCTGTAACTTATAGCAGACCTACCCACCTTCCTACACATTGGTCCCTCCTTAGTCTAGGTTTTCTGGCACAACAAACACTGTCATCCCATCCCTGGCATATACCATGATGATCGATCTGTGAAGCCATCTCACAAGACTACAACGCACACTATACTTCTGTTGCCATGTTACTCCACCACCGCAGACTATTCTGGATGATATAATCTAAACCTACCTCAATAATTTAGCAGATTCACATCTCTTCTTTTCAGCCCCATTGCTTTTTAGAACAAATATCTCAAATGCCTATATTCAGCTATGCTGTTATGACCACTATGCCATACTCCAGAGCCAAGAATACAGCTCAATATACCCCAGCATTCAGTTCTCTATATATTCCAGTCTTAATTTACATCCTTAAGTGAAGAAAGTGGAATGAATAAAGGCAGAAAACAGAATGTTCACTATTCTTTATACCACACAAGAGGACTCATGTTATCTGTCCTCTTACTTGGCTCAGCCACAGACATCTTATGATCAGCACACAAAAGGAAAGCAATTGAAGATTGAAGGGCCACTGTTAATTCTGGATACTTTCTAAGTTTTGTATACTGACTTTGCAACCTGCATATTTAATATTGATATACAGAATCAGCAATGTAATGTATCTTTACTGGCAAACTCAGAACAATGATTTAAAAACCCATAAAACACAAAGTTCAGCTACTACCGAAAACTTACAATGTCAGTGAAATTTTGCAGAAACAAAGCCACTTCACAGGCCGGTATGAAGCATACAGTTAAAGTGATGTTTATACTTTCTCTTATTAATAACAAAATGAATGTTGTAATTAATATTTATAAAAAGGATCATTTTGTGACCAAACTGTTGGGCTGGTAATAGTGTAACTGAAACAGAAATTTGACAATATTGATATTGTTAAGACTATAAAAGCTTAAGATGTGTGGGTGTTTACATTGAAAAAGGTCTTACAAGCAAGTAATTAGAATCATAATTTTGTAAATATTTGTAGACTCAGAATTAAAAAGAAAAAACAATGATGATCGTGTTTTTGCTCCCTCAAAATCATACTGTAAGACCTATTAAAAATATAGGAAACAATTTTTAGTGCACAAATTCTAAAGCTGCAGCCAATCAATGCTGATTAGATTTACAGTTTAACTGCAGTTTTTATAGTTTTCATCTGAACATTTTTTCATGGATTATGGTTCTGGACAGATCTATACAATAGGAATTGCTTTAATCTCATTTACTGACAGGCTGACTACCACCATGCAATGCAATTTAGCTCTCACAAAGCCCAATATTTCTTCTCTCCCTCATTTATAGCAAAACTCACTTGGTTAGAAGTGAATGACATTGTACAGTTATTCACCACCAGCAGGACTCAAGTTGTGAATTTTCTGATCGATTCCTATCTAAGGAATGATCATTTGCATTCTGTTATATATTATGTTACAAAATTATATAATGTATGCTAACAGTTGACATATCTCTGCCAAGCCTTCCAAGACCTGTTTGTGAAGAATACCACCCAACCCAGAAAAAAACACAGCTAAATGGGATGGGAGAAGCATTTCCTACTCCAGTACAGTCTATATTACTTTTGTGGTATTATCTGTCAAAAGGGCAAGTGATACATACAGTTTACTGACATTGCATATCACTTACACCTGAGGGTCATGAAATGCTGAAAGACTGCGATTAGCTGCAATTTATAACCAGGTGAATCTTGCTGACGTGATCTAGTGCTTCTTGCTGAACTACAGAGTTCTTACCCAGATACCAAAATTCAGCTATGCCTGTCCCTGCAGGTGAGACTAAGACTTCTATGCTCCCTTACAGATTTTTTTCCAGCAGGAAAATAAATAAATAAATATAAATAAATAAATAGATAAATAAAATCCTGTCTGCCTACAGCTGAAGCAGAACCCAGAGTAATCTTACTGTAGGGCTCTGAAAATGGGCATGCACTTTGTAAAACAACTATTAAATTGTCTCTGAGAATTTTGTAAACAAACACGGGAGCTGAGTTTATTATAAAGATCTGTCAAATCATACTCTAATAAAGAAGAAAAAATAATGAAATACCCCAGTGACTGAAAGAAGGGTCTGAAAAGAGATTTGTTTAGGAATTGAATTACTTCATATTGACTAAGTTTATGTGTATGCAGTTAATACACTGATTGCTTAATTAGGATTAGTAAATTGCCTGGCAGCAACCAAGGTTTAATCTAGTCCTTCTCAGTTATTTCTAAGCCACTCTGTGTCAAAACAGAACTCTTGAACTAAATGGAAAAATAGCTTTAAACATGTATTTAATTACTACTTGCTATCATAATTAGCTTATTTCTTCCTGCTTAATTTTAATTTAGAATTATTAACACAGAAGTCACATAACCCTTAATGGTGTGGAGGCCAATGACGTCAACGCATCTCTTTCACTGCTATTCCACCGTGCTGTCAGCGTCTCAGCTGCAGCTTCTGCTTCTGGTGTCTGATACATCTGCAACATATACACCACCTGGCCTTTAACAAGAGCTCTCTAATATTTTTTGGCACCACACACAGCCAGACGTAGCCCGTTCTGGAAAGCAGCAGTGCCGTAGGCAGCTCTGAAGCTGTATGCCCATATGAATGCAGGGCTCTGCCCACAGTAGTAAACCCTGTACCTGACCTTGATGGTCCTCCTACAGATGATTTCAGCCACACAGAAATAAGTACGCTATAGTAACATACAAAACACAAAATTTCCAAGTGGTAATCAAAATCCAATGATGTCTAAATTGCTACTTATATACTACAGAGCTCCCTTACACAGAGGAATAATCTTAATTAAATTGGTCAGAACCCTTTTATTATTCAAAAGGGTAGGTTAGGGATCTAATATATTATCAATATCACATATAAAACAGAAAGGAAAAAAAATTCAGGATTTTTTTCCTCTACATTTTTTGTGAGTTTACATAGAATAAATTTTTCTAACAAAATCTATGATTACTGATGATTCTGCAACCCACTGCCTTAGGATTTAAGTTGCATGATTTTTTCCTGCTTGGAGATTTTTTTCCCCACTTTTTTATTAATTCACATATGATTTTCCCAGCCCCAATGAAATATGAGAAGACAGATAATAACAAAGATAAAATCGGTTATAAAAGTGAACAAATAAAGAGAAACAATATTTGAACAGCAAGTGATAATTTGAGATATATTCTTCTCCTCTTTTACTGTTTATCTGCCTACCTACCTTAAGCTCTTTTTGGGAACACTGGGCTAAATCAACTCTGATTTCCTTATGTGCTCATTTTTGCTTCAGTTTTCATGTCAGGAAAAAATAGGAAGGGCTACCGAGCAATCATCTCTCTGTCATACTTTCTTCTGTGAAAGTCAGAAGCCAAATTTATGTAAACAAACTACTGCTTTGATTATTCCTTTTCTTCCCCTGCTAAGCATGCCTGATCTTTCAGATGATTTCAGACAAGATATGAAATTTTCCTTCAGTGTTTTTCCAGACTTCTACTTTGGATACTTTGCTGATATTGTAGCAAATGAGAGCGCTGCCCATCTCTTTTTCTGTTGACCACAGAGCAAGGGGAGAAGAAAGGAAGGAATGAATGGTGCAATCATAGCAACTGAGGTTTGATTTAGAGACAATGACAGTGATGTTATCAACCAGAGAAAATAAAAAACTCAGCTCCACACATGCAGTGGATAAAAATCTATGACACCTGACCCCACACAGATAAATTTGATCCCACGCCCCTTAAAAAGACATTACAAAGATTGTGCGATGTTTTGCGCTCATAAATAATATTCTTGCTGTTATTTACAACCCCTGTTTGAAGACTCATCCTGAGGTCAGTGGGAGTCTTTCAAAGATAAAATCAGAAGATGACAGCTGATATCACAAAACTTGTACATACATATATAAATCTACATGTGTGTGTAAATATTAAATATTGAACATGCACTACAAATATGAAAAAACAGTCATTTCTATGTAAGATATGGTTTATAAATGCATTTTGTATGAGAATCATATTTATTCAGAAAGATGTCACTTTTCAGTTTTATCCTCATGGTTCAATCACTCCAATTAGAGTATCTAAAATCTTCCTAACTTACTGATTTAAACAGTCTAGATGGGATATAGCTTCAAACTTATGAATCAGTCATGCTGGTGTAATATGTGCCTACGCATGTGAGATGAGGATCAAATCCTGTGTGTGTAATACCACTAACCATATATGGCTTAGGAGGCTGAAGCTAGTCTGACTGGAACGATCCCTCCTCATATGGCAATTTAGCAGTAAAACCCAGAGCTCACTGGAGATTTTGTGTTTTTTTCCCGAAAATCTGTACAAACAAGAGTTTACTACTAATGAATGAGGTCAAGCTTTTAACAATGGAAAATGATGTTCACTGACATCAAGTGGGAATTGTGTTATTTTGTATGGGCTAAAACACCAAAAGACTTTAGACCACTCTGGAGAGACCAACAATAAGAGTATGAAAATATTTTATTATTCATAATGCTTTCATCACTAGATTTCCTTCTTGAGTTCCCCCTGGAGAATGCAGTTAGGATGCCTTTCCATGAAAGCCGTGGCACTAAGCATAGAGCAAGAAGAGCTTGGGGAGTATCCAAGTGTTTCAAGAGACATAGCTGGGGGTAAGGCATAGCTGGACTTGGGAAAGAGAGGAACAGGTGTAGACTCTACTGTATTTAATTTTTCCATCATCTTATTTTTTAAATGTCCAACAATAAAGGAAACTGAAATGGAGAAGAAAACAACTTGCCCACAGTTACAAAGAGAATATGTAAGAATATTGTGAGGAAACAAAATCTCTTGACTCTTAGTCTTACTTTCGCTGCAAAATCTTTTTTTTGTTGTTTTATTATTATTTTTATTTTCCTAATGCCTGTACATTATTCCAGCTGTTATTTACGTTATGATTTCTTTCATGTCAGTCACAGAAACAGAAGTGCTATCTGTCTTTTTTCATTGACTATGTAACAATGACCAATAAGAAATGAAATACAAGAGGTGGCAGCAGATCCCCAAACAGTTTAAAATCCAGAAGTGCTCTCAGGCTCAACAGAGTTATGCTCAGGAAGCATCCTGCTGTGGCTCCCTCCCTTGTCCTTGTACCATTCCATCCCCTTAGCCAGGTGCAGAGCAGAAGAACAAGCCTGTCCAGTCAACTGGAACTACTGCATATACATCTGCTGCATGCTGTCTTGGGTCTTTATTTCTTTGTATCCCAGAGCAGAGGTATCTTCACCCCACATAACTGGAAATGCAAGACCTCTGTAATTTCTAAATGCACAGAAATCACAAAACCAAGCTAACATGACACCCCTTATTCCTTAGAGCAGTTTATATTGTGACATTTCCTCTCCTCAAAGCATATCGTAGAAAACTAACATGTATTCATTAAAGCACAGAAACCATAAAGAGTGACTAACACAATAATAAAGGTGCATTTGCAACAGCATGACAGTTAAATGGCTGCATCAGAGAACAAGCTTTTTGATGCTGGGCAATTTACATAGATTTTGGAATAGTATGTCACAGATTAGGGAGCGTAAAGATAATATAAATCATTTATTTTTTGGTCATTTCATCCACTGGATATTGTAACAGAACTACAAACTTTCATGAGACAAAGTATGACTGACTGGTCATTCTGCACTGACCACCAGTCTGAATGGTGAGAATGAACTACAGAATACAGGCTGTTTGATGAGGTCCAAGGATTCATTTACAATATTAACTTCTCCAAAGAGAAGTTCTTTCAGAAGGAACAAGGAGAGACCTTTAGACTGAACTCTAGAGGTAATATTGAAATAAGATATGACTTGTGCATCAGGATGAAATTAAGTACTGAACATGGAAGCTTCACAAGGTTATTTATATCTACGTAAGCCATTTTGGGGGTCTTCTGAATAAAGGCTGATTTTTCCTTGAAATATACTGATCCTGAGATAACTGATTACATGACTGTCATTTATAACCATAACTGAATTTTCATCAGTATGGTTACATTTATTATCAAAAATACTGTGTATTAGAAATGGCAGTCAGCTTCCATTAACCAACCTGACAGCAAAAATAACTTACATAGAATTCAAAAATTGTTATTGTTCTTACTGCTGGTAATTGAGTGTGGAGTTGCAAACTCATCTCACCAAGCAGAAAAAGTAGCATTTGCTGTCAGATATCAGGTAGAAACCTGGAGGACACCTGGCAGACAATAGTATGCCCAGCTGTCTTCTGTGAACTGTTTGGACACTTTGCCAATCATTCTCCTATGCTAGTTTTAATTTATCAGTTGACATATACTGAGTGCTGCAACATAGGAAACAATACATTACATCTGAAGTGGAGGCTACGTTACTTTGAAAGTTGAGATCTTTATACCAGATCTTCATACTCTTGATTATTATACAGTTAATACGGTCAGTGCTGGAGGAAAAAAGAAAGAAAAAGAAAAGCAGCCCCTATTTTATATCTGTGACATTAACACCATGAACCTAACATCCAAATGCCTTTGAAAAAAAAATACAAGAAAAAACGCAGAGACACAATTCTATTTCTTATGGTTGTCTTTAAGTAACATCGAAGAATGTTCTCATTGTTTATGACAAAAGATCTGAAACAGGTGAAGAGAAAGCAAAATAAGGCAATAACTACATCCTATACCCAGTGAAAACCTAGATTAACTTTGTCCTGAGGAACAGAGACAGAGACCAGAGCTGGTGGCAGGACCTGGAAAGCAGAGATGATTAGATGGCTATCACTGCAATGGAAGCTCGCAAGACCAGATTCTTCTTTTAACCAGGCTGCTGAAGGCGCACTGCAGTTTCATGGGATTGGCTCAGTTACTCCTGATTTCCACACGTAATAGATTTCAGAATGTGGCCTACAATCTCTTACTTATCCCTTGCAGTCTGGACTGAAGTGACAAAAGCGAC
Organism: Apteryx mantelli; assembly: GCF_036417845.1. Classification (NCBI taxonomy): domain Eukaryota; kingdom Metazoa; phylum Chordata; class Aves; order Apterygiformes; family Apterygidae; genus Apteryx; species Apteryx mantelli. Next base: position 62,618,272 of record NC_089979.1, read on the forward strand.
AAAAAAGTCAGTGAAGCACTGACACCCTTCCTCGTGCTCTCCAGGACCTTGAAATTTCTCCATCTCCCTAACTTTGATTACAGTGAGCAGAAAAGTCTCTGGAACATTTGACTAGTCACCAGAAAATTATGTATAATGTCTCAGTGGTTTTTCTAACAGATTGACTTAGTCACACAGAACGATCACCCGTTTAATTTGATCTGGAATATGATTAATCCATTTGTGATTTCAAGTAAATGGTGACAAGACAATTTTGTAATATGCAGTATTTCAAGAAAGCTCATCTTTTAAAGTTCACTAAGCCAAACTAATATAAATGACTGATAAGGTTTATAGATAAAATAGATAAGGAGACAGTGACTCTAACAATAACTATTCATAAATATTAATAAACAAGAGAGAATCACTGGAACAGAAGAAGACAGATTTTTAAAAAATCTAAATGTGTAATAATTTTATCACATAGTATAAATTAAAATAATGCATTGTTTCATATATTATCTTAATCCTATACTATTCATTGTTTATAGCCTAGCATAGCATTCATATCACTACATCCTTTCAAGATATCCAAGTTAAAAATATTCTCCTGCTTTAGTGTTTCCTTCTGAACATGCCTAATGCTTTGAAAATCCAGTCAGCTGTTCACATACATTGAAATTGATTTCTCTACACACAATAAAAAAAAGCATGTTTGAAATCTAATCCAAATTCAATAGCACCACTGGGGATTTAGGTCCTTGTTTAACATCTCTAACGGTTAGTGCAGAAGGGAGATGCTGCTCTGAATCACCCTCTGCAGGGACTACACTTATGGTCATCACTCCCTGATGGTTCTTATTAGGGACCTGGACAGAGAACTTCTGCCCGCTTCCAGCTTCAGCTCTTCAGTCTCCTTCCCATGGTAACTACAACAGGAGTAAGGTAGTAGATAACTCTACACTTTATTTCGTCATTTATACCCAACTACTTAAATAATACTGGCATAATGAAATGATAGTCTCATCCTAAAACTCTACTTACACAATGTTGGTCAAGATAAACATCTTAGAATTTTCAGGATGACGGGGGGGGGGGGGGGGCGCGCGGGTGGGAACAGGACTTCAGTGGAAAAAAAAATACATATTTCCCTAACTTTAGTATCTTCTTGCTTTGAAATGGTAATATTTTCAACAGTGAAGGCATGATTTCATATATAAGTATTTCTTCCCTGGTTAAGAAACCTTTCAACTCTGCCTGTTTTACAAACTAATATGAGGCTTCTATATTATTTATTTAAAAAATCATAACTGAATTATGTCACCTAAATTACATAATGGCCCTGATCCAAAACTTACTGAGTTCAACAGGAGTCACATCTACATCATACTCAACATACCTAAGTGAAACTACAGTCAGTGGAAAATCTGTTTTAATTGGTTTTATCACCACAGTCAACATGAAATTTATTATTTAAATAGATTCCAGTTCCATTCTGGAAAAATTTGGGGAGGGTGGGTTAATCAATTTTTGAGAATTGCTAGGGGACTCAGAAATGTTACATTTGGCAAATGGGTCTCTTCAAGAATTTGAAATTCCTTTGTAACAGTATTGGTCATATACTATAATTTCATATTAATGTTCTTAGTTTAATGGTGGATTTTTAATAGTCATTTTTCAATTTGGACTATGCTAGGTAAGTTTATCCCTTTAGATTAACTACTAATTATTTCACTGACAGTTTCCAGTTGTACTGTCTATGGACACACCATATAAATTAAACTACTCATTGCTTTAAAAAAAAAAGTTATTAATGTGTTCATTTCTGAGCCGTTGTTTATTTCCCTTCATTATAAATGATTTATGTGATTCATTAGATTGTGGTAATTATCATTTTAGACTCATAACTCTGTTATTTATGCAAGCTTTGCTGGTGTTGATGAAATACACCGCTATTTACAAGACAGGTTTGATAAGTTGTAAATACAGGATAATGAAGCCAGTCAAATTATCTTTAAAGGACAGTGAAATGCATTATATTTTATTCCTAGATATACCCTAGCTTGATAATACAAAACAATTGCATAGTCTCTTGAGTTTCTGGAAGATAACCATTAAGAGACAAGAGCTTTACCCCATTACCATATTATTTTTAGAATAAGCAAAATGGTTCTAAAGAAAATGTGAATAGCTGTGCAAACACAGCATTGTCATTAGTACAAAGAAAACATGGACCATTTTAATACATAACTACAGAAAGATATTCAATGGTGCATTAGAGAACTAACCCGTGACCCAACCAGCTCTCTACTTTCTCCTTGTATCCTCTTCCTTCCCCTCCCCTTCCCTTCCCTCCCCTCCCCTGAATTGGCCACGTAGCATCTCCTTCCAGCCAAAGTCACTATCCCACCTCACGATCCAGGGTCCAAGCCAGTAACCCAATAGCTTCTAGCTGATCTCCCTCCTCTGTTTCCATTTAATTTCAGCTTCACCAGCATGCCAATCTGAAAACCTCATCTCTGTACATCTGTGCATTTGCTACATCTTTTGAATGATAAAGCTGAATCATTTTTTTCTCATCCCAACATCTAACTCTGCCTTGTATTCCCTTAACAGGGCTTATGTTTTGAACTTTCTCCTTTCTTTATTTATTCCAAAGCACTGATTGTTAGTTTTATACCAAGATTCACATAAAAGGTCATTAGCCCATTACCTGCTTGAATTTGTTAATGATAACTTCAAGCAGCAGATAAAAAATTGACCAGCAGGCTAAAAATGTTGTATTCCTTTGTATTCTCAGAAAGGAATCATATATTCTCTTACAGTGAAGCAGAAAATATGGTTTGGATTTCAAATCAGTAAAGTGGAACTTTTTTTCCCCCCCCTTTGGAAGACTAACTTTGTTAGCTAGAAGGTTTGCAGGAGAAAAAAAAAAAAAATCTTAAAAACTACCTACCTAAGGGACCAGAGGGAGGTTTTGACGAGAAGATGATCAAGTAGAAACATTATTTCTATTGGGATTTCATGTTTTTTTTTTTTATTTTAAAAGCATCAACCTAAAATAAAAAAAACACCACAATGGCCTCATGCTAGGAAAAGGGTATTTTTATAGCCAAGTAAGTTGTAGTGGAGATATTTTTTAAATTAATGTGAGTCAGACTAATCAGTTGGGAAGTTAAATTCTTATAAAGGCAATTTGGCAAAGAGTTTACAGCTCTGGCAGGAGGGGAAAGAAAGAGCAATTTTTTGTTTTCCAGTTAATTGTTTTGAGTTACAGTCTGAGTGCAGCTGACATTTATTGTTCTGCAGACTGGAAATGTGCAATATTTATCATTATTGTTTAGATTTAAACCTATAATTGAAACCAAGTACACGCCCTGAGAGACCAGGGAAATAGAGAATATTATAAAACATTCAAAGAAGGTAGTCTTGGAACATGTTAGAAGCAATTCTGAAAGCATTTTTTAAGGTGTTGGTCTAAGGCAATTTCAAATTTAGCAGATTTAGCACTTTGTACTGTGTAGATATACCATTGTGTCTTACCAAAATTCCTCCCTATTTTTGCCTTGTCTACACAGAATGCCTGAGATCTCAGAGCAGAGGCACAGGCTGCAATCACCACAGCTTAACAAGTTACCCGGCACCAGGCAAACAGCAGCAACGGCTCATATGTTCCCATTCATGCTAGGGGATGCATTCAGCTTCGTTCGCAGTGAACAAAGCTTCAGCAAAATCAAACTATTTCGCATCCACGATGGATCAGTGAAGTTAGTAGTAATTTACTTACGTATACAAATCTTAACACATATGTCAGCATTTTGGGGGTCACAGGATGCATGCATGTTGCAAACCACAGAGCTATGAAGAACAGTGAGGTCTTTGAGGTTATGCAAAGCCCCCCTCACGGTGTAACACGACTGCTTCTGGCTTTCCCAGGGTGCCAAATGGCTGCAGTCTAGTTACCTGTAGAGGTACCATTTGTTATGGTATTCCTATACTTATCTTTGTCTTGTCTGTGTAGAATATAGGTTAAAAATGACAGTGCTATGGTTACATGGCTGTCAGAGTTACTATTTGTAACACAAATATTAGTAATAATTAATAAATAGTTCAGAAAACTGATGAGAAAAAATGGTTGTGGGAGGGTTGTTTTTATATGGAGCAAGATAGGCTAAGCTGCAGGACGAGAGTAGTAACATACTGTGATTACTGCATCCATGTACTCTGGAAATTAACTAATTTATCTTTCTGGTTTCGGTACTTTTTGAAAAGTGGAGAGGCAGATACAGTAATAGCAGACTAGTGTATATTTGGGAAAAATGACACTGCGTAGTCCAGGGCAACAAAAAACGGAAACCGTTGTGACCACTTAACATGCCATAGTCTGCATTACTTGCAGATTTAGCTCTGATCATCCAGCCCCTTGTTGCCTCACCACAGCGGATCACGTAACATCTTATCTCTCTTGTCATGAAGAGTTAGTATATTTTCGCCAAAGCTCCGTATACACTAGCTGCATAAATTTATGCTGCAAAGCACAGTCATCATTTCATATTCCACAACTATGTAAACAGAGTGAATACTCCAGCTTTTCTGGTACTAATGTCTCTTCCAATGAACGTCTGTGTGTACACATAGCTAAACGTATATTTATGAGTTGCTTACTATCTCTTTTGATGGTGGCCTTTTGGTGACTTGGGGGGGGGAAACAACAACAGTAGCAAGGTGTGTAAAGCTATGATTTGCACAAGAGAGAAGATATTTGCTTTCTAAGTTTGAAATCAATCTTTCTGTTGTGAACAAGCAACAAGTTGCATTTATAATGGTTTGAAGAAGCAAAAGGTGAGAGGTCAAAATTTCTGTTCATGTTTTATCAGTAATTTAAAAGGCAAGGCTACAAAGCAAGGCTTTGATTAAGTTAATCATTTGATTAACTGAATTGTATTTGAATATTATGAACTTTATTTTTAATTAAACACATTATAACCCTTTGGGGAAACTTGGGCTGTAATCATATCTGAGAGTCACTGAAATGAATGCTTTCACTCTTGATGAAATAATATCAAAGTTTTCTAGCATTTGCATATTTTTGCCATTGACCTCATATTTGAAAACTGCAGCAAAAACACAAGGAAAATCTTCTATTTAGAATGATGCAAATAGGAGAAGTTAACCAATCTCTACTTAAAAGAAGATGTATTTTACATTCAACAGGAGCTGTGTCTAAAAACTTTCTTATTTTGGCATGCTCTGCTGCTCTTATTCAGAGAAGCTTTGACTGGGAACCTTATTAGAAAGGAACAAGTTTTGCAAATAAGATAACTGAGCATAGCTTTTTTTGGTGGTGGGTGAGGGGCAGAAGCTAGTACATCTGCAATGTACTTTTTTCATTTGTTTGACAAATGAAACTTTAGCTTTAATTATGAGGTTAGTTCAAAGTTTAGGGTGATACATCTTAGAAAAGGCGTGAAGTCTTAATAGTATGAGGTCTCACTAAATCTTTCTGCTCTATAGTCTTTGATAAGAAGTTGGAATATAATCTTTTCTTCTCTGTGAATAGTAACATTTGCGTACATGCATATGTATGAAATGTGAAATATTCATTTTACTATAACTTTACTAGTATTTTGCTTAGACTAAAGAGATTACTTACGCAAGTAAAATAAACAAAATGTACTCCATGCTACAGATAAAATACCTATTATTACATATTTCTATATTAGAAGTCTGTATTCAGTTGTTCACAATTTTGTCAAATATTAATAATTTGGGTTGAAACTATCTGAGAAACATATATACTTAAAGACAATACTTTGTATGGAAAATTTCAGCAAGAATAATTCAGTCATCTTAAGAACAAAGCAAGACAATGTTGTAACTGGATGTTATATCTGCCATATTAACAATTACTGTAAGTTTTAAAATACTTTTAGTATGTTCATGCCTTGAAACAGAGACCAAGAGAGAAAAATCTCATTTTTGTTAATTTAAAAGAAAAAAACACCCAAATTTACAGACCTTTGAAAAATGTCAGTTTCTGAAAGCACAGCAGAGATCCATTAGATTTTGGAAGCAGTACCTTAAGGACCTCTGAAATCAGAGCTTATTTTACTCTCCACGCTTCTTAATGGAGACTGAGAAAAACAAAGCACAGGTGAAGACCCTAGTCAGATTGAAATAGCATTGACATTGAGAAGATATAACTCAGAGAAGATGTAACTCTGTCTGAATTGGTCATACTCCAGTTCACATATGGAAGTAACAAAACACTGATAATGGTGAGGAACTGGCACTGTGACCTGGAGCGTGGTGAGGCTGAGTTTAGAGGCTGAGAGCAGGATTTATAAAACAAGGAGACTGGAACCAGGACAGAAAGTCTGAGCAGCTGGGAATAGATACAACAAGCTGCGAATGAGTGGACCTAGAGTGAGAGAACAGCAGGCCTGCACTAGTCCTGCTCATGGTCCAGGAAGCTCTGAATTCAATCTGCTTATACTTTGAGCCTGGAAACCACTCATGTATATGGCGACATGCCTAATTCAATGGCAGTGCTGAGGGACAGAGAGCAGAAGCTCAGGATCATCAGTGTATGAACACTTCTACATGGCATACAGTTGGCCTGGAGCACGCACACAGTGAACCCATCTTCTTGGAAAACTTTAGAAGTATACACCACAAAACTGATTGACAAAGATACCATTCAGCTCTCATTCACTTAAAGTACGAAAGGTTTTTTGGAAGGGCTATGGAAAGTATTAATGCCCTCCCATGACTGAATTATACATATATCTGCTTCTGGCACAAGTAGCTTGAATGAAAATTAATGCTGATAAAAGCTATTCTGATTGACTTCACATTGACATGAATTCAGATCATGCCATACAATTGATACATCTAACTCCACTGCAGAGGCAGAAACCCCTGCTGATAGAAAGGAACTAATTACTTGAGACAGTAGCTTCTTCAATTTCTACAGTTACATCCATGAAAATTCAGTTATTTATACCATTAGATCTAGTGGCTTAGGCCTTAAATGTATCAACACTACTGAAAAAACACAAGATCCTGTATTTCTGTTTTTTTCAAAATCTGCAAAAACACACTTTCGTATGAAAGAATGATTTCTCAAAAATTACTTTATTCATACTGTAAAGTCTAGCACTCCAGAGTGGAAAAAAATAGCTCCATAACCTTAATTTGACACCCTGCATAGTCTTTAACCACATGGTCAGAGGCAAGAGAATGGAGGAGCTGCACCTATAAAACAGTCCTAAAGACTATATCTAGAGTTGTGAGAAGAACGAGAAAGCAAGGCATTTTTTCCCAGAAGACCCTTGTCTCATTAATTGCACAGAGCAAAAGGATTATTCTGTAGTAAAGGATATTGCTGCCTGTACAGTCTCCAGCTAGTTTCAAAGGTTGGAAGATGTGAAGCAAATGTCACGTAAGAAGAAATGGAAAATTTTTAGGGTTAAAACCACTAAATTCTGTTCCAGGAAGCTGGCTTCTGTATGAATTACAGTTTGTCGATGATGCCATGAATTTTTTTAATGAGTCCTTCATTCTTTGAGTCATTTGCTAGATACAGGAAGATAACCTATATTCCTCATTTCCTAATAGCAAATCTATGCAAAAATGAATATTGCTAACTTGTTCTTCTCTGTTCCTGCAGTTTCATATATCTGCAAAATGGGAAAAATTCTCTTCAATGCACAAATATGCTGTGAATAAAAATTAGTACCTATGACACCCCATTATTTCAGCAAAATGCTATAGTAAAAAAACAAAATGAATGAAAAAACAACAACAAACACTTGCACATTAATGAAAAGCAGAAAGATAAACACCAGAATTACCTCTTGAACAAGGAGACAAAAAAGTGAAAATGAATATTCTATGATTACGTGAGCATGTTCACCATTAACTGACGCATCAAATGAGGAAGGGTTCAGATACAAATCAAATGTGACACTGTAACTAGAGGCTATACAAGAGTATTTTTGTATTTACTGTTTTTATGAGAACTCCTACAAAAAAGCTTCTTTGCAATACTCATGGGCACTGGCAAGAGCAAAGATACAAAGTGAAGATAATTCGTATTTCATCTATGAGCATATAATAGTAGAGACATTTCAGACACATATCTCATAATAGTGCTAATCAGCAGAAATGATATACAGAATATTACAGTCCTACTAAAAAATGTTGTTAAGTAATCTGCATACCAAAGAATGGTCAGGTGACAGGTTATTCTACCTAAAGCACAGAGAACTTAACTGTGACCTTAAACACAATAGATTGAATATCTACACCTATTTGAAAATTCCAATAGCTTAGCAGAACTGAGATGCTGGTGGTTAATTTTTGACCATGGCTAGCTTTGAAGCTTGAAAGATTTCATTTGCTATGCATGATGTTTATCAGGAAGTTTTGCTCTCTATTTGGGTTTAATCTTATTTCTTATGGACTCCTCATCGGAAGACACCACTGGAAGCAACCCTGAGCTTCCATTCTGAAATTTTAGTCCATCTATCTAATATGCATCTTATATGACCTGTAACCTAAAGTTTTTCACCCTGATGGCAAAGTAGTTAGGATAAGCAGTTTTTCTTCGACAAGGGATACTGAGTGGTCTGCTCTCTTCTTTATTAATTAAATGGATCCATTCTGTGGAATTTCCACTCCTCTACCAGAAAGAACTCTTTGCACTGTACCCCTTCTGAAAGTTCAGATGATCACTATGAGCCAGCAAAGTTTATTTTGAGTGAAATGGCTGTCAGGCACCTATACAACAACCCCACTTGTATGTATTTTATTGCTTTTATTTTTTTACTCTGTTTAGCTTTAGCAGTCTCCTGATTGATTTTATGACCTGCAGTCATAGAGTATAAAATTGGTGAGCTGAATTTAGTCTTTGACCTTGTACTCTATCTTTCTGTACATTGTGGAACTGTGAAAACCAAGATGGTTTTTGTTTTTTTGTTTTTAATATCTTCAGTTATAAAAACACAGAGTAAATATTCTCCAGGTCACTTTCTCAGGCAAAAATCTCACTTGGTTTTACTCAAAAAAACCCCCACAATCAAAACAAAACATAAAAAAACCCAAAGAGATCTGCAACTTCTGCATCTTCTAACTGCCAATGAGAGTTATAAGCATTTACATGGAGGTATATAAATAACCTGAACAGGGCTTCAGTTTGCATTAATAAACTACAAGAAGAAGAAAAACTGGAAGCATCAAATTAGAGATCATAGTTTGAAAATCAGTCTTATATGCTCTGTGGCTCCTTAAGCCCCTTTGAAAAGTATGCAAGGGAACGAGATCTTTCAAGAATACATTCTGATATGAGAGACTATTCTTTAACATTTATAAACTTATTTTAAAGTAAGGTCCATCATTCGGTAAGAGTTTATACCTCTTCTGTGGATAAAAAAAATGCCTTCTAGTCAACATATTACATCTTCATGTCAAGAATGATGTTTTTTGTAACTGCCATATCTCATAATAAATATGATAATTCCAGGGCTCTCAACAATTCATGATAGAAACAAACTTTCTCAAAAATAGCTGTAGTATCTATTCTGTGTTCAATTTTTTATGGGAGCCTCTCTTTGAAATACCACATTCTTTTTCAGTACCACTCATTCTCCTTCCCCAAGCAACAGATTTTGTAGAAGTACCATCTTAAAAAACATACATGCAGGGAGTATCTTAATGTTAGTTTCCTCTGTGCTATAGCCAGCTTAGTTTACTTGAATTCTGCTAAACAGACAGGTTCTTTTTTTTTTTAATTCTAGCTGTAAAAAATTATCTTTTACATATATGTGTATGTACACACATACATACACAAGTGCATGCTTCAGAGGACTGTTTCCTTACGCTCTTTTCTGGCAACCACATGAAATGACAGTATGTGTTTGCCTGAGCTTTGCTTCCTGCATTAGGTAAGTCTTCTTTTTTTTTTTTCCTCTTAATCAGATGCATGACTTCTACCTTGCTGTAAAAATAAAAGACCCCAGGTAAAGCCACATGACATGCTGTAGCACTTTTTTGATAACCCAGTATGAAGCCAGAAACACAGCTGCTTATTACACTGTTTTTTCCAGTTCTTGCATTGTTTGTGTTTCTGAGTTGGAACTTAAGTTCAAAAGACAATTTTATAAACTTGTGGCACAGGACAGACTGCCTTACATAAAGTGGGGTTCCCTATTTGGGTAACAAAGGCTTAGAGGTGAACGCTTCTAAAGATCAGTCTAAAGACAGTATTGGCTGTGCCAAGTACTTCCTAGAGTTAACTATTAGCAACAGGTTTGCATCAAAACACAGCCCCCCTATAGAGCTGAAGTGTCTGCATTAGGCAAGGAACACCTTAAGTGCATCCCCTAGAGAGCTAGACAGCTCTGTCTTGCAAAAACAATCTTCTTGTTAGAACATTTGTTTAGAAAGGAGGAAACCTGAGGATGAGCACCAAGTGGAGCAGAGCTTTGATCTCATGAACTCCTGCATTTCAGAATCGACAAGGCCCAGCTGTCCTTGAGATGGGTGACCTTGCCACCCTCTGCAGGAGCTGGGCTGCTGCACCAACAGAATGCAAGACTATGATGCTGAAACATAACCCTAGCCTGATGATTTAATATTCTCCTGTATGTGTGGGGCAAGATCAATTCTGAAGTTTTGGCTCCTTGAACTATTTAGATTTCTCCACAGACTGGTTTTTAAATGTTAAATCTTACACATTTCACCTTAGCAGTCCTCAGTAGAAATATATGGGGAAAATTAGATAGAATTTGAAAAGGAAAATGTGTATTTTCATAGCAACTTTTTAATAAGTACTCATTTTCAAACAAATACCAATTTTGGCCCCAACCTTAACCTTTCACAGAAGGCAGCAAACCTTATCCAACCTCAGTGACTGGAAAGGTGGGTCATGGTGAGAACACATGGTGAAACCTACATCCACTTTCTTCTTGTGCTTAAAAAAAAACAACATTGAGAGTCAGTCATATTTCCCATGGACATGAAATGCTGAACCTCAAACAACCAGGCTTCTGCAGAATTGGTGAGCTCTCTATAAGGATGAATGTCCCAGTTAGCGGTCAGTTCAGCTGTTACTATGGTTACAGATTAATTCAGTGGTTAGAAAGGTGACCTCTGGTATGCATTTTACCTTAACTGACAACACAAAAAAATTAGGTATCTTACTACTATTTCAGTAATATTATTTATTTAAATATATTTCTAGATAAAACCATGCTCATTTTAAACTTTGCTTTATGGACGGCATTGAAGAAATCAAAGGTCTAACTCCTTAGAAACATGCTTACTGCAGTTTGACTCAAAAAGCAGAGATTTATACCATCCCTGCCCAAAAATGTAAATTAAAAACTCACATGATTTACATGAATATATATATTGAATATGATAACTATGCTACTGAAGTGCTGAAAAAAAATCACTGATTAATAGCTATTTGTGCATCTTTGAGGCCAAGTTTATGTGAAGAACATCTGTGTAAAGGGTCCTGTAGAGCCCAGCTGGGTGCTAGACAACAGACTACAAACCAGAAAACACAAGTCTTCTACTTCAAGGCAGCCTGGAAACTGATGCACAGAGCCTGCACTAGTACAGCTGAAATTCCCCTCAATCATCCATTTGTAAGAGATATGAAAGATCAGAAAGACAAACAAGGAAGTACTGGCTACACTTTTTTTAAAATGCATCTATACAAAATTTGTTTCAGATATTACAGTGTCTTACATGTGAAGTAAGACACATCTGAAAAAGAAAGGACAAAATGCTTATAAACAATCATCACATACATGTTCAAAAATGTACACTGTATCCAGGTTTAATACAAGCTGTAATACAAGATGGAGGTCTGATATATTCTGCAGCCTTATAAAAAAGTGTGTCATGAGTTGAACTGATCTTTGTATTATGTAGGATAGATGAAAAGAAAAGATAGAGAGGTGTGACTTGAAAAGGCACTTAGGAGATATAGTATGATTGCTAGAGTGCATTAATGTAATAGTTCAAAGCCAGGGAAGGATTGTGTAAGTGTGCTGAAGTAAATAGGTTTTCTCTTAACTCATGTAGAAGTGACAGTGATTAATAGTTACTGCTAAGAAATAGAATGATACACTGCATCTTTCCCACATAACTTTCTATGGTGAGTGTATGTGTCTTCATGCACTTTTTTAGAGTAATATCCAGTCTGCCCAAACCCTGCCTCTGCTTATTTGCCTAACAGTCTCTACAGCCAAGATGGTTAATCCAGCCTGCTTACTTTCCAGGATTGCCAGGCTGTGTACTCAGATTTAGTACAAGATGTGATACAAGACAGAAATACAATACATTCCAAAGCCCCGTCACGGTGTGTGCAATGAGCAGAATTCATCTTAGTATTGTGTTGGGCAGATGAAAGGGAGGAGGGGGTAGCAGACAAAAAGAGAAAGAGAAAGGTGTGAATTGAAAAAGAACTTAGTAGATACGGCACAATTGCTAGAGTGCATTCATGAAATGGCTTAGAGTAAGGGCTCTTGCACTCCTGGCTGCTCATTCTGGCGAGGAGGGGAGAAAAACAGCAAGATGGCCAGAGCATCCTTCTGAAAGGCATTTTAAATTGTAGCACAGCTGGTAACACAAGAGCTAATATTTCATGCATCCTTAATAAAAAATGCAGACACTTATCTTAAGCAAGGTTGAACAAACTCCCTGCAAGTCTTCTGCAGCTCTTGCTTGTGTCTGTGGACATGAAAGAGAATGCAAGCAGTCAGGTGCCTAAACTGCAGTAATGAAATGCCTGAATTGTGTATCAATATTAGGCAGTCAGTGCTCCATCAGTTACTTATTACAGAATGAAATTTAAATAGATGTATTTTTATGATAAAGCTTTACAGCGACAATGCATAGGGAAGGTAAGATTTATTCATGTAATATAAAGTACTCAAAAAATTTGGAAGGACCATAGCTGTTCAGTCTGTACAGAGTGAGTCCTAGAAACTCTCAAGATGAGAAGTCATTCTAAAAGAGACTGGTCTTCTTACCTCCAGAAGCCGGATTCCAATGCTGTAATCAGGCCATGGTTCAGGTCTTTGAAAATCAGTGGGAAATCCATGTTAATCTCTTAAAAAGGCTAATTATCCATTTATTCTTATCTATGCTGACTAGAACAGTAATACATACAAGTTTTCATAGGCAGAGACCAAAGTGAGTAGACCTGGTGTTGCAGAAGGAAATAGTATTATTGATGAATTACTCCAATGAATAGTGATATTTTAGTTGGCAATAAAACCCACAAAAAATATGCTTTCATTGAGAGTGATTTCCAAAATGCAGTTAGGCAATTAGAAGTCTGTAAATTAAGGTACATACACCTAGAAAAAGAATGGAGTGAAAACACGGGAAAGGAAAAGACTCAAAATCTACTCTCTGCTGTTTTTTGTTAGTTGTTACAATACACTCAAAGATATGCAAACAGTATCAGGAGTTTTTTAGCTACACAAGTTATTTTAGCACTAAGAGCAATGATAATTACGGTGAGTTGTATGAAATAATAACATGTTGCATAATGAATTATTTTTGTGAGCCTATGGTTAAGTAATTAATTGCAAATAATAATGCTGTAAACTCAGACTAGCTTTTCATCAGATAATTATTCATCAGAAAAATTCCTATTTACTCAGATAACTGGTGATTTCAAGAACTCCTTGAAATTTTGTTCCAAGATCCTGGATATTGTTATTTCTGCTGTCTTTTAGTATTTCCTATCTTCTGTATGTCAGGAAGACATACATACATGCAATGTTAAGTTCTGGGAAAAAAACAACCTATTTTCAGATAAATAGTTGTGACTTACCCAATGATACCTGAGCAACCCGTAAATCAACTGAAGTAGTATCATTACAAGGTTAATAGTAGCATCTTTTCTAATCTATTTGCATCTGCAAAATAGAGATCATTGTTTGGAGGGAGATGTGAATTAATTAAAGAAAAACATTTCAATTTATGGATTTAAAGGATGTATCGACATATTTTCTCTCTTCTTTGGCCTTAATATATAATGCTGGAGGGCACAGCCTAGCAGTCTACATACAGCAGTTGAACTAGCTAGGCTCCCAAATATTGATATGTTCAGGTTCCAGCAATACTGAATCAAAACTTCTTACCAGAGCAGATACATTGAAAAATGAACCACTTACACACCACATGATGCCTATGTTCATCTTGACACAGGTTTTAGATGTTTCCCCTTGCAAACCATTTTGCTGAAACGAGTATAATATGGTTGCAAACGACTGTTACAACAAGGGTTGTGGGAGGATTATACTAAATAACATTGAAGTTCCAATCTCCTCTTCCACCTTGCTTGCAAAGATTTCAAGCCATTACACATTGAAGTCCAGAGAAAGTCTTGTACTAACTTAATAGGAGCACAGGACTGGAAGAACCTCCAGAGTCACTGAGCCTAAGGGAAACATGACACCCTCTAATGTTTTTTTTCTAAACTGTTGTTGTCATGCCACTATTCAAGATGAGACTGTGGCATAGTTTAACTTTGGTCTGATCATCTGCGAAAGTTCTTACATTCCTGAGAGCTAGGTATTTTAAAATAAGTTGAAAAAATATTTGTATTTTTTACTGATCCATATACATCCACTAAATACCTATATCTATACTGTGACATAACTTTTTTGGTGGAGGAAGGGCTTCCTTGCTTACATTATCAGTAGGCACGAATCTGCTTTAGTCACAGAACTGCATGACTACAGAGTACCATACTAGTAATGACTTTGGCAATAGCCTCTGAGACTTCATGGAAGATACATGAAGTGATTTAACAAGGGATTCATCCAAGCCTGAGATTAAACAGCACACTCCATGACAGATTCATTATGCTGAGCTTGAAGCATCTTTTTATCACACCCGCATGCTATTGCAGAACAGTTTGAGCCAGGTGTCTAGGTTCCCTAAGCAATGCAGGGAAAAGAACTGGGTACCTCACAAAAGCATCCACAACAGCAATTCTGATCAACAAGAACTTGCCAGAATTAAGAGATATGAAATATTGAGGATAGAGCTTATCCCTTCCAAGGCTTCTTTGCTTCTCTTCAGCATGACATCCAGTCAGGAGTCACAACCACAAATCCTCTCCTGAAGTTTTTATGGCCTTTCCTTCAAAACACAAAGGTTTCATCAACATAGTTGCTGGAACTACGAATAATCTTTCATATACTAGCTCAATAGAACAGAAGAGTAAGATGTGGATGTCCAAATTCAGTGCCTCTACCAAGGAAATCACAGATTGCTCTTTTACTTTTCATGGTAAAACTTAAATAGTCCTTGGAGGATAACTTATTCCTGATATCCTCCTTCTAGATACAGAGGAGGAGCAGGAACAAACATGATTTCATAACTGAGTTTGAGCTTCTTGCTCTTTGGAGCTGAAGAGGAGCACAGTCTTTCAGAATGGAGCAAAGTTTTAACCAACATTTAATGTAAAATGTGTCTTTCATGGGGAGATGGTCACCAGTGTGCCACACTAGAGGAATATAGTTCTTGCCATCATGTTTTGTACACTTCTATATCTTAGAGTTTGCTTTAAGGAACATCTACTGTACCGAGTCCTACAATCAATGTGTAGATACCAGTGATAATGGAGGTAAGACGTATTAAGATATTCTGGTTTATAAGACTCGATTGACTCTGGACATAGCTAGAATCAGAATTTTAGGAGCCTGAATAACTTTCATGTCAGACACTGATGGCAGTGCTCGAGGACTAACGCTCTAAACTACAACTCCAGAGTTGCCTTATTTTATGTTAGGGCTTTGATGGCTGGACTACATCATACAATGTGCTGCACCTTGCAATCTCTCTGACAGGAAGATCAAGGCCATCACTCATTCTTATGTTATCACTGTAAGACCTGCAGAAAACAACTACTCTATTAATTTTTTACAAGGACTTAGAAAGTTCCTTTAGTTTAGCTTGGCTTTGTTTATTACTGACTCTCATTCTTACCTGAGATTATGTATAATGAATTTATTAGTGATACATTCATTTTAAATTATGTTTTTAAAGGAGATAAGCATGACAGTGAATTAAATTTGACAGTGAACAGCTAGCCAATCCATTAAACAGACAAGTCTATTTTATAGATTGCAAGGATAGGCCAGAAATACTGATCAGCCCTTTTGTACACTTGCAATTGACTCTTTCTGAATTGTGCCATCTGTTCTTTTTTTAGGCGAATTAACTGAGCAATATATGATTAGTGACTTGTCTTGCTTCTGTACTGTACATGTTGTTCCAGAAGATGCTCTCGACAGCCACCATCTGTATGCTGAACAAATCAAGCATGGTAACATTCCGTATGTGACATCCATATAACCCTTGCCACTTCAATTAGGCAACCGACCCCATTGGTCTATAGGGCTGCATTTCAACAAACCTGGGCAAAAGATTTTTTTCTTCTTCCTGATTTCTTATTATTAAACTAGCAAGATTTTTGTTTTTTTAAAGAAGAGTCATATTTTTATATCCCAAGCCAATTATGCATTAATGAAGCAGGCATTATTCTTAACCAGGGGGTTAGTTCTCATGAGGGAAAAGGGCCTACTCTTCTGCTTAATGTTTTTGAGTGTAATGAGTGCCACAATGGGGAAAAAAGTGATTGCTACTACAGAAACAGATCGCTAATATATGATCTGCTTCATCTGCTTATCTGGCTCTTAGTAAGAGTTCACTTCCATGAAGTCAAAGGTGTTTTTCATGGATCTATCCTTCTCTCCTACCACTCCAAGCTTCAGCTTCCTATTCTATTACATTCCAGTGTGGAAACTCAACTTCCATACTCCCGTTGTGTGTCCAGTTGACAACTGCCTTCCAAACACTGTCAGAGAACGCTCTATACTCCATCCAGTATTTAGCTGACAAATCTAAAGAGGTGGTTGCTTGTCTCCTTTCTTTCCCCATAGACGTAACCTGGTTGAACTGCAATTAAAGCATCAAAAACTGTATCACCGATGTCCAGACAGTTAAGTCATTTATAATGTGTAAAACAATATATTTTCCTTTAACCTTGCTCCCCAAGAAACTGAGCTCTCTTTTTACTATTTTTTTAATCATAAGATCACGTTAGTCAGAAGTAGATATACTACATGGAAAATTTCACCTGATGCTTGAAGTCTGAAGAAAATGGAAATTATAATGGGACACATTAGGAAACCTTGATGATAACATTACATTTAAAGAATTCTGTAACAAAGATATATATAAAAAAAGTGGAACACTACTCATTAATGTGTTTCTTCTCTTTGAGAAATTCAGGTACATGGATATGATCATAAAGTAAGGATATTTATGTTGGTTAAACAAAGTACAATCAATCGCTTAGTAATTCTGAGCAGTAAAGTGGAATGTCCAGGAGATTAAATTTGCTGATGATTCACAAAAGAGCTTCTCATTAATGTGTTGGTATTTAGTTGTTCAGTATGTGAAAACTAACACCATCACCTTTTACTCTTGAGGCTTACTATCACCAGTAATGAAAACTTCATGATTTTGTCAGTCAGTATTTTTCTTAAAAGCTTAGAAAACTGTGATTAATCTTTTCAAAGACAAAAATTCTATATGGAAGAGGGTTTCTCCCCCTCCCTTCTATAACTATCCTTCCTTTTAAAAAATAATTTGAGAAAAATGGGAATGTTTCATATTCATTAAAATGTGAGCTCCCTTCCTTCTCTTTCTCTCCTAAATTTTTGCTGTATGAGAAGAATATCCTTAATGTAAAGCTTGCGGACTGAACACAGCTGAAACATGTCTGGTATTGGGAGAAGACTGGAGTATTTTAATTAGGTCTACTTGTATTGTAACAGAAGGGGAATTATATTACTGGGTCAGATAGTTCCTAAATGTTGTTTGATTACAGCTATAAAATGCTATATTTTTATGCTGGCAATGGACCAATTAAAATATGGCCAGTAAAAAGCTATGAGCTAGAAAAGAAACTCTAAAAATAACATCTTGTTAGTGCACATATCTGCTTCCCGCGTAGGTTCTGCTTCAGGGTTTTACTGCTGTCAATACTGCTGACAAAAAGCTGTAAAACCACAAGCTGTGCTCTATTCTGCCTTGTGCATCATCAACAAAATTGACAGTTAACACTGATTTCAAAATCTGTATTGCTGGTGGGGAAAGATATGTATCAATGAATATTCAATTGCAAGACAGCCTGCGGTCCTGTGCTCAAAGTAAAAGGGAGGAGAAGAAAACACACACACACACGCACGCACACACACATGCATGCACACAAAAGTGGATGGAAACCACTGTTGCATAATGCCTTGAAAAACAGTGTCAACTTTTTGCCATTATTACTTTTTCAAGATCTTCTGTCTGACAAATTACAAGTCTGTCTTCCTATAAGCCAGCCTGATGAATACAACAGGTTGAGAAAAACAATGATCCTGCTTCTCCTTTAGCCATATTTCTTTCCTTAGCACACTGATATACCACAAACCACTGATACAGCTCACAACAGAGCAGTAGAGCATTTAGATTACTTATTAATTCCCCAAAAAACACAACTGCTAGTTCATGTACTTTCTGCTGCAACTGTTTCAAAATGTCTGTCAGAAGCAGACAACTTACATTCTCATAGGCAATTTCATGGATAAAATGTCAGAAGGTGGGAAACAAACTGAGCTGATGTAGCTCAGTTTGAGCTACAAACAATTGTTTACATCATTTGTTTGCTGTGTTTCAGCTTTACATCTTAATCAGGTTGTCGCTTAGTGCTTTGATTTTCCTGACAGCCTGTGACTGTACATTAACAGTTCTCATCTAAAAGGTGTTTTAATGCTGAAGTACTCAAAAACCCCTAACTTAGGGACAAGCTATTGGACAAAAACAACAAATATGTACATAAAACACAACAGAAATATTTCTACTGAAATTTCATGACGATACCCATATTTGTCAGTTCTTCCACTGCTACAGCTTACCAATTAAAATTTAATGAAATGAACTATGATTATGCAATAATGTAATTTGGTTTTCAAGAATTTCTATCTACCTTGAAAGTTCAAAACACTGGGTGACAGGATATGAATGCAGATTAGTGATACCTTATGACACAGAAAATTATCCACTAACAATAGAATGACATTCTACACTTAAAGCATTCAGTCATTGACTGAAAATACCATGGATGTTCTTAAAGAAAAACAGTAAAACTAAACAAAAATAATCTATAGCTTTAAAATATTTTTTTTAGTCTTGGTAAGAAAATGCATATTCAAATCTAAAGGGTCTCATTCCATTCATTGAAAAAAAATCCTGAGTCAGGTTCAAGACGGACGAACTTTGTCAATGTAATAAAAATGTATGAATCCATCACAGAACAGTGATTATAAAGACATCAGCATGCTTTTTCTCCATTTTTATTGTTTTCATTAACACCATCTTGCTTGTCTCTACTACAGGTGTTCACACACTAGGCCAGTTGGGGACTGATGGGATATTTAATAAATACATCTGGTCACCCTGAAATCTACCCCTAGTCAGGTGCAGACTTCTCAGCATGTCTTGCATGGCTCCCAAAAGGGGACCAGTGATTTATTAATTTTGGTTAGGACAATTAGCATTGTACATTTTCTAAATCTAGACATGAACCGTCTTCTGAATTCTATACTTTCCCTATGGCTGTGAAGATAATTGCATTGTTCTCCTACTATTTACATGGCACATTCAAAAAGATCCATCTGTAGACTAACTTGAAAAGACTTTGCAGAGACAGTAAGATCTCAGCCAGGCTAGGGGCATGTTTCAGAAACTGGCATACGCAGTTCTGGCAGTGTTTCCACTTAAGGTTTCCTAATTTGAATCAGACAGATAACTAAAATACAAATCTTGAAGATTTACTTTAGTTCAGAGTCAAGTTGTAGACCCCAAAAGTGTCAATGAAAGAAAGATTTTTCTGACAAGGAAGAGGAATACCATATTAAAAAGAAGGAGGGTTTTTTGCTGTGTATAGATCAATCAAGCTGATGAGCAACATTTTGACTTGCTGCTGGAATCAGCAATGAAGGATCCACAAGAGATCGTAGTCCATGAGAGCTGGGTGAGAGGAAATGAAGCAGTGATTGATCCTTTATTTTGTTAAAATAATAAACACTGATGCTGAACTAAGACCGTTGTCTTCCTAAATAGTTAGGAAAGTTTTTAGCTGAGGCATAGAGGAAATAAATTCACAACTACTAAAAATGTATATATATATTTTTTAATACTTCTGGCAAATTATATTCCCCTCAAAAGGGGGTGAGGAGGAACCCATACTATTTGTACAGTAGTATATGGCTATTTAAAACCATGAAAAAGACTCAAAACTCTGAAAAAGTTTAAACTACTGTAGATTAAAAAGTTGTGCAGGCAAATAATACTTAAAAGAATACTTTATACATGATACCATAAGCCATTAAAAATTTCTCACTGTCTCAGTCATGATTTATTCAACTACAGCATTCAGTTTACCATCAACACAGTATAAGGCCTTGAAATGGGAAGAAAAGGAAATTATTCAGATTTACTATGAATGCAGGCCCTTTCCGTAGTGCTATTTCAATTTCCTAGGAAAGTTCAAGAGCTAAGTTAGTTTTCGTTTGAGGTCAGAGATGACTAAAGAGCATATAAATTAATCTTGAGCAGGTAGACAGAATTAACAACTGGTTTCAGTTTGATCTGTTTATATATTTTAATATTCAAATTTCACCTACATTTGGATAATCCACATTTTATTTGTATGCTTTCTAGGTATCAGTAATAATACTTTCCAAATGAAATATGGAGACAAGATTAACAGGCACAAGAAATACATTTCACTTACAGCAGAACTGCAATGCAGAAGCAAAAGGAGTACCATACAATGCAAAATGCTGCAACGTAATTGGAGAATACTACTTTCTGACATAGGTAGCTAATGCCATTAACTGCTTTAAAATGTTCCATTTTACAATTATTATTTGCACAAACTGTTGTACAATCAACTCAGACTAACAAAAAAAGTCATGATCCGAGTGTCACCACAGATTGAGAAAAAGCATACAATGTCAAGTCTATAGACTGTCCACGTTCAGAGGAAGAAGCTCCATACCTTCAATGGACTGTGGACCAAAGACTAACTGAGTCAGGTACAGGGGTATTATTCCAGCCCCAGATGATACAGATGTTAAAACATGTTTTCCTGTGTTTATCAGGACATACACAAAGGGTCAGTAATCTGATAGAGCCACTTCATCTAATGTGCTGAGCAGATCTCCCTGTTCTGATGAATTTACGGTCTGAATTTTCAGTTTTCTGGGTTTTAGTCACTCAGTCTAAAAACTGTAAAATATTTGACCCATCAAAAATTGCTGAGCACTAACTGGCAACCATAACCACTACCTTATTTTAAAACACAGGCTTCCTGGTCTTCAATTAAAATTAAATAGACACCTTTTTTATTAGATGATGATTAGAGAACACATCATCATTACACTGAATTTAAAAATCTCTTTATTTTACTGCTTCTTATTAGATAGAATCCAATACTGTAGAGACTACAGAAATGGCCACTGAAGTCATCAGGACCAGCATTTCAATGGGTGCACAGAGATTTCTGTGATTTTGGTAAGTGTTGCATAAGCCGTTATTTCTGAATCCCACTTTCTCCTCTTACCATTAGGTTCAGCCACTCATTTTAAATGGCACTTCTCAGAGATCATGAAAAATATTCACAGAACTAAACATGAAAAACAGGTAAGCTTTCTGAACTCTAAAAGGCATCTTATTGTCACTATACTTTCTAAAAGGAACCTGCTTCCTATCATCCTTGTGCCTAACCGTTCCTATTTCTCTAACAGATTTACTGTGCTTTGGGAATTGAGACTCCCACAGCACCTGGAACATTGCATCCCCAAATACAGCAATACCTTGAGTCTGTTGATTAAAATAAGCTTCTGTTTTTAACGGAACAAAATAGGGATTCAGAAGACTAAGGCTTTAAATGCTAGCCCAGTTGCTGGTCTGTTGAGGTGATCTTTGACAAGCCACCTCAGATTCTACACCTTAGTTTCCCATTTGAAGCAGGGAAATAACTTTGCTTACATCATGAGTGGCTTTATCCATGTAAATAAAACAATATGCTACCTAGATAGTAGTTATTTTAGTGCATTCAAAGAGGAAATTATTACCATGTTCTGGCACACTAGCAGAATTCATTATTGGGTAATTCTTAGAACTGATTTATTTAGATAGAATATATTGAATAGTAGTGATATAAAATCAAAAAAAAAGGTTTAATAATGGGTAACTAGTTATATCTTTGTAAATTATACTTTGGAAGATGCAAAGCACAAATCAGTGTGGGTATTTCCCTTTTTACAGTGCAGTGCAAGAAAATACTTCCAACTCATCTATAAATGCTTTAGGTCAAATACCCCAGTTAGGATGTTACAGGAAGATAACGACATCCAATGAACAAATATCAAGTCTACTATGGCAGCATTTCTTAGCTAAAATGATTACATCTGTGATGATAACAGAATGGTAAAGGAAATTTCTCTTTATCGTAACAGTGGTTATAGTATCAGTCACAGAGAACTAGTAAAGGGGCAGACATACAACAGCTGTCTCTAAAAAGATGGTGGAGGAGGAGACTGACACGAGCAATTATCAACCAGTCAGTCTCAATGCTGTAAATAGACAGATAACGGGAGCCAAACATCAAATAATCATTTGTAAGGAAATAGTGAGGGAGATTTAAAAAACCCAAAATCAAAAATAGCAAAATTCAATTTACTCCTGTGAGAGGGTAGCTAGAGCAGCATATAAGATGACAAGCAGCAAAAGTGAAAGTGCCTTGTAAGCTTTTGACACTTCCTCCTTCCACAGACATGTTAAAAACAACCCCATGAGCATATTAAGTCACTAAACAAAAGGTGCCTAATAAGTTAAAGCATTTCTACTAAAGCAGCTGTTATGATTTGTTCATTGTCCAAATTGTGAGGGTATTCCAGGTAGAGCCTTGAGCTCAATCCTCTAAAACATTCTTGTTAGAGATCTGAATGATGAAATAAAGGCAGCATTTAGACCATTCACAGATACTATCCAGATGGGTAGAGTCATAGACACTCTGCAAGATAGGATTAAAATTATTTTGACAGAATGGAGAAAGGTCTGAGAACAACAAGATAATACCCAATAAAAACAAATGCAAAGTACTACACTTCAGAAATGAGCAAACATAAAAATAGGAATAGCTAGCACACAGTGATAGAAATACGTCATGGACTTAACTGGAGTCGATAACTTGATGCTTTTGCAAATCAGACAAATGTTCTTCCGGGGTGCACCAGTAAGACTGTCAGATGAAAAACAAGATGAAATTGCTCTACTAACTCTGTATATTACATTTAAAGAAAGATTTAATCAACTTGGGATTCACAAAAAGGAGTAGAAAAGAAACCATTCAGAAAAGGAGGCTGTTGGGAAAGGGGGTTTGCCTAAAACAGAAGAAAGTGGGATAGAAGGGTTTAACAAGACTGTTAAAAGGGTTGTTATAAAAATAGTAGCCCACTGAGGTCAAGACAAATCAGTAGTCTTCAGTAAAGCAAAACTTACAGTCAAGATTAGAAAAAACTTTCTAACTACAAGGATGGTCAAACACTACAGCAGCATGTCTGAGGAGATTTAATTTCTACTAGAGATTTCACAAAGTAGGGATAGTCAAGGTATATTTACCTGAGCCTTTAGCCTCAGAACAAAGGGATGGAATAACTGAGCTCTACTCCAGTTCTGCTTTATTACTTTCTTTTTTTCTACAACTGAAAAGGGAAAAAGAAAAGTTATTTCACTTGTATGTTTTCTTAGAATCAAAATATACCCTTAAGTATGCACAAGACTGTATATACCCAAATACTGTATTATTAATTCATTGAGTTATATGACACACACACACATGCAGAGACAGATGCTTAAGCAAAGGTTACAAATGATCTGCTGTGTATTTTTACAGGACAATGTTTTATGCAGCTTGATACAGTACCCAGCTGGAACAGGACTGTCATAACAAAGTAGAGATTGCAATGGTTTTCACATAGATTTAAATTTACAGTTCCCTTTCTGCAATTTTAGATTACTGAATTTTGTTAGCCAACATATTTTCTTAAGCAACTAATATTAAAGACTTCATTAATACTTTGAAACTTATTTAATGTTCACTGTCATCTGCTTTCATGTGTAATAAAGCATAGAGATGAAAAATTCATGATAACATATCACAGTAGAAAACTGGATTTCAAATTGAGACAAATGGTATGCAAATAAGTGATCAAAACTCAAACATAAGCAATCATGAATTTAGCAAAATTTAAAAATGAGAAAGCGAAGGAAAAAATGAGAGTAAACAGAACAACTGTGCTTCGATGGATGGTAAAAATGCATTAGTACTTAAAATGCTAAGCCTCTTGCAGAAACAACATTATTAGTTTTACCTTTTAATATTTATAAGTCAAGCTGGGATATCTACAACTATGACTTTTCCGAACAAGTTAATTTGCAATCAACATTGACCATGATTGTAAGTAGTAACTGCTATAACATGCCAAAGGCATAATTTGGTATTAGGAATTTTAATCATTGCTAATACTACAAGGGGGAGTGGAGGGAGAATTACATATTTGCATAATTAAAGAACAACTAAGCAGATCAATATAGGGAATACAACAAGTTCTGTAAGTTCCAAAGACAAGCTGTGTACTTGCCTGCTCTTGTCTCATATTTCTCCCCCATTGTAAAAAGTATTAGAAGAGGACAAAGCAAGTGCTTTAAGAGCCACTGGCTAGTCTCCCCATTCATAATCTTCTCAGAAAGTTGATGGTTGGTCTCTAGAATCCACACATCCCTAGAAGCCATAATAAAAGCATGTCCCAGGCCTACAGGAATATAAATATGAAGCTTTTCCCATCTGTCTTCTTCCACATAAACTTTGCTGTTGGGTAGAACTCGTACAAAGGAAACTCTTCCCAGCAGAGGGAAAGGTCAGTACCAAAGAATTTTTCAGAACAAAATTTTCGCAAGGTCTCAGGAGTGGGAATATGGAAAGGGGCATCAGATCTCCAATTTATGCATTTATTTGGAGTGTTTATTTGAAACATAGCTGCTAATGAACAGGCAAACTGGAAACGCTCCACTTTGGGATGACTTAAGGTACACATATGATGACAGGGACTTCTGGAAACCTATAGACAGAAGGGTATTTCATTTATCTGTAAACTTTCATTAGAGTAAGAAAATCCTTTAGAGAAAAATAGAACCATTTAGTTATGCTGCCTGATACATAAATAATTCACACTATACATTTAAATTTATTGCAAGAGAACATCATCTTTTAAAAAGACAAATGGCCCTTTGGGTTTATACAGAATATTAAAATGAAGCTTGTATTGATGGTGTGAATGGTTTATTTGATTCAATGCCTAAAATGCTAATCAATTTTGAGGACAGTGCTGTGGTATGTGTAAGATTTTTTCTGAGGGCTTTTTCCCTGCCATGTGCAAACTCATCCACATCAGGATATTTGGTCAGGTAAGGAAGCTTCAGTTTATATCTTAAATAAAGTGTTATTTAGTATTCTCAGTGAACCATGAAGCACATGGGAACTTTTGATATTTTCATAGGCAAGCACTACAGAAAAAGGATTCAAGGACCAATCTAGTGCTCACAGTTTCAACTGCTTTAAAATGTTACAACTTTCATTATGTTAAAATTATTGCATGAGGTATGCCCACATCAACCAGAGAAAAACATTTTTAAAAAGGATGGAAATATTAAAAATAGAATATTTTGACTTTGAAAGATTGCAGTGATCAAATTAAGGGATATTCACTCTGAACAGGAGCTGATGCAATACTTGCATCTCTTCTAACATCATCACGATTCCTGTAAGTTGTCTAAAATGCTGCAGATGTTCATACAAAACATCCACAGCATGCTTAGCTTATCCTCTGTAAGTAGAACTTAGTACTCTGGAAATCAACTTTCCACCCTAAAAGTTTCATCTTTCCTTAAAAAGGACATAATTATACCAGGTGTATAAGGTACTGCAACTGATTTTGTTAAGTTCTGAATTAGTTTTATTCTCTCAGCACTTCTTCTGAAAAGACTAGCTTTACTGTTGTAAAGTACATTCTACATAGCTGCATAGCACTTCATGTGTGATCATTTCTATATATAAAAGTCTGATTTAATTGGTACAATAATGCTTTACATTCACCTAGATTCAGGATACTCCTGTTTGATCCAGAATAGTACAAAGCAATAAAGCTGACAGCTGTTCATCTACAACATGTTAGAAATTCTTCAGGAAGCCCATGATCAGAGAATACAAAAGGTTCAAAAAGAAGGAAAACAAAAATACTGGCAGTTTGCATAGAAATTTGGAAGGTTATTTTAATAGGTACATGTCGGAGGACGCAGGAGTGGGAGGTGGACCCGGAGTAACGACGGAGTCTCAGTATGAGTATGATCGTTCTCCCCTTATTAGAGCTTACACAAAGTATATATATGGATAAGCAATAAGCATGCGCTAGCAATAGCTACATGATTGGCTACAGTTTCTGTCCACGCGCATAAAGCGGATATATGATTGGTGCAAGGTTGCTGTCCACACTCCGTCGACATTTATGGAACCTAGTTCCGTCTAGACTTGTTTACCAGTTTTGTGAATACCTTCTTTTGTAGTGCTCAAGGCCGCTGCAAGGAGCGCTTGCCTTGGCCTACATTCCTTCCCCTACCCTGAAGACGGGATTGCTCATCCCAATCAGATCATGCCCTCTCTCGCTTAACCATTCCCCTAACCATTCCTCCATCAGGTACAGACATTTTTTTTTTTCCTAATAAGGACTTCTCCATTAAAAAGTGTCATTTGGTACTTTAACTTATGACTACTATTTAAATAAATTTCATTAAACAAATAGCATTCAATACCACTGAATGTACTTTTCATTAATATTTTGGAATAAAAAGTTGTTAGGAAATGATAGATATATCTGATGAAATTACAGCTACAGGACAATAATACAGTATTGCAGTATAAAGATGAATAAAGACAATGTAAGCGGAATAGAACTGGTGTCATTCAAAAGAACATACTGTAATACTTTGCACAGAAACATCTAAGACTCAAACAGAAGAAACAACAGAAAGCCTGCCATGATTAAAATTTAGGATAAGCACTGAGACCAACTCTGATAAAGGACATGGCATCTATTTCATAGTAAAAGTATGGCATACTTTGATTACATGTTTGAATAAATTCTCTTACATACAATTGAAACATTAAGAATGTAGGTACTGAACCCTGTTTTACAGAGCCAGGCAAGAAGTGCAGAGAATCTATTAGGTCTGAATCTGGAGCATGACCTCTGAAATAGCATCCAGATTTTGTTCTTTACTTTTTTTCTTTGTATTTGGAAAAAAAATAACTTTTATCTATTGTCTATGATGAAATCTTCTTGTAGAAAACAGTGTTTCACTACCTCTGACAAACTCTTTCATTAGCTGCTGTTAATGAAGCTTAAGTAGTGACCTCGTCAAAGGTCAAGATAGGTCAGAGAACAGAAATATCCTAGGGGAAAAACAAACAGACAAACAAGACTTATTAAGAGTAAAGAGTCCCTTCCTGATAGAGCTAAAAGTTAATGGCAGGTCCAGGTTCTATCAAAACCGGTATCTTTTCTATACAGATAGATACATACAGAGATACAGAGATAGCTATAAAAAAGCCTAGAATGAGCGGCATCAAGCATCAGCATCTACAATCAGTTAACTCTAGACTGGAAGACTGACCATCCTTTTTCCTCATTTTGGGGGCTTCTCAATGTGAGACACTTTAAAGTGGGTTGGATGATCATTTTCTGAGACCAGGCCCTATTAAGATGAGTGAGGTTCAAAATGCGTGAACTTTCCCAAATGAAAGTGAAAGACAATATATATAGAGGTAGTAGAAAGCAGATTTCACCCAACTGATAATTAACCTTTGCAATTTGTTGCTGAAGATTTTACCGAAGGAAAGCATAGAGTATCTAATAACATATTATTGTTATGGCAATAAAAGACTTTAAAGTAATGTTAGCAGGACAAAAAAAAAAAAAGGATTATGAAAATGAGCTTCCCCCCCCCACCCAAACCATATTAAATGGTAGCAGAGTTTGAACCACTTCCAAAATAGACCAAGGTGCCTGCATGTCTCACTGTGGTCACTGGCACTTTTAGGCTGAACTGTCAAGGAATTTCCTATGTTCTAAGTACAGAATACCTTCTGTCAAATTATTCAGTTATAAAATAGTCATTGGGTATAAGGCTAAGTAAATAATTATCCTGTCTAATCGCAGATGTTTAGAATAAGATGTTTGCACAAATTCTAAAGGAAAGTAGAAATCTGTGCATTAGATCCATGCAACTCATTAATGAATTTATCCAAAAGGTATTAACATTCTTTTTAAAAAATCTGGGCAACAGGCCCTACACAGTAGAATACTGTGGTAATTAGCAAATGTATGTTTACTACCAGCATAATTTATTTAAATTGGGTTAGTATATTCTGTATAGAAAATTTCACTAACAACATTTAACTTTGCAAGTGAAGTGGGACTTCAGAAATTGCAGCTTTCAATTTTTTCCTTTTCTAAAGGAAATTTGTTATTACTAACAAACACCATTTGGTTTATCAATAGAAAGCAGCATCCATTTAATTTGGAACAAAAAATGGAAATCTCAAGAGATTTTTTCCCAAGCTCTTAAAATCGACCATATTTGTATTATTTTGTATTCA
Source organism: Apteryx mantelli (assembly GCF_036417845.1). Classification (NCBI taxonomy): domain Eukaryota; kingdom Metazoa; phylum Chordata; class Aves; order Apterygiformes; family Apterygidae; genus Apteryx; species Apteryx mantelli. Next base: position 62,647,127 of record NC_089979.1, read on the forward strand.
AAGAAACATTAAGTAGACTATTTGTCTTTAAAAGAGAATGCTCAGGAAGATAAATTAGTTTAAATGTGAGAGCATTCACACATATCTTGGCCATCTTGAATCATTATTTTATCTTTTTACAGAAACTGCCTTATGGCTCACCAATGTTATGTCTGCCTGTGCAGAAAAAAAAGAAAGGGGAAAAATATCTTGAAAACATAGGGAACCATATAAAAACAGAATTCAGGAACTATAAAATCCAAAACACCAAACAGATCTATTTTTCTAAAGGTAGCACGTAAGAAGAAATTCCAACTTCCTTCAGCAGCTACCAAAGAAAACACCAGCAATTATATTATTAGAGAGGGACGCAGAAAAAACAAACCTACTGTTTTGTCACATCTCAGTGGTTCAAGAAGAAAGATTCTGTAAACAGCTATTTGACCCAAGGAAAATTTGAAAACAAATGAGTTTCACTGCTACTTTATGGAAACTGAACTTTGAAAACAAACTTGTGTCCTTTGGAAACCTTCTTAGTACTTAGGATTCCTTCTTAACATTTCCCTAGAGATCTTTAATCTTTTGAAAAATACCATCTCCCATGTACAATCTGATTTTGAAGCAAAGCATTATAAAGAGTATGTTAGGTTTTAAAAGTAAAACAGATAGGCAGCCCATTGGGACACAGTCATGGTCTTTGGTACACCTAGAACAGCTGCGAAAACACTGTCAATCACAGCTGACTAGTAAATGTACCATAACTGGTCCTAATACACTGCCTGGGGAAGAAACTATGTACTAGGAAAAGCTTCAGAATCTGAAAGCATCCTTCTTCCCCAGCATCACTATCACTTAATTATAGCAATGTGGCATCGACCCATAGCAAGATCAAGTCAAGAGAGATAAGCAAAAGAAAATAAATTCTCACATAAAACGCATGAATTCATTAAATGAAAGTGAAACTTCATTTGCATGTCTTCACAAGTTAATGCCATCTCAGCTTAAGAATCTGGAAGCTTGTTACTAAAAAGGTTAGAAAGGGCAGTTAAGGAAATTAAAACCTTATATGCAGTGTGCAGACATCTTAAGAAAGTGGTATTAGAAGCACAGAACAAATGTACACCACCCATAAAAGTCATGAGAAAAGAAGCAAGCATGGCTAAATGGCAAGGGGTAAGGGAAGTTATTTGAAAGCAGCCTTCAGAAAAACTGGGACCATATCCAAATGAAGAAAATAGGAGGAATGTAATCTCTCACAAGTTAAAAAAAATAAAAAACTCCATAAAGCTGTCTGAAAGAAAAGCTTGAGGTACAACGACCAAAATACATAATAATTGATAAATCTTTCTTCAAACACATCAGGAGCAAGAAGAGACTGCAAATCCCACAGTTTATCAGGATATAAAAGGAGCATTCAGAAAAAAATAAGGTCACACATTTTCTGACTGTGTTCATTGGGATAGAACCTCTAAAGATTTTCCCACTAGAACCCCCCCTCCAGGCACATTTTTTCTTTCTTTCTTTTTAATCAGGAGAGAATTTTCAGATCTGCTTCAACCTGAAGAGCCCATAGGAGAAGTTACAGACAAAACAGACAGTAATTAATGGCCAGGACCAGATAATTTTCATCCAAGGTCCTAGAGATCTGATGATGAATCTGATGAACAAGAAGTTGTGAGGTACAATTTCTCACTCAAAACTGGTAAACTAGAAGGGCAAAGGAAGTGAAAGAAGTCGTGAAGCTTGAATGCTTGAAGGCTGGCTGAATACTCAGAGGAAGTTTTATTCATGGTTTCCCTATTATAGTACTCCTTAGGCATCTGCTCTTGAAGACTGGACTCTAGACTAGGAGGACATCTGACCCTATTTCATTACTACTTCTCTTCTGTTCTTGAGTTATGGTGGGAATGAGTATTTAAGTGTTATCAAAACTTGAGAAAAGCACCTAAATTCCATGGTAAGCTAGCCATTATACTAGTCAGAGCAAGCAAATAAAATGTAGTTGTATCATACTTATAAGCAACTGTAGTTCAAATACCTTTTTTTTTTTTTTTAAGTAGTTTACTTTGATCTAGGCAAACATCAGAAGTCTCCAATGTCTGGGGCAATAAACTTCCCGCCTTGTCTAAGCCATGTACAGAGCTCACATGTAGAAATGATTCCTTCTATTGAGCTACAGTCCTTACAGGTAAACTATCCCTCCAAGCAGATGCAGAAATATTGTCTTGGAGAACCTCCTACTTCTATATGTCAAAAAAGCTAGGAAGTTATGTTCAAGCCCCATGGAGGCTTAATCTGTAGGGTTATCTTAATCAATGACACTTGACTCCCAGGAATGACAGTAGAATCTAGGACACATTTATCTTTTGCTGTTTGAGCCAATACCTACTGAAAGAAGGAGACACACTCATTGACTTAAAACACTTTAAAGCTCTTTTTCACTGCCAACACCACTCTAATACTACTATGTGTATTGCTCAACAACTATTACTCAAAGAAATGAAAAAGCTGTCTTTTGAATACTGCAATGCAAAATGGAGGCAAACTACAGATCAGTGTTGAAAGGTGGGTGATAACACTTGGTTGGTTTCTCCAAGTGTTACTCAGATGTGACCATCTGAAACTCTGTTTTGGAATCCTCACAACATTGGTCTGACTAGAAGACACATGAAGTTGTTTCACTGGGGTGTCTCCATACTTTTGATTCCACATAAAACAGAGAAGTACAGATGGACAGTAGGAAAAACTAAAACAATAAAAACGCTCATTATTTCCAAACCTGAGAAAGTGCTGATTTGAATTTTTTGCAGATGTTCAGGTTGTTTTGATTGACTGAAGTCTAACTGATCATTTTACTCCAGAGTACTTTATACCCCAGTCATTTCTTAATTGGGCTGTAGCTGAAATCTCTTCAGTTAGCTGTTACAAATACTAACGGAAGGAATTCTTCACAGAAGCCAGATTTTACCAGATGATGGTCTCAAGCTATTTTCAAAATAGCATTTCCAAAGAGTTACTGTCTTAAGTAAAGCAAGTGTTTCTGTACCTGAATAAAAGGGATTGCATATTTTAATTTTATAACAGCATCTATTAATTTTTGTAACAGCATCTAAGTAACGATCTCATTAACAGTGTAACTTGAATAGTTGTCATTCACCTCTGAAACAGTAGTACCTAAAATGCTAGATTAAAAGTGATAGAGGAACCTCCTGGCTTCCTAAATCCAAGTTTTTTTGATTCTCTAAACTTCTTTTCATCTGTTGCCCAATCTTGAAGAAATTAGAATTCTATAAGCACTTAAATTCCTCAGTAAAATTGGTCAGGCCCAAGAACCTAACTGCAAGCTCCAAAATGTACCAACTTTGAAAATGAAGAACATGGATCTTAAAGCTTACAGCCTAGGCCATCCCCTTGGCCCTTATGTCCCAGAAGCTTCTGATAATGGTGGGAACAGTCAAAGTGTAAACATGCCACCAATCGCTTTCATTCATAAATATGTAATGGTAGCAAGTAGAAGTACATAAACCGCATGGGCAAGGATCAGATCGATATCTATGGCATTGTATTGGTAGTGTGATCACTTCTTCTGTACACCATGTAAGTAGCCTATGTTTTAGTTAAAACAGATCTTGGAAGGTAGATTACATGGTTTGGAACCTTATTAAGCAGAAGAGAGACCTGAAATCAGGATTCTTATACATTAGGTGTATGCAATGGGAACCAAAATATTGCACAAAAGAACACTTTTGGTAACTCAGAGTTAAGTGGGAGAGAGTTTAAGAAACACCCTTTCCTCAGCATTTTATTTTGCAGAACTTTGGTAACTTCCGACCTGATGACTGTCAGATGCCTATATTCTTGCAACTCTACAAATTTATCTCCTAGTCAAGCACAATGTTTAACAATTCAAGAATAGCATATATGCATCTATATCAACGGGAGAGGCTAGAAAGAAGCGTAATAGGAACGCCAAAATCTCCTAAGAGCCTCCACTCCTAGAATTTTAAAAAGTTAAAGATTAACACAGAATTAAACTGTGTTTAACACATGCAGTTCCTTCAACATTTTCTTTCATGACATTTTTTCATGGTGTATTTTGTAAACACAGGAATTCTTCCAGAGTTTTTATAAACCATAGAGTCCAGCATAGTCTGGAAACTGTATTTTTATGAATCTAGTAACAAAAAGTAACTGAAGTTTTGTAAGTATATATTATAAAATTCAACCATAGAATAAATTATATAGTTATCTATACACAGAAAGTTATTCCCAACTCTAGTTTGTTGCAATTAGCAGCTCAATTTCTTTTCAAGATACAGCACTGCCTTTATTATTTTCATTTCTATTCTTTCCTAATCTGCTGCATAAATATCTTGGCAGTCATTTAGATAGTCCAATAATGAAAATTCCTTCTCACTGTGGTGAATACTGCTATTACTTGATCGATCACTCTGCTCTAAAAGTAAGTGATGTTTTAGGATTGTGTGTGTCACTTAAAGAAATTAAATAAAGATTAGGGTCAGTCATCTGATAATAATAAAGTCCTCTTCAGGCAACACAAAGAAAAAGAAAACATAATGTTTGACAGCAACCTTGGTCACCTAATATTCTGTTTACTTTCCATATCGGTTGAGAGGCATATTTTACTGTAATACAGGTTTCTGGAGAACTTCAAATCTGAGTGTCAGTGTCAGGTACATCAAACCAAATACATTAGACAGAATTCATACACCACCTTTCAAATTTCTTAATTACAGCCAGATTATTATTTCTATACCAGAAAAGAGAATTACTACATAGTATATTGTGACAGACATTACATCCATTCTCTGAGCTGGTGGGATGCATGCCAGCTTTGGCCCAAGAGCTATATGATCATGTTAATGCATGTCAAGTCTGAGCTAAAATACCCTGCCTCTCAGTAGGGTTTATCATCATACATTCCATGCCCAAGTCTCTCTGTGGATACTAATGCAGCAATGGCTTTTTTTCCCCAGCTCTGCATGTGGTTAGAATGAGCTCACAGATGCCTGTGGTATATATCATGTATATAAAGCCAGGTGAGTTTCTCTAACAGGCCTCCTGAAATATATACATATTAGGGGATACTCTGGAACATGGCTTAGCCCGGCCAGATAATAAACAACTAGAGCCACTGGATTTTGTGTCAGTGCCTCTCTTTACCCCCCCTTTTTTTTCCTCTCACAAATACTTCAGCAGGAAAAAGGGGAAGAAAATTGTGTAGGAAAGATTTGGGGGAACAGAGACCCTGAAACTCAGTTTTGTTTCATAAAAAAGTTTTAACAGCATGAATATCCAGGAGGATTGTTCTCTATGGGCTATCAGCTCTGTCAAATGCATTAGAGTAAAACACAGTCTTAAATCTACAAACCCAGACTGTTAATGCTCCTTGAGGGATATTTTGAGAATAAGCGTTAGCCACACATTTGTTTCAATACACCCTCAAGAATCTTGTTCCTAGGGCAAGAGCTGGATCCATGCTTCTAAGAGGTGACACAGCTCAGAGAGAGCTGGATTCGCATCCCGATATTTTCACTGGCTTTGGAGCCTGTAAGTGTTATGACAGGTTGTTTCAGTCTATAACAAAAAGCACTAATGGAAATCTTCACAGCAGCATATTTATGGCTTTGAAATTCCTTTTCTGCTCCTGTCAGGGTATCTCCTATACTTGGAAGTGCTCACCTGACTTGCTTACATCTAATTTAGGACTCCCTCAGATGAACCTGTAAGGTTGCAAGGTCCCACCAAAGACTACACTGTCACATAGGAAGGAGAGGCTTTCAGATGTCTCATCTAATGATTCTGCATGGTACATCTTGCTTCTGTTTTCTATTTCCAACTGAGAACTGTGGCTGGATGTTGCTTGTAAAAAGCTCCATATGTTCCATATATCATTAGGAAAAAAATATTACTGTTAACCTTATCAGAAGTCTTATGTTCTGATTCTAAAAGGTTCTATGTCTACTTAAGAATAGCTGAAGGCATATAAAATGCAAAGGCATTTATTTTTCATTTTGCACTCTTGTAAGTGGTAACAACATGGAAGGCAGCATAAAATAAAGGTCCCTGCGTATTCATTAGGTTATTGGTGTCTGGATTTACATGTCCCAGGCAATCTGTGGATTTCATCTGTGATGCTGTTTTATAAGTTGTTTTTCTGCTCCTAATTTACCACTACTTACCTACAAAGGCAGTAGCATCAGAATGCACTTTCACATGCTTATTAACCTTCCATATATTGTCAGAACTCTCTTCTCCTCCACAGCTACAGACAGAAATCAGAAATACTGGACTTGGCATGAGCAACAACATACATAAGGCTGAAAGGAGTTATCCTACATAATAATTGTAATTGTATTTGGGAAGCTTTTCACTCTGCTTCATCTATCAAGATTTACGCTGCAGAGTTTCCATTCAAAATTACATTTGTAATCGTATTAGAAATTGTAGTGTGTCAAGCTTCATGATTATTCTTTTCTTTCATCATTAGAAAGAAACAGATAATTATAATGAAGTTTTATTCAGTTAGACTGTAGACCAGTGTCAGAATCACACAGGAAGGACAATACCTCATTAGAAATCCCACTGCAGTTGCAAGATGTCCCTAACTCCAGACTGTGAGTGGTACAATATTAACCCATCTAATCCATATCTTGGGTAAATTACAATTGTCATAGGCATTAGAAGCATAGCAAGGTGTAGAGCTGTGCACTAACCTCCGTTTGCTGGACTCCTTCTCTAGGAATACTGAACTTAAACTTTGAAGACAGAAAGTGGTTTTATTCACTAAGTGAAGGCTTCAGGTACTAATGAGGGACACTGAAGACCCAGGTTCAGATCTCCATTGTGGAAAAGTAAAACAAGGAATTGAAAAGGAACTTCCTGATCAGATAAACTCTCAGAGCAAAGGTTTGGCAAAAAACAGCCATAAAATAATAGGCTTCTTTGCTGCAATACAGAGCTCTTTATTATTTAAGCCTCTTCTGAGCATACTCCACTTCTCTGATTCCCAGATGAATGCAACAGTGAGAACATCAGATGAAAGTCATTTCTTTGACAGAGACAGCTTGTATCTAAAAATATTTTGCTTCTCGAGTATGATTAAGAGACAGAATGAACAAAAGGATGACTTTAAAATTGTTTATCAATATTTCTCTAGCAGAGACAGCTTGTATTTATAAATATTTAGCATCCTGGGTGAAATATAAGCATAAATGGAAAACAACCTGAGATTTTTACATGTAGTATCTGGCAATAAATTAATTACCTTTATAATCAATAATATGACTGAAATACTTTGTGTTTTTCAATAAAGCCATTAGCTATGTGAGTTTTAAGAGGTGATTTACTGAATTTGTCAATAGAAAGCATTTAGTTTATTATTTTTATCTGGACACAAATGTAACAACAGCTTTTTTTCTATGGTAATTTCCTCAAGTCTTGAAATGTGTCAGTTCTTTTCAAAATGCAAACATATGCCTATCAGCTACTTAGATGAATGAAATACTAGGAGAGGTAGCTAGGAATTAACAGGATTAATGTAAAATAAACTGGGGACAAGCATTTACTGTTAACTGTTTTCTTCGAGGTGAAAAAATCTGAACAACATTTGCAACCATTTTTTTCTATTTGAACTTTACCTAACACCTACTTGTAGGCTGCCTGGATGTTGCCCATTATTTATGAGTGGGACCAGTTCAACTCCTGATGAAGAGACTTGGCAACACTTCCAGTCATGGCATTTCCAGGAAGAAGATATTTAGCATATATTTATAGCAGATGAGTCAGCAGCAAATTCTAAAATAAAAGCTTCTTTATTAGAAAGGAGAGTGTCACATGCTTGGCACTTCTAGGGATCCTACCCTGAGAAGACAATTACTGTACATAATATGCTGTTAAGCATGTCAATGCATAGCACAGATTCCTTAACATAAAATAATTGTTACCTTGCTTTCCTTAGAAAGGGAATTTTTAAAGAAAAAATTATGTATATATGGTTATGTATGCAAACAAAAACATATATCACACTAGATGTTTGGGAATTTTGGTTACCATTCTGTGATCAAGCTTATAGTGAGCGCTGTTTTCTAGCTTTAAATTAATCATCCGAAGATCAGAGCAGCAGCAACATTCTATGAATGCATCTAAGTTCAGTTGTGCTCTGCATGCTGCATGGATCAAGACCTGAACACAAGCTGCTCGGTAAGCTCATACAGCGCAACTCCACGCAGACCCATGAGCTAAGACCCAGATGCACCACTTACTGAGCAGGGCTTTTTATCGCTGGGACAGCATCACAAGAATACTTTTAGACCCATGCTGACTTCTCACCTTGATTGTTTGGTTGGCCTTTACAAGGTTCAGGAGAGTTAGCAGACACAATGAGGATGTTATTTTAATGTCAAATCATTTAGGACACAGACTTTTATAAGGCACTATTTAGACACAGACTAGCTCTTGCCACTCCTGCATGGATTTCAGAGGGATCTGTGAAAGGCTCTGTGTAGTGATACACAGACCCAACTCCAAATTATAAATTCCAAATCCAGATTAGGTGCCAAATTCTCTCATAAAATGGATAAAAAGAATTAAGTGCCTACCTTTAATATTTAGTTCCCTGACTGGAGAAATTATGGCAGACAGGCTCTTTCTGCCTTGTCTGCACCTAAAATATTTGCTGAAGCATAAAGCTAAAGACTTGCAAAAGAGTGCAAAACAGTACAAAACCTCATCCTAGAATAAAAACCTGCATCTTTTCCTCTGAGTGCAGATGGCTAGCTCTTTTTCAGTGCAATTCAAAGAATCTCTTTTGTATGAAATCATTCAGCTCCAACAGGAAGGAAAGAAGAATCCATCATCCCTGCACAGCTCAGAGCCTGGTGTGTAGAGTATTCTTAGAAATTAATATTAGGCTGCAGGTGGGTAGTAGGGGGAGTGATTCCACATCAGAAATACTACAGAAGTTCTTGAGTGAATGAAATGCTTCTTCCTTTTCTCCTGGGCATTTCAACAAAAGCATCTTTCTTCAAAATGGCTTGCTTAAACATAAGGCTTGCTTAAAGCATGTCAAAGTAGCAGAAAACTGGATTCAACTCATCTGTTCCTACATCACAAAGCATATCATGCCTGAATCAACAGGGGAAAAAAAACTAATTCGCAGGGATGAGGTAGTCCCAACATCCTTATAAAGAGATTCCAGTTGTGTCTTCTCGGACTTGGAGAGAGTCCTATTCTTTTAAAGCATGGACTATTCAAAGCACTGTTCATTCAAATATTAATTCATCTCAAAAGAGAGAGTATCCTCTGGTAGAGCTCTCAACTGAAATCAATACCCCGTACCCCTATGTCAAAAAATACTTTAACAGAGATGTATGCAGCAGGAGGAGGCCCAGAGTCTATTTCATCCATCTGGGGAGTCTGTAGAATCACGAATACTCATTTCCAATTAAATTTCACACAGAACAGATCAGCTTCAAAGGAGGGATTGAGGGAGCTTTACCAAGCTAGTGTTTAGATCATTCATCTGGAACACAGAAGATGCCTATCTCAAGGCCTTCCAGAAGTAGAAATTCTGGCTTTGCTACCAATTCTATCTGATTAGACCAGATTAAAATATTTGGGTAAAAAGGCAACATTTCCTTTCCCTTTTTACTGTTTATTCCTAATATTTTTGCTGGGACTGATCTAGTAGCTAAGCTTTGAGACCATGATTAATGATCAGGTAATGCAAACAATAGTTAGCCTGAGAAATCTGATGAGATCAGTGCCTAGCTGCACAGAACTTACAAAATTTAAGAATTCCTTATGTTCGAGGAAAGACCTTCAGGAAGCAAGAAAAAGTCAGTGATGAAAAAGCTGAAACAACTTCAGATAGGAACTGAACTCAGGACACAAACAGATAAAGTCTAGGGCGTGGTAGCTGTTGTGATATATCACAGCACCCAGGTCATTCTGTGGATCCAGTCTTGCATCCCAGACAAAAGCTTCTAAGGAACTTCTAATGAAGCCTGTTATGCTTTGCACATAATTCATTCTGAAATGATATACACCTGATGGAAGGCTGGGTTTCCACCATCTGATTAAGCATTTGACAAACACACAGAGCTTATTTGCCAAATAAAACTTAAATGCCAACTTAGGTATACACCATAAAGTTCTGTGAGCAAGGACACAGTGATTCAACAATATTTCTGGAGGCATAGTTAATGGGGCTGAATTAATTCTTTGCAGGTCTTGTTGGGAGTTTTTATGTAGTGCTGTAAGGAAGTCTGAAATAAAGGTACAACATCAAGAATTGTACACCATTGCTTGTTTATTTTACATCTGAATCAATTGACTGTGAAACATCATGAGTTTGATCCTACATATTATGGCTGGGTCACAACTAGGTATTTATGCACCTTTTATTGAAACAAAGGTGGGGGAAAAGAGGGAGAAAATCAGAACCTCAAAATTCCCCATGACATGGGATTCTTATAAAAAACTTCCAACACTTTAAACAAATATCATTTAAATGATTTAAGCCAGCATAGTTCTAATCAGACAAATTAATACGGTATAGCAGACTGCAAGAGAGTGGCTGGGTGGGGAGGGGAAAAAAAAAAGTCAACATTTACTGTGTCAAATTATATAACAGAACCTTGCCTAAATATTTAACTACCAGAATAAAAGACTGTGGTTTAACTGAATACCATTTTAGGATGCTTTTTACCACTATACTAATATCTGCTGCAGAAACTCTTTCCCTCTCCACTACACGCCTCTGAACTCCCTTCCCAATATTTTAAACATATGCATTGAAACTTCATTTCTAAGAAGGGCAAATGCACAGGAAGCTCTAAAGACCAGAAGACAGGAGAAAATGTAGAAGACAAACTCAACAATTAGTGGTAATTATAAAACAAATGATCACTGTCAAGTAGTTCCTCCAGAGTAAGAAGCTCCATTTTGAAAAATTTGGCCCAGTTTTTCCTTCTTTCCTAGCACTCTACCATATAAAGGGATATGTATATAAATCACTCTACTTCTGTCCTGGATATACCAGCCAGAATTGCATAATCCAGGAAGTTAATCAGTTTTCCCTTAGCACAGTAAATGCATACGAGATGTGACCATCACAGAATCACAGAATGGTTGAGGTTAGAAGGGACCTCTGGAGATCGTCTAGTCCAATCTCCTTTCGCAAACAGAGTCACATAGAGCTGGCTGCCCAGGATCCTGTCCAGATGACTTCTGAATATCTCCAAAGATGGAGACTCCACAACCTCTCTGGGCAATCTGTGCCAGGGCTCAGTCACCCTCACAGTAAAGAAGTTTTTCCTCATGTTCAGACGGAACTGCCTGAGTCTCAGTTTGTGCCTGTTGCCTCTCGTCCTATTGCTGGGCACCACTGAAAAGAGTCTGCCCTCATCCTCTTTACACCCTCCCTTCAGGTACTTAAACACATTGATAAGATCCCCCTCAGTCTTCTCTTCTCCAGGCTGAACAGGCCCAGCTCTCTCAGCCTTTCCTCATAGGAGAGATGCTCCAGTCCCTTCAGCATCTTTGGCCCTTCACTGGACTCCATCCAGTACATCTATGTCTCTTTCATCTTGCACAGCCCAGACCTGGACCCTGAACTCCAGATGTGGCCTCACCAGGGCTGAGTAGAGGAAGAGGATCACCTCCCTCAACCTGCCGGCAACACTCTGCCTAATGCAGTCTAGGAGGCTGCTGGCCTTCTTTGACACAAGAGCACTTTGCTGGTTCATGGTCAACTTACTATCCACTAGGACCCCCAGGTCCTTCTCAGCAGAGCTGCTTTCCAGCAAGTCAGCCCCCAGCATGTACTGCTGCATGGGGTTATTATGGGGTTACTATCATGAACCAAAGTCTTTTAAAAGCTGTGATCTGCATTGGCAGAAGCCAACTGCATTCCATCCGGAGACTGATGCAGCCCAGGTAGCACTCATTCTTTTGCTTTCTCCACATTGGATTTTCCTTCTCTCGTAATTCTTTGTCAGAGAACTCATTGCAGTTCCAGCGTGCCCTGCCACACTGCTAACACACCTAAACAAAAGATCTTCTACCTCAACAGTCAAGATTTGGTCTCAGAGTTACAATTCAGAACGGACTGAACTTCAATGAGAACTGTAATTTAAAAAGTTCTGGTATATGGGAGGAAACGGACCTACACAGCAGATACAAGAGCTAGCACCACAGAATGGTGAAATTCTAGCAAATTTTAGTCATGTTTTTAAGTTGATATAATGCTACTACCTTAAATGAATTGACTTCCAATTTGAAATTGTGTTTGATCAGAATATTCTAGAAGAACTTTCTAGAAGAGTCTAGAACTTTCATCAGCATCTAGACTAAAGATATGATTAATACCTTTATAGAAGTAAAGTTTGATAGGGTTCAGGGGATTTTTTTTTCATGTTATGTTTTGTCAGTTCATACAAACTGATGTAGCACCACTAACTTCAACAGGTTCACAATAACTTTTATCATTAAAGCTGCATTACAACTTTCTGTTGTATTATTTTCCCCTCTCAGTAAATACAGTAAAACAGTAAATACATTAGAAGATCACCTGCTATTACAGATTTTTACATCTATGTAAAAGTTTCCTGGAGAAAGGAAAAAGGGACATTTCTGGAACAAGTTTCCTTCTAAAATGTCTACAATTGGTCCTCCTTAGACCAGTAATTATTGATCCTTTTTGCAGTGTACATGTTTCCTATGGTGAAGCTTATTACTATCTGCTTATCAGTCATTCTGCTATGTTGAAACTCTGAATTATAGAAGTTTTATATCCTTATGAAAGGGAATAATTGTGACTTCAAATAAGAATGAGGTTACTGCAAAGTCAACCATAGTATGAAAATCTTTTTGCTGGGGAAGAATATTCCCATTTATTAAATGCCTGAAAGAAACACTGTTCTCCCATTTAAATGTAGCCATTTTTATTTTTTTTAAACAGAAGAAAACTAAAATTAAGGTCAGGATTCTACCTATTCACTCCAGACTACAAAAACGGAGTGCTGCAGTCCTCCTCCACATGAGCAGAGGTCACAGGAGTTTTATCTTTCCCTTTACTCTGTCACAATTCTCTCCCATAATTCCAGGGGCTACTTGTCTGCCGAACAGCTTGTTATACAGCAGCTGGCTTCCTGCCAGCCATTAGCAGGCTGAGAGAGTTGTCACAGAAGGCTACTTTAGGGGTGATGGGCAGGGATTTTTTACCTGTCTCTACCAGCTTTCATCTAAGGATCTCAAAATGCTTTGGGAGCACTAAGAAAGCTCCTCAAAACTATGAGATATAGGAAATGCTTTGTCACCTTCCAAAAATGTGGCAAAATGCTGTGTAATATGTAGTCATGAACCGTACAGACAGTGACGTATGTGAGTAGTTCCAGTGAAATAATTCAATCCAACAGCACTATTAATATGCATAAAATTACATATTGACAGGTCTGAGAAGTGTCACACACAGCATTGTGGCAGCCTTGTTTTAACCTCTGGATGACACAGAAATGTATAAAACAGGAGCTCTATGTAAAATAAATAAAAAACGCTGTTAGAACAGCACAGCTCTATGACCTATTACATTTCCATTTCTCTCCAGTACTGTAGTTATAGCTATGAATACCAAAAACGCACCCCCAACTGGTAATATATTGCATAAAAGATTAATTTATTTAACACAATCTAATTAAACAAAATGCAATTAGAGTTGCCTTGAAATTGCTGATTCAGAGAGCCTGAAATGTTTCATCCAATATACTTTGAGAGCAATGAACTGCTGCTGAGAGCCCTAGCCAGGACTTGGAACAGACCAAGCAGAGCTTGCCAGTACTGAGTTCCTGCCTCTTGGGAAAACACCCAGACTAGTCACCTAGTTGCCTCCAGTTGTGTTCTCCTCTCCAGTAAGCAGTCTGCCTGTCTAACCTTTGTGAGTACTTGGGATCCATTTGTCTGACAAGTTCTGTTTGGAACCAGAGTTGAGCCAAACTGGCCGAGTTCTCCTCAGAGCTGCAGCCCCAGCATTTGGGGCACAAAGTGCTGCTTAGCTTCACAGAAGCGAACACCAAAAATCTAAGGACTATGGCTGGCATCCGGACTGCAATAGATTCTTAGTTAGAGCAGTCAAATCTGACACAATGTCTACCATGCTTGATAAATCAGGCAAACTTAGTCACAGAACTGCTGTTTAACCATTAGTATGCTTCTTGGCATGATTTTGCTCTTACCAAATAGCACTGAAGCAATGCCTCACCACAAGGAACAGCACATGCCATAGATCATTCCCAGCACATAGGATGGTTGAAACTCCACAATACTCAGCTCCGTCCAGAGTCTTTCAGCAGCAGTCTTTGCAGCATTAAACAATGAATTACCCCTACTCCATCCCTCAATGACTGTAAAAACTGGCCTCAGTTTTACCTCCGTGATAGGCTCCATATGGCCTATGACATGTTATATCAAAAACAACAGACTAGAAAGGAAAAAAAAAAAGGATTAAAGGGTCAGCATAAGAGTTAGAGTTTTGACATTTTAGTTATATAGGGGTTTTACACACATAAATAATATAAGGTCATAGTATATGTATATATATGAATATGTGTGTTTACATATACAGTACAGGTTGAACATGTTTATACATATACATACATATATAATATGCAGGAGAGGGGGAGTGTGTATGTAGTGTTATAGGATTACAAGGTCCAAAAACAGCCTAAAAAAGACCCAGGACCACATGCCATATATTTTGAAGGGTCCAAGTCATATCATGTAGCCTCACGACCAAAGAATAGTCTTTGGTCCTGTTTTATTCAGCAGTATAGGCGTAGCTTCAAACACTGAGCCCTGAAGTTCAGAAGCAGTTATTACAGCAGGGCTACCCACAATTTGCAATTGGCAAAACCCATAATCAGGACACATTTCACTGATGCAATCAGCTGTTATGAAAAAGATATGTAATCCTATTTCATGAACAGGTACTTTGCACAGGAGCTATTTGGTTCAGGAAAACACTAGTTACACCCAAGAAGACATTCACTGAGAATGGGAGCAGCAGGTTGGTCCTAAGTGTGTCTGTACATATGAGGAAAGTATGTCCAGAAAGTCCTCATATTCCTTCTAAAAAACACTCTGGATACCAAAGTGTACACACACAGCCAGTACCTATCATGATTGCAGGTGGGAGTAATTTTTCCCATACAAAAGTTCTGAGGCAAACCATTTAAAACAGATGAAAAGAGGGGACAAAACCTGCAGTGGGAAATGTGAGTCAGACATAAAACATCTGCATTTAAAAGAAGCAGGCACTGTCATCTTTCATAATTACAGGCTGAAACAGGCAGACACCAACCAGACCTGAGCTAGTTTGGTGGTGGGATAACACCAAAACTGACTCATCATCTCAGCAAGGTTATCTAAGTCTTCAGATATTACATTCAAACTGAAGCATACTAGAACAACCAAGAAAATAGTTTAATGCTGGTATGATATATGTTTTGGAACAGAAAGTTTGCTGGGGAAACCATGGTCATCCAGCTATTGCCTTTATTCTGTACCTTGAGTTTTAAGAAGTTAGCATTTGCTTTAGTCAACTGTTAAGCCTATTCAGCATGGTTGAATCAGCATGAAACTAGAAAACAAATGGCCTACTGGGTTTAGAGATCTCAGGTTAAAGTATAACAATGCTCCCAAGCAGTTCAGCAAGCCCTGCCTTCTGAGACACACTTAGAGTAATCCAACAGCAGGGAATATACCCTGCCAATCTGCAAAGTGTCAGCAAGAAGCTTAAAAGGAATGTCTTCCACTGGAAGGAAAGAGCAAAGCTCCCCCATCCACCAGAGAAGAGATCTTACAGTTGTATTTTTCATTTTCAAGTCAATACCATTTTTCTCCAGAAGCAAAGTTTCCTGAAAATTTCATCTCAGTGAAGCTCTGAAAATTGCTGAATTTGGTTCAATTCAAACCCAAATCAAATTTCAATCTAAAAAAAAGAAAATCCTGACAAATCAGAAATCCCACTTTCAGCAAGTCAAAGCTGTGGAACAACAGCAGAGAAAAATAGAAACTGCAAAGCAGCAACGTACTAAAATAGTTTCTGAATAACACTGTGTAGCTAATATGGAAAATAGTTTGAAACAGTATATATACATGATTGCATTCATTCCCTATTTATCCTAATGTGAACATTACTTTACTCCTCCAGTCGATAGTCCATAAGGCAGTATCTTATAATCACCATGTCTCTCTGCAATAACTTCCACCACCATGCTTTTCTCTATTCTGCAAATAACTGTTTCACTAGTCATTGATAAATAAAAGTATAATTAAGCCTTGCTTAAAAGTTAATTTTCACATACGGAAAAGGGCATGAACATCTCCTATTATCAGTGTGGAAAGCTCATAAACAGAATATTAAGTCCAATGTAATAAAACTGAAAAGCCTCAGTTCTTGAGTACAACACACACACACACACACACACACACACACACACACACACACGCCCCAAGATATCTGCAAGAGATGGAGTACTGTGATTAACTCTATTTGTTTCAATAAATGGAGATTATACAGTGACCTTTACTTCAGCTACCTCCATTTCTCCAGTTTTAATCATTATGCAAGATTTGGTAGAAATCATTGCTGATGCTTTACTCCTCAGGGGGCAATTAGCAGAGAAGTGAATTCACTAAGAAGTCAGCAAATCTCTTCACTTCACTTCCTAAAAATGACAGGAAAGAGCCCAACTTTCTTGCACTGTCATAATACTCATCTATGGCTGGAAGAGAAAGAATCCTGACAAACCCAGTGTACCATGCAGTTACATAAACCTGTTTCAATTAAACATCGAAGAACAGGAATGCTAATGATATAAAATACATTCTGCTATACTGCAATTAAAAGTTTCACTGCACAATAAATAGTAACTTTACAGTTTTCATTCTAAAGGATTATATTGATACATTCTCCAGTAGTGAACCCTCTTCACCTTACCCTAAAATACAGCATCTTTTTTTTTAAACTATTATTTGAAGTACTTCTAATATAGAGTTGGCACATCAGGGTTTTTGTTTGTTTTTGTTTTTAAAAGAACTTCACATTTCATTCAATTGTCCAGCATTGACCTTCATGTCTATTGCAAAGGCTGTTGGTGAACACATGCCTTTGCATATTGTATTACTTTTGCATATGTTGTTTTGCACTTTGTTAGAAGTGCAACTATAAATTCCTTGTGCATGCATAGCTATCAGTTAGTGCTCTTTCAATATACAGCCATCATTTCCATTCAGTAATATTATTCTACTTCTGTCATCCTCTGCTACTTAAAATATACTTCATGTCCTGCTACAAATTAAGATGTGGTAAAGTTCACAAAAATTCAGGTAGTTTTGTATTGCCAAGGAAAATAAAAGCAGTATTAGCAACCAGCTAGGCAGCAGAAAAAGCAAAGAGAGAAATCTGCTATAAATCTTGTTGCTCTCAGCACTTTAGGCACTTTCCTTATACTTGGGATTCACAACCAAGAGCTCTTTCTGAAAAAGACAATTAAGCCTTCCTTCCACAATCACCCACTCCTACCAAGAACCAAGCGTGTCTCTGGAATTCTATTATAGCTATAATATTAGAAGAATATTTGAGCAGAAAGGAGAGACAAATTGCACAGGGTGGCCCAAAGAATTATAAAAATCAATTCTGCGTTCAAAAAGAGGAAAATGAAAATATATGCTTAATTTAGGACACGCTGACATGGAAAAATTTATAAAACAGGTCCCCCAAAAGAACTTGAGATCCCTAATTACTGCAGTGATTCAGAGACACACTTATCTTTATCACTTGTATTAGAAGGGGAGAGGGAAAGGGAAATAAGCCTGTAACCTTTTCAGTTTCCTCTCAACAGGGTAAAGAAGGTCTGGAAATTAGTTTCTTAGGTATTTTCAGGGAAACCATTTGTTTGCTGAAAACGTGACCTAACTATGAAACTACACAGGAAAAAATGAACAAGAACATGACAGAAATTTTCGGAAGAGCCTACATAAAAGCATTTTAAGGCAAAAAGAAAGGCTTTAATTTGTTTTGAAATGTAACCAAGGCTACATAAGCATGAAATACTTCAAAAATGCAGAAAGCATTGCATGTACTCATTTAAGAAAATATTTGCACTCTTTCCTGAAGATGCACAAGTATTTCAGCAAGAAAACATGGGGAAAAAAAATCTTCCTTTGAAAAAATTTTTTTTTTCTTTAAAGAAACTCTTTTTGGTTCTGTTGCTGGAAAAAAAAAATTCTGAAAAGAGGCAAACTTGCTTTTTTCCTTCTGAATACCTGGAAGTTTTCCATGGCACTAAATAACAGACATCCTAAAAGTGAAATGTATTTTAACAATTAGACCTTAGAAACAAAAAGACTTGTAAAGGAACCACTTAAGAACTATTTATTTCCTATCAGGAAAAGTAACCATGCTCTGTCATGTTTGTTTCATCATTTGGCTGAAACAAAAAAAAAAAATTTTTTTTTTTTTGATGAAGCTCGGGGGAGGGAAGGTGGTTGCTTTGTTCTTTAAATGATGCAGTATCATCATTAAAGCTGACTCTGAACTAAGGGAATAAATAAAAAAGGGAAAGGGGGAAATGCTCATCTAAATCTGTATTTCTAATCAACTCTGCATCTGCATTTACCACCAAATATGCAAGTGAGAGATTTGTTTGTACTGACAATTGGATTTTTCCTCTGAGAACATATATTTGCTTTAGTCATTTTCCACATGAAAGTTAACACGAAAATTTTCAAATGCTTAGCAGACAACATCCTGTACTTATGTTTACAACGTATGTTAAGAAGTACTGCCTCATGATGAGACATTGCATGGTAGCTGGAAAGACAATACATGTTTCCATAGCCCCTTGCTATGTAAGTCAAGAAAGTCCCTTAAAATATTTTAACAGATTTAGACCTGTGTTTTAGGACTACAGGAATCTATTTATCAATCAGTGGAAGTCAAAGGAGAGGCTCATAAAAGAAAGGGGAGATTAAGTTTACCAATCAGATTACCAAAATACACTTTTTGACATGCATTATACCTACACACATTACCTGA
The DNA here is from genome assembly GCF_036417845.1 of Apteryx mantelli. Classification (NCBI taxonomy): domain Eukaryota; kingdom Metazoa; phylum Chordata; class Aves; order Apterygiformes; family Apterygidae; genus Apteryx; species Apteryx mantelli. The sequence goes on from NC_089979.1 coordinate 62,666,226, forward strand.
ACAATATGCAGATTTAACATCCACCTAGTATGCATTCTAATTTAACTAAATGGCAATTTATATTCTGCAACATGAACAACTTGGATATTAATACCAGCATACACTGTAATATTCGCCAGCAAGGACTCAATAGTTTTCCATCTAAAAATCAAACTAGAAAATAACATATGGGCTGCTAAATATTGCGGGATAACTTCTGCTTGTAATTACACAGTGGCAAGTCTAGAACAGCCACAAATAACCCCATCTTACAGTACTGTATTAAAATACATTCTATTGCTCAGCAGTTGCCAGTCATGCAGTAGGAAATTCTTACTCTCACCAATACCCCCTTAACCTTAGATGTACCATAGTGTGTAATAACATGAATAAGACAAGCATACAACACAAACACAGTAGCGATGATGTCAAGACTACTGGCACTGATTATAGTCTCTATGGTGAAATGAGTAGATATCTAACACTAACATTTCCCAATACCACTGTTCTTACTTGAATATATCAATTGTAAATGCCAGTTTAAGAAAGGTGCATATTGCTTCTTATTTATAGTAGCAGCTGTTTTACTCTCTTTTCTGAGAACCTGAACAAGTTAATTAAATTGACAGCTTATGCATTTTAGTACAGTTAAGAGTAGAAGTGTGCGTGTGCATGCAGTTGGGAGTCTTCCCTACACATATTCAATAGCATCGTAAAACTACTGCTCCTCCATTCCTTAAATTTATTAAGAGGAGTACCAAGGTGAAATGAGACAGCTTTGGTAAAGATAAATACTCATTGCATTGTGTTGTCAAGAAATAAGTTACCCTGACAATCAAAATTATATAAGAAAGTAAAGTCTGGAGTCCTGGTTCTCTCCCCATTGGTCCTGTTTGACCCCCATTGATTGGGGGGGGGGAGGGGGGATTCAGTGCTATCACCTAGATATTAGAGCAGTGCAAAAGGCAATTCAGCCCTGAATATCCTCTCAACACTGAAGTATTAAGGGAGGGAAAAGAGCTGATTATAGCTATTAAATCCAAACATGAAAATTATTAAGAATGACTCATCATTTGCCTCTCTGCACCATATAATGGAGATCCCAACACAGTTAAGTACAGGTCTCTCACTGTCTAATCAGCAATTAGTTACTGTTTTCCCTGCACAGCTCCAAAGCCCCAAGATAACACACTTCTTCTACTGCCCACTACTGTCAAAAATCACATATCTAATTTGTTTATTGTTTTAATTATACACTAAAATAGTAATTCTTTCACTAAAATAGTAAAACTTTCCAGCACCAGCACGGCTGCATCTAGTTGTGTACAAAGTCTATCACTCTAGAAATGAGCCAGAAGGGATCACTCAAATACTAGCACTTTATTGCAATAGCACCACTGATTTCTTCTACAGATTACTTACCAGGCCAAGTTCAGTTCAGAGAAGGGAGTTTTACATAGTAAAAACAACAACCAATTGTTTCTACAATGACAGAAAAATCTGTGACCAAGAAATCACTCATTAAGTTAATCCAATGCACTGTCTAATATATAGTGTTTATATGCAAAGTGAATATTATACTAAGATAGAGAACCGAAGTCATCAAAATAAAACTATCTAAACATCAAATTGCAAAGCTGTCCCTTGAACTGCCATCTTCAAGCTATCTACACTTGCAACTAATTAGAAGTCTGCAGTGATCAGCTTATAAAGAACATTTTTTCTTTTCAGACTAATTCATTTTTTTCATGGTAAAAAAACAACTGTATTTCATTGTAAATTGCAGTAAGTTAAAACAATTTTTGCTAGGGTAATTTAAAGGGCACAATCCCCTCATAGGGATGCATAGATATCATTACAAAAGCAACTTTATGCTAGCAAAGACATTCCAATCGAAAAGAAGAGCAACTGCTGGAATATATACTGTATACCATTTTCTAAAGGACATAGTTCCTGTCCTACAATTTACATGAACAGACTCAGCCATTCAAATCTAATTTGGCTAAGCACACAAACATTTTTCACATACATATTTTAGCAAATGTTTCACTCTGGACCTTGTTAAATAATACATGCAATTTATAATCCATTGAGAGAGTTTTAACTGATGGTAAGTTTACACAGAAATACATTGAATACTCTGCATACAAAATTAGCAAGCAGGTGTCCTAAGATGCAGATGCAATTGCATAATTTAAAACATATCTGCATTTAAACAATGACATGATTTGTTCTAATTTTAGTGAATCATCATTTGCTCAGTATGAAATATAACACATTAGAAACAAAGTGTTATGTCAAGACAGATGTGTGGAAGACTAAGGGAGGACTACTCGCTTTATACATATGCAGCATTAGCCTCTCTTTAAAAACAAAAACAAAGTGACCCAAATGTTCTTAGGGAAAACTGGAATAAGTGTGTTGACATAATCCGCACAAATCAATGCCTTCAAGACAGTAATGAAAATAATTGTTCATTACACATAGTTAGAAGTTGCAAATTTCTTGGAAAAAAATTAATAATACTACAGAAATCACAGAACAACCAGATCAATCAATTTATTTCTATAGCTATTACATGTAAATAATACACGCATATATCTAATCAAATTAATCTCTGTCTACATTGTTTTGGTGGTTTTCCTCAAAATACCATCATTTTCTTGAATGCAGACATTATCTAAAACTTTCTGAAGTTCTGTGATTACATCTAATCCACACCTTCAGGTACAGCTGAAACTCAAAAGTCTTCATAGTCTAAATAGGACAAGTACACCACACAGTTCTCTAACAAGAGGAAGCAGTTGCTTAGAATCCATTGTTTGGTCCAAATATTTTCAAAAATGAAAATTGCTTCATATTGCTGGAATTGCTGTTCTGTGGGAAACCTCTAGAATCTGAACAACTCCAGCACACATGTATGTGACACTACTCTGCCTTCCTAGGCAGTTCTTCCAGTTGATCTTTCTTCTTTTTTTGTTCTTCCTTGTTCTTTCCAAAGCTTCAGCAAACTGAGGATGTGGCTCAGCACTTCTGAGTGCTCTTCCAATTTGTTTCTCTCCTAAAAGGAAAGGATAGCTTACATTACCTAACTTGCAACTGAAAAAATAGCTAGGAATTAGCATTACTGTACAACTCAATATTAATGAACATAAGTTTAGAATAATTTTTAAATATCTGAGCATTGGTAATATTTTTGTAAGCATATTTGAACCCTGAAGACTACTAAAACTCTGCAACAACCTACTAAGTGTGACTTACCAGCAATTCAAATACTAATCAATAAATAAACAAGTAAAATCACATTGTCTAAAACATTCAGAAAAAATAGAAGTACATTTCCGAGACTCTTTACTGAACAGCACTAACCAATTTAGCTTCTCATCTCTGATTGGCACACTGGAACTGAATCAACACAAGCCTTTAATGTTCTCCTTTCTGTTACAATCTTTTCTTTAAAAGGCTGTTTTTTCCTGTAGCTGCTATGAGCGTTCCCTCCCCTTCCATGGCTTTTCCCTCTTCCTCCATGAGCTTCTATTGACTCCCAGTAACTACTTCATATGTGCACATACTTCTTAGTTTATCCCAATTTCTTTCTGATGCTGTCCTTTCCAACTGCATCTGAGCCCCTGATTTCCAGACAGGACCCAACCATCATTGATCCTACCTGCAGTTTCTGTTCCATCATCCTTTCTCCCTCTGTTTCTCTGCAGACACTGATGAACTCTGGTTCCCAAAAGTTTTCTGCCAAGGACCTGTCTATCACATGACTCCTCTTCATTGACCTCTTCCATTCCCACCCTACCCAAAACATCCAAATGTGCAGAAGAAAGGGATGCAGTGCTGACACTCTACACACACTGATTAAAAAAAAAGGGGGGGGGGGCTCCTGCTGCAGAACTCTCTTTTTCCTTTGGTGGCATTTCCACAGCCCAAATTCAGCCCAAGGGAAGAGCCTCTGCTCACCAGAGACAGACCTTTACATTCTGAAAACCCAGCCCTGAACTAATCTTAAGATTTCTGGCTGGGTAATTCATTTACCCTCCTTCCCTTTTGTATTCAAGACTAACCAGGCCTCACCTAACTTCCTATTCCCTTTCCTCATACTCATTAAATAAAATCCACCAATGCTGCCATTTCCTCCTTTTAGCTTCTCACTCACACAACCACGACTCCTTGTTTAGCCTACTCTCTTTCATGCCATACAATTTCAGTATGCAGGTTCAAGTTACATATCATTATCGTTGTTAAATTAAATCAGGAATGAAGCTGTTAATAATGAGATGAATGTTTTTTGCATTGCATGTATCCTTCAGCTGAACATGTTTACTTAGAATCAGGACAGTAGGAAAGACTTCAGCAAACTATAGCAAGGCATCTATAGTATGCAATCGATCTCAGTAATTGTCTTACACAGCTGTGAATTATGCTCCAAATTATTTTTCTTGAGCAGAAAAGCATCGTAACTTATTTTTCACTGATGTCTGAAATTTCTGAAGAAGTGCAGCATCTCTGGAAAACTTTCACTCTAGAATAAATAAATAGTTTTCCTGTTTTACTAAAATTAAAAAAAAAAATCCTTGTCAAGACTGGTAGTCAGCCTAGACACAGCTGAATGAATCTGAGGAAACAAGGGCCTGTGAGAAAGCCTATCCAGACTTGCAGAGGCCTTTTACTGTTCCTGTGGAGCACAGAAATTCTTCCAATCTTTAACCCGAATGGCTTCATTAATTCATGCTTTAACTCCTGCAACCATGGGGACAAGTTAAAGTTGTAGACTCTTTAAAGTTTTTTAGCTTGGAATTTTTCTTATCACTGTTTCAGCACGTTAGCTCTTACATTCATCCTTTCTGCCTCATGGGCGATGACTACAACACTAGGATAACATCAGCAACACCTCCCTCCCCCCCAAGTCTCTTTGAGTATATACATGTTAATGAGAATTTTTAAAGCCGCATTTGCTTGCAAACTTGTCCTCCTCACATTGCATCTTACTACCTAAAGGTTAAAATCCACTCAGGTGGATGGAAACTACCATATTTGGAAATCTACTCCAAGTAGAAGAACTCTTTTTCACCTTAAACATGGACTAAAGCAAACTCAAATCACAGTGGTCTACTTTTCAGACTTAGTTGTAGTTTTTTCTTGATCAACTCCAGGGTGTAGGTCTAACACATGTATCAGAATAAATGATGCCTTCCTTAACCTTAATGATCATCTGACATTAACTTTCAAAAGAAATGCAGCCCGTAATTTCTGCTACATAAAATATTAGATCTTAAAATCATAACATTTAAATTTATATGAAAGTAATTTTAGCTTCTTTGTAGTGGATTTAAAAATGTCACTCCAACTTCGAACAAATCCACTTGCTTCACATCGAACCATAACAATTAAGTGCTTGTAAAATGTTTACAATTAAAAGAAAAAAGTATTTTATTTTTTGAAATGTAGAAAAGCTAGTAAAACTGTTTGGAGCATGGAGTAAAAACAAAAAAAGGGGGGAGAGGGTATTTGTGGATTACCCCTTATGATGCAGTTATAATGAAGGCATCAGAACCAGAATTATCTACTAATAGTACTATTAAAAAATATTGGCTATTTTAAAAAGTAAACCTCTTCTGTCATGGTTTATTCAAATGTTTTTAATGCAGCTGCCCAAGTTAGTAGCCTGAAACACGGACCAAAAGAAATACATACAAACACAGACAGACTAATCTAATCAAATCTTAGACGAGCAGTAATATAAAAAATAGCTCATTAGGGTTGTTTCAGTAACTTGAGTTCACTGGAAGGGTTAGGAATAAGTAGTAAAAATACCCTCAGAAAAGGAAATTCAGGGGAAATGCACACAGATCAAGTAGGAGAACATGGAAAAGGGATGGGGGGGAGGGGAGAGAAAGATCAGGCAGAAATAAAACTGTATTTTCAAAATGACTGAAAGTGAAAAATAATTCACAGAAGCAACAGTAATTACCTGTATATTTAGTTGCTGCAGAAAGGCTGCATTTTCTTGATTTCTCTGCAAATCTACCAGTGTCAATTAACATTCCATTACATACAATAGGCTACCTTCTTACATGCACTACAATTGAAAATGAGAGTTGGTCTTCAAGTGCCTACTGTTTAAGACTTCCTTATGATTCAGCCATCAACTACATCATCAGGAGTCCAGAATAACTTGACTGAAGCTAGTGGAATCAACTCACTCCAGAAGAGTACTTACCATGTAATTTATACAGTTATGTCGACAAAATCAACTCCACTGAGTTTACAGTAACAAAGACCCATCTATGATAGGCTAAATGGGGGAGGTTCAGTAGGGTGTCATGAAAATGCTCATTTACTCTCTATATAGGAAAATGAAATACAGAAAAGAAGAAAAATGTAGCAGGTAAAAATAACTCCTGGAATACCCTACAGATATACTCAACCGAATCCTACTTACTGTTCTTAATAAAACAATTCCATTAAGTACCTGATACACATGGGCATAAATGGAGTGCTAGACAAGTGAAAGTACAGAATTAGGTAGGGAAAAAAAAAAGCTTACAAGGCAAGTTGCAACAAACTGTTAGGTAGAATTATGACCATGTAAAAAACATATTTCAATAGTTCAAAGGTCTGTAAAGTCAGTTACCTAATTAAAGTTTGACTCAGTCTTCCCAACCGAGTAATTATTCTACCTAAATGAAGAGGACTCCCAACAGCCAAGACAGGAACTACACAACCATAATGTCAACTGTAATATTAAATACAAGGAACAGTAAAGCAAATGTACAAACATATGAGTAAAATGGCAACTGTGCCAGTCTTTGGATAGTCTTATATAAGAGCAGCCACATGCAGCCACTGTATATATGATAACAGAGTACATCCTTTCTTAGTGCTTGACAATAACCACTTCTCAGTGAAGGCAAACGTGCTGCTTGTCTGAAGCAGCACACTTCAAATTTGTTAGCACTGCCTGCATGGATTACGCTAAGTATATGATAAAATTGGCTCTAGCACTAGATTGCTTCATATAGTCTTACAGAGCAAGGGATGTGTCCCATCACCTTCCTAGGTAATGCTGTCTCATGAGCTGTCTGAATGACATAAATAGAACTGAATGTATCCTTTTTATTCCATGGAAACTAATGATGCACATCTTCTGATGGATAATGCTCCATTAATTTTCACATACAGAAAACACTCTGAGAGACACTGGGCTCCTGTAATTTCTTTCGCTGTATTGAAATTGCCTGGTTTTGCTACCATTTGTGCTGGAGTTTATCAACACTGAATTTGCGTTATTATTACAGTACATAAACAGAGTGATCATGGATAAGATTTTTTCATTTTTCTTTTATTCTCCTTAATAATACCTGCTAATCAATTCCTTTGAAACTTGGTTTGCTCTAGAGAAGTGCCCTGGTCCCAAGACCAATTACTCGCTATTTGCTTCTTCTCCAAAGTAGCAAGAAAAATTGCTCATTTGTGAGTATCTCGAGTTCATCATTAGCCAGAAACAGAAAGAAAAACAAGATATTAAAGCTGTTTGTGATAGGTGGCAGCAAGTCTTTTGCATTTATGCATCTGTCACAGGCAAAACAGTCTTGACTGGGGGAATTTCACTTAATTTAGTGCCAGTTAACAAACTTTTAATTACTGAGTCAAATATAGAGAAACAAACAAAGAAAGACATAATTATACACTTATGGAAACGAGCTCAGATTCGGTCCAACAAATCTCCTCCCCGCTTTCTAGTCCCACTCTCCTTGATTTCGCTGCACATTAGGCTCCCCGCTCCAGTAAGACGACGGAGGGCGCTGGAGGTTGGCGGCGGCACGCAAGGGTCCCTCCTGGCCCCTCCCCGCCGGCCGCGCTCTTCCCCCGCCTTCCCCGCAGGCCGCAGCCCCTTCGGGGCGTACCTGCTCCGGCGTGGGGCCCCCACGGGCCGCAGTCCCCTCAGAGGTACCCCCTGAGCCCCCGGTCGTGGCTCTCCCCGCACCTCTGCTCTCACACACTCCTATGGCTCCTCCGGTCTCTCCCAGCCCTGGCGCCTCCCGCCCGTTTTTTAAACGCGGTTGAGCAGCGGCGCCGTGCGCTCTTTCGCTTGGTTTTGGCGCGCGGCTCCAGCCGTTATGGAGCCGGTGGGAACTGGCTGTGACGGGGCGCACAGGGCGGGCCATGACCCCCTCCCACACAGGGCGCTCTCGCAGCCGCCTGCTACCAAAGCCCGGTTATGTGCGATATAACATCTTTCGAGGGACTTTGCCTCCTTCAAGACCTCTCTGGCTTAACTTACTAGCTGGTTAATTATATTGTGCTGCATCACGTTAAATCACATTAAGAAAACAAGGGTTTGATATGATAGCAATATCTGTATGATAGCCAATCATGTTAGAGCTTTTAATGCTTTTCCAATATTTTGCACGCAAATAAAGATAAAATGTTTGTTATTTCATTAATGCCTCCTCACTAATGTACACAATGTGTCTTACCCCCAAATCTTCCTAAATTTCACAGCCAAAGCTCAGGCCATTTCTTAGGAGTACTTTGTTGCTCTCAGCAATAAAATGGAAATTTCCAGAATGGAGGAGGAAAGCTTCTTGTTACCCATAGTTGTTGACAATAGGTTCTCCACAGATTTCCTTGTGAAATAGTTCATGTGAGAGAAATAAATCTCTCTGTCTGTAGAGCTAATCGTGAATGAAAGCTGGTGGAGTAAGCAATACTTGTTAAAAAACATTTTGCTGCCTTCACAGTGGCCTGCAAACATGTTTACAAAGCAGATGGGTCTGAAGAGAGCAGTGAGTGGCAGATGGAAGTTGCAGTTATTCATACTTGCAATGTAGACCTGTGCTTGCAAGAACAAATTTTGTGAATTACAGTAACTGATAAAAAACATGTTGCTTTCTATATCAAGTGAAATCTTCATTCCTCTCCAGGTGATTATAAAACACCTACTGATTCAGTGGACCCTAACAATATATATCAGAGATCCCTGCGGCATTTTCTATTTATATGTTTTTTTCCTGCTCACCTTCTTAATGTGATGGATTTGTTTGGAGGTGGCAGACTCTGATGAGGATTAGGTTGGATGCATCAGCCTAGAACAAACTGTATTTGGGACTAAGAATCAATCTACCTGGTTGGTTGTTTTTTTTGTTTGTTGTTTTTTTTTTTTCCCATGACTCTACCACTGATTCATTACGTTGCCTTGGGTAAATGGCTTAATGCTTTTTGTCTGTACTATTACGTGTGTGAAGCTGACACTATCACTAAAAAAATGTATTTCAGATCAGAAATGAAAAATGTCATGTTAATAAAACTAAGAATAAAAGTTAAAGATAAAATATGAAGAGGCATTCAAGTATGCATCAATGCTTTGAAGTATTTAAGCTATTGGTGTTGCTATTTCCTGCTGGTATGCAAGTGATAGCAATTAAATTTTTTTTTTTATTATTATGATCAGTATACATGACTAAATAATATCTAGACAGTGCATTTGCTTTAAATGGCCGTCAGTACAGGGGGATCTTTTATGTTGCTATTCTTGTTAATATATTTGTTTTAGGGACACTTGCATTCACCTACCATTTTACTTTCCTCTTAGTCTGATTCAAACATTTTCTGAGGCTTTTCTTTCTTAATAGAACATATTCATATAGTAAGTTAATGTTATAACCGTACCAAAATATTCTTTTGTAGTGTCATGTACCAGTTGGCTCAATGAGCCTATTAGAAGGCTTGAAATTTTAAAATCAATTGACATCCTAGAGCTGTCAAGTAGCCATACTAAAAAAAAGCACTGTGTAGTTGAAGCACCAGCAGAGAAGCTCAGGAGCAAGACTGTGCTTCTTAATTTGAGTACTGTCTCACCCAGAGAGATTTAGTCCTAATTTATTTTTTTCTGAAAGGCTACGTGAAAACAGTCCTACTGTATGACCATTTCATTATTATAGCAAGGACTGCAATCATTCCCTTGCTTATGCAACTGTAAAGTGTACCAACAGCAGCATTGCAAAACTCCTGATCCTATTCCATTCAAACAGTTATAGTAAGGAGCACCCAGCATGTGATAAAGGCTACCCAACATCAATGTAAAAAGTTGGTGCAATGACTAAAGGGTGCTTTGTTGCCCATAATCAACCATGCACCACCCCCCGTAACACTTGCAGATTAAGAAACTGCATTATGGATGCTCTGCCTTGCAGAAAGCCACAAAAAGAAATGTTCAGTAGTGCAAAATGCAACAGATGTGTAGGTAGCATTTTGCCTTATATTGGCATTTTTTTTTCTTTAAAACAACTCAAGACTACTGAGCTGCAACTGTGCAGACTGTTTTGCTAGAATACACTCAGTATTTTAAGAATAAACAGTACAGAGTGTTCATTTTGGTTTAAAGTATTTGGTGAACTGGAAAGAGATGCACTAGTAATACATTACAACAACCAGGATGAACATAAAGATCATCAATAAAATCAAGACAACCAGTTTCTCAGACTTATAACTGTACAGAATTAGACCTAATCCAAATAGTTTTAGAAGACCTACTAATTGTGCATGGCCCTTTCACTCACACTGTCTTAGAACATCAGAACAAACAGCAATTAATATTTGAATGTACCCTGAAATGGTGAAACATAGGTCAAATCACAGACTATCAAAAATGTGGTTATTTTAATGATTACTTATGAAGTATTTTTATTTTCTATGAGAAGTATAATCACTTAACACCAGCATCATGGCTTCCTCAGCACAGGGCATGTACCAGACAAAGTTTGACCTACAGAATAACCATCCGCATCTGCAACATTTGATACTCATCTAGAAATTACTTTATTGACAGTAATAACTTAATGGCTAGTCATGATAAGACATCAAAATGGCAGACAGTCATGCTTTGATTATTACAGAAGCCTTCCAACTTTTTAAATAAGTGTTCTCAATTCTCAGCAAATGAAAAGATTTTCATAAATTGTCTCTATTTTGACAGTCAGATAACTGGCTCGGATCACTTTAGATGAACATTTCTATCTTCATTCTTCGTTTACTGTATTAGAGGAGGAGAAATCCTTCCAAATGTAGTAAGGTAAAATAAGTGCTAGAAAAAAAGAAATACATGACTTAACCTATCCAGATTAAATTAAATAAAATTAACAGTAGAATAAACATTGTGAATACATATTTGCTTACACATGCTGACAACTCATATGAGATCTTAGTAGATGAGTTACATCCTGAACAGGAGGTACTGTTTGTGATCTTTTCTGTCTGTTTTCAGACCATATCAACAAAGCAATTGAAAATCTGCTTAACTGGAACACAGTTGTGGTTGTTTCCACTTACTGAAAGTATTGACAAAGCATGAAAATCTAATATGGACCTTTGCAGGACCTGGGCCGTTTTATGACTGATAAGTTTTTCATCTTTGAAATGTATGGATAAATTCCTAGTTTTCTTATGGTTATCTGCAACTCTAATGCATTTTGTCTGTGTTGAAGAAAGATATGAAAGTGTCAATTATGAAATACAAATGTCCCGTCATTTTGCAGACAGCCTGACCATTTTACATTACACCACAGATTTCTGTTCCACTTACTTGCTTTGTCCTACTTGTGCTAAGGTGTCCATTTTATTCTTTGAAAAGGGTGGAGCACCATGAACATACTACAGCATTTTCTATCAGTCACAGCTTCCAGAAGTGACATCACCGGTATGCTCTTCAGAGTGGATACTTTGTGCACATCACAGATAAAGAGAACAGTTGTCCCCTTTCAGTGTAGATTAAGGAGTACAACAGATTGGAAAATTTAACAGTAAAGCTGTCCCATTCAGGGCTGAGCGTTTCAGCAGAACACAGTGAGCCCTATTGTGAATGAAGGTAGAAAAAGAAATGGTAAAAAGAATTAGAAGAGAGAAAAGACAACTGCAAGATGTTAGGTAAGACCATCTCCAGACCACACTTGTATTTGCCTGGCTGAGGATAGAGAAGTGCCATAAAGGCATGGTAATTGAAAAAGTGGAAAAAATTAAGGTACATGCATCAGAGAAGACAGAAAAATAAAATAGGAAGTGAGGAAGAAAATATCATGGAGAAAATGCCAGCAAAAAAGCAATGAAGTAATGCATTTGTTATAATTACTCTGAACCAGCAAGCAGCTAAGGAGAATATTTTTAGTCTCCTGAGTCTTGAAAGTAGTTAATAATTAAAATAACAGAATGCTAATGAGCTTTTACAATGTGTAAGTGATGTGATTTGCAAACTTTAACCAATTATTATAATTTCAAGAAATACAACCTGGATTCTAAGGTCTGCAGCAGCATTGTCAAAATTTGTTCAGACTTTTTGAGTAGCCACAAAAACAGGGCAATTGGTCTTGAGATAACATCCTTAGCACAAAATATTTTCATTATTACATGATGTATCAGCTTGTGTTAGCTAAATGGATGCTCCTCAAGATCTCTTACAGTCCTGTGTAGAGCTGGGCAAGTGACAAATTTCTTATCTAGCTCAAAATTCCAAACAAATCAAATAAACGCGCACACGCACACACACACACGTACGGAGAGAGAGAGAGAAAGATTTAGATTTAGAACAAAGTATAGATGAAAAATACATTCATGAAATGAATAATACATTTCCATGAGATACCACAATAAGTAAGATAAATATGGACACTTGTTTCCAAACAATCCAGAGCGCAGGACTAAACAAAGAGTTCAGCACAAGTAGTTCATTTGGTGCATTTCAGGTGCAGCTACTAACCAATTGTATTATCATAGGACGTACTTACATCTTACAAGATCAAAGTCTAAGTGAAGAAAGGAACAGAACAATATTGAGTAAATACTTCCCATCAGAAATAAAAGGATGCATCCAAGTACACAAAAGCAGAACAAAATAACCCAGGGGAAGGCAGAACTAGGAACTTCTCTTGAAGGACAGGGGGAACTTTCTGAGCATTAGGAAGAGTACGGATCCTGGCATGGTTCCTCAGTTGCACTCTTATTTTGCTCAGGTGGGCCTAAATCTACAACAGTACAAACTGTGGAGAGTCAGGGCTGAGAGAAGAACACTTCATGAGCTGCTTAGATACAGCAACAAAGATGTAATTATGGCCAAGCGAGTGCAGCAAAATGGACTAGTACCAATAAGTCAGGAAATCTGTGCTTAAATGGAGTCATCCACCTAATCCAGTAATCCAGTAAAGATAAAGATTAAAAGGAAAGGTAGTGCGGGCAGAGATCCATACAAATACAAGAGGAAAGGAGAAAATGAGGGCACCAGTGCATGCCAGCTCCAACATAGAAAGTAGCACCAATTTCCTTTCGGGGAGGGGGGGGGGGCGGGTAGGAGAAGGGGCTTGAGACAAATAGCCTCCATGGGAAGACATGCTCATGATGCTGCAAGTGTTCTTGCTTCATCAGGATGTTTTCCAGCTCTCTCTGTTCAGTTTTCATTTACATAGGTAGTTTGATAGTGCAAGTTATACAACTTTCCTGACATAAAGTAACAGTAAATTGAGTTCTTAAAAGAAAAATGTTTTTATTTTCTCTGTGCCACTGCCTTTCCTCTAGCATCAGGAAGGTGAAAGAGCTGGAAACCAAGATACTTATTCATGTAAATAATTAAACTCACCGTAATCAACTTACTTATCCAAGCCTCATAAAAGCAAAAACCTATCTAGACTAAGAAACCTACAACTCAGCCAAAAATTATCCTCTCTGAACACTAGGAAAGAATATTCAAGTTTAGCTTTCCTAGCTCATAGAACTTTGGGCTGAAATAAACTCCCTTCTCCAAAAGCTAGACATGACCTAAAATATTCCTGAGCAAAGAATTAAGGAAAAATTTTCAACATGTCAGCACCCGAATATCCTTACCTTCTTGTAAAGGAAAAGGAACCAAACTTATGCTACAGGGCTGGCTGGTTTGTCCAGCATCTATTTTCCATAGAATTGTTCACTACACTAACTAGGAGGATTGACTGTCCTCTTCGTATCCCAGGTGCTCTCTTGAGCTGTTCAGAACCTAAGCTGCTATTCGCTTGCTGTCATTACTGGTAAAACAGGGTTTAGAGACCATCTAGATCTATGAGACAATTAGCTCTCACCTGGTGATGGACATGATAAGTTAAAAGAAGAGAGAGAGAGAGAGAGAGAGAGAGATGCCTATATCTATATCGTATGAGCCACAGGTCAAACCCTATTCACCTATCTCATTCAAGACAACAGTGGAAAAATTTTGTGCAAAAGGCAAACAAGAATTTGTACGTTTGTTCCGTTGACTTGTAATAGTGATCTGGACAGAATCCATTGAAAAATATCCACTGATTTCCTGCTGTGAATATACACCTTTATATGTCGTTCCTTGGACAGTTAAACCAGAACATCCATTTTTTCAGAACTTGAGTTAAAAAAAAATCAATTTTCTTCTATAGTGTGAAATTCAATACACCAATCAAAAAAGGATCCACAGTGGGAAAAGAAGTGGTTTCTTATACCTGCTATGTGATGATCCTGCATAGCAGGTGATAAACTGTGCAGTATTTCCAATAAATAGAGCTGAAATCCCTGCAACAGGAAGAAGAGAGGCAGTTCACTGAAGTTTCTTGATGTGTGGATGCTGAGAATATTTTGCATAAATATTATGAGAAACTGGTTTATATGTTTACAGGAAATACATAAACACAGGCTCATTACAAACACAATTGCCTGGGTAAATGAATCATAATGAATCAGGTTAGCATGCTGAAAATGATTACAAAGTTCATAGGACCATAGAAGACAGTTGTAAAGTTTAAAAATGAGAACTAAAAACCATTATCTTCTCATGTGAAACCTAAGGATGTCTATTACTCACTAAACAACAATTTATTTACATTAGCAGTGAAAACAAGAGGTTCTACAAACCACATGCTAGGTCTCTGAATTCAGATCAGAAAGTATCTTGCATTTGTCTGGTTGACGTGGTATTGGTAAACAACAAGGATTAACAGTATCAAGAACAAATGGTTTAGGAACACATTTTTTCAAGTTCAGCTTCTTGACCAAGGACCAGGCATGCTTTGAGGGTATATTAAGGGCAGGGGGTGAGGGGGGAAGGACGGGTTTAAGGGAAAGCAGTGAAGCCTGATCTTGCCCTCCTTCTCCAGCATGTGCGCCTATGAGTCTGTGTCTTTTTCTTAGTAAAATGAAACAATTTCTGGGGAATATATATAGGGTGCTGGAATCTAAGCAGAGACCAGCAGTGTTCAATGAAGATGCAAATTATGCATTATTTTTTTCAGAAAGATTTCTACTGAGAGAAACTCACATTACAAATATTTTGTCAGTTCATTATTTTGTGCCATTACATACATACAGCAGAGTGAGAACTTCTTGGAGTCCAAGCCTGGTTACTTGAGCATAAGATTAGCCTTAAACTATAAATATTTTTCTAAACAAAGAGCAAAGACTAGAAGTTAATTCATTACAGAAAAAAATTAGATAGAGGGTAAAAAAAAGTCTTTATGGCAATACTTGGAAAGCCACTACAGCAAATTGTAAGGAAAGTTTAAGATTTCTTAAACTGATTGCTTTTTTTTTCTTTAAACTGAGAGAAAAATATCTATGAAAGTTAAAAATTTTAAATTTTTTTGATTGAAACTGTCATCCTATTTAGCTTTATTTATTTACACAGTATTTAAATAAAGTGAGCCATACAATTCTCGTGACATGAATTTACAATAAAATGAATAAAAATAGACTCCCTTTCAATTTGAGAGGTGGGTTAGCTAATGCAAAGCAGGAGCTCTGACATTCTGTTCTTTTCCTGTATATCTCTGAACTGCTCTATGCTACTCATTTACCCCAAAGTTTAGAGAACTTTTGTGGAAATGTTGAAGTGCAAAGCATATTTGCTAAAAGACAGCTTAACCCAGTTTCTCTTATTCCATCTCTTTCACTGGAGAATGGAGGGGAAGCAAGTTGTAATAAATATAAATACATTAGGGACCTGTTTGAACACTCATTAAAAGACACAGAAATAGAGAAGTCTTTCCGCTAATTTTGAGACAGGTTACTAAGTCCCAAATGAGGGATTTCTTTTGCTGTGGATATTTCTGAAAGGACTTCTGTAACACTGCAACAAAGAAGTAAAGAAGAAACTTCACCATTAATGCTATTTTGTACAGGGGAAAGCAATATTAAGGCTTCCAATTGTGATCATACCTATGAAGGAGGACTAATAGCCATTCAGATCTTCTTAGTTTAGAGGAATTATAAACATGATTTTTACTCCATCTAAGTGTACAAGTGATTCCATATTGATTTATATTCCTTTCCTCTAAAGCTGTGGCACGGCAGAAAATTCTGTCTTCCTTAGGAATTAGAATGTTGTAAATAGTGTCCAAAATTGAAAAATTATTTAAGTTTTCATTAAATACTTCTATTCTAAATAGAAGAAACATGAGCATATGGAAGAAGATAGATTTTTTTTTCCCCTGTAACTGTATTTGGTGGGTTCCTATTTGCACATTCCCACAGACATGATATATTATTACAGAGTCTATGTCCTGCAGTATTTGACCTCAGCTGGAAGAAATGCTTGAGGAATAAATGTCCAGCAAAGTCATCATCATCTTTATAGCCAGATGAACATTATTAAGTCAGTAAAAAGGGTCACAGTAACAACTATGGGCATTCTAACATGTAGAAAGAATTGTAACTGTATTCCTGTAGGGAACAAGTGTTTTTGCATTGACCAAGAAGATAAATTTTGAGTGGTTTTCTATCTGCATTACATGGATTCCTATGGAAACCCATCAATTAGATTGGTCTTTGGAGCGGGGTTGATAGTGAAAGAAAGACCAGTTATTGTGGATAATACAAAAAATGTTTCATGTTAACTGAACTTTATCAAAATTCTGCTGAAATTTAATATACTCTGCCTTCTGAACATGGTTCAGAAGAGACTTAACTGAAAAAAATAAGCAGAAGATACAGGCAGCTTCAGTAGTACAAATTACATGTAATAACCTACATAAGGATTTTTTTTTAATTGCTATTTTTTTGAGAAAAGGAGAGTTCAAGGAAGACAGACTTGCAGTGCAGAAAAACACTGTATTTTGCTTCTACAGTTTTGAGACTGAGGTTACTATACTATTGTACTGCAGATAGCAAATTAAAAAAAAACTCCCTCTGAAATATTTGTAGTGTGCCCAAAGAGAGAGAGTAAGTGAGAGAAATGTGTTGTTTATATTCACTGCTGTTACAAATGAATGTACTAGCTGCTGTGCATCCAAGCGCATGCATCACTGAAATTCAAACTATAATAGGTCTCTGAAAAAAAGCAATCACAGATGCCAGATTCCTTCAGCTTAAGGAATGGGGGAAAGAAAAAAAAAAAAAAAAGCTTTAGAGAGCAATCTTGACTGATCTGAACCTTGAAAATATTTTCAGTTTAGTTTGTGTTTTGTCTCAGCTCATACTGCACAAGATTAGATTTACCTGCTCCAGTATGCATCCAATAAGCACAACTGTTCCTGCTGTGTCATACACACACTAACAGTTTCTAAAACTGACTTTTGATTCCCAGCCTACTATCCGGTTAAAAACTACAAATCAGTGATGGGAAGGAAAAAGAGAAAGAGAAAGAAACAGAGAGAGGGAGATGAAGGAAAGGAAGCAAGGAAGCAAGCAAGGATGGAAGGAAGGAAGGAAGAAAGGAGAAAGAAAGAAAAAGAGAGATGAAAGAGGGAGAGACGAAAGAAAGAAATATAGACAAAAAAAAGAAAAGCATCTTTTTAAAGTTTAATCTCAAAGTACCAGAGCAGTATGTAATAGCACTGGGTCCCCTGAATGGGAGATGATTGACTAAAAGGCCAGGAAATAGTATAGTTCTCTCCTGTAGCCCTAGACAAAGATGCTTTTCACAGTGAGCGACTCCAACGCAAGAGCAAGGTGAAGGAAAAGAGAAACAGTTATCAAAGTAAACTACACTGGTCTCTAAAAATCAAATGCAGGATGCCCTCCTGCTGTAGGCTGGCAATTTGTTGGAGGGTCGCTGTTTGAATTTTGGGGGTTACTCAGGTTTTCTTTGTCAACTTTTTTGTTTTCCCCTCCTAAGCAAAAGACAAATCCCCCTAGACAAAAGAAAGAAGTGTGAAATCTTTAGTTGTCTTTAATTTTATTGTACACAGAACTGCATTATAGATGTCTTCAAACTGTTCTGTTATTTATAGTTTGAGACCAGAAGTTCGGGGACACATTTGCTAGGTCCTACGTAAACCAATGATAAAGTAATGTCCAAGCACAGAACATGCTTTGTACAAAAACATACAAAATTTCATAGTAGGCAATATATGGTTTTACAGTATAGAAAGGATGGCAGGATATAATGCTCCAGTATCCTTCATAGTAGAACTTGTGCCGTGGGATATACCTTGGGATAGCAGACCATACTGATAACATTTTAGGTCTCCTTAGAAAGCAAAGGCTAAGTATGAAAAGAAAAAGTTTCAAAAAATCCTTATTTTCAAGAAGTAAGCTATCATTGGTGATCTTCCATTGTATTTATGTTATTAAATGTGAAGGATTTTATGTATCACTAGCTCAGTATGCAGAAAACTCCACAAATTTTGATAATGCTTTCAAAGATCTAGGTGAAATGAGGAGCAGGAGTGGTGCACTTGGAGGTAGATGGAGTCTTGATGCAAAAATCATGTTGCTACTTTAATACAAGTGTGTAAAAGTTTTTGTACTATATTTTTCATATATTGCATTTTTCTTATATTTGCAACACTGATCTGTGTTTTTTCCTCTTTTGAACTAGACTATATGCTGTCCCTCAGTCTAATATTTTCCACCAACTCTATTACACTGTAGAATGCCAAGCAACTGAGAAAGTTGCTCCAAAGTCAAAATTCTGTGAACCAAAACTAATGACCAGCAGACCATTCTAAAACATATGAGGCAAAAAATGTAGTTTCCAGATCTAGAAATTGCATCACTGTATTTCTTTTAACCTGGAAATAAATCAAAGCAGCTAATAACAAAACTGCTTCCATTATATCTAGCCAAAAAATCATCTCAGGAACTAGTATCATTCCTGGTATTACCGCCTATTGGCATAATTCATAAGCATGCATAAATGTACATGAAGAATATTTCTAAAATAGGTATTTCTCATGCTGAGCCCCAAATTGATTACCTTTTTCTGATGCAGAGTAATAACAACCACATGTCATTTTACTCAGCTGGTGACTGTCAACAGGCAAAAGGTACACATTTTCAGTGATACATCTCTCTCATTATAAGCAGAGCTTGTAAAGCAACCATACACGAAACACTAAATATGTGAGAGAATGGAACTGCAATGCCTAACAGCAGGTTGAAGTCAGGATGATGGTCTCAAAGGTTTGACCAACAGGAAAACAAGAATTCAGTTTCATAAGAACTTTCAAGTTTTGACAGATCTGATGTAATGTCCTGTCTTTCAGTATCAGCTAGTCCTGAAATAAGGCTGTTTATTAGATGAAGAACTCTTTAACTTGCCATTATGTAACTTTAATCAAAGAGCTTAACTGGAGTGTAATTTTGTGATCTAAATATAGCTAAATAAAGCATTTAAAATGTACAAATATATAGCAGGCCATGATCTTAAGGTAAACTGTCTCCTAGAAGAGCACTGCTCCATCCCTACATATTTTGCTCACCTTTAACCATCTTATTTTTCTCCCAACCACCACAAGTTCCAGAAGCAAGCAAGACTCAGCAGAAGCCTTCAGGATCAGACACTGGATTCTTTAAAACTTTACCATAGCTCAATAATATAGTCAAAGAAACTTTACTCCAGATACAGCATTGATATATCCTTTAGCCTATTAACTTACATAGTCAGAGGAAAAAAAGATTAAATAGTTCAGTCCATTTCCTTTCTCACTAATCAGGTTCCCTATCCAGCTTTGGAAGGAGCAACTGCAATCCCCATTATCAAATGCTCATCCAGTGGGATAAGCATGTGGCTCAGGCTGTGGCCTGACAGTCCTATTCAGATGAGCAGATGAGCATTATCATAGAAAAAAGTCAAAATCATGTGAAAGTCAAGATCAGCCAGGCTTTATGAAATGTTATACTGTTATATTTTATGCTTATATTAGCATGCAATTAATATTTCTAATTCTATAAGGACATAACACTTTTAAAAAACAAGTGAAGACATGGACACAAACATTAGCAACAACACTGTAAAGACATAAAACATTGTTCTATAATCTCATATTGCTACTGGACATTTCACTACATTATGATGTGTCCTATCTGTACTGCCACAGAAGGGCCCAAGGTGGGCGAGGCTCTGTAATGAGAAGACTATTAACTCTTCATTCCCAGCAATTTTGTAGTTTGTACAGCGTCACAATAGATGTCTCCTACAGACAAAGTGAAAAACAAGTGAATATCTTCCTTTATCAAAAGACATGAGATAATAATATCCTTCAAACACCCTCCATATGCTTCTTTTCTTTTTTTTTTTCTTTTTTTTTTTTTTTTGTATCAGGTAGGATTACACTTAGTCTTCATTCCTAAGTGTTCTGGATGTCTGCAAGGCAGAGGGTAACAACATGACTACTGTCTACCGTTTATGTCTACTGTTGAAAGGATCCAAAATTCAATTCTATTCTATACAAGAATTCCTGTGTCTATATACAAAACTGCCAAAACTAATGATACAGGGAATTTTGAATGGTTTTCAGTAGTTTGAGATACATATCAGTGTTTTAACTCTGTTTCAGCAAATAAGGCTGTTTTCATCTTGTGGCAAAAACTAACAGAACCTATATTTGTCTCTGAGGGAGGCAAACATGACAAAAAAGAAAGATTGAGAAGGGCTTCATGTGGTGAGGAGGTGGATGGTTAAAAAAAAAAGGAAAAAAAGAAATATTCACTACTACCCTGTTTTCAAACAGGCTTTAAAAGAAAGTGAGCTTTGATGCTACTCAGTCAATATTAATGTTCATAAATATATGTATTAAACATCTATTTTAAGAAAATTCTCTACTATGTGTCATGCTTTGCCTTAAAATATCTTATAAAATTTTAATTCAATTCATGAGAATCAGGCTTAAAAGTCATTAAGACAGCATGAAAGTTAGAAATATCTATCCTGCTAGCCACTTTTTCTTCTCTTTTCTTTTTTTTTTGAAACAAGTGACATCAAAAATCAAGACGCTCATTGTTCTGTAAAAGCAAACTTTGCTACTTTGGGGATTTCAAGGTTCAACTGAATGATGAGATCCTGACTGCACACTGCCAGGCTCTTGAGTCTATATTTGCAGCCTGCTTGTTTAATAGAACTTAATTTGAATTCCCAGTTTGAATTTTGCAATGTTTTAAACACCTGCAGTGTTCTTCTAAGGCAGGCTATTTTCCCACAAACCTTTATTACATTTTTGCAATGCTCAGTTGTGATGCAATAGTAAATTTCCTTATGTTGCCATCAAATTTTAAAATGGAGAGAATCTGAGGCTCTTTGCAATTCCTTTCTTCATGATCTTTTCTACTAGATATTTGATATGCTTTTAATTAATAAATTCTTCCCACAAAAGCAATAAAAAGAAAACAATCCTATTTAGAAATGCTCATTTCATAACAAAAACCAACAGATTAAAACAAATTCAGAAATACTAAAGGAAAATTAAACAGTACTATAACAAGCTTATGGCTCTGTTCAATAGAGACATCTTAGACTTTTGGTCCCATTTATTTCAAGTTTTCCAGGAAAATATCATCCATAAGAATTTACGCTGGAGTTCTATTTAGTGCTTCAAGTGTTGATTACAAGGTGAGGTCAAAATTGGTCATGGAATAGAGTTTATTTGGAGTGAGGATTTGAGGGTATTGCTTGACAGGTGTGTAGGAGACAGAAGGAAAAGAGGTGCTTTTCCTGTTGGGGCTGTTGAGGGGGACGATGGATGGTCATATAACATAATTTGGTAGAAAACAGAACTTTGTCGGTTCCACTGCTAAGGTGAATTTAAGTAACAAGAGCAAAAGCTGTAATCCAGAATTTACTGAATTCTAATAAATTCTATGAGCATTATGAAATTAATACTGATTTCCAGTGGGAGCTATCTTTGAATAAGAGTGGTGCCACTTAGTCAAATGGGAACCATGTTTCCCCAGGGCTCTCGTAACAGCTCAGTATCAGCGCCTTTCCCTGGTCAGGACCCCACGGCTTCCCTCACCTTACAGATCAGGAGCATAGGGGCTGACCATCATCACAGGGGAGATCCTAATTTAAGAATGATTTCACCAAGAGCTGCATTAGAGAATAAAAGACACCAGTACTCCCCTAAACTCTGCCACTGTGTGAGCTTGTGACAAGTTTTTTTGACATTTTTTGGCAATGGGGAGGAGAGGCGTCCCAGTGTGCATTCACAGGTCTGACTTACTCTCCATTTTGAAATAGACCTTGATTCTGTCACTCATATACTGAAAACCTTGGGGGCTGCAGGAAGAGAGGAAAGTGGGAAAGGTAGTATTAAGGCTTCAGGAAAATAAGTGTATCAAAAGGACCACTCTGAAGTAGTCCTAAGTGCTAAAAACTCATGTTTTTAATCAACCTAAAGGAAGCTGGTACTTTGCCTGTGTAACTAGAGCTTTGAAATTAGCTCATAAGTTACCTGACAGAGCAATCTGGAAATGGCATCATCCCTCCGACTTGGCAAATCGCATGACTAAGCAAAAGAAATTAAAAACAGACAAACTTACTGGATTTGCACCCAAAACACAGCTGAGTTTCCTGTGCAAGTTTTGGGAAAGGGCGAGGACACTGAAAGGGAGCACTGCACCCAGCGGCTTGCAGTATTTCTACACATTCTGGGCATCCTAAGAATAAAACATACACATTTAGGAAGCTCCTTTGCAAAGCCTCTCTTCTTTGTAATAATTGAGAGATACTCTTTCAAAAAACAAACCATAAGAAACAGTATCCATAGGAAACCCTGGAAATAGAATATATTCATACCTACACCTAGGCGGCTCAATTTTAGAGCCTCATCACCAAGAGAAATCTATATCTGGGAACATTCCTGCAAGTTAATTTTTTGCAGGGATCATTCAGTATTCAATCTTATTGGCCTTAAAAAAACCACACACACACAAAATCCAATGCATTCATCTACAATCAATAACAAAACAAGCCAAGGCTGTAATAAAACTCACCTGTTTTGAAGTAACGCAATGAAACCTCACCTCAAATAGTATTTATATTTGTTCCAAGTATCATCAAATTTGCTCTCAGACTACTATTCCCTTTACCTGGATTTGAGTAACTCCCAGGTCCTTGAAATGGTTTTCTGACAGAATATTTAAAACTGTGTGTTTCTCTTACAAAAACTCTAGCATAGCTCTTCAGATCTTATAAAATCAGCCAGTGCACACGTGTATAAAAAACAGTTGTTGATTTCTGCACCTTCACCCCATGAGACCTCAGTGGAACAAGAGCAGAGCCAGATTCACAGCCCTGCGGGATCTTGTGAGAATCAGAAGTTGTGTGTACAACACATCTAAGATGAAGAGAGAAATGTCTATGGAGGGAGGCTGCCTTCCACCAATTAATAAAATCAGGTTCTCATAATTCTATAATTGGTCAGGTCAATATAGAACCTTAACAAGGAGATAATATTACTACTGTAAAACACAAAGCATGTTGCTGACATAACTTTCTATTAGAAGGATTCTTTATCATTACATTTTGTCAAAAAAAAAAAAATCTGATTCTTCTAAGAACTCCTATATTAAATTTGCTAAACTTCAGCTAGTTCTCCAAATATCTTTAAGTGAATGCTTGTCTTATCTCTTGAGCAAAGTGTTTAAGCAGATGTTCGTCTGTAAATCAATCTTATGAACAGATAAGAAATCCTTGTGGAATAAAGTAGACACATTAATGAAGAGCTTGCTGTAGCACAAATTTCACTTATTTCAGAGAAGTAATTATTTTAGAAATGTTACAAAAACCTGTATCTTCTAAAGCGGTGTCTAGCTTCACTTTTAATTAGACCTTTAGCAAATAAAGCAAACTGACAAATGTATCTCCCAGTATTGGTTTACTTATCTCTGTCAGTTCTAATTTCTGGTAATTGGTTACATAGGCGCTTAGTTGTTAGCTATTAGAAAGTAGTTATTCTGAGTGAGGTATTTTACCTTATTTTATTCTAGGAAAGGAACAATGGGAGAAAAAACAAAAATATTGCATGTAATGCTTTATCACTGAGGTACTCTTAAGCAAGATAAACCTTAAACATGAATGTAGAGACAACCACCATAGTACTTTTTAATGTCCTGCTGATTAGATTCTACACATGATTCAGTAAAATAATAGATATATACCAAATAGGACATGTGGGCATTTTGATCTCAGCTGAATCGTGAGTATAAATGACTGTTAAGGAAAAGACAAAAAATCATATTTTCCCCTTTCCCTGAACTTGTTTGAACCTTCCCAGGAAAAATGCATAGTTTATGAAAAAAGATCTTAGTATAAGTACATTATAATTTTGTGGTGAAGTGGTGAAGACAGAATTATGACTATCTAGCATACTTGGTATTACAAAATTTTAATTTTCTATCTAGAGGTCTGTTTTTTCCTTATGCCATAGAAGTTTGTTTACTACAGGCCATTTTCTCAGGCACATAATTATTTTGACTTTAAATATAGCAGCAGTTATTTATTATGAGACACAGAAGCTGTTTAGAGGTGTGACAGCCGTGGCATCATATTACATTTTTCTAAATTACAAAAGTCTGCTATTATACAAGGTATTTTACCTTTACTGCAGATATAAATTATCTTCAAAATGGGGTACCTGTCTATAAATCTGAAACTTTTTCGTGCAAATACAATGTGTGTAAGGCATGAGAATTTAACAGCCACTAACATCTCAAAAATTCCCAAGTCAGAAAAAACAAGGGCATAAAGGAGGCTTTGCTTAGATCGAATCAGAAGATCTACAATACATGGTAAAATCATTTGCTTACATTTGATAAGTGCTGTGATTTAGCATGATGTAGTGCTGCAAAATACAGTCTACAGATCTCCATTAAAAGCCAGGAAAAAAATATACAAATGCCCTACAAAATTTACACCCGTGAGCATTTAGTTCAGCAAGTAATTCTTCAGCCTCTTAAATGCTGCATACAGTCTCCTTCCTGTTGTGTTAAAGGTACACAAGGGCTAGGGTTCTGATATCTTTAAGTTTATTCATAGATGAATAGTTTTCTTCAGAGCAGAAAGTGGTATTAAAAGTTTTCTCTGTCTTGTACCAGTTACAGTACTATCAGTTATAATAGCAGTGCATTTGATAGCAAACACCACTGCTTCACTTTTCTCTGAGAAGGACATTTGATCAAAAAGAGGACAAAGTACAAGTATTTGTACAAAGTAGCAAGTATTTCTGAGGAGCATCCCTACAGGAAACTAATCACCCTTAAAAAAGGTTCTCTGGGGAACATTTTCAAATTGTATGAATAGCCCAAGTTACCAACTTGCTTATCAAATCTTAATAAAGAGGAGATAAGCCATCTACTGCAACTATACAGTATACATATAAAATATGAAATCTTAGGAAAAAAGTATTATAATCAGAAGAATTTTTGGAGAAATATTCAGACTAAGTTAGAGTCTCCTTGGGAAAGCGTAGAGGTTGAGTAAGAGTACTTTTTAAACAAATTCCCAACTTCCAAATAGTCTAGATGACTTCAATAGAAGAGAGAACATTCTCCTGCAAGCTCTTCTGTTTGTATTCAGTGACACAGTCAAAAAAACAGCTGTGTAAAAGAAGCTTGGTTAACAGCCTATGTGGTTGCTCCTACCTCTGTTTGGACTTAAACTTGTTTTCTGACCTAAAGGCATAGTTTTAGTATTGTTAGCAGTGCTGGGCTAACACCATTACAAAATTCTAAGTTAGATTTTTTATTACACAAAAAATATTGTGAAATTATTGTCATTGTGTAGGGCTTCTGTGACTGCTGAGAAAGCACTACAGCTGTGATGCACTTATCCTAACCTGACCATTAAAGAAATAACAGAGAGATTTCATATGACTGATAATAAGCAAATCATGCTATTGCCTTAGAATTAAAAAAAAAAAAAAAAGGAAGTAACCATAAGTGCTTATTCTATTGTTTTGCCAGAGATAAAACCATCCATCCTGTTTAACCTACACTTGCTACAGACCAGTTTCCAGTGGGGTCTCTACCTGGCCTACGTATGGGCTTTCCAAAACCCATGCAGAAGGCCAGGTTCACAGGGAAACAAAGTTTTTCTTCAGAGAGCTAGTTTCCAGGAAAGCCATTTCACAAAGTGCAGACTTCATCATTTGCCAACAATAACTGCCTTTTGTTAAAATAAGCAGAACTACTTAATCTAATTCTATTGCCATTGTATTGCAAAGCTGGGAAGTTAAACAGGGGAGGCATCGAAAACTTTCCCAAGAAAGCAGGCTAAAGCTGCTGCTGTAACGCACAATCTCATCCATCAACTTTCAAGAATATATTCAGGTGTTTTTGAAAAGTTTGTTCTAGGGCCTGGAGCACAGTTGACTGAACGAGAAACCTGCCAAGTTTAGAGCAGGGATGGCTGTAACCCGAACAATAAAGAGAGGCAAAGCTGTACTGAGGGCACATTCTTTGCAAAATCTCATCGAGTGCCCTATAAAACAAACATTCATATTGTGGAGAGTACAAGGGCATGTATTGGTGACAACCAGTTATATTTTCAGTCTCTGCGTGAAGGGTGTGCTGCATATTCATAAATTAGGAGTTTCTTTTGTTTTCTCATTAATAATCCTCAGTCTGAGTATCATTTCTCAGATCATTTTGAGCTTCCTTTCCCCCTATGTACCTCCCAAAATTAACGTCCAAATTAAGCTTCATTTCAGAAGAACTTCTATATCTCTCGTTTGCAAGCCTTTATACTTTTTAATGGATCATTGCACAAGCT
Source organism: Apteryx mantelli (assembly GCF_036417845.1). Taxonomy (NCBI): domain Eukaryota; kingdom Metazoa; phylum Chordata; class Aves; order Apterygiformes; family Apterygidae; genus Apteryx; species Apteryx mantelli. Next base: position 62,693,179 of record NC_089979.1, read on the forward strand.
GGGAGCATTCTTCCCTCATCTAGTTCTTCATAGCATGTCTAACAGCAGACTCTAAATTTAGTTTCCCTAGAAAGCATGAGTCCACTGAGCAACAAATGAAAAACTTACTTAAAAGCTTTAAGGGCTTACTAATTTAAGTTTTCCCACAAGGGAAGAAATTTTGTTGTTTTTAATAAGTGCGGTTCTAGCCACAGGGCAAACATATCTATGTCCTCCTTTGCCTTTCTTTAGTGTTCCCTGGTAGGAGTTTCAATTCATTTTGAAGATATTTAAGCAACAGAAATCAAAAGTTTTTTAAAGCATTTTTGTAGGGATCAGTATGTAAATTTAAGGTCAGAAGAGAACATTAAATCTCTAACTGAAGCAAAGAAAAAAGAAATAAGTCACTCTTGTTTTGTGCTCAGTAACAGTTATTTTGCAAGACACTTATTTTCTTATTTTCATTATAAACCTAGCATTCATTTCCTCAAGCACTTAAGCAAAAGTAGTTAAAAAAAATCCCCCAGCACACCAGCCAACAAGTCATCAAACTGTCTGTCGCTCATGAAGTGGACAAGTAGACTCCAAAGGCTAGGTTCCTCTGTGGAAAAGACAAAAATTCCCAAACCCTGACAGTACAAAGATAAGCATTACCAGCCTACATATCCCATTACATTTTAGTGTTTAATGTAGAGCTGAGAAGGCAAGTAATGTCAGGACATGTCTGTAAAAGAAATGTTTACAAGTGTATCAGTATAAAAATATCAGTGCAACTAAACTAATATGTAATAGTTTTGTGTAGGCATTCTTATTCTGGGAATGGAGTGATTTTTGTATTTAGTGTAAACCCTTTGAAAACAGGCAGAACTGGAAAATGAACATTTTGAGAAGATAACACTGTGGTCAAAAATATTTGCAAGATTTTCTTTCCTTCTCTCCCTGACATACACTTTCTAGTCCTAAAATGACAAGCATGTTCATTACTGAAATTTCAGATGATACTACATTAAAAATATACTTGACTTTTTAAATAAATTTTCTTAACACAAAACAAGCTAAAAAGAGATATAGTGCAAATTTATTTGACCCTGTTCAGTCAAGCAGAAACATATAAATGCTGCAGTTAAACATGATAGGAGGGATAAGAGTAGCAATCTAGTACAGAAAACAGTGACTAGTACAATTACTTTTTTGACACATAGATTAAAAATTAATTGAATACAAAATGTACTTAGGGTCACAGAATCACAATTAAGGTTTGTATCTGGATATCTAAATGGAGCATTTTAAAAACATATTTCTTAAAAAATTTCCTTGTTTGCTTCCCCTCCGTTCCAGAAGGTTACTGACGTCAAGCCACCAACATGCTTTCCTCAGACAGCCAATCTCTTGATAAACCAGTTATCTCCAGAAAGTCATGGGTGAGTGGACCAAAAGTCCCCAAAAATGCCCCCACTTTTTCTTGGTGAAATCAGATTCAGGGATTCAAGACCACAAAGCTTCCTGTGTATTTATGTCCTTTAGAAGCCTGTAATAGCTAACTCTATTTAGCCTGTATATTGTTAGCCTAGCTAGCTAACAATTATAATTTTAAATCTGAATCACCACAGGCATTGTGAAAACATAGAGCCTATCCAATGAGAAGTTTTATAAAATTTGGATTTGGTAGTTAATGTACAAAATGGTCTTCTTTTCTCTGCTACAAAATTAAGCAGTTCTTCCTAAAAAAAGGAAAATGCAGAGAACAAATTTAATAGAGGGAGAAAGAGAGGTACTTTAAATTATAATGGATAAGAAAAGAAAAACACCTTGCTTTGAAAAATAAGAAGACACAAACTAAGCAATTTTTAGCTACGCAATCAGAGTTTTAGAAAGCAGATATTCAAGTAGTGTAATACTATTGAATTACACATGGGTAATAGAAATTTTAACTAGCAAGAACATTTTATTTTAATTACCTTTATTCACTGAACTTTCATGCCCAGAGTTATAACAGCATGTATGTTTTCTGCTTCTGTGTTTGTTAGCAATTTCTTATAGAAATGTGAAAGAACTCGAATGGGAGATTCAAAACTGAGGGCTAAGAGTGGTGGACAAAGCAGAGAAAGCCATTTGTACAAGACACAAAACTTCCTCAGGAGATAGATAGCCAAAAACTGATGAGTGACATTGTTTGAAAATCAAAGACTACTGTCACTTCCAGAGCAAGATCAAAGTGTGTGTCTTTGACTTTGCTTTCCCTAGCATACTTATCGTGCATATCTTTAAATAAAAGAAAATGAACCACATGAAAACAAGATAGCACTGCAAAATTGCAGGGGCTTCTATCTCTGGATTGCCAGTGAGAGAAGAAACAGTATGAGAAGCTGTTGGCCATGTCACCTGATGTGCCATCAGACAGTGCTTAGATGCTAAAACAAAAAATGTATTTTGTGAACTTGTTTTAACTGAAGAAAAGACTTAAGTGGGAATTAGTGATTCCTGTTCCTAGTCTGCCACTCATTCATTATGCTACCATAAGAAAATGTTACGATATCTATGACTCAGGCTCCTACTTTTTACTGATTATACTGTTTATCCTCAAAGAAACTTTGTGATAATTAGTTAATTAATATTTGTAAATAAAACTTGAATTTATGCTTCACTTTTTTTTTCAGGTCTTTTCTAAAAAACGTTTCAAAGCCAAACCCATATACTTGATTAACTACATGGTAAAGTCTTTTATTTATTTATCTGTTATTGAGAAACTTAAACTTTCTTTATCTAGTAACCTCAACATTAAATCCTACCAAAAGATAGTACAAAATATCAGGATATTTCATAGTCACTCAGATAAAAAATGATGCATTTACAAAAATAATATGCAGTCTTAACAAAGGATTAATAATATCCTGGGATAAAAAATGATTTAGGAATATATTAGAGATTAGAAAGTAAACAAAATATAGAGAAAATGCAGGGGTTTTTAATGATTGAGAAAGGAAGCACCTGACAGCTGATTTTAATATGGTACCAGCTTCCACAGAAATTTTTTAAATCCTTTCCAGGATAGCAAAGATTTTGTAAATGCTTTATTTGTGATAGTTCATTGTCCCTGAGGCCACATCAGCTTTTCCTGGCATCAATGATATAGATGAGATTGTTAGTTCTAGACCTTCTGTCAAGGACAGATAACAGTTGCAGGGTTTCACTGTACCAACATAACATATGCACTCATCAGCACAGATCACGTGAGCTGACTGTATGCTGTCCTGCTCTTTTTCTGCATAGCTTCCTCTTTATCATAACAGAAGATGGGAGTAAAGAAATAGAATCACTACCAAAGGCCCATGTGTTAGATGTCTATGAAATACTCAGTTGCATCTTGTTAGCACAGGGTAAAATATTTGTTCTTGTAGTACAGTGACAGGATTTGAATAGCTCTGCAATTTGCTACAGACATCTTACACTTTCCATAATAAGCCAATGAGACCAACATTGCAAAGGTACTCATTGTTCCTTGGAAAATTGAATGAAAACCAGTTCTCAAGTCATACTTTCCTCAACTAAAACAGAAAAAAAGCCAAAGAGTGCAAATATAACCTCATTAAATAAGACAGCAAGTCTAAGTGGCATACAAGGCTATTAAACAAACTAGATTGGTCCATAATAATAAGAAACATATTTCACATCTGTTGAACAGTTCAGAGTTTTTAACAAGTAATAGGCATGCTAAGCTGGAAAATAGTTGCTATTCTCCATCAGTATATCATTGTCAATGGCTGTGCTGTCTCAAAAGAAGCACTTATCTCATACACTTTATTGCTTGATAGCTTGGTGATTGCTTTTACAAAGCAATAAATTGATGGCCTGATTCAGCAGTGACATTAGGTTATGTTCATTTTCTGTGATTGATGCTTTGAATTAGAACTCTTACATTCTCTTCTGTTTGGAAATATGAAATTCCAAACAGGCAGGCCTGATGTCACAAATAAAATGACACAATGGATATCAGATGGGTGAGATTTATACATTTAAATATATAACTAGCTTGCCTCTTTATTAAAGTTTTTGTAATTTATTGTTGAACGTCCTGTCTTTCAATTAAAAGAATCTAGTCAAATAAGGATAAAGACAAAATTGAAAGATTAGAGTAGAATTTCCACTCTCTGTATTGCTGCAGTAATAGAAATGCATGAAAAGGTGAAAAACAAGAACATATAAATTATTTAACTCTCAATTAAATAAATTGAATAATTTAAACATTTTTCTGCAAGCTTTAAGGTAAAAAGGAATTTCATTATTTTTCACTGGCTAAAAACTCATCTATCAACCATAATAGCAGTTTTATTATACATCGTTCTGAAGTGATACTTAAAGTAGCAAGGCAAAATAAAAATGATGAAAGAAGGAAGGGTGAATGCTAACTGCCTTTCATTTCTTCACACTAAGTAAATTAAATATGAAGCAGTGTGTTAAAACAATGCTAAAGATGCAACTAAAATTCCCAAGAAATTCTTATTTAGATGTCTGATTTTACATTTAACTCACTGTTCTGCCACCTGGGGCTTGTCACATTGAAGAAAATGAAGCAGTTGGAACTTGGAAACAGTTCCTCTCTCTGAATGCTAATCCCAAGGAAAAGTGCTGCCATGTGGGGAGCAATTCCAGAATAGCTATGATCTTTTTACAGTCACATTCGTCAGCTTACTAACGTTGTGACATATGCAATTCCTTGGTACCATGCATAAAATGTATCTCTGACAGCAACACCAGATAGGAGAAAGATGAAAGCTCTACCTTGTGAAATCTGATGGTATTTTAACGGATTTTTGATGTCTGCAGTTGGGTCTGCTGGATAGATGTGCACGAATTACAGAGTCAGGCCCCAGTGGGATTTCTGAATCTCTCCATGGCTTAACGCAAGCTTGTAACACCTCAATTTAGTCATCTGTAAATTGAACATATTATTTACTTACCCTCCTGATGCTGAAGCTGCACACATTCATTTGCTACCTTTATACTGGCCTTTTAAATAATAAAGCACCATTTAAGTGGTAAATATTTATAGCAAAAGGCAAAGCATGATGGACATCTGCTCACAGACTAATGTTCTTATCACAGGAAGCGATATGAAATACAGTAGTTCTCCCTCTTGGACACAACATAATTCTTAGGCCATTCTTTTTCAATAGGCTTTTGCACCAAAAATGTGGTGTATAAGAACTACAAGTGAGCTGTACTGTCCTCCAATACCTCTTTTTGTGGGGGAGGGGAAGAGCAGAGTCTTGCAATTTTTGCAACCTCTAAATTAGGATTTACAAACAGGAATGGAGGGAGCTGATGCTATTTTTATTTTGTCAGACTTCAATTAGTTTTAAAATGTTTATCTTTTCACAGAATCACAGAATAGCTGAGGGTGGAAGGGACCTCCAGAGATCATCCAGTCTGAGCCCTGTGCTCAAGCAGGGTCAGCTAGAGCTGGATGCCCAGGTTTGAGTATCCCCAAGGGTGGAGACTCCACAACCTCTATAAGTAGCCTGTTCCTGTGTTCTACCCCCTCACAGTAAAAAAGTGCTTTCTTATGTTTAAGTTGCTGCTTTTCAAAAAGGAGGAGGTTAGGAAAACAAAACAGAAAAATCACCATCTACAGACAAAACACACATTTCAAAGGAGGGACATTTAGTGCTTTTAAGGATTTTCTTTGTCCTGCATCAGCAACTGTAACGGGAAAAAAAAAAATCAGAATGGTAGAGCAGCTCAGAAAATTGTTCCATTCAGCACCAAGGAAATCAAAACAAAATCTAAGGGTCTGTTCTGACTTCAGAAGTCATATTTAAAAACCCAATAAGGACAAATGCCTTGAACTACTCACTCATGGAATTCCTGAAATCAAGTAGACTACATATGCGTGTGAGGTAAGCACTTACCATCTTTGCAAGAACATAAGAATAGCCTGTGACAGGATAGTGTTATGGTTACTTATTTCAGTTTTCAGACTAACAAAAGAGCACCATCACAAAGAGATTTGTTCCCAGCTACAATGTTGATTATCTCTAGTATCTCATTTTATGCTAGTTTGGCCTCTTCTAAGGATCCATTAGATTATTATGACTTTTTTACCCGTAGAATTTCTTAAGAAGATACACACACACACATACACACATACATAACATTTTAAAACGTCTCTGAGTTTTGGGGTTTTTTTGAGCTGTGTTCTTCCTAATGGAAGGGGGCATTTCAAAACCAATCAGCTTGGGGGGGGGGAATGTTAATTCTTGCCCCACAAAGATCATACTGTACATACTAAATTAGAAAATCTTCCAAGATTTGAGAAAGGGAGTTAGGTAAAGCATGCAAAACATGGAGAGAATGAAAAATACATGGATTTACTACTCCTATCTTCTGTAAATGAAATGACTGCAATCTTTTAAAAGAAGTGGGCCAGACGGGAGGGAGACAGATGCAGTAACAACATTGTTGATTTGGTATGAGTATCAGCATCAACAATAGTAGTGCTTATTGATCATTATCAGACTCAGAGACCTGTTGCAATAGGGTAAAAATCTACAGGACAGGTTCCTATCAAAAAGAGCTTGTGTTTTAATATTTTTTAAAAAGAACTGTTGAGAGGGAAAAGAAAAAGGTATTTCCTTGTAAGCTAGACCAACGCCTTTGATATTCCTCATTATGTTTATCAGAATGTAGGTTTTTCCTGCTGACAGGAAACCAAGGACAGGTCTACATAACAATAATAATGACTTAACCATATCAAAATATCAGACAAGAATGTCAAACAAAACTTTCCAATAAAAAAGATATATTGTAACAGCTTTTGCTCTTATGATATGTAGTGGTTTCCTGTGTGAAATAAAAAGCATCTATTTGGGGATAAGAAAACAAAAAAAGAATTGCAAATAATTCCTGGCATCTTTCTTCGCTAATTCTGACATGCTGAGCCTAAATGAAACTGCTGTATATTTCCCGCTCACCCTTTCATTGTATAACACCTTCAACAGTTTGCATTTGGGGAATGTAAAAAGAGTAGAGTGGTAGAGACTTTCTGATGTTCTCTCTAAGTTGTAATAAAGGTGCAAAGAAACTCCAGAGCACTTAAAAGTCCCTCTAAATCACTGAATCTATACTGTTGGATAATGACTCATCCAAAAGGTGTCTAACATCTCTTGTTCTGCTGGGACAGGAAAAGAAATGTCTGAAGTGAAGGGAAAAAGCAAAGCAATTCATAGGCATATCAGCCTGTGCTGGTATTATTCAAATTGCCATTAATGTTGTTACCCCTATTCTCTTGGAATGGTTAAAAAAATTCGAACTACTGCTAGGGTGCTCTTTCTCCCTGAAAAAGAAGCATCACAAAATCCCGTCTAATTATACTACTTTTTGTTGTTGCTGTTTTATTCTTCCCATTGGAACTTTGAAAATATTGGTAGAAAGACTTTGAACCCCTGCTTGGAATAATTTCACCACTTTTTATTTTCCTTCTCCTGAAAAAACAACAACCACAGAAAAATCTATGCACTTCCATAAGGTATATTGACAGCACAAGAGGCCCGCGTTAGCTGAGGATTTTATCATTACTGTTAGGGTATAGCTACCCTGGAGGACAGGTAACTTTGCAGCACCCCTGTGGCACTCCACAGTCCCCGTGCCCCAAGCACCCAGATAAAAAGCCTGCTGCAGCCTCACAGCACTCAAGTGTCACTTCAGGACAAACTGGGACATAAGCACAGAGTGTGTGCCCTATCCTTGTCCTGATATTGAAATGCTATTACAGAGCTGGGGTCAATTCTGCTGTTCTTCCTTCCTCACTGCCTTCCAATTCCTTGACACAGTCTAACTGCATTTCACCTAACACCTGCATGCAAGTGTTCTCCTGAGCAATGGATCGTGTTCCAAGTGCCTTTTAAATCAACTCGGGGGAAATTTTCACATTAGTTGAGTGTCACTCTTCAACACCAGCATTAAGAAATGCATATTGATGCCCTTCCAGGAGAGGTCAGCCTTAGGGAAAAGGGCAGACTCTGAATTTAAATCTAGAAAAGGTCTTCATGTTTTAAAGTTCTGTTGTTGGCTGATTTCTGCTACTAGTTAGCAAACTTTTTCATTAACTGAAAAAGCTTATTATGCAATTATTAATATAATTAATTTCTATTAATATGCTTTCAGTAGATTTAACAACAGCAAATTACAGTTATTTGGCATTTCAGAAATCAGCTATTTGAGATACTATTTTAACAACCATGATCAAAAAAAATCAACTTTGTGGTTATTTTGTGGGACTCAATAACACTATGGGATGCCACAGTATACAAAATGCACAGGCTTCTCCCACCATTGGAAAGAAACCTAGGCATGAAGGCCAACAGGTTCGTTGACTGTGGTACAATAACTGCAGTGCACACCCCACAACATATAGGCAGCCAATAACCACCATGGGACCCTTTGCAGGCAGATGAAGATAACCCCCCAGATCAAATCATTCCCCCCCCCTTTAAGGATAAGGTCTTGGTAACTATTATCAGCACTACTAAAACTAATCTGGTTTCATTTCTTTTCCTGCTGGTAAGAATCAGTTTTGTTTATCAAATGCTGGTTAAGTGATGAAGCTGGTTCTAGCTTTTTTTATGGCCATGCACAGCCTCAGTACCTTTGTATAACTTTAGCTCCTTTCAAATGGAGTGCCATGACCAGTCTATTTACCAATGCCCTCCTAGCAGTGGTATAGGTGGCTTGGAATGAGAAGGAAAAACTAAATATTTTGAGAGGAACCCACATTCTGAACAGTCACACAAACAGCAGCAACAGAAATGTCAAGGTAACTTTAAAAATCAACCCCTTCATAAAAATGGAATTGGAAGAGTAAATACCACAATACAACAATGCTGAGATGAGCTGTTCAAGTGTCTTTCCTACTGCATGTTGGAAAAAGTTACACACAAAAGCAAAACTCTCAAACCTTTATCAGTCTAGTGTGGTAGCTATGCAAGCTAAAATAACTTTGTTAATGACAGCTCATTATGGGCTAATCCAGTGCGTATGTATATACAAATTTTAAAACTAACTGCTGTTGTTACAGCAGCATATGAATTGTCCACGAATCAGCCTCAAAGATCATACAGTCATACAGGAAAAAACTGCAAAAATTGCTACATTGCTTGGGACTGTGGACGAAGAAGCAACAGCAAATTGCAGCATTTTTGAATAACTGAAAGTTATAAGCTGTCACTAAACTCTACATGGATCTTAACATATACCAGGACTTACAGGATTAATTCTATCTGGGGATTGACTGTGAAATCACCTAATGATCAAAGGCAAATGAATAACTGACACTGTTTCAAAGTAAAAATCAAACATCTGTAGTAATCAATTCATCAAAATGTATTCCTTATATCTAACAGTGGTATTGATGTTTCCTTAGAAGAATCAAATGAACTTTCTGGACCAAATTCTGTCCTTGAACTAATAAACAGATGTTAACAACTGAGCAACCAAGCACATCACTTAGTGACTGCATCTCCAAGAAATGTTTGTCAGGGACAGCCAAAAGCCACCTAGGCAATCTCCTTTGGCAACAAAAGGACATGAAACGAACATGGCCTTAAAAAAATAGAAAAATTAAGAACCTCCCCCCTGAAAAAAAAACATAAGGACTGGAAAAGTCCCTTCATAAGCAAAAGAACCCATAGCAAACAAACAAAAAAACTAACAAAAAATGCAGCCTCCCTCCCCCCAAAACAACCCCCCAAAACAATGAACAACCCCCACCCCAACCAAGAAAATAGAAGAAGATCTGGGTTGAAAGGCATATGAACTAGAATATGTTGTAGAACCTGCCTATGACTATGTAAAGCTAACCAAGGTGCCTATGATGCTTTCATATTCACAACAAGAAAATGCCTATACTTTAGGCAAATAAGATAACAAAATTGAAACACTTTTTTTGAAAGCCCTTATAACCCTTTTGGGTGACATATATCTCTGCAAAGTGAGGTAAATAGAACAGTATGGGTGAAACCAGACAGAGAGATGTTTTCTGGTAACTGTTCCCAGAACTGTGGCAGCAAGCAGGACTGGATCAGTCACATGACCCAAAATATGGTGACAAGACCAGGGGAACAGATTATCTAGGATGTACACATGCACATACACAAACATAAAATGATAAAGGGGAATAACTGGTGCTAGGTACAGCTTTGCTGCTGGTAACCAAAAACACTTACCTGCGCCTTAGAACTGTCTAAACTTGGCTGGTTTCTTCATTTGACCCTACCTGCTAACTACTTTAACTTTGTGGATCACAGGTGATGATGTATTGACCTAAAATCTTTTCAAATAAAGTAGCACTGAATGAGAAAGCTTCTAAATGAGACATGGGTTGTGTCCTGTTCTCAACAGGACACAAAATCCAAAAGCAGTCTAAGTCTAACATTGAGAATTGGAAAATAAGACCTCCAATTGGCAAAATACAAAAGGGGAAAGAGAATTTCATTAAACTTTCATTCTTCTTACCAGCATGGTCATTACTAACCAGGAAATTATAATCAACATGCAGTCTGTTAATTCTTGGAATATAATATTTTCCTGAGCCATAAAGAAGAGCAGAATAATTACTGCCTCAGAACAACAAAACACAATACCAGCATGTTAAAGGCTGTTTGAAGTAATGAACCCAGGCTTATACTGAAAGTTAGTATGTGACTTTTCCATGCACAAAATAAGTCATATGTGCAAACTGTTAACTGTTTTTTGACATTTGAAAAAGAGCTTTGAGAAGACATTAAAGGACTTTTTGTTGACTTAAATTTTAGTAACTCACTTAAAGCTCATATTTCTTCTCCTACTCCTTGGCTATAGCTTTAAAAAAAGTTTTAACTCTGCTTGCTCAGGAATGCAGTCTACTTCAGCTAAGTAAATTACAACATGTGATTTCACAACTGGGCACATTACATATGAACCTGCATAATAAGTCTGCTTTTGCTGAAAAAATACTCACGTACCTCTTCTCGGGTTAGTACCTTTCCCATGAGTTTAGCAGAAATGTAGGGAGGTACAGTATGTCAGCATAGTGCAAACTACATAACAATCTAAAAATCTTTTGCATCTTTAAAGTGGCATATTAGAGAGAGGGTGTCCACAGAAATGAAAATTGAATAAATCTGGCACAATGACAGGCAAGGCTACCTGAAGCCTGCTGGCATTTCCTTGTGTCTACCCTATTAAAACACACACAAAAAAAGAGATGGCCCAGACAAATATTTTCACTTCCTTTGAGAGTCTGATCAAGTCCAAGGAATATGTTTTTAACTGAACTAAGTTTATACTTAACAAAAGGTAAAATAAACCAGTTAGTTTTCATTGTGAAAACTTTGCTGTACCATATGTCAGAGTTTCACAAAGCAGCTCTTACATTGGAGACCTTTGCATTTCTTCCTAAAGAAGCTGGATTTTGCAATTTACTTTTTCTAGCTGTTTGCCTACATCTGGCATACCTGTTAATATCTTTAAACTGGAACTTTCTCACTGGCCAATGTTTTTCATCCGGAATGCACCATTTCTAAAGACATTAATAATATTGATGGAAATCTATTTGAAAGAAACTATATGAAGTACCATCCTGTTTTACAAATCCAATGGAAAAATGATAGCCCTGATGATAAACACCACCTGGCTGCATTCAGGGAAGCAGGGAAACCTAACAAAACTGTTCTGTAAACTCTGGCTACAAGGGCAAAAAAGTTCCCCAGCTAAGTACTTTAAGGTTCTAAAAGGAAAAGCAGTAAGAAAGAAGTAAAAAGGGACACTGCAAAACCTACAAAACAGTTCATTTCAGTGAATACTAATGCTGAGATCCTTGTGTTGGACTTTCTATACCCAGATTAAAATCCCCCAAATTTGTAGCTTCACTTTAGGTACTTTTTAGGGAAGTTTCTTATTTTTCCTCTGAACTCATCTGGTCTTCAGGGAGAAAGATCTGACTAAAACCCAACTGCTTTACTCTCTCCCCTCCTCCCTCCCCCCAAGCTGGGAAAGAGAGCAGAGGGCAAAAAGAAAAGCAGCCCATTTTCTGCCCGCAATATAAAAATCAAAATTAATCAGTGAAAACAACTGATGATGTGGAAAGTAACACTTTACCTGTGAGCCTCAAAATCCCAGCTGTGTTTAAAACAGCAATAATGATGTACTTTCCTGTCTGGCAGGAAAAATCTGAAATGAAGTAAAAGGCTCTCCCAAAAAATGTTTCCTTCATCTTATGAACAAACACTCAGTAAGTAAAATTCATGATAGAATAAACTTGTCTTTATTTAGCAGTAAAGCTTACCATGTAAAGCAATAACACATTTGTAAGATCCAAAGCCCTACCTCAGACACAGCTCTTGATGATGGATGCATTCTGTGTTCCACCTCTATATCCTGTTTTTCAGTAAGTGTAATAGCTCTGACTCCACAGATCTAAATGTTCTCAACTGATTAGATTAGTTAGATGCCAACTCTCACTTTGGGACTTAGAGGCTACAGTAGTTGCTATTAAGCTATTGATTGGAAAGTTGGGCTAAAATACCAAGGTTCACAAGCACTGTAGTGAGTTTTCCTTTTTTTTTTTTTTAACCTTGAGAAATTCAAAGTATGGGGCTTTTAATCATCTGAAATCCTGACTCTTGATGCTAGCAAGTAATTCCCCCTTTGTCAAATTTCTACACACAAAGAGAAATCAATTGAATAAACAAGTTAGATGAGGGATCTCACCTAATTAAACCAAACCAGTTATATAACCCTGCCATAAGTGCTAGACACCTTGCAGAACATGAAATAAAAGTTCTTTCAGATTTGACTATAGAGTTAACTCAGCAAATTTGTTTTTGGAAGCTGTGTTTTTGGAGTTAATTAGATTCAGAAAGGTGTATCAAGGAGAGTTTCCAGTTTATCTGAGATACTGTAACAAACAGCAGTATTATTGCTTTGTTTTTAACATTTTAACACTTTTCTTAAACTTTAATGTTCTGAAATGTGCCATCAAAAAATTAATCTTTCTAGTAACCAATATATATTGTGCCTTCCCCTTCCTCACCAACACCCCTTGTTTAATTTCTTACCTAATGTGGATTCTCAACAGTCTTCACACACTGAGAAGAAAAAACAAACAAACAAAAAAAGAATTTAAAGGTTCTGAGTGGCATTTTTTTGTTTTATTTTAATGAGCTATCAAGCTATATGTCCTTTCAGGAAAGAAAGTTGAAGCATGCCTCACATTTAGACTTGAGATCAGTGATCCTAACAATTCACTGGAAACAAAACCTCAACAGATAAGGTACAACTAATTATGTTACTTGGGACAGGCAAGGATCTTAAGAAGTTTAAAAAGTAATGTTTGCGGAAAATCTCCGAACTCATACTACCCTCACAGTCATTATATAGAGAATATAGTTAAGTTTAAGCCATGTATATTGGGAAAGTGTTTGTCTACCTCAAACATCTGAAAGTGGCTGATGGTAATGTTTATCTGTAAGACAGATAAGAATCAGAAACATCAGCTATAAACTTTTGAACATTATTTTGCCATTATTTCTTAAATCTGACCTGGAGAGACATCTAGGGGTGAGAGGTTTATTCTGTACTCACGGTCCCTGCTGAGATTGCCAGCCAGGGTTAGTGAACCAGCAGCTCCAGACAGGCTGATATCTACTCTTCTCCATTTGAGGCTCCAGAACTACAGGCATCTTTCAGCAAAGAGTTTAATAACAAAACATCATGCATGAGCTCTTATCAAGAAGTCATTCCTACAAGGGGAAATGTTACAGGTTCCATGAAATAGCATACAAAACAGAAGTATAATTGTTATGTGCTACTGATTTTAGAAGTTTGAAATTTTGCCATTTTTATGTTCATTTACACTGGATTTTTGAATGAATTCCCAGTTCACATTGCTACACTCCCAGCACAGGACAACACATTGCACACTCTCAGGAGATTACTTTATAGTTCTTCAGTCCAGAATCAGCAGACTAAAGACAGATAAGACTAGTTAGCAAATTTCCCAGTGTCCTAGTGTATGTTATATTAGCCAGTGTCTGGCTTTAATTATTTCATTTTTTCTGCTTTTAATTTTTGAGGGGCTGAGGAGCTGTGTGAGTTGTAAAACCACATCTTAACGCTTTTTTTTTTTTTAACTGGTGGGGTATCTAAGTATTTGAAAATACATGTAGAACAACACTATCCAGTAGCTTCCCTATGTTGTAGTCCTCTAACAGACAGCAATAGTAAGGGCTACAGATCAGCAGGGAGAGTTTAGCAGGAAGTTAGCCAGGGCTGTTTCATCCTCTCACCATTCAGTGTGGAATCAAGACAGCTGGAAATGGCAGGCCAGTAAATCCTTCCTTTAGGCATCACAGGCAAACATCCATTTCTATTTGACTCCGAGTTGAGAGGATAAAGCAGAAGGAGGACTCCCTTCGTGCTTACCTCAGCTCTCCCAGGCAATAACCTCTCACGTCTGAGAAGGGGGTCACTAGGAAGATCTTCATCATGTTAGAGGGCTTTTCTCCCTCAGAGGCCAGCTGGGAGGTGAGAGGAGCTTGTCAGCTCCATCCTTTCTCATGTCAAGAATTCCTGGTTAGTTCTTTTGACTTCTCAGTGGTTGTGGTTTTGAACTTTTTAAAGATGATGTAAGTCTGATCAGCCAGGCTGAATATATGGGAGGAGAGGAGAGTTTATCTTCCTACAGGGATCAAAATCCCTCTGGTATTTATTTTGTATCTTCTCACAGCACCCATTAAATACTAGATGAAAGAATATGAATATTCAGCTGTTTATAGGGATATTCTGTTCACTTGCAACTTGCAACCCATCCAGATGAAAAACAGCCATTGAACTCCCATAGCAAAGGAGACCCAGGATTTTGCTAGTGAATCCTGTGCCTAGTGCATAGTCCAAAGCCCTCTTTTTGTATCCTGTTTTCTGCTTACCAGGTGCGGGGAGAGGGACAATTGAATGACTGAGTAAACAGAAGGATCAAATCTGTTTATGGCTCAAAGATCAATAGCCCCTTAGGCTATACATATTTATCAGTCTATCCACAATGAAACTATCACATTCTGTCATACACACTAAGTTAAAACTTTGAAAATGCAGAGGAGAAAAAATACAAGCAAACAAAAAAGTGATTAAAAATCAGTTTGTATATATGTCTTTGTATATGTAACATATAAAACACGATACATTTATGATACAGTGCCACTTTAAAGCTTCTGCATTCAGCATTAGTATTCAGATTGCTTAGGACTGACTTTAAGCATAACTAAATCAAGCAGTTGCTAGGGAAGCTCTGATTCCTCTTACTCTTTTGCCTATATCAGTCTGAAAAATAAAAAAATAAAATAAAAAGGCTTCTATTGCTGCCCTCACACAATGTGGCTCAGGGAAAGGCAGAGAAGTGTAAGGCAGCAACAACTCCCTTCTCCTGCCCACACACAAGAAAAAGCCTATTCTGCAGGGTCTTTCCAGAAGCTTTTTGATCCTAACACTGTCCCTTTTCCCTGCCTTTCTCTCTTTCTCCTGTGACAGGGATGAATCAGCCCCAGCCTACATTCTTGGGATGGAAAAAAATAAATTCTGCTTATGCTTCTGAGAAGCATTGAGTCAGGTCTACTGAACTATCCCTGCTTTGAGAACTAAAAAAAACCAACACCACCAATAAAAAAAACCACACACACACAAAAGAAGAAAAAAAGCCAATTGAATGTATATGAAAAAATATGTATTGAATGTCATCATCTTAGTATGAGATGTTGATACGTTTATAATAATCCATTTGCATCTAGTGGAAACAATTTCTGAGAAAAGGTATCTTTTTCTGGAAGGCTCTCCACATTTACGCAGACACACTTCCTGAACCACTGCAGTTCCATGGGCAATCAATGCAGACTAGAAAGGCTGAGAACTGATTTTTCTAATACAGCAGACTTCTCCCATGAAACATCACCTCAGGCTAAGAAAGACCACTTTTGTTCCTTTATTCCTCCTACTACAAATTTTTTCTCCTTCTAAGGACTGCACATAGTGATCAGGAACCCACTGTAATTGACAAACAATCAATGGTAAGGCATTTCTTGCTCCAAGAGCTAATAACCAATATATTTATCCAGTAGAGTAATGTAAAGATCTGTAAAAGGCTCTGCCAGTAATGGGTGAATCTGCTAGTCATTTTGCCATTGAAGTTACACAGCTTCACCAAGTGATCTATTTTGCCAGCAAAATGATTCCTCCAAAAAGATAAATTGTATTAATATGGAACTTTTTGATGTTACAGATTTTTCAGGGATTAAAGAAATAAAAATAATAATAATTAAAAAAACTGCACACCGATGACTAAAATAGCTAGGCTAGCAAAATGTCCAAGTAGACTTTCTCTCCTAAAATGACTGCCTTGTATATGAGATAGAACACTGGTTCTTATTCTAGATATATAGATACACAGTCACCAGCCTTCTGTGCAAATCTAGGCACATCGCTTTGCCTTTTAATGCCTCTTTCTTTTCTCCATCCTCAACTTTTCCCCATTACACCTTTAAACTCTGCATGCAACAACAGTCTTTGATTCATTTGTGTGGTGTCCTCAGTCTCAACTATTATTTCCAGGTACAGAAGATGGGAAACAGTCTATTTACAGGAAAAAGTTGTGAAGTCACGCAGGCTGCAAAGCCAAGCACTCAAAATTTAAGAAAAATCTGCTACCTGTACAGTTCTACCACATCTTTAGATTATCCCCTTATGCATAAACACATTACAGTATGACACATGACCACACACTAGCTTTTTCAGAAGAGCCAACCTCTTTGAGACCACGAGATGACAAGCTCATAAAAATATTTTTGTCTTAATTGAATACAAAAGATCTGCAATGTTTACAGCAGGAATACTTACCAGACAGGTTCTACAGTCACTGCACATGCAATGCCTGGTTTGATACATCTGCCCCAGGCCATCGGTAGCTATGGCAGTTCCTCCATGTATCCAATCCTGCTTACAAGAAGTTTAGTGCTGCTAGAGTCACCTGATCCGTCTAAGAGTCAAGAAGTAATATACGCCATGAAGGCTTCATTGACAATGACATATCCAGTGCCCCTGATGTGTTTGATCACAATTTACTGTATATTTAGTTTTCAGAAATGCTGTTCATCATCATGGAGGAAAGCTGCCACTCACTGGTTAGTTCTCGGTCGGTGGGAACTGCCCAACTGCAAGAAGGAGAGATGGAGCCATCCTGGAAGCCACTGAGCGTGGTCAGTTAGGGGAAACCTTCTGGACTGGAATGCAGGGAACCTAGCTGCAAATAACGACAGGATGTCTCCCTAAAAAAGTAGGGTGCAAAAATGTAACCATGTGGATGACACAGAAAAAAAGTGTGAAATTGGTGCAGCGTAGAAACTGATTGAAAACTGCTAGACTGAGATCAGGACTTAAGCAAAGATCCTGCCCAAGAAGAATGCAAGATGTAGGGGCTGGGGAAAGATTTTTTTGTCAGATATATTTTTTTAATATGTCTCACCCAGCAAATCTGAGTTCTCTCTATTTCAAAAGTTACCTTGTTCCTGTGCTCTAATAAAATAAGCTTTAGTAATTGCAAGCCCTTTGGTGGTTTTCGGCACTCTCATTTTAAGGAAAAGGTGCAGACGGTTCCACTTCAAGGATCTGGCCAAATTGGGGTCTTGTCACAACTCGTCAGGAAAAGAATCAATGTCTCAGTGTGTGACGGTTGTGCTGAAAGTTCTACTCAGAAATGAGGAGCATTATCTCTCTGTAGTACCTATTTGGCTTGCATATCACTACATGAACAGTTCACCATCTTTAATGTATTATCCTCAACTTCTCCAGGTGACGTAGAAAATCACTATGATCTGCTTCCTATTTCTACAAGTAGGAAACTGAGAAATCCAAATCAGGCACAGTCTATAGTATATAAAGCAGCTGATTCAACCACATATCAGACTGCTCCTGTAAAGCTTAGATTTTCTCTTATTTAAAGTGGAGGTCAATAATAATTATGAGGAATTTGGCTTTGCTGCTTTATATTAACTATCAGGGCCAGGAAGAGGAGGTTATCAGTGACCTCCAAATCAGTTAATGTGCCAGCTCTATTTTTCACTGCCACTTTTACAGTGAGGGTTTGGCTGGAAAGTGGAAGCATGCTTCCTACAACTACTCCTGGCATACCTATGTACGAACATGGCTGATAGAACTACATGCTGGAGATTAATAGTGCTGTGTTTCTCTTCCTTTCTAAAAACTTAATCTCCTACCTACACATGTGCATATCACTTTCCTATTATATAGCTTGTTTCTTTGTCTGCAGTTTGTTGGCAAGTTTGTGATATTTCTGCTGAGTATCCTTGATTAGAAACAGTGGTCCTCTACTTCACCCTTAAAAAAGAATTGTAAAGTTAGGCTCTATGGACAATGATCTATTAGGAAAGTCCAAATCATTTTTTTAAAAAAGATTAATCCTGAGTTAAAGGTTTCCTTTGACAGCAATAATTCCACCAGCGTTATTAATTGTGTTTTCAGAGTAAACACCTATTGGCAGGCATTACAAGTGCTGAACAACAAGTCTTGCCACATAGGCAATCTGATTTCTCAGTAAATTAAAAAGTCTTTTCTATGATCCAAAATTTGCAGCATGCCTGGGCAGAAGAGAAAATAGAATATTTCTAACTGCTTTGTTTTAACAAGTCTTCCTGCTCTCTCCCCACATCCTTCTCATAACTTGAGAGTATGAAACCAATCTTGAATTCAGTAGTAGTCAGAATATTCACAGATTTAGAGTTTTCAGATGATTCATATCTTTTATGAAGTGATTCCTTTTCATTATCCAAGATAAATACTGGTATTGTTTAATAAAGAGGAGAGTATTGCTAATACTAGGTATCTGTCCAGCTTATTAGGCCACACTACAACAGAGAACATAGAATGATGACTTTTGAATGCAACTATCACCTATTATCTGAGGACCTTAAGTGACTTTATTATTTAAAAATGATTCAAGTTTGGAATCTCATACAAGACACTCTTTATATCTTTTGTATTTTACAGAAAAAATTAAGCAAATTTCCAAAGCAAGTCAGAAGACATGATAGACAATAGTAGTGTAGATGCTATGAGAGCTGGATTCTAGTCATGGGATGTCAACAGTGAAATTCGCTGCAATAAAGAGACATGTTATCCCATGAAGATGTATTCATCCAAATTCTCTTTGGAGAGGGAAGACCTCAATATGGCTCCATCGTAATCACAGGCAAATGTCAATGTGGTGTATTTAACTATAGTTAAACATTACAAGGGAAAAACCCCACTGGTCTGTTTGGCAGAACAGTCTTTATAGCTAATTGTCATAAACTTTGGGAATCTCATTTTACAGTGAGGTGATAGGGAGATTTATTGTTTTCCAAGGGTTTCCTCAAGTTTTTAGAATTTGTGCTTGACAGCCTTTACCTATGCAGGAGGATCAGTTGGCTTGATTCACTTGTCAGATATATGTTTTATTAACCACTTGAAGTGGTAGGGGAGCCTCAATTAATTGTTTGAGAGCGGAAGGGGTAGCCCAGTTGAGACATGTACTAAAGCAATGTGCTTCTCCTACCAAGAAATTCCTGTAGTCATCGAAGAGTCATTTTAAAAAATAGAATGGAAATGTTCTCCTTCAGCATTAAGCAGGCTTTGGGGACATGTCAGTCTGTAAGCCTCATCAATATTTTAAAAGCAAAATGTATATATTCACAGACAGAAAGCAGCAATTTCACAAAAATTTCAAGGTAAGGTTGAGCCAACAAATTTTCTTATCTGAGGTAATTATTAAAAATGCCCCTTTGAAAAGAAACATGTCTATATTTATATGTTCCTGTAGAGTAAAAGAAGCAGCATCTTTTATTTTCACACTTAATTCAATAAAACCTCAATTATTATTTTTAATTGTCTGATGCAATTTCTAGTTTTGCTACACCGCAGGCAGCAAAAGTGCTACAGCAGGATGAGTTTCTGCTGTCAGTACTGGCCTCTGAGGACTGACTTCTGATGATATTGGATGTGACTATTTACATGGCTCATGTCAGGCTGTTCCAAACATCGAACCATCAGAAATACAAAACAGCAGATTGAGCAGACAATCATAACATACGGACTTAGTATTCCTTAGGCTTGGGGTTTCCCTTCAGATGATTGGGATACAGCTCTGGGCAAGCCAGAATATTGTAAGTACCATGAATACTACATAGACCTGAGCTCTGAGAGTCATGATATCAGAAAATGCAAGAGAAAAGGGAAGGGGATACCTGAAAGCAAATAACTAGCAGTCATGGCTTACTTTGACTGCACTGAGGCCTTCTACCCCGCTCCACACTCTCCATTCCTGAAAAACAAAACTAAATGTAAAGGGAAGATGTCAATTGCCTCAAACAAATGCGAGGACACAAGACAGCTCAGGTGAAATCCAAACTGATGGGCATTGCCGACATGATTTAAAAAAAAAGAACATTGTGAAAACAGACAGTCTGAGCTTGACTATCAGCTACTAAAACCATACCAACCACAGCAAGGCATAAGGCACATTTCATCATTGCTTCTAAAATATCCCTGTTTAATTACAGGTTTTTCTTTTAGAGTAAGCAGCCACACTGTTAACATTATTTATAGTGAAAGCAAATTCAGCTGTCAAAATTCTGTCAAATAGACGCTGAATGATCAAATTCAAAATGCTTCATAAGCACACTCATTAATATATTAGAGTAACCTAAGAGATGAATAGAAGAAATTTGCAAAGTTAAAGAATATCCAAGAAGGAGAGGAATAATAATGTTTCCAGTGCCTCAACCGCTGATTTTAAGGTATTTGATGAAAGCCAAAAATGTACTGTCTGATTTTCATTCATACCTTCAGATGATTTCAATTTCATCTGCTATATTGGCTGCATGTGCTGAAATCATGGAGACAAAGACATTTTGAAAATCACGAGAGGACTAATGTGGCAATTTTTTTATCCATGGTAATGTGAAAAAGTGAACTACTATAAAATAGTGCACAACTATTGAATATAGCATAGATGTCTTCCACATTGAAATCAACTGAAATAAGCTCAAAGAGGCTGTTTAGAACAAATATTGTGTTATGGATACATTATTTACATCTGTCATCAAATACATGGAAGATACCTGATCTTTTAATGTAGCAGCCATTCTAAACAACTTTATGAGCAAGAGAGTGCACCTTTGAACATATATATATACACACATATATATTATGTATATTTATTATATATAGTATAGTGTGTATATATATATATTGTGTGTGTGTGTGTGTGTGTGTGTGTGTGTCTGTATATAATGTATATTTGGAGTTAAGGTGCCTTGGGGCCCCATTCATTAAGTATTACATTACTTTCCAGCTAGATAGCTAAAGGATCCCTGGATTATTTCCTAATGAATAGAGCTCTTTCTAAGAAATACTGTTGCAATCTAAAGCAGCATAAACTAAAGCCCTTTTTCTTTTCCCTCTTTGGAGAATAAGAGACCTTAAATCATGATCTCTGCCAAGTAATTTAGCATGGTACCAGTTATATTAATATTTCCATTCCATTTATCTAAATCATACATGCACTGAAATAATTCATGGTGACATTGTACCAGTTCTTGCTAAACAATAATTACTGAAACTGACACAAAATAGTTGATTTGTAGGTGGGCTTACTCCTTAAATGGATCTTGTTAATGGAAAGGACTCTTGATTCATGAGTGTAGTTTAATGCAAAGCAATTTTATGCCATGGTAAATTACCATCAAAACATAAAAAAGAGATGAAGCCACGTTGTGCCCCAAATTAATCAAAACTATCTTGAAAGCTTCTTGATTTGCAATCTAAAATACAAATTGACAGAAATAAAAACTTAATATAAAACAACACAAAGCTAAGGCATCTGAATATTTGGCAGGTAAGTACTGATAGCATATATTTTATGGGAAATTAAAGTCTATAGATAAAAACTAAGGCTATTTAAATATCTTATAAGAGCTCTTAAATGGTGAAAGTTCCCCTCCTCACACACCAAATTTACCCATGCTTTCTTCTAAGGAATTGTACCAGTATTGAAAAACAGTTTGTAATTGTCAGATATGCTTATCTGCTTATGCCACTAGTATTTCCAATACACATGCCTCCTGCAGAACTAGGAATTTTCACTTCAGTTTGTACTCTGCTGTACTTTTCACAGCAGACATTTCTATCAGAGTTGGAAGGTCCATTTTTTGAAATAACATGTGATATTCCCCCTTATCCCTTACTTACACATTAAGAAGCATCTTAATGAAGCTTGTGGAAATACTGGCATATATAAAAAGTTAAAATATATCTACATTTTCATAGAGTTTCTAAAGGAATTCAGTATTACTCCAGAAATGTCCCTGATGAAAATATTTTTTGCCTATTTCACTGTCATCTTATTTTATGGATTGTCTGAGACCTGTGACTGCCAGAAAACCTCCT
Source organism: Apteryx mantelli (assembly GCF_036417845.1). Taxonomy (NCBI): domain Eukaryota; kingdom Metazoa; phylum Chordata; class Aves; order Apterygiformes; family Apterygidae; genus Apteryx; species Apteryx mantelli. The sequence goes on from NC_089979.1 coordinate 62,715,679, forward strand.
CATAGCTGGAGATATCAGAACCTATAGCTCAGAGTTATGCTCACTGTTACGCATGCCTCCAGAGCCAGTGAAATATGGCAGGAAACCCTCAAGCTATGTCTACACATGGGGATCAGGAGCTGGAGACACTTGGGCCTCCTTTCCCCACCTCCTGCATGCCCTGGTTTCCAAAGAAAGGGAACCCAACTGAATCAGAAGAAGAGTTGAGGTGTGTTTCAACAGGCTCCCAGTCTGGTAACTGGGGAGAACCTGGCTTCGGAGGGGGCTGCGGCACATTTCTGGAAGGCAGGTTCAGTACGGTCAGTCCTGTGCAGAGACTGGGCTTTCCCACATGCCTGGGGGCCCCCAGCTGCAGACAAGGCTTGGGAAGTTTGTAGACTCCTGTGACTGCAGGCAAAGCAACTCAAGGGGCTCCTCCGAGTTGGGGCAGCTGTGTGATTTGGAAAAATCCACCAGGACAATTTTCCAGGATGTTTTACTAATAAAAATTTTCTTTTGAT